>NC_140584.1:996471092-997132656 GCF_964204655.1 Triturus cristatus
TTATGCTCCTAAAATAGAAGCTGAAAAACCACATCGCTGCTACAGTCCCCTCGGTTGGCGTCCTTGCTCCCTGTTTGGGTGTATGTTCCGCGTGTTTCTTGCTCCTGGTGTCTGTGGGTGCACAGAGGGCGGATGCTCCCTGAGAGCGCGGTCTGACGTGTAATACATAATGCTAGTCCACATCATTCCAGACCTACTGGCCATACACACTGCTTCTCATCCTGGTGAACTCTACTGCGCAAGTTCCCTCCACACGTCACTCCTTGACACATCGCTTGACATTTACATCCCTGCAACCTCGCAGGACATAGGTAAACTTCTAACCCACTCACTCCACATCACAGTTCACTCCTCCATGAGCTCCCATCTTCTCCTGTCACTCTTATTCTCCAAGGTCACGGGATGGCCTGCCGCTCCCAACACCCACGGCTCTCCAGATATCTACATCCATCACTTCATCATCCTACACTCTCCTCCTCCTCAACTCCTGGAGGAAACCAACCATCCTCACCTCCGCTTACCAATCCTCATGGTGCTAATGCTTTTCAAACATTGATTCAACTAACCCTTTAAGATACCCCTAGTCCCCCCTCCCACCCCCCTCTAGCCTTCTATCTCTGGAGCCCTCCTTGAGTATGTATGTACTAACGCTAATTACATCACTTTCTGTAGTTCACTACCATTAGCTCTACACCCGTGACCCTTTGTCTGAAGTTTACATTCTCTTTGCATCTTGTTGCATTTCATATATGGTTTGTTGTCTTTCCTTTCGGGGAGTTACTTTTCACTGCTTATTTAATCTTTACTGATGCCTGCAACACAGGCTTTTTAGCATAGCACTGCCTGTTACAGCACCCTTAACAGGCTCAGTAACACACAGCGACATGTACAGACCATGTATCAGAGAGAGGAGGTCTATCAACCTGTGCAAGTATCTGACTTCTTGAGGAGCCACAATATGTTAGAAAAGTGAAAACAGTGGGACATGGAAGGCCAAACATGTGAAGTGACTGGCATTCCTAAAGTGAAAAAAAGACCCCGTGACACATAATTAACAATGCTTATACATCCCCACGCTGCAATCAAAATCCAGAAGCCCAAACACAATCAAACAAGAATCAGAAATAACGGTCCCGGTTTTATAGGAAATGCTTTGCTTCATAGCACTGGCAGTTGGCAAATGTATGGCAAGGAGGTCTGAGGCCAAACCTTATAGAAATGTAAGAGCTAATTAGCAAAAATTGAATTCGGTACAAGCTGAGTGAGGCACCAGTTTGAAAATGCTTTCCTATGTAAATAAGTTTTTATTTATTTTTCCTGGTAAGCCTCCATCTTTTCCTTTCCCTCGCAGGGTCAGCTGCTACAGCCCTCTTTCCCTTTGTGACTATATTTCACCGGCCTTGAAAAATGTTAGATCATTTTAGTAAATTCGAATTATAGTGCTTGTGCCTTTTCCAAGCGCCCAGAAGATACATGTGTTGCAATGGGCGCTATGCGAATCTAACGCATCCACCTTCAAGAGGCCCATGAGTCAGAGCCCCTGCACACCACATCATATGCTGAAGCCCTTTCATTTCTAGCCCTGCTTTCCAGTAAGTCTGTCCATTTGATGCTATTATTTTTACCGGTATGTGCTGTATTAAAATAAACTTTATGAGCGTCTTTTGGAATAACTATTTCCAAACAAAGCAAAGTTTGTAATTTCAATAGAAAATCAAAACAGTGCGTTCGGTCACTGAAATTGCTAAAATGTGACTATCGTCTCGAATGAACGGTGGGGGAGGGTGAAGCAAGATAGTGATGAGCTGTACAGGCGCGAGCATAACTTACAACGAGTGCGGTTGAAGAACAGACGTAAGGATGCTCTCAAATACATTTATAATGTTGCAATTTTTCCTGATATTCTGTTTATGAGTTGCCATTGCCACTATTCTGTTTGTTTTTATAGTCACAACTATACACATTATATGCACTAGAATGGGATTTTGATTTTAATAAAAGTCATAAAAGTATATTCTTAGTGTGTATTCTTCAGTGTGTCTATTGATGGAGAAAGGAGGTTTGGATTCCATTAATAACAAGTATTCCTGTGTGTCTCTTAGGACCGATAGTTGCCCAATATTTGCCTCATGTACAGTTCTTTGTCTCATGTTGCTATGTTGACCAAGCCTGCACAGACGGAGGGCCCAGAGAGTCATAGTATTAATAGATCTGAGAAAACGTATCACTCTGTGGTCATTCAGTTCTTGAAGGATGGATCATGGATACGTTTCCGCCCGTTGCATTCATTCTAGTGCAATGAAATGTAACTATGGTATTGCCTTAGTAGATCACACCAGCTTTCCGAGCCCGGCCATTACTGTGAGCTAAAAGATCTGAATTTCAACACACTGCTTCTGGTGGGCATAACTTCAACTACAAACGTGAGCAAATTGTAAGCTCCGACAGCAAGCCTGCCTTACAATGTACTGAAGCCATCTTCTCTGGCCGGCTTTGTGGCCAATTCTGACCATAACTGGATGTTGCAATTGATTTCTGTCATCAAAGAAGGGATTACATAGCTTGCACTCAAAAGTGTTTGTCATTACATATCCCGCAAATGTGTACTTCATTTAGTGAGTCTTTCTAAGGGCATTGCAGTAACGGAATATAATTTCAAAAAATATCTCATTGATGCAAAGCTTGCATTGGGAAGCCTGCACATTCTACCCGGGACAGAGCAGCCACTACTGGTTTCATGAATGGAACATTTGCAGGCATACATGGCAGTCATGTGGCCGAGCGTGAAGGCCATCCAATTAGGAGAGCAGCCGTTGCCGCCCCGGCTTAACTTTTGGTACCCCCATCACGGACCTGGCCACTCCTGGTCATAAAGACAGCACCAGAAAAGGGAGGTGAACTTACACAGGGTCAGGGAGCCTTCTTTCCTTCCTGCAGGTACCTCTCCTTGCCCTTTCCCATCATATAGAGGCTGTTATGGGCAGTGGCGTACCATGGGTGGGGCCACAGAGGCGGTTGCCCCGGGTGCAAAGTTCTTAGGGGTGCAAATTATTAAAAGCAAAAAAAATGTGGACTTGTAGCTTTCTCATATCATTGAGGATTTTTTTTTTCTTCGTTGGAGTATTATCTAATTGTTTCTGGTGCTTTTGTTTCATTTTTATCTATCTGGATAACAAACTCTGATTGCAGGGCTGGTTCTATAGATTTCTTTCATGCTGGTGGCAGAGGTGCAGATAGTTTTTCAAAAATAAATGCAATTGGCTGGGCAGCTGTATTTTCTAAAGGGCGGCTTGTCGAGCTGCTGTCATTCGCCTCTCTGTCTGGCCCCATAGCGCCCTTAACACGTCTATCCGTGTGCTCAAAGACTACCGCCACTATGATGCTCCTTGTACCGGTAACAGTATATTGCACCCTGACCGAGGTCTAGTACCAATTCTCCTGGGCCAATGCCCCTCAGTACCCCTCTATCAGAATCAGCGCCCGCTGCTGAGAGGTAATTAGTCAAGGTAGGGAAGGACAAGTTAAAACCAGGCGATTTTAAATACATTTAAGTATATTAGCATCAAATGCATTTTTCTTCAATTACATAGATATTTTCTTAAAATCTAATAGATGTGCTAGGGGGTAAGGGTCTCAATACTGGACTGGTGGAAGGGATTAAGGAAGTGCTAACGGCCCACGGGTTAGGGGGCGCAATACTTGCCTTGCCCCGGGCACTGGCACCCCACTTTCAGGGCTAAAGGTAGGGCAAAAGGTCACCTTTAAAAGGGTAGGTACTGTCTGGTACTGAGTACCTGCACTTCTAAGGAGCAAACAGGCACCCTATAGAGTGACCACCTGCACTTCATCATTTCCATTTAAATCAATGCTGTACTGTCATCAGAGGTCAAAGAGCGTGTGGTGGTTCTTCCAGCATCGCTGCATGACACCAACATCTCTGACACTTTGGTGACGATCTAAGCTCTAGCGATGATAAGAATTCTAGGCGAATCCCATGTAAGGTGACCCTCTGTGGGGGTCAGAATGAGGTGCGCTGTTGGGGATGCGCCAGGGTAGTGGTACCGGACGAGAGCAGTGTTGTCACGGGGAGTAGCCCAAAGACGCCCGCTGCGCCACTACCGTTTCTTCGGAAAGGTCAGAGTGGGGAAAAAACCCCATGAACCGTAGAAGACGAATAAAAAAAATCTGATTGCACATGAGGCAGAAGGAAATGATATGCAGTGCCGCCGTTATCCGATTTGGAGCCTCGGGCAGAAGTATGGAAGAGAAATTGAGGTCAGATGCGAGGATCCCAGCGCGCGCAGGGAGCAGCGCCGAACTTGGCATTAATCTCCCGCGCGGCGGTGACAGGGCGGTGTAATCACCGGCTGCGCGTGAAGATGGGCGGGGAGAAGCACCGGCGGCCTCCGCCGGGACACCTGCGTGAATTAAACAGCGGCACTTTATTAAAGTGTCATGCACAGACCTTCCTTCTCTATAGCCCAATAACGAACAAACATCCGTAGGCCTGGGGCCAAACTCCCTCACCGCAGGGTTAATATCGCATCTCAGGGTCAGGGGTAGAACAGTGGGGCATATTTACAACGAAAAAATTATCGCCGCTTTAGCGGCCGTTTTCGGCCGAAAAGCGGCGATAATTTTATCGCTATATTAGCAAGGCCACGATAACGAGTGAAACCTTGCTTTAGCGTGGGGATGTCTAACGCCCAGCTTTGCATCTCTAATGAGATGCAAAGTGGGCGTTCCTGACCTGACATGACATTTCTCCTATCATCAAGCCCCACGCTATGAAGCATAGCGTCAGGAAAAGTAGCGAGCTATAACACCTGTTATCGCTACTTTCCTAACACCTGCTTCAGGACTGACTTAGCCATGATATCCTATGGAAGGTGGATATCATGGCTAAGTTTGTGAGTCCCTATCAACTAGCTAACGTGAGAATATCGCTGGGTTTCCAGCGATAATCTCACGTTAGCCAGTTAGCGCTAGGATTTTTATCGCCAATGAGATAAGCGTTGCTAATAGCATGCTATCTCAGCGATAAAAATCGGCGCTAGCCGGCGATAATTATCCGAGCGCTCAGTGCGCTCAGCGATAATTATCGCCGGTTGTTGTTGATATGCCCCTTTGTAATCTCAAGGGTTAGAACCGTATATCAGTCTCCCACACACAGACCTTCATAGCCTAAGGGGTTAGAAATGTATATTAGTCAGTCTCTCACATACAGGCCTTCATAGCCTGAGGGGTTAGTAATCTATATCAGTCTCTATTGGTCTCTCACACACAGACCTTCATAGTCCGAGGGGTTAGTGACCTATATCGGTCTCCCACACGCAAACCTTCATAGCCTGAGGGGTTAGTGATCAATATCAGTCTCACACACAGACCGTCATAGACTGAGAGGTTAGTGATCTATATCAGTCTCTCACACACAGACCGTCATAGCCTGAGGGATTAGTGATGTATATCAGTCTCTCACACACAGACCGTCATAGCTTGAGGGATTAGTGATCTATATCAGTCTTTCACATGCAGACCTTCATAGTCCGAGGGGTTAGTGATCTATATCAGTCTTTCACACGCAGACCTTCATAGCCTGAGGGGTTAGTGATCTGTATCAGTCTCTCACACACAGACCTTCATAGTCCGAGGGGTTAGTTATCTATATCAGTCTCTCACACACAGACCGTCATAGCTTGAGGGATTAGTAATCTATATCAGTCTTTCACATGCAGACCTTCATAGTCCGAGGGGTTAGTGATCTATATCAGTCTTTCACACGCAGACCTTCATAGCCTGAGGGGTTAGTGATCTATATCAGTCTCTCACACACAGAACTTCATAGTCCGAGGGGTTAGTGATCTATATCAGTCTCTATCAGTCTCTCACACACAGACCTTCATAGTCCGAGGGGTAAGTGACCTATATCAGTCTCCCACATGCAAACCTTCATAGCCTGAAGGGTTAGTGATCAATATCAGTCCCTCACACACAGACCGTCATAGACTGAGGGGTTAGTGATCTATATCAGTCTCTCACACACAGACCGTCATAGCTTGAGGGATTAGTGATCTATATCAGTCTTTCACACGCAGACCTTCATAGTACGAGGGGTTAGTGATCTATATCAGTCTTTCACAAGCAGACCTTCATAGTCCGAGGGGTTAGTGATCTATATCAGTCTTTCACACGCAGACCTTCATAGCCTGAGGGGTTAGGGATCTGTATCAGTCTCTCACACACAGACCTTCATAGTCCGAGGGGCTAGTGATCTATATCAGTCTCTCACACACAGACCGTCATAGCTTGAGGGATTAGTGATCTATATCAGTCTTTCACACGCAGACCTTCATAGTCCGAGGGGTTAGTGATCTATATCAGATTTTCACACGCAGACCTTTATAGCCTGAGGGCTTAGTGATCTATATCATTCTCCCTCATACAGACGTTCATAGCCTGAGGGGTTAGTGATCTATATCAGTCTCCCACACGCAGACCTTCATAGCCTGAGGGGTTAGTGATCTATATCAGTCTCCCACACACAGACCTTCATAGCCTGAGGGGTTAGTGAGCTATATCAGTCTCTCACACGCAGAGCTTCATAGTCTGAGGGGTTAGTGATCTATATCAGTCTCCCACATGCAGACCTTCATAGCCTGAGGGCTTAGTGATCTATATCAGTCTCCCTCACACAGAGGTTCATAGCCTGAGGGGTTAGTAATCTATCTCAGTATCTACCACGCTGTCTTTCGGAGACTAAGGGGCTAGTAATACCTCTCAGCTTCTCACAGAGATTCCTAGCCTCCAGAGTTGGTAATCCCCCTCAGTGTCTATATTTAGTCTGTTGCTGGTAGCCATGACATTTCTACCCTTCAGGACGAATTTTTAATCCATGATGTTGAGCAGAGGCTTTACTTCCCTTAGGAGTTAATGTTCCCATGGCGCTGGTAACAAATGATCGGAGATCAGTAGACACAGGTATGGTGTTATTAGCACAAACCGCACATCTGAAAACTGACCTTGATGTTGTGGGCAATATTTTCATTTTTCATTTGGTGTAAAGAATGTTTCTTCAGTCTGACAACACCTGGAGGTTAATTTTATAAGATTTTGTTTTGGCGCTTGTGTGACGCAAGGTGACATAGCACATTCTATTTACTTACCATTATGAGGGGCTTATTTACAAGAAACGGACGCATCTCTGCGTTAGAGCAGAGATTTGTCAGTTTCCTTGCGCCGGGCAAATAAACCTTTGCGGCACTGTCGATGTGTTGTAGTATAAAACAACACATCCAAATCTTGTAGATTTCAGTGGGTCACGTCTACCAAGATTTCCTGCGTGGGAACGCCCACCCTGCATACATTATACCTGACGCATATTATAATGGTGCGCAGGGCTTTACAAGGTGACGCATCTCCCTAGATGCATCACGTTGTAAATTGGCCACAACCTGGTGCATTGTTTACGCCACCGATGCGTCACAAAAAGTCACTCAACAGCGCCGCAAAAGTGTTGCAAGGGGCTTGTAAATCTGCCACTTAGTAAATAACTCCCCTTGCCTCGAAAGCAGTGACAGGCTTTTTGGAGGGGCCAAAGACAATATTGCCTTAAGGCATCTTTTGCAACATAGAACTTGTCCATGTTCCAGCATCAGGTGGGTGTGTCAGCATGAACACCTTCCTGGTCACACCTTGATGTCAGACCCCCTTTTTTCCGAAAGTACAAAGCTACAGCCCGATGCCTTCAGCATGTGGACCAGGGAGGTGACCTTGCCGTGGCTAACCACACCGGTTCCTCATGTCCCTGGGCGCTGTGGGAGATAGAGAAGCAGCTTACCGATAAGAGCCCAGACTTTCTTTGTAGCCACGGAGACAGGCTGATTAGCAATTGATTTATGAGCTGGTGTCACTTGACCTGAAAAATGTACTCGCCAGCTCTGCCTCTGGCCCTCCTCCTAGCGTGCTGGGAGACGGTTATCGCCCACTTCCTTGTCCACGCGCCCTTGCTTTCCACTTGTCAGGGGCATCTGTCTGGAAGCGTCCATCAGGGACATGCATTTGTCGGTGCTGCACAGAGTTTCCGACTCCTTTGTAAAAGCGAGAAGTTTCCATTCCCCTTTGTCCTCCCCTCTGTGGTTTGTCCACCGCTTCCAAGTAAGCCCCTCTCTCGTCTTCACACTTCCTTCCCCTGCCCTTTTTTCCCTTCCCTTCCCTGCGGGAGTTTGGAACATTCTGAATGCTCGTTCTTGGAGATAAGGGGTTTGGGGGGCAGCCGAGAACCGAAAGGTCTGCCCCCGGGCAGATTGGGAGGGGGAGGGGCTGGCCGAGGAGCGGCCATTTTGCGATACTTTGGAACTAGCCCAATAGTAGCCCAAAATTTGAAGGATAGCCGAATAGGTATATATCGGTTTTTAGCGCTTTCCCAGCCACCATTTTAGGTTTGGTGACCTGGTGGCTGGGAGCGCTGCGCAGTGTAGGTTTTTTGTCAGTGTAGGTTTCTTGGTCGCTTGCTTTAAGTAGTGGTAATTAGCTTTAATTTGCTTTACTTAGCTGTATTTAGCTTAGTAAGGTTTTCTAGGCTGCGATGGCTGGGAAAGACTATCGAGTTTTGGAAGCAGTACGCCTACTTAGCGAGGCCGGCCGGCTTTATATGTTGATGCTGGAAGCCTCGAATGGAACGCGCCCCGTGAGGCGCGCGTCGGCGGGGGTGGCGGCCGCCGTCGCGGCTTGCTCGCCCCCCCAGAAGGCGGGGAAGAATAAGGTGAGTGTTGGGGGCCGTGCGGATGGCATGTGCACGGCCCCAGGAGGAGGGTCTGGGACTCGTGGGAACAAGGGGGGGGGCTGATGCACCAGCAGTGATTGCCAAGACGGCCCGGCGGGGAGCGCATCCTGCGTCTCCCCGCTGAGGCCACAAGTGGTGCGGGGCCGCTACTGTGTGGCAAGAGAGGTCCCGGTGGACGAGGGCAGCAGCATGCAGTGGGAGCGTGTGGGAGTGGAGAGCGAGGCCCCGGCGTCCATGCCTGGTCCTCATGCCTGGTCCTCATGGGGAAAAAAGTGCGGCCCAGCAGCGGAGCGCGTCCCGCGTCTCCCCGCAGAGGCCTCGTGAGCACAGGGGCCGCTCCTATGTGAGAAGAGCGGCCCCGCAATGTACTGGCAGTGTGGGCCAGCTGCGGTCAGCGGCCCCACACGTGAAGAAGAGCGGTTGGGAGCAGCAATGTCTGGGAGGAGGGGGGACAGGAGAGGGTGCCCCTGGAGTCCGGCCAGGTATCGGAGAGGCTGAAGAGAGGGGTTACAGGCAGACAGGTACATGAGGGTTCTGTGCAGGCGGCTGGGGGGCTCACTCAGTTGGGGTGAGATGGTATGGCTGGAGGTGGGGGCAGGGAGGCGGTGGGTGGGGTTGGTGCCTGGGGGAGCAAGGGAGGTTCTTTGGGGATGGGACATGTGGGGGAGGCAGCAGGAGGGCATGGGCTTTGGGCTGTAGGGGAGGGGATTTCCCCTTTGTTGTTAAAGTCAGAGGAGAGTGACAAGGATTAGGAGGGCCTGGACATATTTGCTTCATGGGCAGAGGAGGTCAGGGGCTCGCGGGGGAGGGCGGGGTGGCAGGGGGACACAGGAGGGATGGGTTGGCTACTGCGGGGGGCGGCTGAAGGGTTTTCGGCAGAGTGTGCTAGCGAGGTAGCGTCGGGGGAGTGTCTTGCGGGTGAGGAGGCTGGGCCGAGCTGGGCTGGGGGGCAGGGGGCTGCGGTGTGTGAGTGGAGCGAGGGAGAGGCGGATTATGGCGACAGTGAGGAGGGGGTAGATATTAGCGTGGTGGGCGTGGGCGGCTATCACGTTCGGGGCAGGCAGGAAGCGGAGCTGGGATGGGAGAGAGGGGCCCAGCACACCAGACCATGCTTTTTTTTTACAGGCGGCGGAGTGACGCGGGGCGCCAGACTTGGCAGGGCTGGGAGCGACCCGTTGGCGCCAAGCAGAAGGGAGGGTGGAGCCCAGCGCGACATTCTCAGTACCCAGGCGGGGGATCCCGTCGCGGCTGGCAGAAGTAGGCCCACAGCGGGCTCGCCGGCCCCACCACCCACTGGGCCTCAACGGTCCAGGGGACAACACAGGAGGAGAAGTGCAGAGGACGTTGATTTCAGTAATTCTACGAGGGTGCTGTCTGCACCCCCGGCTGTGAAGGCCGGTGGTTCCAGGGAGGAGGATAGCATGGAGGAGGGAGAGTTGAGGGACATGGAAGGCTAGGGAGAGGGGGGCCGAGTAATGCTGTGCATAGTGTTTTCCAGGTGTCACAACGCCAGGCGGAGCTCACGGGTCGGACATTGCGATGGGAGGAGCATCGGCCCCCTCAGCAGGATGGGCAAGGGAGCGACGGGCGGAATCCTTGGTGCCAGGTAAACAGACAGCGAGATTGCGTCCTTTAATGGTGTCAGTGGGTGTGTGGGGGGTTGAAGACGAAGGAGGGGCAGGGGGTAGGTTGAGTAAAGAAGCATATGTGATGGATGTGGGATTAGGGACGGATGACCCAGGTAAGGGGTCAGCGGAGGGCGCAGGTAAGGCGTCCGGGGGCGCAGGAAGTAGCAAAACTGACACGAAAGTGACGGTGGAGTTAACGACAGGGAAAACGGAATCCAAATTAGAAAGTAAAGAGTTAAAGATAAAACGGTTGCCGTACATGGGCGTCACTAAGCCATTGGACGCATATTTAATGCTGACTACTAAGGAGTGTATATAAAAAGGTGAATATGTTGAGATCCTTAAACTCCTGCACAGAGAAGTCAGGGCAAAAGAGGGGTCTAAAGAGGAGGAATATGAGTTGGTAAAAAGGCCGAAGGTGCCTTTGACAATAGAAAATTGGACGGCGGCATTCCTTGTTTATACCAGTGTGTATTGTGAGAAATACCCAGAGAGGTCTGTGGCCATGTTCAAGTACATGAATGTGATTCAGAAGGCCCAGATTACTGGGGGCGGTTATGCATGGGCACAGTATGATGAGGAGTTTCAGGCACGCATGGTGTGGGACTCCGAAGCCAAATGGGGTGAGCTGGACACAGAATTATGGCAGCACACGATGGGCCTAGCTGGTTCAGGGAAGACCATATTCACGGCCAGCAGGCTCCCGCTCGTTTACCGGCACTTTCAGGAGCGCCCCACCCGGGGAGTGGTGGGAGGAGCAGGAAGAGGACAGGCGGGTGCCAAAGGGGCTTGCTGGGACTACAACAAGGGCTTGTGCACTCTGGAGTACTGTAGGTTTAGGCACGACTGCTCGGGTTGTGGAGGCTGGCATGCATTGGTCAATTGTTGGGGAGAGGACAGGGGCAGCAACAGCAACAGGGGAACCAGCAGTGGCAGGCAGGAGGGTTTAAGTCAGGAAGTCAGCAGCAGCAATCGCTCGCGGGAGGGTGAGGGGCTAAGGGGTCTGGAGTTGACAACTTGATTGCAGCCCTGCGGGAGTATAATGACTTAGAGGCTGCAGAACGATTGAGGGTGGGATTTCTGGAGGGGTTCCGACTGGGGTACGACGGACCTAGGACAAGAAGGTGGGCGGACAATTTGAAGTCAGCGAAAGAGCACCAAAATGTAGTACTGGACAAACTGGATAAGGAGGTGCGTGAAGGCCGCATTGCAGGAGCCTTTGAGGATTGGCCTCTAAAAAATTTGATTGTGGTGCCGAAGAAGGAACAAGGTCAGTTCCGCCTAATACAATATTTGTCGTGACCCCAAGGAGGTTCGGTGAATGATTCCATCGATGAGCGTGAGGCCACTGTGTCCTACTCATCAGTTGACGTGGCCATGTCACTGGTAGGGACAGCGGGCGCAACGGCGATGATTGCAAAGTGTGACATGAAGTCGGCTTTCCGGCTGCTTCCAGTCCATCCAGATGATTGGGACCTTCTGGGTATCCATTTCAACGGTCACTGGTATGTAGACAAAGCATTACCGATGGGCTGTTCTATGTCTTGCGCAATTTTTTAATGCTTCAGTACGTTCCTGCAATGGTTGTTTTAGGAACGGACGGGTCACTAAGGAGTAACACACTACCTGAATGACTTTTTCTTTGTGGGCACCTCAGACTCCACGGACTGCCAGAAGGCGCTGGACAGTTTCAATGAGATCATGAGGGAACTGGGCGTGCCGTGGGCACAGGAAAAAAATATGGGGCCCTGCACGGCTCTGTCCTTTTTAGGCATTGAGTTGGACTCTCATTTGATGGAGGCACGCCTTCCGGTGGACAAAAAGCAGCATATGTTGGGGCTGCTGGTGGCAATCTTGTCGAAACATAAGGTCACTGTGAAGGAGATTCAGGTGCTATTGGGCCACCTTAACTTTGCTTGTAGAGTGGTGACAGTAGGGAGGACGTTCTGTAGGCGACTGGCAGGGCACTAGCAGGATAGAGACCTCCGCATCATCATGTACGTCTGTCGGCAGGGGTGAGGGAAGACTTGAGAATGTGGCAGTTTTTGTTACAGAACTTCAATGGCATCCCCTTGATGCGGGAGGGTGACATTGTTTGGGATGTGCAAATATTTTCTGATGCGGCAGGGAGCAAAGGCTTTGGTCTGTCTTGGCAAGAGAAGTGGTGCGCGGAGCAGTGGCCTTTAGAGTGGGTGGGGGGACAGGAGCATAGCCTTTTTGGAATTCTTCCCTCTGGTGGTTGAGGTCACTTTATGGGGGGAGCAGCTGGTGCACAAAAAGGTAACTTTCAGAATTTACAACATGGTGGTGGTAGAAATTGTGAACCGCCAGTCTGCCAGGGATGAACAAGTCTTGAAATTGCTGAGGGTGTTTGTGTTGGGCTGCTTACAACATGATATTGGCTTTCGCGCAGTGCATGTGCCAGGTGTGGACAATGACACAGCGGATTGTGGTAAATAAAATTCCTTTACCGGGACTTAATTTGATGCGGAAACATAATAAAATAGCTCAGTAAAATGAGAGGCAGAATCCGTGGTATTAGAGGTTCGGAATGGGCTTTATTCCAATGAACGATTATAATCGGTTGCTCCAAGTTCCATCACCACGGAGGTTCAGGAAGTGAAGTACATACTTTATTGACAAGAAATGACTTTTATAGTACATACATTACAATGAAGCGAATACAGTAGGCGTAACAATTGATAAGGAAAATGGCGATTCATATGCGTAACCGAAAATGGGTGTAATAAGGAGTAAAAAGGAACATAATTGGTTATGATGTCATATATAGGTGGATCTATAAGATAATACTTGGCATAGATGCGCGCGCAGCAGCATGACGTGTGATTGACGTGCAACTAGGGGGTGAAGGGGACTTGACATTTAGCTCTACATGTGGAGACGAAAAGTCTGGGGGGTCAAGTCAACCTAATCCCAAATCATATCTAACATCCTATGTTTAAAGAACTATGTTATCCACAAAAGAAGGACTCTTGGACAAAATCTATTCTATACTGACTGTGTGTGCGTGCACAAGCGTCTAAGTGTCTACACTAAATGCGAGGGGGTAGGAATATTCCATAGTAACAGGACTATGAATTACTTGCATAAAGACAGAGAAGCCGGGCCTTTTGCTCGGTAGCTGGCAGAATGTTTACTTAAGCTACTAGACAGGAATGCATCGGCTGAGGGGCGAAACAGATAGCTCGAAGGTGAAATACAGTTCTTGGCAGAGAATAGGCTGATGTCAGGCTTCGTGAGCCGCGCAGAGAATGAGATAAAGTTCATGGTCACAGATGCAGGCTCAGACTGGAGTTTTCAGAGGCAGAAGGCAAGAAGAGTTCGATGACAGAATCAGGGCCTACTTGCCTGGACTGTAAAATGGCATAAGTGAACCATATAAAGCCGGTGGCCTTTCGTACTTAGGAATGGAATATCCGGCCTATTCATGGCGGATCTGACAGAGGACATGTTGACGGTGGACGCACATGTATTTGCGTCTTCATAACTGGAACTGGAGGGAGCATACATGTACTTGTAACATGCACATAGAACCGTTGGGGTCCAAGATAGGGGACATAACTGACCAGAAAAATCCATATTTCCACATTCCCTCCTTGTCCCCTACTTGCCCGTCAAGAGATATCAATCTTCATTAATCCATTGATCTGTTCATATAGCATCATTTGTTCTTCTTTCTTCTTCCGGGATCTTGAATGAAAATCTCGATGTGGAATGCACGATGTGGCACACAGACCACAAATCGCTGGTCCACATTGCAGGCATAAGCAGCAACTGAATAATATGAGAAGGCCAATACCTAGGAAGGATAGAACTCTCCATCCCCAGGCTGATATCACACTCCAAAACCAACCGGACCAAGTCCAGGTGCCTGGGTTCTGGTGTATCTGGCTTACAATCTTATGAAGGCGAGTTATAGCTTTATATACAGATGGCGAATTTTCTGGTATGAATACGCAGCAGCTTGATCCGATGACCCTACAAGCTCCGCCCCTATCAGCCAGGATGACATCAAGGACAAGACGATTTTGAAGCACAACAATCCGCATAGCAGACTGCTCTTCTGTTAAATTGCCTAAGGCGGAAATAGTTTCATTTACTACTGCTTCAAGGGTTCTAGTTAATCTACGTATCAGCTTACTATTAGTAACAGTACCTATATAAGGAACGATGCCTTTATTGAAATCTGTGTATTTTTCCCATGCTGTTTCAGTATAATCGACTATCGGGAGATCTCTCCGCTCTCTGTTGTGTACTAAATGAATGTTTCTATAATAATCAGGAGGAGCTAGGAAAACAGGTGGCAAAAGGAATGCAATGTAGCAGGTACCATCCCAATCTAGAGGTAGACGCATATATGCAGTCTGACCACATATAAAGTAGGAGTGGCGATAAGCTCTAAATGAAGATTTGCTTTGATCACTGAATTCTACTGTAGTAGTGCATTTACTATGGCCCATATGTATGGAACCAACTTTTCTTACACACAATTCACCTTTCGCTGGGAATACTGACATGGTTGGTAAAACTAGTTCAACTTCGGATTCGACATTTAGAACCATGAGATTAGGAGTAAAGTTACCTAATCCATATACTTCATTTTCTAGATCAGTTCCTGTTCCTTTGGGGCGACCCTCCTTATCAGGGTAACAGACTTTGAATAAAACTAGGTTCAGATTTCCCCATACCCAATGGTCTTGATAAACTGCTGTGTCTGAGTCTATGGAATTGATTAAGCTGAACCATGCTCCACAGGAGCCATTATGTGAAAACGGATGTGGAAAAAAAGGCAAGACTCCTTCATAATTCTGATAGGGAGGGAGCCGGCCACACACCCAACAATTAGTTGCATTACTAGTCTGATGGGAATGATGTAACATACTAATGAAAGTGTTATTGCGCAGCGCAAGTCTATAAGACAATTCATGCGGGGGTAAGTCACTAAAAGAATGTTCAGCAGTAACATTGTAAACGTTTCTGGCAATAGGGTAATATATGTGCAACAATATACTTGCAGTAATTATTAAAAGACTTAAGAAAAACAAAATTAATAACGTCACTATGCAATGGCTACGCAGTGATTTACAATACGCCTGTCGTTTCATCATTTTTCGCGACTGTCCATGATTCAGGTCTAGGCGATACATGTCGGAGACAGATTCAACCGCTTCACCTAGGAGAGGACTTAAACAATCAAATCGTCCGACGGCCTAGGCCTTAATTTTAGTTTGTAGAGTTCTTTACTGTCGGTCTCAGCCAGAGGTAGTTTTGAGTCAATTGGTGAGGACACACGAGGTGGGCTGCTTACATCTGAAGAAAGTCCATGAAATTTCTTGATATGACTTGAGTGAATCCATCCTTTCCTGCCTTCAATCTTCACGGCTGTCCTTGTGGTTAGCAAGACCAACTTGGGTGTCTTCCACCTGGGCTCCAGCTGAGTTTTTCGGTCGAAATTCCTCACAAGGACGAGGTCCCCCGGAATTACGTCATGGGGTTTCACCTCAGTGTTGTCGGGAAAGGCTGCAGCTACCTGTGAACGACAAGATTGTAGTGCAGACATCAAGGAAGCCAAGTAATCTGTCAGCATATTACAGTCAATATCAGTTATTTTGCGTGGTATAGGCGTCCCCCACATATTTGGTGGTCTGCCGAAGATCACCTCATACGGGGATAGCCCTGTTCGAGAGTGTGCTACCATTCTTGTGAAAAAGAGTGCAACTGGTAGTGCTACTACCCAGTCGACACCTTTCTCCCTGCATATTTTGGACAATCTAATTTTCAGGGTCTGATTATGTCTTTCTACGAGACCTGCTGCTTCGGGGTGTCGGACACAGTGGAATTTCCACTGATAACCTAACAAAAGTGAAACATGTTTCATTAATTCGGATGAGAACGGCTGGCCGTTATCTGAGTGAACAACACGTGGTAAACCGTATCGTGGGAAGAATTCTCGAACTAACTGTTTGGCAGTAGTCGGGGCAGTGTAATCTGAAACCGGGTATGCCTCCGTCCAGCGGGACAGAGCGCAGACAACTACGAGAACATATTTGAATCCTCGACATCGTTCCATCTGGATATAATCCATCTGGAGGACTTCAAAAGGGTGATTAGGAGGATGAAATCCACCTTGTTCTACGGGAACACTTTTTCCTGGGTTGAACTGGCAACAGATCATACAGGTACGGACCTTTTGTTTGGCTGCAGCTCGTAAATGCTTGTTGAACCAAATATGTTGAATGCTGTCTAGCATAGCTTTCTCTCCTAGATGCGCTGGACTATGGATAGTGTTAATAATGACTTGGACCATTGAATCCGGAAGGAACCATACAGACTTTTCCTTCATCAACCATCCTTGATCCGTTTGGGTCCCTCCTAATTCGGTCCATTTCTTTATTTCATCTGGCGTAGCATGTGTCTGGATGTCAATTACGTCAAAAGTAGGATCTTTAACTGTCATACAATGTGTCGGGACTATTGTCTTTGTCATGTCGGATGTTTGTGTTTGAGCAGTCTGTTTAGCTGTTCTGTCAGCTAAATCATTGCCTTGAGAAATGATATCAGTAACTTTCGTATGTGCTTTGCATTTCATAATCGATATTGCAATCGGTAGATGTATCGCATCTAATAAGGCATGAATGAGGGGTCCGTGCTGAATGTGGGCACCGTGGGAAGTTAAATAACCTCTCTCTCGCCACAGCACGCCGAAGTCATGTACAACTCCGAATGCATAACGTGAATCAGTGTATATGTTGACTTTTTTACTTGTGGCTTGAATACAGGCTTGTGTCAGAGCAATAAGCTCTGCGGCTTGAGCTGACAAAGTATTTATACGATTAGTTTCAATGACTTCAGTATCTGTTGTGACTGCGTAAGCAGCCACCAACTCTCCTGTACTTGTTCTCATACATGAACCATCTACATACAACGTCAGGTCTGGATCTGACAATGGAACATCTGTCAAGTCTTGTCTGGGTTTCGTCGTGATAGTGATAACTTCAATACAGTCATGGGCTAGTGGGTCTGTTCCATTTACAGGTAAAAGTGTGGCAGGATTCAATGTGTTACAGCGTCTGATTTCTATGTGCGGTTGAAACAATGTAAGTTCGTACCCTGTAAGTCGCGCTATAGTCAAATGTTGTGTTTGCGTTCTATTTACAAGAACCTCTACTGCATGTGGTACTTGAACTGTCAATGGATGTCCTAACACTATGGCATCGCTTTGTCTGATTGCTAAAGCTGTCGCTGCCACTGATTTCAGGCACGCAGGCAGAGCCTGAGCTACGGGATCTAATGTACTAGAAAAATAAGCACATGGTTTGTGTGCTCCTGCTTGTTCCTGTGTGAGTACTGACAAGGCAGTACCTTCTCGTTCTGTAATAAAGAGTGTGAACTGTTTTCTGTAACATGGTGTTGCTAAAACAGGTGCTTGACATAAAGCTTTCTTTAGGCTTTCAAAAGCTTGTGTATGTTCCTGAGTCCAAGGGAGAACAGTCGATGTGGCTGCCTCCTGTGTTGTCAACTGAATGAGTGGTTTTGCTAGAAATGCGTATTGAGGGATCCACTGTCTACAATATGAAGTGAGGCCTATGAAAGCCCGCACCTCCTTTTGTGTCTTGGGTATTGGCATGTTAGCTATTAACTGAATGCGGTCTGGTGTAAGCTGCCTTCCCTCCTTGGACAGCGAGTGTCCAAGATAAATAACTCGCTGGACACAGAATTGCAGCTTAGAAGGGGACACCTTGTGCCCTTTTTCGGCTAGAAATTGTAAAACTGTCAGTGATGCTTTTTCACATTCGGGTTCGCTTCGGGCGGTGATCAGCAGATCATCGACATATTGAAGCAAGGCAGTGTTAACTGGCATGTGGATACTGTCAAGTTCTCGTTTCAGTGCTTGGCTATAGATGCTGGGGCTTTCTGTAAATCCTTGAGGTGCGCGTGAGAATTTAAAGCTACGTCCATTTAAACTAAATCCGAACAAATATTGGCTTTCCGGATCTATTGGGACGCTGAAAAAGGCATTCTTGAGATCGATTACAGTAAAGAATGTCGCTTCGGAATCAATGGCTGTCAATAATGATGAGATATCGGGGACCACAGGGAATTGTGGCACAATGCACTTGTTTAATTCGCGCAGATCAATAACCAATCGATATACTGGCGGGGCCTTTGGATCTGTTCGTTTAAGAATCGGAATTATCGGTGAATTACATACATTGGAGTCTGTTTCTACAACCACTCCTTGGGCAATGAGCTCGTCAATGATTTGTAGTAAAGCCACTACAGCATCTGGTGGTAACTTGTATTGTCGCATTCGTGGTAGTACCACTCCTGCCTTTAATGTGACTCGATATGGTGTAATATTCATGCAACCAACATCAGTAGGGCCTTGTGCCCATAGATGTGTAGGTAAAGTCTGCAATCGGGGATCCATGTCTCTAGACACATAATGACCTTTAAAATCACGTAAAAACAATCTTACTCCTTCCGGAGAACAACATATTATGGCTCCTAGAGCTTTCAGTGTTTTTATTCCTAACAGATTTTCTGGACATGATTTAGTAAGCAATAAATCGGTAGTTCGGGTCAAAGGTCCTATCGTAAGTGGAAGAGGTTGTGACACTTCATTAACAATAGGTTTTCCTGAAAAACCAAGGGAAATATTCTGAGAGCCTGAGAGGGGTGCCCCTGGAACTTCACTACGTTTTATGGTTGTTCGACTTGCCCCTGTATCGAGTAAAAATTTTCTGTCTTGGCCTAATAATTCACTATGTACATAAGGTCCTTCTTGATCTACAGGGATCTCGATAAGGGGTAAGTCAACTTCCCTCTCTAGGCTGGTTCATGCGTATCGTTGATAATCAGGATAGTCGTACTGTGCGGTCTGGTACAGTTGTCGTGTCGTAGTTTGTGTGGCAGCAACAGGCAGCGCTGGTGCAGCTGGCACAAACTGTACAGATTGTTGTGAAGCTGGCATGGACTGTGCATGCTGCGGAGCTCCTTGTTCATTCTGGTCCTGTCTAGGTGGCCGTGATCTTTCTTGTGTTTTACCTATGGCGATATTATGTTTCAAAACTGGACAATCGTGTACGTAATGACCTGGCTTTTTACAATAATTGCATGTCCCTTTTACAGGTCCGGCTGAATCACCGGAATGTGTCATACCCTTCTTATGTCCTTCAGCTGGAACTGTCTGAGAGACTAGCATTTTCATTTTCGTGTCTTTCATGCGTCTTTGTTCATGATCTTGTTCCTCTCTGATTCTATTGTGATGGTACTGTAACATTTGTAACATTTGTGATGGAGTGTTACCTTGCCAGGTACTCTCGAATTTTAATACTCTATTCTTTACTTGGGGCAGGGCATTTTCTACTAATTTTGTTACAAACAGATGTGGGTATGATTCGCTACTCGCTTTTATGCCACTATTTATACCAAAACATTTTTCAAATCGGGCATAGTAATCACTAGTGTCTTCATCTTGCTTCTGTTTACAGGCTGAAATTGTACCCCAATCTTCCTTTTTCGTAGTTAATAAACGTGGCAGTACCTGTACTAATAAACCTGGTAGTGCTTTAGTTTTATCCCCAAGTCCTGCTCCTGCAGTTCGGGCCTTTTCTTCTGCTTCTAATGCTGACCATTCTATCTTTTGGTCTCCTACCTCCCACTCTTTTTCCCTGAGTTTCTCATAAATGCCAGCAGGCATCAATACCTTTAATATTGTCATAATGTCGGGATAGGTATACTCTCCCATGAGTAACATGTCTTTAATTTCTCGGTGGAAACCCGCTGGGTCTTTGTCATGACTGGGTACCACTTTCTTCATTTCTAACAATTCTATTTTTGATATGGGCGTATACACATATACCCGTTTAAACTGATTGTCCTCGCCCTTTATTGGGTGCACTTCTCGTAAGGGATTCTGTCTGTCCATGTAATACGTGGTTCTTTCCTTGATGGGCAGTGAGACATGTTCTGGGCATATAAAAAGAATGTACTGCTTTCTTGATTCTAGTATTTCTTTAATTAGCTTAGTACCTGAACCTCTCCATCTATTCGTGAGTAATTCGGTCAATATATCAGGTAAGGGACCAGGATCTGAATGTTGGCTTTTATATAGTATAAGAAGTTGTTGAATCATATAAATCCCAGCTAACCGCTGTTCATCTGGGGTGAGATTCAAAAATGTGTGTGCTACTGTGTCATCACTATACTTCCCGGGACTGTCAACCCAATGAACGGCTGACCTGGCTAATTCTTGTTCATCCATAGAATCGAGAAAATGATAACCCCTTCGTTCTCGGAGTAATTTATCTGCTGCTTGGAATGAATGCTCGTTAGACCTTATATTTATTATTGGTGTTTGAAATTTCCTGTTATTTTCTAGACACATCGGACGTATCGGATCAGTAAGACATCTAGTACTATTACAATATTTTCTTCTACCTACATAGGCTATAGTTTCTGACTGTCCTGTGGGCAGTCCTGATGCTTCTTCCTCGCTTTGTTCGAACTGGTCTACCGCTAATCTTTCTTCGTGTAGGCGTTCTATTTCTTTACGGATCTTTCTGCACATGGCTATTATACAGTTTTGCTTATCATGTCTCCCTTCTGATATATTCTGGCTCCATCTGGTAAGAATTTGCATTGCTTCCGGGTCTACCCCCGGTCGGTCTTCATTTCTGATCACACAATTTATAAGGAAACGCAACAGTTCCCCCTGTATTTCCACTTTCTGGTATTCCATAGCTCTGTTAATACATTCAGAATCTCGTCCGGTTTGGACAAAATAATATATATTGTCTAGATGTGCAGTCATTCCTGGTAATTTCCCTAAATACACTGCGGCTCGTCTGATACGTAATGATGCTAGGGTCATTTCGTCCTCTTTTCCGGGCACAGGGTCATATCTACAATCTATTAGAAGTTCCTTAAGCGTACGGGCATTTATGAGTTTGGGGGTACGTGAATGTGCTGACTCTTGAAAAGTAAGTTTATTTATTCTAGGTGGCGTAGAAAAGATGTTGGTAGCACCTCCGGTAGCCCCGTCTGGGGTATCGGGTGTGAAAGGATTCGTTGAACGCGATACAGCAACTATAGGTGTGGACACAGCTATAGAAGTAGCTGTGGGAACAGATGTAGAAACAGATGTGCTTGCCGGAACTCGTTGCTGTAGAGATACGGGTACCGGATCTTGGCGTTGAACCTCCCTGATAGGTGGTCTATGTGGGGCGGAATTAGCATACTCGGGAGCTGCGTCATCTAAATATGAGGAAAGAAAAACATCTTCTGCGGTTCTAGGATGCCCCTTAGGATGTACCTTTATTGGGAATAATGGGGGTGGCAAGTCCTTCGGTATCTCTGGAGTAGCCTTAGGTAATCCTTCGGCCAGAAGGGGATACATACCATTCATAAGGGCATTTCTTTGTCTGTCTACTTGTTCTGATTTCACTCGGATACCTTCCTCAATTAATAGATTTTCTTGAACTTTATTGGAATTCTCTTTACTCTTCTCTTCCTGTCTACGTGCTTTTTCTGTTCGTCTATGTGATTCTTTACGCCATAATTCAATGGCATCTTTCTGTGATTGTCTAGCTTTCTTTTTCCATAATTCTTCCTCTACTTTCACGATGCACTCTGCATCCCAGGTCCCCGCTGCGGGCCACCTCTGACTTTCTGGTAATTCCTTGGTGTAGTCTACCCATAGATCAAGAAATAATATAGCATCTAAGCCATGTTTATGATACATGAAGTACCCTGGAGTGTCCCTAGGAGGAATAGGAACGGCTTCTTCGAGTACCCCTTTTCTTGTAGTGATCTGTCTTAGTTTCGAAAAGAGCGGCATATTGAGAACTGATCTGATACTTAATCTTGAACACACTTAGTACAAAAGCACAATAATGAACAACCATTCATACCACAATATGCCGGACGTTTAACACATTAAACATTAAACATTAAACATTCTTAACCTTTAAAATAACCAACAATGATGATCGTCTGCATAACTAATCACCAAGCATAATTCTTTGACAATAACTAGATACTTCGGAATACTTGATATACTGCTAAACAGTACATATACACTGCTAAAACAGTGCAGACCGGATTTGTGTACCCAAACCCGTCTTGACCGGCACAACCTATGTGCACGTCAGAAATGCCTCCCCAGCAATGGTACTCACCGGGTAGCTTCGGAAACGGAAGGCCTCGGAGACTGAACTTGGACCGGACTGGACTCGACTCGACTCGTTGGACACTGGACTCGACTTGGGACTTCGGAAACAGGTGGGCCTCTGTATACCTCGGATCTTGCTCTCTCAGCTAGGCTCTGGTCGGGATACTTCGCACTTCTCACCGCCTCGTCTGGGTGTTGATCGCAGCCTCAGTCGCCCCCGCTTGACCGGAGGGAGATACAGGAAATCCTGCTGGTACGCGTTATTGTCCGTCCAGCTGTGGCAGGAAACCGGGCCTGCAACTCACCGCCGGCGCGTGAGATGAGAAAGTGTCCCTGTTCGGGCGCCATTCATGTGGTAAATAAAATTCCTTTACCGGGACTTAATTTGATGCGGAAACATAATAAAATAGCTCAGTAAAATGAGAGGCAGAATCCGTGGTATTAGAGGTTCGGAATGGGCTTTATTCCAATGAACGATTATAATCGGTTGCTCCAAGTTCCATCACCACGGAGGTTCAGGAAGTGAAGTACATACTTTATTGACAAGAAATGACTTTTATAGTACATACATTACAATGAAGCGAATACAGTAGGCGTAACAATTGATAAGGAAAATGACGATTCATATGCGTAACCGAAAATGGGTGTAATAAGGAGTAAAAAGGAACATAATTGGTTATGATGTCATATATAGGTGGATCTATAAGATAATACTTGGCATAGATGCGCGCGCAGCAGCATGACGTGTGATTGACGTGCAACTAGGGGGTGAAGGGGACTTGACATTTAGCTCTACATGTGGAGACGAAAAGTCTGGGGGGTCAAGTCAACCTAATCCCAAATCATATCTAACATCCTATGTTTAAAGAACTATGTTATCCACAAAAGAAGGACTCTTGGACAAAATCTATTCTATACTGACTGTGTGTGCGTGCACAAGCGTCTAAGTGTCTACACTAAATGCGAGGGGGTAGGAATATTCCATAGTAACAGGACTATGAATTACTTGCATAAAGACAGAGAAGCCGGGCCTTTTGCTCGGTAGCTGGCAGAATGTTTACTTAAGCTACTAGACAGGAATCCATCGGCTGAGGGGCGAAACAGATAACTCGAAGGTGAAATACAGTTCTTGGCAGAGAATAGGCTGATGTCAGGCTTCGTGAGCCGCGCAGAGAATGAGACAAAGTTCATGGTCACAGATGCAGGCTCAGACTGGAGTTTTCAGAGGCAGAAGGCAAGAAGAGTTCGATGACAGAATCAGGGCCTACTTGCCTGGACTGTAAAATGGCATAAGTGAACCATATAAAGCCGGTGGCCTTTCGTACTTAGGAATGGAATATCCGGCCTATTCATGGCGGATCTGACAGAGGACATGTTGACGGTGGACGCACATGTATTTGCGTCTTCATAACTGGAACTGGAGGGAGCATACATGTACTTGTAACATGCACATAGAACCGTTGGGGTCCAAGATAGGGGACATAACTGACCAGAAAAATCCATATTTCCACAGGATGCTTAGTCTCGTTCACAGTGGGGGAGATTCCGTGGGCTAGCCAAGGACGCAGACAGGACCCCGACCAGAATGCCAGAGCATTTGTGGTATGTAGGCAACACAGGATGTTGCAGCTGGTTTTAGGTTCTCTGGCGCAATCCACGAAGACAGCGTACAGGACAGCATGGGAAGAAATTTTTGCGCTCAGGTGCTAAACGGCGGGACTCACCGGCGCTCCGACGGGAAGGCGTGATTCAGTTTATTCTGGATCTGATTGAGAGGGGGCTTACTAGGGTTACGATAGCGGGTAAACTGGCAGGGACTGCTTTCATTGGGAAATTGTTGTGGGGTTATGCACCATCCGCGGGAGAAATCGGGACATGCATGGTGGAAGGTTAACCCCGTGAATAGGGCCGCGCAACCAGGGTAAGGAACCCCCTGTCGTAGGATCTGTTGGAGAGAGTGCTTCAGATTTTGCCTGGGATATGCACAGACAGTATTGAAGTTTGTCTTTTTTTTCCACGTTGATGTCCTGGATGTTCTTTGGGGCCTTTCGGTTCTCTGAACTGTTAGGATCAAAATCTGACCAGGGGCTGTAATGGAGTGCGGTGTTCCTTTGCCGGGTTGTTGAAAGTTGGCCAAGATTGGCTGTAGTTTTTAGTTAAATGTTGGGAGTTTGTGAGCAGGAGCAGGAAAAGGGTAACCAGGTAGGCTAAGTTTAGATTAGAGGTTTGTTAGTTACAGTTGCACAAAGGCAGGTAGGGGTTTGGGTCATGGGAGGTTAGGATTTGTAAATGCTATATTGTGTAAGATTGTGTAATATTATTGTTATGTAATGTTATTTTGTATTTGGCAGGGTGGGGGATTTGATGTGGGGATCGTAGGGGTGGGAGAGGGAACGAGGGGTCAGGTAATTTATGTTTAGTGAGGTTTTAGATTTGTAAGGCATTTGCCAGTGTTAATAAATTGTGATATGCACCTGTTTCAATAAAGCGGCCTTTTACACACACAAAAATTGGTCTCGGTGTGGCTTGCCCCCCTCCCTCCCAAAGGGGGTTTGGGGGGCAGCCGAGCACCGCGAGGTCTGTCCCCATGCAGATTGGGAGGGGGAGGGGCTGGCCGAGGAGCAGCCATTTTGCGATACTTGGGCTACATTGGGACTAGCCAAATAGTAGCCCAAAATTTGAAGGATAGCCCAATAGGTATATATTGGTTTTAAGCGCTTTCCCAGCCACCATTTTAGGTTTGGTGACCTGGTGGCTGGGAGCGCTGCGCAGTGTAGTTTTTTTGTCCCCACCCACCCCCACTAGTTTTTTGGGGTTTTTGGGGGTATTTTATCCCGTTTTTAGGTTTTTTGCCAGAGGCGGTTATTGGAACAGATACATAAGGGCTTGATTGGTTGTGTATTTGTCGCTTGGAACAGGTGCTGGCGGGGTTGTTGAAAGTTGGCCAAGATTGGCTGTAGTTTTTAGTTAAATGTTGGGAGTTTGTGAGCAGGAGCAGGGAAAGGGTAACTAGCTAGGTTAAGTTTAGATTAGAGGTTTGTTAGTTACAGTTGCACAAAGGCAGGTAGGGGTTTGGGTCATGGGAGGTTAGGATTTGTAAATGCTATATTGTGTAAGATTGTGTAATATTATTGTTATGTAATGTTATTTTGTATTTGGCAGGGTGGGGGATTTGATGTTGGGATCGTAGGGGTGGGGGAAGGAACAAACGGTCAGGTATTTTATGTATAGTGAGGTTTTAGGTTTTGTAAGGCATTTGCCAGTGTTAATAAATTGTGATATGCACCTGTTTCAATAAAGCGGCCTTTTACACACACAAAAATTGGTCTTGGTGTGGCTTGCCCCCCTCCATCCCAATCCATTGTTTCCATTAACGGCAGGATTGTACTGAGGCAGCCGGCCCGCCTGACAGATAGATGTACTTGGTTTAACTGGCAGAGCTTTTCTCTGCCCTGAAGAGTGCAGCCCAGACAGGGTGCTGGCTGTCCTGTGAAAAAAAATGTGAGTGGGTCGTCGTATTAGGTTACACTGTCCTCTGATTAATCACATCTGTAGTCTAACACAACGACAAATTAATAAACCATCAACAAAACGTTATGGAAGTACCAATGAGACAATGTAACTATCCATCCATGAAATGCCATAACATTGATGGACAACGCAAGCAAGGCATGACAACCCACAAAAACACATTGAAGTCAATGGCAGAAGAGAGCTGACCCAAAGCCCTCTGTCTGTAGGTCTTAGGTACTCTTTCAAAGAGTCATACCTCAATACGACCCCACAACAAAGAACAGGCAAGATCCCTCACCAGGCAGGATGAACAGGGTGTCTCTCAGCAGCGACTTACACTAAATGGAAACCTGGAAGCAAACTAAAGGGAAGTGGAATAGGAAATTAAGCAGGGAGACTAAAATGGAACCAACATGGCACGCATAGTCTTTATAAAACACTGTGAACATTAAACTCCACCCTAAGGTCTAAAGAGATACTGTAGAATGAAAGTGTGAAATCTGTGACATTAGAACGTTCTGTTTTGGGAAAAAGGACACAGCCTCCAGTCATCAAGAAAAAACAAGGATAAATACTAAACTTGTGAGCTTTTTTCACAACACAGTGGGAAGGTATCGGCAGGCAACACTGCCTGTGAATGCCAAAGAAAAGAGCAAGCACTGTTGTGGTATCTTCTTTTCTATGCCGTGCAATCTCCCCCCTGCTGCTCAGCCAGAGTGACTGTGATGTAATTAGAATGCTGATGTGTGCCTGGTTGCGGGTATGGCAGTTGGAGTGTGTGGGCTGAACACAGTGGCATAAGAAAACTTGCAGGGGTCTCCATGCAAAGTGCATGGATGGGGCCCTCTATGCTCCAGACCCAGTCAGGTGCTCTCTGGCCCACCAGTGCACAGTGCTAGAAGGCCCCGCCGCACCGCGGGGCCATTGTTAGACCACTGGCTGAGCAGCAAGGATGCTGCTCCCGATGGGGCTTCCATACTGCTATCTTAAGAATAAACCTTATCCTGTTATCACCTTACCACTGGCTACCCTGCATCTTCATTTACCACAATGGTGACATGCGGAAAAAGGGCCTAGAGTGAAGAAAAGGTCACTGCTGGAACAGGGGAGGAGAGAAGATTGAAACTAGAGGGTAACTATATCCATACAACATAATAAGAAGAAATCAAGAGGATTACTAATAAAATCTTATTGAAGCCTGTTGAATAAATGTGCCTGGTAGCCCCACCGGTGTCTATTTTCACCAGACAGTCTACAGTCCAGGGCATTTGTACAAGCATACAGCAGATTGCAGGTACTGCTTTTTATATTTAAAATCGTGCTCAGCTCTGAACCAATGGCATGTTAGTCTTTGATCTGTTTGACAGTTTGACAACTGTCTTAGAGTCACTTTGGTCAGGAATCATAGGACGGCTACCTCATTCCATATCATCACGTTTTTCCAGTCCTTGTCTTTCCACTTACAGATGATTGTGGTCAGTTGTGTTAGTCTTATTAGTGCAATGGAAGCAAATCAAGGCTCCAACACCCAGTTTACAATAGGTTGTCAAAAGAAAGCCAGAGAGAGGAGACTCTATGGCAGTGATGAGATCGAGTGGCCTGGCCACCTAGTGAATCAGCCACATAGGCGTCACAAGAAGGCTCAAAGTATAGCTGAAAACATGATGCCACATGATCTCCTTAGAGTTCAATTCACAAAGTTATTTGCATGTGTATGTTCCACGTGCACTTGGAAATCTCCTGATTAACAAGTATGAACCCACTTTTTTATTTCAAAAACATGGAATTACACACATAAATTGGCTGCCATGGGAGGAAGAGGGTATTCGAGGCCAGGAAAAAGGTGAGTTGCTGGCACGCATTCTTGCCCCATTCCCAATATGAGAATAGGCAGAGATTTACTCCTGTCAAAGCCAGAAGTAATCCAGAGTGGACAATGGAGAGGAAACACCCCCAAAATTGGGCGGGCATATGGAGCAAAAAAAAGTTACACAGTGCAATTGAACTAATTCAAGACATTTTGCACATAGGCAACTGTAGTGTGGTAAATATTTCATTACCGGTACTATTTTTTATGCGGTAAAGTCTAGTAAGGATAACTCAGTAAATATAAGAGGCAGAATCCGTGGTATTAGAGGTTCTAAAAGGCTTTATTCCTATACAAAGGAATGCAATTCTAATTGCAGGCTTCTATTCCATCACCACGGAAGTTCAGGAAGGAAGGGCATACATTATTGACAGATAATCAGTTTTATAGGAAAATGCATTACAGTGAAACAGATGCAAGAGGCGTAACAGCTGATAAGACAGATAAAATGTGCACACGTAACTAATAGAGGCGGACATATGGGCGTAATTTAATAAACGTCATTATACATGATGTCACAAGTGGGTGGATCCATAGAAGAATCCTGCAATGTCAGCAGAAATATTTGGCAGAGATGCGTGCGCAGCCGCATGACGTGTGATTGACGTGCAACTAGAGGGTGAAGGGGACTTGACATTTAGCTCTACATGTGGAGACAGAAGTCTGGGGGTCATGTCAAACTAATCCCAAATCATATCTAATATCCTATGTTTAAAGAACTGTGTTATCCAAAAGGAAAGGTCTCTAGGATAGAATCTATTCTATACTGACTGTTAGTGCGTGTACAAGCGTCTAAATGTCTACATGAGATGCGAGGGGGGTAGGAATATTCCATGGTAACGGGGGCTATGAATTACTTGCATGTGGACAGCGAGGCCTGGCCCTTTGCACGGTAGCTGGAGGAATGTTTACCTAAACTACTAGACAGGAATGCATCGGATGAGGAGCGGAGCAGATAATCTTGAAGGTGAAATACAGTTCTTGGCAGGCAACAGGCTGGATCAGGCACCGTTAGCCGCGCAGGGAGTAGGACAAAGTTCATGGATACAGATGCAGGCTCAGACTGGAGCTTTCAGAGGCAGAAGGCAGGAAAAGGCTTGATGACAGAATTCAGGGCCTACTCGCCTGAATCTGTAAAATGTGGAAAGTGAACCACATAAAGTCGGTGGCCTTTCATACTTAGGAATGGAATATCTGACCCATTCATGGCGGATCTGAAAGAGGACATGTTGACGGTGGACGCACATGTATTTGCGTCTTCAAAACTGGAACTGGAGGGAACATACATGTACTTATAGCATGCACATGGAGCCGTTGGGGTCTACGATAGGGGACATAACTGATCACAAAATTCATATTTCCTCATTCCCTCCTTGTCCCCTACGGACCCTCAGGAGATATCGATCTTCATCAATCCATCGATCTGTTCATATAGCATCATTTGTTCTTCTTTCTTCTTCCGGGATTTTGAACGAAAACTTGGATGTGGGATACACGATGTGGCACACAGACCACAAATCGCTGGCCCACATTGTAGACATAAGCAGCAACTGAATAGTATGAGAAAGCCAATACCTAGGAAGGATAGGATTCTCCATCCCCAGGCTGACAACACACTCCAAAACCAACCGGACCAAGTCCAGGTGCCTGGACTCTGGTGTATCTGGCTCACAATCTTATGAAGGCGAGTTATGGCTTTATATACCGACGGCGAATTTTCTGGTATGAAAACGCAGCAACTTGATCCGATGACCCTACAAGCTCCGCCCCTATCGGCCAGGATGACGTCAAGGACAAGACGATTTTGAAGCACAACAATCCGCATAGCAGACTGCTCTTCTGTTAAATTGCCTAAGGCGGAAATAGTTTCGTTCACTACTGCTTCAAGGGTTCTGGTTAATCTACGTATCAGCTTACTATTAGTGACTGTACCTATATAGGGAAAGAAACCTTTATTGAAATCTGTGTATTTTTCCCATGCTGTTTCAGTGTAATCGACAATTGGGAGATCTCTCTGCTGTCTATTGTGTACTAAATGGGTATTTCTATGATAATCAGGAGGAGCTAGGAAAACAGGTGGTAGAAGGAATGCTATGTAACAGGTACCATCCCAATCTAGAGGTAGACGTATATATGCGGTCTGGCCACATATAAAGTAGGAATGGCGAGAAGCTCTAAATGTAGACTTGCCTTGATCACTGAATTTTATTACAGTGGTGCATTTACTATGGCCCATGTGTATGTAACCATTCTTTCTTACACATAATTCCCCTTTTACTGGGAATACTGACATAGCGGGCAAGATTGGTGTAGCTTCAGATTCAACGTTCAGAATCATGAGGTTAAGTGTAAAATTACCTAATCCATATACTTCATTTTCTAGATCAGTTCCTGTTCTTTTGGGAAGTCCCTCCTTGTTAGGGTAGCAGACTTTAAGCAAAACTAGGTTCAGGTTTCCCCATACCCAGTTGTCTTGATAAACTGCGGAATTCGAATCTAAGGAATTAATCAAACTAAACCATGCTCCACAGGAGCCATTGTGTGTGAACGGATAGGGAAAGAGGGGCAAAACTCCCTTATAGTTCTGATAGGGAGGGAGTCGGCCACATATCCAACAATTTGTGGCATTGCTGGTCTGATGGGAATGATGTAACATACTAATGAATGTGTTGTTGCGCAGCGCAAATCTATAGGACAACTCATGCGGAGGTAATTCGCTAAAAGAATGTTCTGCAGTTACATTGTAAACACGCTTAAGAATAGGGTAATACATGTGCAATAGTATGCTGAAAAAGATGATCAGAAGACTTAGAAAAAACAAAATTAATAATGTTACTGTGCAGTGACTACGAAGTGATTTACAATACGCATGCTTTTTAAGCTGCATCTGTTGATTTCTTTCTCTATTCCGGTCTAGAGGATACATGTCAGAGACAAATTCAACCGATTCACCTTGGAGAGGACTTAAACAATCAAATTGTCTGACTTGCTAGACCGTAATTTTAGTTTGTAAAGTTCTGGTTTTGACTGCTCAACCAAGGGGAGCTTTGAGTCTGTCTGTGAGGGAATACAAGGTTGAGTATTCACACTGGATGGTAGTCCATAAAATTTCTTGATGTGACTCGAGTGCAACCACCCTTTACGTCCCTCGATCTTCACGGCTGTCCTTGTAGTTAGTAGAACCAATTTTGGCGATGTCCATCTAGGCTCCAGTTGGGTCTTCCGGTCAAAATTCCTGACCAAAACCAGGTCCCCAGGAACCACGTCATGGGGCTTCACCTCAGTATTATCGGGAAAGGCTGCGGCTACCTGTGAACGACAAGATTGTAGTGCAGACATCAAGGAAGCCAGGTAATCTGTCAGCATATTACAGTCAACATCAGTGATTTTGCGAGGTATAGGCGTCCCCCACATATTTGGTGGTCTACCGAAGATCACCTCGTACGGGGATAGCCCTGTTCGAGAATGTGCTACCATTCTCATGTAAAAGAGCGCAACTGGTAAGGCTACTATCCAATCGACACCTTTTTCCCTACATATTTTGGACAATCTAATTTTCAGAGTTTGATTATGGCGTTCCACGAGACCTGCTGCCTCGGGATGTCGGACACAGTGGAATTTCCATTGGTAGCCTAACAAAAGGGAAACGTGTTTCATTAGTTCGGATGAGAACGGCTGGCCGTTATCTGAGTAGACAACACGTGGTAAACCGTACCGTGGGAAGAATTCTCGAACTAACTGTTTGGCAGTAGTCGGGGCAGTGTAATCTGAAACCGGGTAGGCTTCTGTCCAACGGGAAAGAGCACAGACAACTACGAGAACATATTTGAATCCTCGACATCGTTCCATCTGGATATAATCCATCTGGAGGACTTCAAAAGCATGATCGGGAGGTTGAAATCCACCCTGCTCTACGGGGATGCTTTTACCTGGATTAAACTGACAACATATCATACAGGTACGAACTTTTTGTTTAGCTGCTGCTCGCAAGTGTTTGTTGAACCAAATGTGTTGAATGCTGTCTAGCATAGCTTTTTCTCCTAGGTGCGCTGGACTATGTATTGTGTTAATGATGACTTGAACTATAGAGTCGGGAAGAAACCATATAGATTTTTCCTTCGTCATCCATCCTTGATCTGTTTGGATCCCTCCTAATTCAGTCCATTTCTTTATTTCTTCTGGTGTAGCATGTGTCTGTATGTCAATTACATCAAGGGCGGGATCCTTAACTGTCATGCAATGTGTTGGTGTCGGAACTATTGTCTTTGTCGCGTCAGTTGTATGAGTCTGATTCTGAGCAGTCTGTTTAGCTGTTCTGTCAGCTAGGTCATTACCCTGAGAAATGATATCGGTAACTTTTGTATGGGCTTTGCATTTCATAATCGATATTGCAGTAGGTAGATGAATCGCGTCTAATAGGGCTTGAATGAGGGGTCCGTGTTGGATGTGGGCACCGTGAGAAGTTAAATAACCTCTCTCTCGCCACAGTACGCCGAAGTCATGGACGACTCCGAATGCATAACGTGAATCTGTGTATATGTTGACTTTTTTATTTTTGGCTTGAATACAGGCTTGTGTCAGAGCGATGAGCTCTGCTGCTTGAGCTGACAAAGTGTTAATACAATTTGTTTCAATGACTTCAGTGTCTGTTGTGACTGCGTAAGCGGCCACTAACTCTCCTGTACTTGTTCTCATACATGACCCATCTACATACAATGTCAAGTCTGGATCTGACAAAGGGATATCTGTCAAATCTTGTCTGGGTTTCGTCGTGATAGTAATGACTTCGACACAATCATGTGCCAATGGATCTGTTCCGCCTACTGGTAACAGTGTGGCAGGATTTAACGTATTACAACGTCTGATTTCTATGTGTGGCTGAAACAATGTTAATTCGTAACCAGTGAGTCTCGCTATAGTCAAGTGTTGTGTTTGTGTGCGGTTCAAAAGAACCTCTACTGCGTGTGGTACTTGTACTGTCAATTGGTGTCCTAACACTATGGCATCGCTTTGTCTGATAGCTAAAGCTGTTGCTGCCACCGATTTCAGGCACGCAGGAAGAGCCTGAGCTACTAGATCTAATGTACTAGAGAAATAAGCACATGGTTTGTGTGATCCTGCTTGTTCCTGAGTGAGTACTGACAAGGCAGTACCTTCGCGTTCTGTAACAAAGAGTGTAAACTGTTTACTGTAACATGGTGTTGCTAAAACAGGTGCTTGGCATAAAGCTTTCTTTAAGCTTTCAAAGGCGTGTGTATGTTCTTGAGTCCAAGGGAGGACAGTCGATGTGGCTGCCTCCTGTGTTGTCAACTGGATGAGTGGTTTTGCTAGAAATGCATATTGAGGGATCCACTGCCTACAGTATGAAGTGAGGCCTATAAAAGCCCGCACCTCCTTTTGTGTCTTGGGTGGTGGCATGTTGGCGATTAACTGGATGCGGTCGGGTGTAAGCTGCCTTCCCTCCTTGGACAGCGAGTGCCCAAGGTAAACAACTCGCTGGACACAGAATTGCAGCTTAGAAGGGGACACCTTGTGCCCCTTGTCGGCCAGAAATTTCAAAACCGTCAGTGACGCTTTTTCACATTCAGGTTCGCTTCGAGCGGTGATCAGCAGATCATCGACATATTGAAGCAAGGCAGTGTTAACTGGCATGTGGATACTGTCAAGTTCTCGTTTCAGTGCTTGGCTATAGATGCTGGGGCTTTCTGTAAATCCTTGAGGTGCGCGTGTGAATTTAAAACTTCGTCCATTTAAACTGAATCCGAACAGATATTGACTTTCCGGATCTATTGGGACGCTAAAGAAAGCATTTTTGAGATCAATTACAGTGAAGAACGTTGCTTCTGAGTCAATAGCGGTGAGTAATGAAGAGATATCTGGGACCACAGGGTATTGTGGTACAATACATTTATTTAATTCGCGCAGATCAATAACTAATCGATATACTGGTGGTGCTTTTGGATCCGTTCTTTTAAGAATCGGAATTATCGGGGAATTACATACATTGGAGTCGGTTTCGACAACCACTCCTTGTGCAATGAGCTCGTCAATGATTTGCAGCAAAGCCACAACAGCATCTGGTGGTAACTTGTATTGTCGCATTCGTGGTAGTACTACTCCTGTTTTCAGTGTAACTTGATATGGTGTAATGTTCATGCAACCAACATCAGTGGGGCCTTGTGCCCATAAATGTGTAGGTAAATTCTGCAGCCGGTGATCCATGTCTCTAGACACGTAGTGACCTTTAAAGTCACGCAAAAATAATCGTACTCCTTCCGGAGAACAACATATTATGGCTCCTAGAGCTTTCAATGTTTTTATACCTAACAAGTTTTCTGGACATGATTTAGTAAGCAATAAATCTGTAGTACGTGTCAATGGACCAACCGTCAATGGAAGAGGTTGTGTTACGTCATTTATTATAGGTTTTCCTGAGAATCCAAGGGAAATATTTTGTGAGCCTGAGAGGGGTGCCCCTGGAACTTCACTGCGTCTTATAGTTGTTCTGCTTGCCCCTGTATCAAGTAAAAACTTTCTGTCTTCCCCTAATAGTTCACTATGTACATAAGGTCCCTCTTGGTCTACAGGAACCTCTATAAGGGGTAAGCCAACTTCCCTCTCTAGGCTATTTCATGTATATCGCTGATAATCGGGATAATCTGCTTGTGCGTACTGATACATCTGTTGTGTTGTTGCTTGTGTTGCAGCAATAGGCTGCGCTTGTGGTGGTGCTACGGTCTGTTGTGGAGCTGCCTGTTGCGGAGCTAGTTGTTGCGGAGCTAACCTAGGTTGTGTATGCTGAGGGATTTGCTGTTGATTCTGATCCTGTCTAGGTGGACGTGGTCTCTCCTGGGTTCTACCTGTGGCAATATTATGTTTCAGGACTGGACAATCGTGTATATAATGACCTTGTTGTTTACAATAGTTGCATGTCCCTTTCGTAGGACCTGCGGAATCACCCTTTTGATGACCATCGGCTGGAACTGACTGGGCGACAAGCATTTTCATTTTTGTATCTTTCATACGTCTTTGTTCATGTTCTTGTTCTTCTCTAATTCTATTGTGGTGATATTGTAACATCTGTAACATCTGTGATGGGGTATTACCTTGCCAGGTACTTTCGAATTTCAATACTCTATTCTTGACTTGCAGCAGAGAATTTTCAACTAATTTTGTCACAAACAGATGTGGATATGACTCACTACTGGCTTTTATGCCACTATTTATACCAAAACATTTTTCAAATCGAGAATAGAAATCACTAGTGTCTTCATCTGGCTTTTGTTTACAGGCTGATATTGCACCCCAGTCTTCCTTTTTCGTAGTTAATAAACGTGGCAGTACCTGCACTAGTAGCCCTGCTAGTGCTGTAGTCTTTTCCCCAAGCCCTGCTCCTGCAGCTCGGGCCCTTTCTTCGTTTTCTAATGCTGTCCAATCTATCTTTTGGTCTCCCACCTCCCATTCCTTTTCTTTGAGTTTCTCGTAAACACCGGCGGGTAATAGGACTTTTAATATTTTCATAATGTCGGGGTAGGTATACTCTCCCATGAGTAACATGTCTTTTATCTCACGGTGGAAACCTGCTGGGTCCTTGTCATGGCTGGGTACTACTTTCTTCATTTCTAATAATTCCAGTTTAGTTATAGGCGTGTACACAAACACGCGTGTAAAGTTATTACCGTCACCTCTGATTGGGTGTACTTCGCGTAACGGGTTCTGTCTATCTATGTGATACATTTTTCTTCCCATGATGGGAACTGGAACGTGTTCCGGGCATACGAAAGTTAAATACTGGTTTCGAAATTCTAGAATTTCTTTGATCAAATCAGTACCTGACCCTCTCCATATATTCGTGAGTAGTTCTGTCAATATGTCAGGTAAGGGTCCTGGATCGGAATGTTGGCTTTTATATAATATAAGGAGGTGTTGAATCATGTATATACCAGCTAAACGCTGTTCGTATGGATCAAGATTCAGAAACGTGTGTGCAAGTACATCATCATTGTATTCACTGGGACTGTCAGCCCATTGTACTGCTGACCTGGCTAATTCTTGTTCGTCCATGGAATCGAGCATGTGGTACCCCCTTCGATCTCGGAGTAATTTATCAGCGGCTTGGAATAGGTGTTCGGGGGACTTTGTATTTAACATAGGGGTTTGAAAATGTCGATTATATTCTGGACGTATCGGACGTATCGGGTCATTAAAACCTCTGGTATTATTATGGAGTCTTCCTCTACCTACATAAGCTATCGTTTCTAATTGTTCTGCTTCTTGCTCCTCCTCTTCTTCTGATTCTACTCTGTCTGTTTCTCGTCTTTCTTTATGTATTCGTTCTACTTCCTTGCGGATCTTTCGACACATGGCGATTATACACGCCTGTCTATCATGTTTCTCTTCTGATATGTTCTGACCCCATTTGGCAAGTCTTTGCATGGTATCGTGATCTGCCCCAGGCCTGTCTTGATTCCTAATTACGCAATTTATGAAAAAACGTAGTAGTTGTCTTTGGACATCCACTTTCTGGTATTCCATAGCTTCGTTAATACTTTCTGGACCTCGCCCTGTTTGGACAAAGCGATATATATCGTCTAGGTGTTCAACCATTCCTGGTATCGTCATTAAATACAATGTAGCTCGTCGTATACGTAGTGATGATATGAGCAATTTGTCCTGTCTACCTGGTACTGGGTCGTATCTGCAATCCACAAGCTGTTCTTTAAACATGTCGGATGTCGCTAATTGGGGTGTACGTTGGAGTGCTAAATCTCTAAGGGTCTGTTTATTTCGCGGCGGGGTGGCAAACATGTCTGTCGCACCTCCTGTAGCACCATCTGAGGTGCTAGGCACGAAAGGATTCGTTGGACGTAGGATAGAGATTGTAGATGCGGGAAAAACTGTAGAAACGGACGGACCTGTGGGAACTTGTGTAGGAGTTTGTAGTTGCGGGGATACAGACGGATGCTCTTGGTGTTGAACACCATCGGCAAGCGGTGTGTGTGGTATGGTATTAGCATACTCGGGAGCTACGTCATCTAAATAGGAGGAAAGGAAAACGTCCTTTGCTGTTTTGGGATGTGTTTTGGGATGTGCTTTTATCGGGAGCAATGGAGGAGTTAAGTCTTTTGGTATTTCCGGGGTAGCCTTAGGTAACCCTTCGGCCAAAAGAGGATACATACCATTCATAAGAGTGTTTCTTTGTCTATCTACTTGTTCTGAGTTTACTCGGATACCTTCCTCAAGTAATAGATTTTCTCGAGTTTTATTTGAATTCTCTCTACCTTTCTCTTCCTGTCTGAGTGCTTTTTCTGTACGTCTATATGATTCTTTACGCCATAATTCAATGGCATCTTTCTGTGACTGTCTGGCTTTCTTTTTCCATAATTCTTCTTCTACTCTCATGATGCAATCTGCATCCCAGGTCCCCGCTGCGGGCCATCTCTGACTTTCTGGCAAATCCTTGGTGTAGTCCACCCATAAATCAAGAAATAATACGGCATCTAGGCCATGCTTATGATACATAAAGTATCCTGGAGTGTCCCTAGGTGGAATGGGAACAGCTTCTTCGAGTACCCCTTTTCTGGTTTTGATCTGTCTTAGTTTCGAAAAGAGCGGCATTTTTAGACCTTATTACTAGAACACACTTTATACAATAAACACAATAATGAACAGTCATTCACACCACAATATATAGAACGTATGAAAACATTTAACACTTAACAGTTTTACGAACGATGATAACTAATAGAAAACTAGTTACTGACATAATACTGACACTAGATAATACTTATTTATATGCAAGACATACTATATATACTGCTAAACAGTACAGATACACTGCTGAAACAGTGCAGACCGGATTTGTGTACCCAAACCCGTCTTGACCGGCACAGACTATGTGCACGTAAAATGCCTCCCCGGTAATAGTACTCACCGGGTAGCTCGGAACGGAAGGCCTCGGAACGGAACTGAAACTGGACCGGACTGGACTCGACTTGATTGGACTCGGAACTTCGGAACCTGGTGGGCCTCTGTATACCTCGGATCTTGCTCTCTCAGCTAGGCTCTGGTCGGGATACTTCGCACTTCTCACCGCCTCGTCTGGGTGTTGATCGCAGCCTCAGTCGCCCCCGCTTGGCCGGAGGGAGATACAGGAAATCCTGCAGGTACGCGTTTTTGTCCGTTCAGCTATGGCAGGAGACCGGGCCTGCAACGCACCTCCGGCGTGTGAGATGAGAAAGTGTCCCTGTTCGGGCGCCAATTTATGTGGTAAATATTTCATTACCGGTACTATTTTTTATGCGGTAAAGTCTAGTAAGGATAACTCAGTAAATATAAGAGGCAGAATCCGTGGTATTAGAGGTTCTAAAAGGCTTTATTCCTATACAAAGGAATGCAATTCTAATTGCAGGCTTCTATTCCATCACCACGGAAGTTCAGGAAGGAAGGGCATACATTATTGACAGATAATCAGTTTTATAGGAAAATGCATTACAGTGAAACAGATGCAAGAGGCGTAACAGCTGATAAGACAGATAAAATGTGCATACGTAACTAATAGAGGCGGACATATGGGCGTAATTTAATAAACGTCATTATACATGATGTCACAAGTGGGTGGATCCATAAAAGAATCCTGCAATGTCAGCAGAAATATTTGGCAGAGATGCGTGCGCAGCCGCATGACGTGTGATTGACGTGCAACTAGAGGGTGAAGGGGACTTGACATTTAGCTCTACATGTGGAGACAGAAGTCTGGGGGTCATGTCAACCTAATCCCAAATCATATCTAATATCCTATGTTTAAAGAACTGTGTTATCCAAAAGGAAAGGTCTCTAGGATAGAATCTATTCTATACTGACTGTTAGTGCGTGTACAAGCGTCTAAATGTCTACATGAGATGCGAGGGGGGTAGGAATATTCCATGGTAACGGGGGCTATGAATTACTTGCATGTGGACAGCGAGGCCTGGCCCTTTGCACGGTAGCTGGAGGAATGTTTACCTAAACTACTAGACAGGAATGCATCGGATGAGGAGCGGAGCAGATAATCTTGAAGGTGAAATACAGTTCTTGGCAGGCAACAGGCTGGATCAGGCACCGTTAGCCGCGCAGGGAGTAGGACAAAGTTCATGGATACAGATGCAGGCTCAGACTGGAGCTTTCAGAGGCAGAAGGCAGGAAAAGGCTTGATGACAGAATTCAGGGCCTACTCGCCTGAATCTGTAAAATGTGGAAAGTGAACCACATAAAGTCGGTGGCCTTTCATACTTAGGAATGGAATATCTGACCCATTCATGGCGGATCTGAAAGAGGACATGTTGACGGTGGACGCACATGTATTTGCGTCTTCAAAACTGGAACTGGAGGGAACATACATGTACTTATAGCATGCACATGGAGCCGTTGGGGTCTACGATAGGGGACATAACTGATCACAAAATTCATATTTCCTCAGTAGTATAGGTAAAATTGTGCCTGTGGTAAAAATGAATGTGTGTGAACTAAAACTGTGAAATATTTCCAGGGGTATATGTGGAAACTCGTGCCTGTCGTAGATTCCCAGAAGTAGTCCTGGCAACCTGTTAGAACTGAAGAAATTAATAAATTTGCACCTAAAAGCAGGCATAAACCTATGAGTGTAGGGGGCGCTAGGTGGCGCGCATCTGAGTTGGCCGCACATTAGTGAGGCTCTGGACGCTCGGCGCCAACATCCGACATTTCTCCGTAAATCTGCCTGAAACAATTGAAAACTAAGCCTACCTACTTGCAGCCACGATCCTCCGGTTGCATTGGGCTGAAACTTGGAGCCCCTCACACACTTGCCAGCGCCTGGCGGCAGGACTTTAAGCGCCAAAGGCGGGAAGGCGGGTGCCGCGGCTGGAGCCCTGCCTGGCCGCTGCCTCTACTCGAGCCCCGATGATCCCACGTGGGGCCAGGCCACAAGATCGCCAACTCCGGGCTGCGGACCCCAATGGCGCGCTGACTCCCGGTACTCTACTGCCTGCCTGCCCGCGCCACTGATGCGCACTCACGAGCCTCCTGGGTCCTGCGTGCACCGCAACGAAGGTGAGATTGCCTGCTGCGGGGATCGCTTTGCCCTGGTGTGTTACGCGCCATTTTCTTGACTGTGCTGGGATTAACCCCTGAGGCTAGCACTGCACTGCTCTGGGACCCTAGCTGTCTGCCCCGGCAAGGACACTGGACTCACTCTCCCAGCATAGGTGTGGTGCACCCACGCAGCCTTTCACCGGCACTGAGGCCCCCAACTCCTGGGCACATACCCTGCGTCTACTTCTCCAGTACCACTACAACATGCCTTCACTTTGCCTGGGGAGACCTGGAAATGCTGAGAATCCCACGACATCTACACCAGCTTCTGCTCCTCTACAGACATTGACGTGCTGGTCCTGTCTCCCACATTCCGGCTGCCCTCTACAGTGTCCATTTCTGCAAGGCCTGTCGCTGGCCACAGGTCCGTAAATCCTCATCTCTAAATATCGTCTGAGGCAGCTGTGCCCGCACCTTTTCACTCAACAGAACCCCATGCTGAGGCTCCAACACTACCACGTGCACGGGGCGGGAATACTGACCGCTGCTGCTGACCGGCTGTTGTTGCCCCCTTCCTCTTCTCCTCCAACACTGTGCCCTCCTGACGTTGAAGTACTCTACCGCCACAAGCCTCCTTGTGCCAGCCTCACTTCTGCTAGGCCCCTCACACTCCTGCCTGGGCCTGTGGTGCCTACACACCAAGCAGTTGGGGGGCCGTTAGATCCCTGCTAGCACACCCTGCCACACAGTTTGGTCACGCGGCGCGGAGAGATGGGTAAGCCCAACAACCGCCAACCAAGGCTGACTTTCGATTCCAAAAAAGCCACGACTCGCTCATCCTCTGTGGACACTGACCTCACCACTATGGAGCAAGTCCAGGCACCCTCCCACTCTGCTGACGACGATGTTAAGACAATGCTCATGGCTGTACAGCATAGTCTATCAGACCTGGCGGAGAAGATGGACACAAGGAACAACCGACTGGACTTCCTCGTACAAAAAGTGGACAAACTTGATGGGCAATTGAAGGAGGCGGAACGCTGAATATCCGAAAACGAAGACGCCACCTCCCAGCTGCAAACTCATGTAGCGCAAATGGACAAACTTCTGAAAGTCATTGCGGCGAAAAATGAGGACATTGAAGCTCGGAGCCGCCGCAACAACATCCGCTTAATAGGCATACCGGAGAGCACCAACACATGGACGCATGGAAGACTACGTCAAACGTCTCATGAAGAGCTCCCTTGGTGCTGAATCTTTCTCGCCCCATCTAGCTGTTGAGCGAGCACACCGATCTCTGGGACTGCGGCCTCCACTGGGCGAAACTCCAAGGCCCATCATTGCAAGGCTTCTCAATTATCGAGACCGGGATGCCGCTCTCCAGAAGGCTCGTGAACTGAAGGCATTGCAGTTTGAGGGAAACAAATTCACCATTTACACAGACTTCACCCTAGCGGTTCAGGAGGTGCGCCAGAAATTCCTCACAGTCAAGCAAAAACTACGCAAGGCTCAGGTGGAATATGCTCTCCTCTATCCAGCAAAGCTCCGGATCACGCATGAGGAAAAACACATTTTTTGTACAAACCCACAGCAAGCGGAGCTTCCTAAAATCTCTTCTGAAACGCTCACCACGTCAAGTCCGCGCCTCCAGATCCCCTTCACCAACGACGAGAAGACATGCACGGGACAGACTATTGCATTGTTCACTTGTCCTCAGAATGACGGCACCTACCTGTTGCGAGAGGTGGTCATCTCCTACATCCCACATCGCTTTCTGGCTACCCTCCTTGTCATCTTCCTCTGGAGAGTCCCATGCTTCTGCAGAACTGTAATGGACAGATAAGTGCCCTCGTGACTATTGCTAAATCATTCTGCTCCATTCCTGGATGGTCCTAAAAGCCTTCAGACTTGGCATGGACAGATAAGTCCCTTCGTGGCTTTAACCTTTGACTGTACTATCAGTATGTTTTTTACTTACCTGCATACATAATTGGTAGATTTCATGACTACACCGCTGAGCACCCCTCCCCACCCCTGCAGCACTCTATTCCCCCTAATGAGCTGACACCCAGGGGACTGCATTGCAGTTAGAGTCGGGAGATGGGAAGGGATTAATGCCCGCTTGGCACCCCCCCTATGGGAGATCCCCTTACTTTCTTCACTACTGTGTTGTTTTTTGTTGGCTGTTCCTAATGCTTCTCTGGTCTTATCGGGCTCGAGGAAGCTGGTTGCTCTACTGGGTGAAATTGGGTGGGAAGGGGAATACCGGCACGATTGGGGTGCCGTTGTGGGTGGGGGAGGTTTCGAAGCTAGACATGCGTTCTGATGGCAGCTCGATGTGGGTTTCTTTTTTGGGAGGGTGAGAAGAGATGGGAATGTTCTTTATTGTTCTCATACATGCCTATCAGTTGTTGCTCACCATATCGCAGCCTATGTGGATGGACACGCTGTCCTTCAACGCCATCACACTCGCAAAGTCACTCTTTCCCTGATATTATGACAGCACCTATTGAACGCCCCTCCATTAACATGCTTACATGGAATGTCCGGGGTCTTCGTGACCCTCGTAAACGGAGACAAATATTAGCGTATTTAGACAGGCACCATATACAAATCACTATGCTTCAGGAGACTCATATTGACCCTCGCCACCCTTCATGCTATGGTAGCAAATGGGCCTCCACACGTGTGTTCACCTCCTACTCGACATACTCACGTTGCACACTCATACTAATTAAGAGAAACACACCATTTGTAGTGGGTGGCACATACAGTGACGCTACTGGCCGCAGCTGCATACTCTGGGGTACATTGAGCACATAGTCGATCGTCTTTGTTTGTAGCTACGGTCCGAACCTGGACGATCTGGACTATTTTACCTTGCTCTGGGGACACATACTTAAAATAGGTTCAATGCATGTTATATGGGGAGGCGATTTTAACATGGCTCTAACCCCTACACTGGACCGTTCGAATCCCCTTCTTCATCACTATACTAAAACTCGGGAGGCCATACTGGGGAAAATCGTAGAGCATGGCCTGGTTGATGCATGGCGGTATACCCATCCAACTGACAGGGAAGGCACTTTTTATACCGCAGGGAATGCCGCGTGGTCTCGACTAGACTATTGGATCTGCTCCCGTGGAGTGACCCCATGGATTCACTCTGTCAGGCATATGGCCCGCACATACGCCGATCATGCACCGGTCTATCTAGAAATAATCCTCCCCAATTCCATCACCGCCCCACGCTGCTGGAGACTAGTGCCTGAAACACTGTTAGATAATGTCTTTGAAACCGAACTAGGGGAAGAGATTACAGATTTCTTTGCTAGGAACATAGGCTCTGTTGACCAGATGAGCACGTTGTGGGAAGCCTTCAAGGTCACCATCCGCGGCATAGGTTTGTCCGAAAGCTTTAGGGTGCTCCGAGATATACGACGAAACCTGCAATGCTTAGAGACTGAGATCAAGCAGCTAGAAGCTGAAATGTGGACTACCGATTCTGGCGCCCAGCGTGCCCTACTGCGCGAAAAACTTACAGACTATACTTCCACTGCAGACCGGGAAGCGAAGTTCAGAGGCAAATATTTTGTTGCTCGCCGTTATGGGGAGGATGAGAGACCTGGGCGCGCCTCGGCAACCACTATTAAACAACCTTGCTTCTCCAATTACGTGCTAGATGTGATTGATAATGTAGGGACATGACCTAGAGATGGCCTGGACATACTAAACACGTTTACCGTTTATTATACAGAACTGTTTAGCTCACAATGCTCCTCTCCCCCTGACTTCGCTCCCTATCTCGGAGACATAGCTCTTGGGTGGCCGGGAGACTCATAGTGTGAATTCTTAGCAGCGCCATTCGAAGAAGACGAATTGAGGGAAGCCATCATGCAGATGAAATCTGGAAAGGCGCCAGAGTCCGATGGACTCCCCATTGAGTTTTACAAGACTTACATTGACCCGCTACTTCCAGTCTTAAAAGAGGTCTTTCTTGAAGCTCAGGAGACACAAATACAGATGCAAAAATACTCACTAAATTACTGGCGAATTGACTCAGCCTTCTGATGGACAAATTGGTTCTCCCCGATCAGGCCAGGTTCATTCCTGGACGGGCGACGTCACATAACCTTAGGATACTGTTCTCCATCTTACAGGCAGTGGATCCCAGATTGGCGCTGGTGGCCGTATTTCTAGATGTCTCTAAGGCCTTTGATTCAGTGGAATGGGACTATCTCTTCACCATTTTGCAATGCATGGGTCTCCCTATCATTTTTTTATCGTGGGGCCAACTTTTGTACACCTCGCCCACAAGGAAGGTGTTGATAAACTGGCACACATCACCCTCCATCTCTCTATTTTGCGGTACTCGTCAGGGATGTCCACTCTCACCCATCCTATTTGCCTTAGTGATGGAACCACTGGCGGCCAAGATTAGACAACACTATAATCACGTAGGCCTCCCCAGCCTCCTCCGCTCAGTTCTCATCTCCCTCTATGCGGATGATGTTACCCTCTATATTAAGGACCCTCGCCACAATCTAAACCCACTGCTGCACGCGTTTGTCAAATTTGGCGGTCAGTCCGGCATTCATATACATTGGTCCAAATCACAAATATTTCCGTTAACCAGTGCTGCCACTCCTTTTGAATCAGATTATCCCATTGTGTGGTGTGATGATGATGTTCGATACCTGGGGATTCGCATCACGGCGGACCGAGAGGAGCTAATGAGACTCATTTATGGGTGTGCGGTGGAACATGTCACAAACTGCATCAATCGGTGGATAGCACTCCCTTTAACTATGGCTGGTCGCATATCCCTCATCAAAATGGTCATTCTTCCTAAATTCTTGTATTTATTCCTTAACATTCCGTACGACCCTGGCCGACATTTTTTCACCACCCTCCGATCTGAACTCATTAGTGTGGGGTGGTAGAAAGCCACGTATTCCGTGGAACACACTCACGCGGCCATATGCCCATGGAGGCTATGATGTGCCTAACTTTGAACTATACTACATAAGTGCTCAGGCACACTTTCCTCATTTCTGGTTTAATGCGCCCCGCTATACTCCACACGTCGCCACCGAGCACTGGCTGACAGATCCAATCCCAATTGACGGGGTCCTCCTCTCCAAAGTTGAGCATCGAGGACGTTACCCCACTTCTGTAGAATGTACGATCAAAGCCTGGTCCCGCATTTTAGACCGCACTTCTGAGACCCACCTATACTCCCCCCTTCTACCACTCACCTACCACCCAGAGGTGTCGTTACTACAAGAAGGAATATTTAAGAAAGTCGCTCTGGAGCGTAATCTCCGCTGCTGGGGAGACATATATAAATGGCAAATTTCGCACCCTCCAACAACTGTGTCACGACCCCCCACCGTCCACTATGAAAACATTTTTATATGCTCACCTTCATCATGGCATTCAAGCGTGTAACCCTAAGTTTCCCTCTGAACCTGCGACAATAGACCCACTGCACCAGCTCTTATGTGCGTCCTCTGCTTCGCACTTGGTGTCCACACTCTATCATACTTTATATACCAATACTGCCTATTTTCCTTGCGCAACTCGAGCTAAATGGGAAGCGGAACTTGGTCATGACCTCACTGACGAACAATGGGCATTCTGCTGCAAACAAATGGAACAGGTCTCATCCAATAGCAGGCTCCGCATAATCCATTATAGATTTTTACACCGCAGCTATTATACTCCGGTTAGACTCCACAAGTTTGGTTTGCGAGACACAAACAGGTGTGACAGATGTAAAGCAGAACAAGCTGACTTCCTACACCTTTCGTGGGGATGTCCAGAGGTACTTACTTATTGGCGACAAGTCCTCACAGCCTTGGACTCTATGAGTTCCGCACCTATCTCCCGATCACCACTCATAACCCTACTGGGATACATGGAACACATCCCCGTCAAACATCGGAAGTTTGTGTCCTTTTGCCTTGTGCTGGCTAAGCGGCGGGTGGCCTGTAGGTGGGGCCGGGCGGCAAATTTAAGGAGTGGCTGGGAGACACGATCCTCTGTCAGGGCCAACTCTGCACTTACGCTGAATTGCTCCCTCATTCCTCACGTCCACGTGACATTTGGGACCCACTGCAGGCATACCTGCTGGAACATCCTATCAACGCTACCGATGGGCCGTGAGACCCACATAGACTGCCCCTGGCCATACTCAAATTTATACACACTGCAGCCCTCTCTTGCATCGCTTCTGTTTTTATCCGCCCTATATCCTGCTGTGCCTGGTATCCTACGATAGACCCCTCTGACACATCCTATACACAGGCGTTCGTTATGGTGAATATGTAAGTGGCACCATCCCTTACCACTTATCTCTTTATTGTTCTCTGTAATTTATATTTGTCCTCACTTACTGCTGTCCATAGCTCTTATTGCAACAGATGTCATTTGTTTCATGATACTTCATTAATGTTCATGATAAGGCTGTCTACCCACTACAATTGCTGATATCTCGATTGTATGGCATTGATGAAAAGTTCAATAAATAAAAATATTAAAAATAAATAAAAAAATAAAAATAAACCTGAGTGTAGATTTTCGATTTCTTAGTGAATTAGCCTCTTATCATTTAAGTGATCATTCATTGCTAGGACTGAATAAAGCGCATAATCATTATAGCCTATTCGTCTCGTTGGGCTTTAGTGGCATGGAAGAAAAGCACGAAAGAGCGAGAATACAAAGATCCAAACCACAGCGTAAAGTTTGTGTACACTGTTCAACCCCTTCCATGCTCATGACGAGCTCAGCTCGTCATCAGTCACAGTGGAGCTCTGCTCATGACGAGCTGAGCTCGTCATAACGCACGCGGCCCGCCCACGTGTGATAAATTCCCCGCCTGTGCGGGAGAATTAATCAGTGGGCGGGGTCGTGACGAGCTCAGCTCGTCATGAGCACAGCTCCACTGAGTCATGATGAGCTGAGCTTGTCACGAGCACAGTAGTGCCGCGGACCCCCCGCGCACCGTGGGGGTATTACCCCCGCAGGGAAGGGGTTAATAATATTCCGTGGGTAGACTAGAAAGCCCTTTGGACTATTTAGAATGATACTTTAGTTCTGCTCATTGATTTACAGGCTCCTCCTCCCATGTTAGGGTTTTCTAAGTATATTGAATGAGTGTGCAGCTTTAATATGATTGTGACGATGATGTGGGAGTGTATTAGTAGAATAAAAGGTCTAGTTCTACTCGTAACAGTAGGCCTTTCCGTGTGCTTAACATTGTAATACATGTGTTGCAATGTAATGAGTTGTGCTGAGTGGCTGTGAGTATTGAAACTCTTGCGCGATTTCTCGTTGATCTACTAAAGGCAACACAGTGGACTCTTAACTCGTGAAGATGGCGAGTAGAGTAGGACTACTGGAGGAGGAACGAGGGTGACAATGCTCCTTGCCAATCAGAGACTGGCATAAGTGAGAAGCAGAATATAAACATGGAAAATGTTGTTAATTAGACAGAGTGACTGAGTTCTAGCATAAGATCTGCTTCTAAGTGGGAGAGGGCTACGGCTACTTTCTTAAGTCTGGCATTAGCCAAGACCTTTTGACTTGACTAAAATTTGTATAACATACTGATGTAAAGAGGCTTTCAGCCACCTCCCTTTATCCGTGGGTCTGTTGCATTTAACATTCACAGTTTGCTTTCCCCATGACAGCATATAGCATGGGGCGCTGGTTCAGCATACTTAAGCCACTGGTTGACTTCCCTTTGAGTGACTGCATTTTGCTCTCTCACAAGGTCATATACGAACACAAGCTATTTCCCTTTTGTGCAAGTGTTTTTGTTACTTTAGTGTTGACTTTGTGTTTAGAGCCTGATGCGATTGAAGGACTCTTCTGGTGCACATTCGATCTTTATCAGATTCCATTTCCTGCCAATGCTCTTGTAAATTCTTTTTGGAGTGTTTTGCTTTTCTGACTGCTGCTATTACACAGCATACCCGATTGTGTCCATTTGAAATTGGTCTGTACTACGTTATACTCTTTTTCTTCTTTCTCTCATGTCTTTTTTTCTTCCTCCTTTCTTTTTTTGTTTTTGAAAACGTGGCCCCACCATGGCCATCTGAAATGCTGCATTTCGACCCCATTGCATTTGTCATTTCAATGAAGTTTGCTAGCACTGTTTCTGCATTTATAATAAAAGAACAGTGGTATAATACTACTCTTGTATCACTGGACCTAACACCTCAGTGTGAGTCAGGGGTTCTCTATGCCACCTTCCAAGCCTTGCTGAACAAGAATTCTCTGCAGCCTAAACAATGCTCTTCTTTAGCTGTGAGAGCAAGACTCTCTGCATCTTAGACCATTCTCTTCCTGTTAGTGTCTCTGTAGCATAGATAATGCTCTTCCTTATCTGTGAATGGAAGACGTATCTGTAGCTTAGATAATGCTCTTCCTTAAGTGTGAGTGGAAGATATCTCTGCAGCTTAGACCATGCTCTTCCTTAGCTGTGAGTGAAATATGTCTATGCAGCTTAGAGCATGCTCTTCCTGTGAATGGAACACATCTCTGCAGCTTAGACCATGCTCTTCCTTAGCTGTTAGTGGAATATGTCTCGGCAGCTTAGACAATGCTCTTCCTTAGCTGTGAGTGGAAGATGTCTCTGCAGCTTAGACCATGCTCTTCCTGTTAGTGGAAGATGTCTCTACAGCTTAGACAATGCTCTTCCTTAGCTGTGAGTGGAAGATGTCTCTGCAGCTTAGAGCATGCTCTTCCTGTGAGTGGAAGACATCTCTGCAGCTTAGACCATGCTCTTACTTGGTTGTGAGCGGAAGACGTCTGTGCTGCTTAGAACATGCTCTGCCTTAGCTGTGAGTGGAAGTGTCTGTGCAGCTTAGATCATGCTCTTCCTTAATTGTGAGTGGAAGAAGTCTCTTCAGCTTAGACAATGTTCTTCCTCAGCTGTGAGTGGAAGAAGTCTCTGCAGTGCAGACCATGCTCTTCCTTAGCTGTGAGTGGAAGACATCTCTACAGCTTAGAGCATGCTCTACCTTAGCTGTGAGTGGAATGAGTCTCTGCAGCTTAGACCATGCTCTTCCTGTTAGTGGAAGATGTCTCTGCAGCTTAGACAATGCTCTTCCTCAGCTGTGAGTGGAAGACGTCTCTGCAGTGCAGACCACGCTTTTCCTTAGCTGTGAGTGGAAGACGTCTCTACATCTAAGAGCATGCTCTACCTTAGCTGTGAGTGGAATGAGTCTCTGCAGCTTAGACCATGCTCTTCCTGTTAGTGGAAGATGCCTCTGCAGCTTAGACAATGCTCTTCCTCAGCTGTTAGTGGAAGATGTCTATGCAGCTTAGACAATGCTCTTCCTTAGCTGTGAGTGGAAGATGTCTCTGCAGGGGGAACAACCTTTACAACGCAACTTTTACAATGCACTACCATTACAACGCATTTTTTACAACGCATAATCCATTACAACGCATGACATTACAACGCATGACACTACAACGCATTTTTAAAAACTACCTTTACAACGCATTCCATTACAACGCATACTACCATTACAACGCATACCATTACAACGCATAATATTACACTATACTATCCAACACTTACCCTACTGATGCACCCCCTGGAGTTAGAATAGTAATTTTTACCCTTATACTATCCAACACTTACCCTACTGATGCACCCCCTGGAGTTAGAATAGTAATTTTTACCCCTATACTATCCAACACTTACCCTACTGTTGCACCCCCTGGAGTTAGAATAGTAATTTTTACCCCTATACTATCCAACACTTACCCTACTGATGCACCCCCTGGAGTTAGAATAGTAATTTTTACCCCTATACTATCCAACACTTACCCTACTGATGCACCCCCTGGAGTTAGAATAGTAATTTGTACCCCTATACTATCCAACACTTACCCTACTGTTGCACCCCCTGGAGTTAGAATAGTAATTTTTACCCCTATACTATCCAACACTTACCCTACTGTTGCACCCCCTGGAGTTAGAATAGTAATTTTTACCCCTACACTATCCAACACTTACCCTACTGTTGCACCCCCTGGAGTTAGAATAGTAATTTTTACCCCTACACTATCCAACACTTACCCTACTGTTGCACCCCCTGGAGTTAGAATAGTAATTTTTACCCCTACACTATCCAACACTTACCCTACTGTTGCACCCCCTGGAGTTAGAATAGTAATTTTTACCCCTACACTATCCAACACTTACCCTACTGTTGCACCCCCTGGAGTTAGAATAGTAATTTTTACCCCTATACTATCTAATACTTACCTTAAATGTAATGTAATATTATGCGTTGTAATGGTATGCGTTGTAAAGGTAGTATGCGTTGTAATGGTAATGCGTTGTAAAGGTATTTTTTAAAAATGCGTTGTAGTGTCATGCGTTGTAATGTCATGCGTTGTAATGGATTATGCGTTGTAAAAAATGCGTTGTAAGTGCATGCGTTGTAAAAGTGTGCGTTGTAACGTCATACATCCCTCTGCAGCTTAGAGCATGCTCTTCCTGTGAGTGGAAGACGTCTCTGCAGCTTAGACCATGCTCTTACTTGGCTGTGAGCGGAAGACATCTGTGCTGCTTAGAACATTCTCTGCCTTAGCTGTGAGTGGAAGTGTCTCTGCAGCTTAGACCATGCTCTTCCTTAATTGTGAGTGGAAGAAGTCTCTTCAGCTTAGACAATGCTTTTCCTCAGCTGTGAGAGGAAGACGTCTCTGCAGTGCAGACCATGCTCTTCCTTAGCTGTGAGTGGAAGACGTCTCTACAGCTTAGAGCATGCTCTACCTTAGCTGTGAGTGGAATGCATCTCTGCAGCTTAGACCATTCTCTTCCTTAGCTGTGGGTGGAAGACGTCTCTGCAGCTTAGACATTGGTCTTCCTTTGCTGTGAGTGGAAGATGTCTCTGCAGCTTAGACATTGCTCTTTTTTAGCTGTGAGTGGAAGAATTCTCTGCAGCTTAGACCATGGTATTTCTTGGCTGTGAGTGGAAGACGTCTCTGCAGTTTAGACCATGCTATTTATTGACAGTGAGTAGAAGACATCTCTACAGCTTAAAGCATGCTCTTCCTTATCTGTGAATGGAAGACATCTCTGCAGCTTAGAGAATGCTCTCCCTTAGCTGTGAGTGGAAGAAGTCTCTGCAGCTTTGATCATGCACTTCCTTGGCTGTGAGTGGACAACTTCTCTGCAGCTTAGAGCATGCTCTTCCTTAGCTGTGAGTGGAAGGTGTCTCTGCAGCTTACAGCATGCTCTTCCTTGTAGTGAGTGGAAGACGTCTCTGGGGCATAGACCATACTTTTCCCTAGATGTCTCTGCAGCTTAGAAAATGCCGTTCCTTAGCTGTGAGTGGAAGATGTTTCTACAGCTTAGAGCCTGCTCTTCCTTGGCTGTGAGTCCAAGAAGTCTCTGCAGCTTAGAGCCTGCTCTTCCTTAGCAATGATTGGGAAAGGACTTAAACCCAACACTAGTGTATCTCCCCTGCACCCTTAGTTTCTAGTTGTGCAGATCTTAAAGCTAGTTCAGTCCAGGAAGCTGCGATATAGACAGAGCTGTCCCTTTAATCTGGCACACCAAGACAATTGTATATGGTGTCACGAGGTAAGGAAACCCTCATATCCCTGCTGGATACAGCATTACCAGGGTGACTGTTTCTGAAAGATCATACACAGCTAAATTTGCTACTGAGACCCATGCGTGCGTAAGATCAATACAAATTGATTAACAAAAAGAACAAAACAATTCCTTGAAAAAAATATGAGCAGCATGCTTTGTTTACCAAGTGTTAGTGTTAAGAACAGGGTTTACTTGGATACTGTTTTATATTAGGCTGCAAACCTCTTGGACTCTCCCTATATGGTAATGTAATCACTCACCACCAAGAGTCCACCAGAAGTGGGTGGGGAACACTTGCAGAGCATCCAGATACTACCGCCAGACTTATCCTGGGCATCGCCTGCCGAAGCCACATCTCCGGTCACCTGAGAGACCTTCACTGGCACCCAATGAACAAAAGAATCACGTTCAAGTTCCTCATGCACACCTACAAAGCCCTCCACAACACCAGGCCTGCATACCTCAACCACTGCCTCTTCTTCTACACACCCATCAAACATCTCGCTCCGCCCAACTGGCCCTGGCCACTATCCCATGGATACGCAAGTCCTCGGCCGAAGGAATAATCTTCTCCTACCTTGCTGTGAAGACCTGGAACTTTCTGTTCTACATCTCAGGCAATCACCTTCACTGCCTCAATTCAAGAAGGACCTCAACACCCAGCCGTGGTCCATGCAGGTAAGAGCAGTGGGGCGGTGGTGTCCGGTGGGGGGATTTCGACATACGACCACGAAGGAAATTTAATTATTTATTTAAGTTTCTTGCGCAGTCGTATGTCGAAAATACCACCCTCCCCCCCACACCGGGCCCCACCACTCTTACCTGCACCGACCGCGGCTGTCAACACCAGGCTCTTCGAATGACCTGCAGAACTCTCCCCTCCCCCACCAGCACCTTGAGACCCTAATGGGTGATTAGCAGTGCTCTATTAGATCCCTGATTGATTATCTTAGACAGCGAATGCACTCCCTTGCAGTATTTGGATTGTCACACTATCTTCTAACCACAACAATGATCAAGGTGGAGGCCAATGAAGGATATTATAGGAGAAGGGAGGCGTTTTCAACATCAATCTTATCTGGGCTCCTAACATCTACACTCTGGGGCTGATTCCTATTTCGTCCGGAAGGGCTACGAACGATGGTCGGAGCCCTTCCGACCGAATCGGCACATGTCGGCCGGATTCCTTTCCGACCGAGCCATTCCGATGGGCTCGGTTGGAAAGGAATCCAACTCGGATTTCCGGATGGCTGACGACAGGCTCGGAGAGCCCGTCCGCCGTCCGGAAATCCCTCAGTACTCCCCCGGCCGCCTCTTTACGACCGAGGGAGTACAATGGCAGTTTTTCACTGCCTTTTCATGCCGGTCTTTCCAGCTCAAAAAGGCAGTAGGAAACTGTCTTTGGGGGGCCCCCAGTAGGGTTCCATGGGTGCAAGGCTGCCGAATGGCGTCCTGGGGGCACCTATGGTGCCCCTCTCTGGATCCCTGCACCCGGTGGCAGGCACCTTAGGGTGCCGGCCACAGGGTGCAGGGATGAAATGCACCCCTGCTTTTCACAATGCAAGCATGCATTCCGCTCGGAATGCACGCTTGCATTGTGAAGTATACAAGTGCGACCGAACCCTGTTCGGTCGCATCGTACTTGCAGGTCCGTAACCGACGACAGCAGCTCAGTCGGTTACGGCTCCTGATCGATGTCGGACGGACCTGAGTCCGTACGACATCGGAATCGGCCCCTTAGTCTTGACTAAGAGCCTGAAGCAGAGATGACCTTAAGTCTCTCCCGTTTGCAGACAGGGCCACGTATGTGTACAGCTCAAGAACAAACATGTTTTGGAAAACATACACCATTTCTTTTTTGGGGTGGCTTTATCAAGCTCCAAACTCCAAAAGACTTCTTATAGAGATTATAATGCTGACAATCAAAAACCTACTTCATGCAGATTTAGCCAGAATAATATGTGCAGATTATGGGTTTGGTTTGGTGCCAACTCCCAGTCTGGCTGCAACATTACTCTTGTAACTTATAGAAGCATCGAAAAGCCGAATGTTCGTCTTCAGATACAGATCATCGACTTTTAACTAAATTCGATCACTCTTTCCCTTTTTCTCTTTCTTCCTCTTGGACTCTTAGAGTGCCTTGTAGTCCCAGCCAGCGCCATGAGTGCTACATGAAAGGGGCGTGGCTTGGAGCCGCGGATGGCGGCCGTCTAACTCGCGAGCTCTGCAATTGAGCCTGCATTTCTCCTGAACAAACGGTGCCCGGGGCCCCCGTCCCGCTCAGCCGGTGACGGACGGGGCCGTGCTCGCTCGGTGTTGATCCGGAGTTATTTGGCGGCCGACGGACCGCGATCTGCCGATTGAAAATCTGGCCGGGACGCTCAGTGATGTGGCACCCAAGATGGCGGCCTAGCGGGGAATCGGGGATCCGGAGCTGATCGGAGCGTCTGGGAGCTGGTGCTTTGATCTACCGCTCAGCGGACGGCAGGCTGGAGGTCCGTGGGTGACGGGACACGGGAGTTTGTCCCCGGGAGAAGGGGTGCATTCCGCCCCCTCTGTCTCGTGACCGTCTTGAAACGTGGACTTGGTGGAGCTGGGGAGCCCGAGATTGGTAGCGCAGAGACGACGAGGGGAGTGCCGAACAGGCGAACGCCCATAAGTGCTTCCTGGGGGCCCGAACGTGGGAATTGGCCCCTTGCAGCGCCCGGCGCTTCAACATACTCCTGGCCTGCGAGGACCGGCGGACTGACGAGACCACGCCCGCTGTGCGCCCGGGGGTGTCGGTGACCCCCGTGAGGCCCCGACACCGGAGACCTTCGGAGCCTTGCAGAGGGCGGCTACGGTGGGGAGCACCGCGGATCTGCATGCACCAGGAGTGGGGGATTGCTTCCCTGGGACCCGGCTCCTGTGCCTGGCGGCGCCTGCCTGGCGCTGAGCCGGGAGCCCGTGGGGTCCTTCCCTGGTGACGGGCCTGCGTTGGGAGCCGCAGAGCGAAGACGGTGCGACAGAACGCAGCCGGGGAGAACTGGTGCCTGCGACGGGAGCTCCTCTGCCGGGAGTGGAAGTGGGGTCCCTGGCACCCTGCGGGAGCGGGGTCCGGCTACTTAACCCGGTGCGGCCGGCGGATCGGGGGTCTGCGTGGTGGGCCCGATGCGGACAAATGCCAAAGTGGAGTTGGTGGTCGGGGCCCGCACCTTGCCCCTTAGTACGGCACTGCCTGAGTAGCGGTTGGCAGCCGCATATCGCCCTTCCCTCCCTGGCGGTGGGGCGCGGGGCGTCGCCACGTGGAGACAGACCGACCCCATCGGAGACTGGACTGCGGAGCTAGATGATACCCCACCGGCTCTAGCCACGCGGTATGCTGCCCTGTAGTGCGGGAGAGTTGGGGACGGACCAGGATGTGGTGGATTAGGGGCCTGCGGAGAGCCGCGCAGGAGAGACGTCGAAGGAGAACTGTGTGAGTTAGCTGCCATCGACAATACAACGGAGGTGAGGTTTCGAGCGTTCGAGGACGCCATTGCATGGCATAGGATTATAGTTGCTTGGGAATGCGTGAACTGCCGCCTTGGCCACTGGGAGGCGCTTAGGTACGATCCCTCTCGGTGACTGCCTTTAGCGTCCCTTTAGCTCTGAAAAAGAGGGGGTTTTCCCTTTGGGGGACGCAGTATGGGGAAGCCGAGAGGGAAGACAGACGGGACTCAGCAACAGTCGGACACTGAACTCTCGGGTCAGGGCGAACAGGAGGAGCAGGGCCAAATTCGCGACCCGCAACTGCAACAACAACTCGACACCATCCTGGCGGCGATTGTGGACACCAAAACAACGCTGCAGCAAGATATAGCGCAGGTGGCGACGGGCCTCGGGCTCCTACGGGTGGACCATGGCAAGCTCGTGGACAGAGTCTCGGAGGTGGAAAAGACGCTTCAGACCGTGAGTCCACTGCAAATTACTCTCAAGGCTACTATGTCTGATGTCCTAGCTCGCGTTGGGGCGCTGGAGAAGAGGGCGGAGGAGGCTGAAGGGCGCCACCGCCGGAACAATGTCCGCATAGTAGGGCTACCGGAAAAAACGGAGGGAGATGATATGGTGAAGTATCTGGAAGATTGGTTCCAGACGGTGGTGGCTCCGGAGGGCCTGTCGTCCTTTTATTCGCTGGAAAGAGCTCACAGCGTACCCGCTAGGCCTCCTCAGCAGGGACGGCCCCCCAGACCGGTGGTGGTGAGACTGCTGCATTATCGGGACCGAGATCTTTTACTCCAAAGAGCGCGAACGTATGGGCCCTTCCAAGTGGGGAACAGCAAAGTAACTCTGTTCCCGGACTACACCTATGAAACCCAGCGACGACGTTCCTCCTTCCTAGCTGTTAAGCGAGAACTGTGAGAGGAGGGCCTCCAGTACGCGCTGCTGTTCCCAGCCAAACTGCGAATCATTGTGGATGGCTCCTCGCACTTTTTTGAGACGCCAGAAGACGCCTGTGCATGGTTGGAACTATACAGAGCAGGAAAAGATGGTGTGGGGAGATCTGCACGAATCCCAGCAGAGGTCCTGCGGCAGAAGAGATCACGAAGGTCCCAGCGCAGACGAGGGAGTGTGAGGGGTCAGCTTTCGCGGGAGGCGGAGGCAGAGCGGAGAGATGCGCTGGATGCGGCAATGGCACTATCGAGATCCCGGGATCACCACACTCCAGGGCGGACAGACTCGGATACAGGCAAAGATGGCTCAGATGATGAGCGGTCTGAGACAGACAGTGTACACCTGCCGTCAGTCACGTCGGCCACAGAAGACGGAATGCTGGAAGAGGCTTAGGACGGTTGCGAGACTGCCTCTTGTGAACCATCCTGGACTTGCTGGACTTCCCACTGCAGGTTTGGCGTGGGAGGGAGAGTGAAGGGCGGTGGGGGGCAGGGAAATGCGGATGGGCATGGTGACAGGCGTGCCAGGAGAGCCGGCCGGGCCGCGGTACTGGACATGGCATGATCTCCTGAGTATGGCCTGCTGAGATGGTTGGATGCTGCGCTGTGGGGGGCGAGGGGGGGTCCCGGGAGTGCTTGATTGCAATGGGCTCAGCGGGACAACACGACTTGGAGGAATTGAGGCAGCTGTCCGTTGGTAACCGATCCCCCCTCGATGCCCATAAGGCATGCCCACAGTGTCTGCTGTTGGGTTTAACAGTTGTTCCATTGGAATTATGGTTTGGATGGGAGCTAGATGGGAGTCCCTAGGTCCTGTTCTTGGGGGGGTGGGGGGTTTGGGTTTGTTGGGGGAATGTTGGGGAGGGATCCTCACTGACAGCAAAGCGGTGGAACGCTCTCGATTCAGTAGGCTGCTATGAGAGAATGGCTGATTTAACGAATTTGAGATGTATAACCTGGAATGTGAGGGGGCTTCACACTATGACGAGACGTCATAAGGTCCATGCTTACCTAATCCGCAGGGGAGTACACATAGCACTACTCCAAGAAACACACTTAACAAAGGCAGAAGGGGTAGCGCTGCAGCGTAGATGGAGGGGCCAGATATTCAACACCACGTACTCTGCGTTTGCTAGAGGGGCGCTGATCTGGATTAGGGCGGGAGTCCCGTTTCAAGTGGCTAGACAAGCGGTTGATCCTGAGGGCAGATATGTGGCAGTTGAGGGGAAACTCAGAGGAAGAGATATCGCCTTTTGGAGTGTATACGCACCCAATGTTGACCAGTTGGGCTTTCTGGCGAGGTTGTCTGGAGCTTTGGCCCATTATTTAGCAAGCCCACTGGTGATGGGGGGGGACTTTTCCCTCGATAGATCTCACCCACCCTTGGCCGACTCTCCGGTGCATCGCTTGACCAAAGGTAGACTCGATTGGCAGGTGCGCTGGGGATTGATAGACGCTTGGCGTGCGCAGCACCCGGGAGACCGAGACTACTCCTATTTTTCTGGCATGCATGACCTACATGTACGTTTGGATGCGATACTATGCTCCCCGACGGTGATGCCAGCTATAGTGCGCACTGAATATCTAACCAGAACGATCTCTGATCATAATCCCCTCCTAATCAGTATGGATTGGATGGCTGGGGTCTCGTGTGTTCCTACTTGGAAACTGAGACCCGAAGCGTTGGATGACCCACTGTTCCAAACAGCGCTGGAAGAGGGCATAACACAGTATTTTACGGAAAACGCGGGCACGGCTGCGACAAGGGCGACAGAGTGGGATGCCTTCAAGGTTGTCATCAGGGGGCTCTGCATTGGGAAACATGTGGGAATACGGAAAACGCTTCTGGACGATCTGAACAAAGCGGACTCCTATCTGCGGGAGGAGGAAAGGGAGAAGCCTGGCCATCCTGAGCTTCAGGAAGTGGTTACTGCAGCTAAAGAAGCGGTGGCGGTTGAAGTGGAGCGCTTGCGCAGTTTTGACCATAGAAGCTACATGATGAGGGCCCATGCTGAGGGAGATAAAGCGGGGACATTATTGGCTTGGTTAGCCAACCCCACAAAGAGGAGTTCCCCTATCCTGGCTTTAGAGACGGTGGAGGGAGGAATGGTCTACACCCAAACCGAAATCATGCAGTGCTTCAAGCGCTATAATGAGACGCTCTATAAAAGTAGGTTAGAGGACGGGGACCCTGCCATTGACACTTTCTTGGATGAGGTGACGTTGCCTGGGCTGGATCGGGAACAGGCGACGGACTTGGGTAAAGACGTAGAACCGGGTGAAATTCGAGCTGCCATCAAGCGCATGGCCCGCAACAAAACACCGGGGCTAGACGGATTGCCCATAGAATTGTATGGGAAATACGTTGACTTGCTGGTACCGCGGCTCCAAGAGATCTATAGAGAAGCTAGAGAATTAGGACGGCTACCCTAATCGATGCGTGAAGTGCTGGTGATCCCGTTATTGAAGCCAGGGAGGGAAAGTGAGAACGTGGCCTCCTATAGACCACTGTCGATGTTAACCACCGACTATAAAATACTGAGTAGCATACTGGCGGCTCGATTATTACAATACATGCCCACCCTGGTCCATGCAGACCAAACTTGGTTCATACCAAAGCGCAACACGACTGCGAACATCAGGAGGTTGGTGCGACTACTAGACGATGATCACCCAGAAGCCCCGAAGCCTATGATACTCTCGGTAGATATCGAGAAAGCTTTTGATAGCTTAGAATGGGGATATTTGTATAAAGTATTGCGACGGTTCGGATTAGGAGAGGGTTATCTCCAATGGACGAAAGTATTATATACTTCAGCAATGGCTAGAGTGAGAAAGGGCTCATTGGTCTCACGAGATATCTAGTTGAGCGCGGGACGAGGCAGGGATGCCCGCTCTCCCCGTTATTGTTCGCCTTGGCGGTGGAGCCCCTCGCGGCTAAGATTCGGACAGGTCGCTATTACGGGGGTCTGGATAGCAGAGACGGGCGACAGTATATATCGCTTTATGCAGACAACCTTTTGCTATTCCTTGAAGACGCCGATAGGGCGATGGCGGGAGCGGAGAGCTTACTCTCGGGTTTTGGGGACATCTTGGGTCTAAGAGTTAATTGGGCTTAGACGTGCCTGTTCCCGGTGAGACGGGGGGAGACTGGACCGGACATGACTCGCGCGGTCCGCTGGGAACCTACCTGTCTGAACTACCTCGGCGTACACATCTATCACACGATGGCAGATATACTGGAAGGGAATGTGGGCCGCAGTGTGAGAGCCCTGAAGGGGAGTATGGCCTTTTGGGCCACCCTTCCGTTGTCGGTGACAGGCCGCATATCCCTTTTGAAAATGGTGGCACTCCCTCGTTTATTATACTATTTTAGGACACTTCTGGTGTGGATACCCAACTCCACGTTTCAGTTGCTGAAATCGATGGTGGAATCTTTTTTGTGGGGTAGGCGTAGAGTAGCGCAGGCAACGCTTAAAAGACCCAAGATTGAAGGAGGGCTGGCGGTCCCAGACTTTGAACTATACTACTTAAAGGCTCAATTGCAGATCTTTACCCAAAATGTGGCGCGGGTATCCCGAGGCCCGGAGGCCGAGAGGTGAGGGGGTACGCCACGCCATATCCTTTCCTATATTGCCCTGCTGCATAGACTGGAGCCCAGGGACCTCCTCACAGAGGAGATAACCTTCAGACTCTGCTGGAATCGATCCCAGTGACGGGCGGGAGTGTTGCATCCATATGCGCCGGAGATACCGCTGGGGATGCTGACGGCATTACCACACGGCGGGGACTGGTCGCAATTACAACTCTGGGAAGAAGCGGGACTGCAGGTGGTGGGAGACCTATATGAAAACGGGATTCTGCTGACCTACCAGACTCTCCAAGAGATGTTTGATTTGCCAAGGGGAGGTTTCTTGCTGCACGCAGCGCTTACCAGAGCGATGCAGGCGCACTGGAAGGAGGGGCTGATGGAGCCTAAAACGTCGATGGCTTGTCAGTACACTATGATGACGGCAGGGACTGTCAGGGCGATTACGTCCCTATATTCTAGAATGCTTCTGGAAAACCTACCGCCCCTAGCCGGATTGAAGGGGAAGTGGGAGAATGATCTAAGTAGAGCTATCCCTGAGGCAGCCTAGGCGCAGATAGTGCGACGAGCTTGGAAGAGCACCAGGAACGCAAGGTTTCAGCTAGTGCACTTCTATATCCTCCACAGAGCATACTTGACACCTGGGAAGATCCAGAAGTATTTTAAGGTTAAGGAGGCAGCATGTCCCAGATGTTTGAGAACTGGGGTGGAATTGGATCATATGCTGTGGTCTTGTCCTGCGCTGGGTCTCTACTGGAAAGAGGTGGGAGATACCCTGAACGAGGTGACGGAGAGGCCGCTGGTGTTTGATATGGCCGTTAGTATACTGCACTGGTTCCCACACACGCCCAAAACTAGGATCACGAGCAAATTCGTGGATATGGGCCTTATATTAGCAAAACGAGAAATCACGAAACGTTGGAAAGCAACAGTGAGTCCCACTAGTAAACGAAGGAAGGGGGAATTTCTCAAATGGGCCACCAGTGAGGCCTCGCTACGGTATCAATGGGCGCGCAGACGCAACGACGATAAGGCGCTAGAAGCGGCTGCTGCGTGGGAGGCGGTAGTACAGGCACTACGAGATTATGAGCCAGGCGCTGAAGGCGGAGACCGGGCCGGGGATGAGGGGATAGCCCCGTAACAAGCTGGGTACATCACATAACTCAACACATAGATATTCCTTGAACTGTAAGATACAAGAGGACAGTGACGGCCACCTGCGTTGTTGGTGAGGATTGAGGGAGGGGGAGGGAATTTATACTTTTCATAGTGTTTAAGGGTAGGGGTTTTGATACGAAGGTTTTTGGTTTGTTTGATGCATAGCTCTGGAAGGATTTCCATGACCTTGTATTAGGTACTGTATGCTTGACGGGGGGCTTGTGAGTAATCCTCAGGGTGTTTATTGAAAAATTTTGTACGGATTTATATGTGGTTGTACAAAAAAAAAAAAAAAAAACTACGTATTTTTAAAAAAATGAGTGCTACATGAAAGACCACAAATCAAATAAAGCAAGACAAACCATGGGAAATTTTAAGAAGAGCATCAACGCATCTGGCACACCAGGTTTATCAAACTTTCCTTGGAATGTCTTCCACGTTCAACAGTGCTGCCACCCTCCCCCCAGCTACTTCCATATTCAACATTATTTACAGCCTTGTTTAAAAAATGTTGATTAGCCTTCAGAGTAATAAAATATGCAGTTATCGCTTAACCATACATTGTTCTTGGCTGTGTTGCATTTAATCAGAGGGTAATTACATTGATGACTTTTCTTAAGTAGCTGGAATTATACACATTCGTATAAGGCTGGAAGAACAATCCAGAATGGATATGGAAATTCACAGAGAACCTTCTGCCTTGGTATGTGAGCTCATCAAAGCCCCTGCTGCCTCCTATGTCACTTCTCCTTTCATGTCAGCACTTAGAGGGATGAGAAATCGTGTACTAGGAAATGAACATTTTCAGAATTCAGATGTTTAAGAGGGGCTGCAGAGCACTTTGTACAAAGCACCTCGAAAGTGAACCAGGACTGCCTATGATTGGGGCAGATCTGCCGTATAACATCACGTGCCTGGGCTCGATGCACCTCAATTCAACCTGGGTATGCAGATAGCATTATGCACAGGTGTAAAGGCATGCTTTGGTGCCGATTAGGATCCTGGAGAAACCGGGTACGAACCGTCGGACGGAGGCTTTTCTCCGTCCGATTCGTACCCGGTTGTAAAACTTTACAAACATGCAAGTACGATTCGCACGGAAACACCATTTCCGTACGAGTCGTACAAAACACCGACCGACGAAAAAATACATACGAATGTGATCCGGGAATGCTCCGACGTGACGTCGGGACGCTTTCAGGCAGCGTTTCACGACCCAGGAAGTACGAATCGAACCGACAGCAGTCCAGACGGCAATATTTTTACGGCACCCAAAAAGTGCCGGAAAAGCGAAGTACGCCGCGAAACGACCAGATTAGGGAGCCAGGTACGCGCCGTACCCCCCCCCAGCCCCCGTGAGTACGCGCCGAACCCCCCCGTGTATGTACACCCATGTACGTACGAGTCGAACCCCCACCCGTGTATGTACACCCGTGTACGTACGAGTTGAACCCCCACCCGTGTATGTACATACACGGGGGGGGTACAACTCGTACGTACACGGGTGTACATACACGGGGGGTGTACGACTCGTACGTACACGGGTGTACATACACGGGGGGTACGACTCGTACGTACATGGGTGGGGGTTCGGCGCGTACATACGGGGGCTGGGGGGGGTGGTTCGGCGCGTACATACGGGGGCTGGGGGTGTGGTTCGGCGCGTACATACGGGTGCTGGGGGGGGTGTTCGGCACGTATGTGGGCACATGTCTCCATGGTTGCTATGGGAGTTCGGTGCGGACGGTATTTTTTCCATACGGTTGTAACATCGGACGCACGGGATGGATCGTACTTGCGCGGTCGGACTTCACTTTTCACATTTGTACGGTAAATCGTCCGGGGACGTGTCGGACACATTTTCCGACCCGAGGACGTGTGGGGAATTATTCCCAATGCGATTCGTATGGAGTTTTTCCCATGCGAATCGTACTTGCCAGTTTGTACGGCACTTGTACGATTCGTACGGTAAAAAGACCGGATACGAGTCGTACGGGGAAATTTTTTCCAGGATCCTAATCGGCACCTTTGTGTTCATGAAGTTACACTTGTAAAACGATTTACTCGCACATAAACCTTCTCCAGTTTGGTTGAATTTCCAGCGGCAGTACATCTGCTCCCAAGGGCAGGGAGGGAGTGGCCATGTCATGAATGTCATAGAAAGTTAGCGTCTGGAAACAAGTGGCCATGTGTCAGTTGCCAGGGCAACCTGCAATAGAACTAAACTAGCCAGACCATAATGCAAGGGCCTTTGTCTGCTCTACTGGGACTGCTATGGGCTTGCTTCAAGATGTCTGCCAGGAATGGAGATCACTGGGTTATAATCATAGCTTCAGACAATCTGCTATGGGAGCATTTTGAGCAGGTATAGTAGGATGTTGCTTTTGTAACTCTCTAAGACATTATTCATCTGACATCCGACTTCTCTCATTCCAACTTATTAGTTTCTAGAGTATCCGCAAGTCAGTGCTTAGAGTCTCGCTGTATCAGTGTGATGTAGAGCCTTTCAAATTGTCTTCTCCCTTCCACTGGTGAGATGTTGACTCAGACACCAGATATGGGCCATTACTGCAAAACCTTTGTAGTCAATGGCAAGTGAGCTTAGCAACCAGGACCTCCGCTTTCTGCTTAAAATGGTGCCCGATTATATAACCTAATAGAACAATATGGACAGGTCTCTGAAGAAAAAGGCAACGTAGTGGCTCTGTCAGAAAAAAACACCACTCCATCGAGTCAGGAGTCAAGGAAGTTATTGAGTCCCTCAGGCTCTTGACAACTCTTGTGCCCCTTGACATCAGGGAATAAATTGTCTAGATTCTATCTTAGTTGCCCAGAAATGTTGAATCCTAAAACAATGTATACTTTTCTGTGATTTTCTTTTCTCCATGCTGTTCCGAAAGTGGTTTCATCTCATGAGCTTGTCCTTAGTATGGTGAAACCTCTGGAGCTCTGAGCCCTTTAAATAGCCCAATAGGGGGAAATGAAGCCAAAGTTTTCATTCGAATGATTTCACTATTTCAAAAAAGATAAGTCATTTGCCATATTCCAAATGTTTCAAATGTATGCAGTGAATTCATTTAGAAAGTATAAAAACTCTGTTGAATAATAGTTTTCATTAGCCTGGTTGTGATTAGCTTCAGCCATGTTTTCCTGCTCATGCTGACTAATGTCTAAAGGCAGTGTCTCCATCTATGATGTTCTAACATCTTGGCTCCGCAGATAAGAAAGCGTTGATAATCTTGCTTCGTCGAAATGTCTACAAGGTCGTCTTCTTCCTTTCTCATAATATCAGTCTTTGTGCACTTGTGTGTTCCCTTTGTTTGAATCTAACACATGTTCCTCACTACACACCTGTGTGTCCACTTCTCTAAATTTGTCCATTAATTTTGCTTTTATCAAGCATGTGCCAAAGCAGTTTGTTTGGGGATACTCTTGCCAAACAAATCTACGATTCTCATACTATTATGTTTGCTCTTCTGAATTAACCCTTTGGTGCACAGACATAATATCGAGTTTTTTATTTCGACCTACATTAATATCGAATTTTAAATATCGTAGGGACAAAATGTCAACATCAAGAATATAGGTGACCATAATATCGACCTGAATGTAAGAAATATAATTTTTGTTAATATCGAAGTTAGTAATATCGATAGCAAAAATATCGATGATAATAATATTGATGTTTATGTTAGTGTTTTGTATTTTAGTATGTATTTTATATGTATGTGTTCCACATGTTTTGTTATGTTTTGTATTTGTTTTTAAATATATGTATTAATTGTTTAGAAGGTAGTAATCTTTTTGAAGTAAATTTTACATTTTAGTACCATTGTTAATTAATTATTAATTGGTAATTCATTTTTATTAATTGCTTAATTGATGATTATATTAATTGTGTTAACTTTTTTATCGGAGTGGGTTGTGGGTTTATAGGGGAATACGGTGGGAAGTAAATTAATTATAATAAATTAATTAATAAGTAATTATGAATTTTTATTTATTGGTATTGATAATTAATTCATTGTGTATTAATTATTAATTGGTAATTAATTTTAATTAATTAATTAATTGATAAATATATTAATTGTGTTAGATTAGTTTAGGAGTGGGTTGTGTGTTTATAGGGGAATAGGGTGGGAAGTAATGTATTATAATTAAGTAATTATTTATTAATATGTATTGGTATTGATAATTAATTTATTGTTAATTAATTATTAATTGGTTAATAATTTCTATAAATTATTATTTATTGTTATTGATAATTAATGTATTGTTAAATAATTATTAATTGTAATGAATTTTTATTAATTGATTAATTGATAATTATATTAGTTGTGTTAACTTTTATGCAGAGCAGGTTGTGTGTTTATTGGGGAATAGGGTGGGAAGTAATTTAATGTTATTAAAGTAATTATTAAATTTAGTTTATTGGTATTTATAATTAATTTATTGTTAATTTATGTGTATGTGTAGGAGACTCCTTAATTTGAAGGGATCTCCCTCGTGAAATGGGTGAGTCCCGTTATCTCACCAGTCAGTCTGAGTTCAATTCGAACCTATTTCTTAATTGTTCTGTTTGAGGGTTACATCCGATGGTGTAAGCTTTGCCCGCTCTTTTCGGCGGTTAGTGACTTGTTCTGTCACTGCTTCTCTCCACCCGGGAGTCTCCTACACATACACTAGGGTCCTGATGAAAGCCTATATGACCCTTTGGGGCATGAGATAAGGCTGAAACATGTCGACCTATTTTCTGGACACATAATTATTTTGGTGCATTAGACCCTAATTAGTCTATTTTGTGCACGACAAGAATTTTTTAACCTAACTCGAATCCAGTTTCATTAAAATTTTAAAGAACTGGACCCTTCGAGTCTTTTAAATCTTTTTTCACTCACCATATAGCACTTCACAATACACCTAACACGGTTCTCTGATCACAACTGGAAAAACCAGAGGAATTAACCTCCGGGTGGAGGAAGCATTCATTAACCCGATGATGATGCTGTCACGTTGTCAAGCAAATAGCGGATAATCGAACATACCGCTAGATTTCCACCTGTGAGCGAACACGTGATTGAGGGTTTCTTAAGAGTACCTAGTACTACTGCTAATAACCCTGGTTCTTTCAGGACCTGTGATCCACTCTCCATTGATATTTAAAAGATAGTGCTATAACAACACATCACTGACAGCAGTGTCCCACTCCCAGGAGGATGGATGTATTTCACACACTGCATGACACACCACATGTGGGTGTGAGGACATATAACACATGCATACCCACCCATGGCGGATGCAGCACAATACACACCCTGATATCATGCCACAAGACTGTATAGTCATGTAACTGCCTACAAAACTAAGATAGCCAAAGGGAACACACACTGTCACGCACATCCCAGGACTGATAGGAATGTCCAGGTGCTGGTCCAGCCACCAAGATGTTGTCTCTCATGGAAGGAATAGGGTGGAAGTCCCCTAGATACAATGCCCACAATTGTGAGTCAGGTGCCCAAATACCCTGCATAACAAGTACCATTTGTGTGGTAGGCCGTGATTACACACATGCATAGTGCTGAAAAGGGGGAATTTGTCCCTGAAGGCATTCCTACATACTCAAAACATAAGTACAGTGACTAGCAAGGATGTCACAGACGATTCAGCAGGAGACATCGGTGAGCAGGCATGGCCATTGTTGAAGGGATCCGTCACCAACAAAGGAAATGGTGATACAGGTCAGCACAACAATTGTGCAACTGTTTGCAGGGAAGATGTCAGGTGCCACAGAGGAAGGAACACTCCTTGGGACAATGTCGCAAAACAAAATGAACACGCACTACCAATGATTCTTTGCAGAGACATTGTGATGGCACACAGATACCATGGTCCACCTCATGACCATCATACAAAAACATTTATCAGAACCCTAACTCATTACCAGAACACCAACTCCAGGAGCCTCAGCACCAACATCAAGTACCTGAAATGCAATAGTGTTGAAAGTAGAACAAAAGGCTTTATTCAGCACCAAAATAAAAATGAAAAATAGACTATGTACAGAGGCCAATGGCCAGTCCATATTTCAAGTTCAAGGGGGGACGTAGGGGACTGCGTCTACCCCTAGCTTGCCTGCACAAAGGAACCTCAAAGTTTGTCGACCGGGGGGGGGCATCATCTGTGGCAGTACCAGGTACCGCAGGGACAGGAGGGGGAAGGGTAGGTGTGGCGGGTGCAGGGGTGGATGTCTCCACCACAGGGGGTGGGGCAGCGCCGAAGGTGGAGGTGAGCTCGGCACTGTACACTGCTGCTAGGATGTCCAGCCTAACCCCTGCACCAGAGGATTCCCCAGGGTCAACGGAGGGTGTGGTGGGTGAGGGATGGGGTGCAGCGCTCTTGGGGGAGGGGGTCGACATGGTGGGGGACTCAACTCCCGTGCCCAGGGACTTCCTCGCCCACTTGTGGGGTGGCCGCTCAGTGGGGGCGAGGTCCAGCTCACCCATAAAGATCTTCTTGGGTGAGCGTTTGGCAGGGGAGCCAAGGGGAGTGGTTTTGGAGGGACAGGGTTGTGAGGACTGCGGACTGCGACTGTGGCTGCGTGTATGTCGTCTGTCCCCAGACCCTGTGGGTGTGCCTACATCCCCCTGAGGAGTGTTCGTGCCAGGAGGTGTGCGCTTTGCCTTACTTGGGGGTGTGCTGGCTGTGTCTGGTGGGGTGCGTGCCCGTGACTGTCTGGGTGTGCGTTGGACAGGCATGGGAGAGGGAAGTGTGGATGGGTCTGGGGTAGGGGGGGATGGAGCACTGCAGGAGAGTAACTGCTGCCGTCAGGGAAGAGTCCATGGACCGCAGAATCCTGCGTTAGTCAGACATCATTGCTGACATGCCCTCCATGAACGACACCATCTGTGTGAGCAGTTTAGCGTGTCCATGGAGGACATTCAGCACCGATGCCTGCCCAACCTGCAACTGCCGCAGTATGTCCAAAGACTCTTCACTGAGGGCAGCAGGGGTGACAGGGGCAGGGGGTGCGGTGCCTGGGCCGAAGGAGACATGTTAGGCCTCTGCACGGACAGAAGGGACGGGAGCAACTGGGAGGGCGGAGATGGTAACGGAGGAGGCGGGGACAGATGTGGGGATGCTGCCAGGTGGTGTTGCAGCCTCCGCCTCCTCCAGGAGGTCAGCGTCGAACCCGTCGGCGTTGTAGCTGGTTATCGTGTCCAGACAGGTCCTCTGACTGACTCCCCTCGCCCTCCGTGCCACTGGCTCCTCCTGACTCTACAGCACTGGTGGCACTGTTGCTGGGTGCCTCCTCCAGGTCGGTGCAGGTGTCTCCCTCTGTTGCGGATGATGATGCTGTGGGCAAGGAGAAGAAACAGAAATGCATCAGTCACCTGTATACATCTGACACATGAGCACAAAAACAATTGGTCACAGTGCATATCAGGCAATGCATCATGAGTAACAGCTAGATTACTCCGCACATATGTAAGCCCTGTACTGCCCAGTTGGTAGACCCACTATGCCACTTGGACACAAGGAAAAAAAGAACACACCAGGCCACAACTTGAATGAGATATACACTGAGAAGCTAGTGTCTGTGAACTGGTGAGCACAGCAATACAATGAAGTCAGGCCACCTCTTGTTTACCCTGAAAGAAACAGTAGTGGTGCACCCAACGTAAACTAACACACCTCAATACTCAAGGTGTCACCACACTCAGAGACCTGTAAGTACTTTGGAACACAAAACGAAAAAATGTTGGTACCATGGGACTAACAATACTTTACACAATCAACATGTTTTGAATGTGCCAATTCGCCATTTCGTGAAAAGAACACTCATGTGCCTGCATGAAATATGTCTCACAAGGCAGTGCACCAAAACTACATTTACACTGTCATTGAAGAAGCTGGCACCTTTTCTAAGAAGCCACTGTTAGAAATGAATGGTGTTGCAGAAAGTACATGTACATGGGTCCACGGAGGTCTTGATGTCTTGAGACTTGTTAGTTTGTCTCACCAACAACAAAGGAGTCTCACTAAATCAAGACCACTGTGGGAACATGTATATGGAGAATCTGCAACACCATTTAATTCTAACAGTGGCTTCTTTGCAAAGGTGCCAGCGTGTTCCATGAAAGTGGAAATGTCGTTTGGTGTGCACTTCCTTGGGAGACATCTTTCATGCAGGCACATCAGTGTTCTTAACACAAATCATCACATTACCACATTTAAAACATGAAGAAGTGTTGACAAGTGCTGTGAGTGCCAAGGTACAAGTTCTTTAGAGTAACAACTTGAATTATGTCAGTTGTCACATGGCCATCCGTCACCTGATTACACAGTTGGCTACACATATGACCTACTGCCTGTCATCTGGAGTGGCACCAATGTACACACCCAGGAAAATGCATAAGCTACTGGGCCTGCAATTGGGTTGTAAAAAAACATAGCTGTACTGTGGAGACACCCTCATGGAAAGCCAGAATGTCCACACAGATGTCTGCACACAAAGTCCAAACTGCGTTGCATCTGAACCCCACACAGGTGCCAAAAATGTATGAGCAGGAATCATGTTATGAAAAAAATGACACAGGCTGAAAAGCACGAACAGTAAGCACTGGCCACCATCACAGGGGCACAACACGGTGATTCTTTGTACAGCCAATTCTCACACACAGGTCAGACCTGGCAAGGAAAAATCAGGGTTGCCCATGTAGGCCTCTCCCACACAACCACCCATACCTGAGTCAGTGTGATTGATACAGATCAAGAAGTGACACCTCTTATTCAGGGTAACAAAAACTGTGCAGCAAAAATTGCTAGATTTACACAACATCACCTCCTGGGTCGGGCAACACATATTTGTGACAAACAACCATCAACAGATTGTTGTGAATAGCCACACAGGCACTGCCCAGTGTGAGTATGCACAAGCAAAATGGTGTATCCCTGTCCAGTGGACACATGTAGCACACATTTGAAAAATACAAACTAGGCCAGGGAACAATGCCACAGAGTCAGACCTATGCTGAACCCACAGAGAATGTGCACAGTGTTGGATGACACACATGATTAGGAGGCCAGGATGTCTCAGGGGACTATAGTGGGCACACTGCTCCGTGTTCCTGGAATGAGCTGACTGTACCATGAGCAACCGTCATGGCACTATGCATATCTCCCACTCATGCACATCATGTCTGAGGCCACAACATTGGTCATGCATGGTGCAAGGGTGTTCAGTTGAAACCTCACACTCCTATGTTGAGAATCATCATCAGTGCCAACAAATATGGACCCCCAACATAGTGAACTGGTCATGGCACAGGCAAGGTACCAACACAAGTCACAGGCCACCCTACCACATGATGCAGAAAGCAATATGCACTTAGATTTACTTTAACCCTAGATAACCATGTGCAAATGTGATTACACACAGACCAGGGGACACATGTCAAGGAGGGGAAGGGATGAAAAAGAGCACCAGGTGACATTGGGGAACAGGAAATGCACTGCACATATAAACTCTAGGAGTGTATCCAAGCTACAGAGCACTTCCAAAAGCTGGTGACACATAACACAACATACAGCCATGTACCTACCCCCTCGTTGCTGCAGTCTCTCCTGTAACTGCCTATCAAGGTCTGGGAAGATCACCGCCAGGACACGGCTCATGTGGGGGGGTCAGGCGTCGGCACCCGCCGGGGGGGGGGGGGCGAGGAGTGTCGATCTCCAGCTGGACCCGCGCGATCCGCCGGGTCCAGCACCGGATGTCCTGCCACCTCTTGCGGACCTGTGGCAGCCCCCGACTACGATCCCCCGCAGATCTCACGGCCCTGACGATGTCCCACCATATCTCCCCCTTCTCGTAGGCAGTTACCTGTCAGGATGACAAAGTGACACAACATCAATACACCTGCTCCATGTCCCAGAGACACACATTTGAACATCTTTGAAATGTTGAACAGGGCATAGGATGCTGACAGGAATTGCATAATTCACAATAAGAAATTGGCCTGTGTGCAAGCCCCAATGCACTACATGGCATTGAAAGTCAACAGGTGGCATGAAGGGTGCGACACACTCACTGATCGTGGCACACACTGTGCAGCACATGCAACAGCAGGCTGATGGCCAGCACGTGTCAAGCAGTCACATGTCCCACTCCACTGACGCGCCCTCGGCAGACTAGACAGACACACCCAGGCACAGATCCCTCGCCTGTCATTGACAACAGCGGATACAACCTCACTCTGCACATGTGCCACTTGCCAGTGGGGTGTCACAGGTGTCGTGCTAGCTCTGCAAGTCAGACACACAGCACGGCTTACTTGTCACATCAGATGGGTAGATCTGTTGCCTCTTCCATGCAGCTGTGGTGCAACACTTCACATAGACACTCACCCACATGACAAGGAACATTCACACACATCAATGTCCATGAGGTAGTACACATCATTTGGACACTCTCACCAAAGGTCCACTCAACTCATACACATCTGTGGGTACAGTCACCTGTCACACCGGGGGGACCACTGAATCGCCTCAGGACAATAGGAAAAAAAGCCACCAAGGATTTGCCAGGCTGAATGTGTCATGCACTATGCAGTGAAAATCTCAGTAAACACAATCCAAGTGAGGAGTGCACACAGGAACGACATCATGCTCTGCATGAGAGACATCAGCATGTCCCCCCCCCCCGGGACCCCTTTAAACAACATTGCATGTCTGTCCCACCTGGACACAATATTGATAGTCACACAACAGGTGCATAGGCAAAGGTAGTGGAGTCAGCACTCACCTGCTCCCCTGGTCTCCCATACAGCTTGGTGTACTGTGGGAGGAGGAAGGCCAGCAACGCCTCATTCTCCTCAAGGGTGAATGGCTGGGCCCTCTCCACAGTACTTGACATGGTCCAGAGGAAGCAGAGACAGCAGCAGTGTGGTTGACTGGAAAGTTGTGCAGGCAAGTGCCCTCTCATGGGTTCTGGCTGCCTTATATCTGTCTTGCTGAGGGGCATTCATTTAGAGGAGTACATATTGATTGGTCAGACTCATTCGCATCCTACGTTTACTCCAATCCCTTTAAACATACACCAATGACTTTAAACATACACCAATGACACGCATTCGCATCGTTCAAATTTTGAGCATCATGTCAAGTCAACAACCACTTTGCAACATTGCATTTTGTGGCCAACTGACTGTTCCAGGACACCTGATGGACACATTTCAACTGAAAACTCGGTATCCATGACAACCAGCATGCATTTAGGGCCTAATACTTGTCCCTTATGTGTCCCCTATGTAATTTTGAAATCCACACACAGGTACGGTGCGTTTCACACGTACCCCTACAGCACAAGTACAATAGTGAAATGAAGCGTACACACGCAATGTTTGCGGGTGTACGGTGCGTTTCACACGTACCCCTACAGCACAAGTACAATAGTGAAATGAAGCGTACACACGCGATGAATGCGGGTGTACGGTGCGTTTCACACGTACCCCTACGGCACAAGTACAATAGTGAAACGAAGCGTACACACACGATGATTGCGGGTGTACGGTGCGTTTCACACGCTTACAATGGTAATACAGGCGTACACATGCCAGGAATGGAGGGCTACGAGTGGCACATGGATATCCATCAAGTACTTGTCATTGCATACTTTCATGTGCAGGCCCTAGGTGTGTCAGCCAGTGATATTGTACAGGTCCACTCATCTAGTTGCACAATTGATGTGTGATGACCTGTGTACACATGTTATGTGTGATGGGGCACTATGTGGCACACATCACCTTGACACTTGCCACATGTGTGTCTGTAGTCCAACTGTGTCATGTACAGCAGCAGTGGGATGGCACAGTCATCACCACCCACACCTGTCTCTGATGCCAGGGACAGGGACACTCTATCAACTGACATGTCACGATCAGCGTGCCCCATGTGACTATTTCAGGTGTGTGTCATGTGTTCCCATGAGCTTGCTGTTAGTGTTCCGTCATCTGCATCTGCTGTTGGTGCATCCAACATGGGTCTGTGTGGAGATGGGCATGGCACACATCTACGCACACCATGCCACTTGTGGATTCCCACGGCTGTAGGGTCTGTGTGCATCGGACATCATATTTTCCCAGGCATACATGGCTGCGTCGTCTCAATGGCTGTGTTTATTTGTTGTCACGTGTACCCCTTCATCGCAATGTGTTTCATATGTACATTTGACATTCCATGTGACCTGTGCGTGTGCCTTGCAGTCAACTGTCTGGATGAGATGACATCCTTCCAATGCTGCTATGTGGATGTGTGTCACTCCAGTGATATCACTGGCTGTTCACTCAGACTTGCCCCCAGCTCATTTCAGGGCATGTCATGTAGACTTGACAATCAACACATGTATCTGGCTTTTCGTAGGAGTGCCAGCAAGCTGGCATATGTGTCCTGGATGTATTGGACACACCAGACTCCATAGTTACCTGATGTTTAGTAGCAGTTTAGCATGTGCTATGTTCATTGACATTGATGTTGGCAGACTCTCAATCTTCATTATTCCTAACAATGTCCTGCAGGGCACAGCCTGTCCCAAGACCAATGCCAGACTTGGCTGCCATGAGGGAACGTGCCTGCATCCGACGTTACAGATCCACTCAATAGTTGATTGAGGACTTGACCGACAGGCTGGCACCACACCTCAAACCGCAACACAGGTATCCTACTGCGCTGACCCCAAAGATGAAGGTGATGGCAGCCCTACATTTTTTTGCCACAGGTACGTTTCAATTGACCATAGCTAATGTTGGTGGAATGTCACAGACAATGTTCAGCCGTGTCCTGCGTGATGTTTTGGCAGCCATGTTGGAGCACCTTGATGAATTCATCAAATTTCCTACTCCTGAGGAGTTGACAGATGTGAAGGGTGATTTCTATGCCCTGGGAGGGATGCCCCATGTCATTGGGTCCATTGATGGGACACATGTGGCTTTGGTACCACCACAGGCACAGGAGCAAGCCTATCACAACCGTAAACATTACCACTCAATAAATGCTTTTGTGGTGTGTCTTGCTAACATGCTGATTTCCCATGTCTGTGCACGTTTTCCAGGATCAGCACACGATGCCTACATCATGAGGCGTAGCAGGGTGCCACACATGATGCTGCAGCTGCACAACGAACGAGCATGTCTTGTTGGTGGGTATACTCTGTTGGTCCTGTGTGTTGCGGTATCTTTGGCTCTTACAGCATCTCCTGACCCACTTATTTACATGATGTTTCCATGTAGGGGACTCTGGATATCCCAACATGCCATAGCTAATGACACCTCTCCGCAACCCAAGAACAGCTGCAGATCACAAGTACAACAATGCACACGGGCAGACCAGGCGAGTGATTGAGAGGACGTTTGGCCTCCTGAAGAGCCGATTCCGGTGCCTTGACAAGACAGGCGGGTCCCTCCCATATGCATCGGAGAAGGTGTGCAAAATCTTCATTGTGTGCTGCATGCTGCACAACATGGCCGTTGAGAAGGCAGTGCCACTCATCCTTGATCCTGATGAGCAGCAACACCCACCCGTGGAGGATCCAGAGCTTGGTCACGAGGCAAGTGATGAGGAGGAGGAGGATGATATTCGGAGTCAGCTCATACGCAACTTCTTCACATAATGGTGAGTCACTGGGTATGAGTGTGCAAGCTTGTAGCATTGAGTGGCATGTGTTGCAATGTGTGTGTCCAGCTGACTGAATGCAAAGTGACTTTAATGTGTGTACTGATGTGTCACTCGAGTGATGATGTCATGCCACACAGTTTTGCGGCGAGACTGTCTTGGAAATTTGCATGTGTCCAACATTGTTCATGTTTCGTAACTGACCATGTGTGCGGCGAGATTTGTTTTAGGTGACTTCTTGTGTGTCTGTCATTCCCAGGTTTTTGCGCCTGTTGTCTGCTCGCTCGTGTCATCTTTGTCCTCCTGCTATTCCTCATGAGGATTGCAACGTGTGCTGAATCAGCGTTCCATGCACGGACATGTGGAACTGTCAGTTTGGGTAAGGATTGCAGCAAGGCTTTTTGGTGGTGGTACGGGTTGGGAATGTGTGGGGACTCCTTCTGTTCATGTTGTGGTACCATGCATACATGTCTTCTCACCATGGAGCATATAACATGTAGCATCACTCCCATGACATGATAGTCACCCTTCTTGACAGTCATCTGTAGTGGAGTGTGGAGTCTGATGAAGGCATCAATGTGCGTAAACCTTTCCTCTGAAACATTGCTGATGCTACGGGTGGACATAGTGTGGGACATCACAACAACAGGCTCTATGGTGATTTACAGCCTCTCCGTGTGCAGCAGGATGTGTTTGGCTCATCCCCTTGACTTGTGTGCCAGTTCATTGGGATTTACAACATCCGTGTTGTGAAGGGGGGGTCCAGCGTATGTCCCACATGTTCTGTCAACTGACCTGTGAGTCTGTTCGTATGGATGCATTGTGGAAATGTGGATTTTCCTGATCAGTTATGTCCCCTATCTTGGACCCCAACGGTTCTATATGCATGTTACAAGTACATGTATGTTCCCTCCAGTTCCAGTTTCGAAGACGCAAACATATGTGTGTCTACCGTCGACATGTTCTCTGTCAGATCCGCCATCAATGGGCTGGATATTCGATTCCTAAGCATGAAAGGCCACCGACTTTATATGGCTAAGTTACTCCATTTTTACAGTTCAGGCAAGTAGGCCCGATTCTGTCCTCAAAGCCTTTCCCTGCTCTCTGTCTCTGACAGCTTCAGCTTGAGCTCGCATCTGTATCCATGAACTTTGTCCTACTCCCTGTGCAGCTAACGGTGCCTGCCTCGGCCAGTTTTCGCCTGCCTGCCAAGAAGCTGTATTTCACCTTCGAATTATCTATTTTGCTCTTCAGCCGATGCATTCCTGTCTAGTGATTTAGGTAAACATTTCCTTTAGCTCACAAGCAAAGGACTCAGCCTTTCCGTCCTCCTGCAAGTGATTCATAGCCCTGCTACCATGGAAAGCTTTCTGCCTCTCGCTTCTCATATAGACACTTAGGCGTTTGTGCACGCACACAGTCAGTATAGACTAGATTCTGTCCGAGAGTCCTTCCTTGTGGATAACATAGTTCTTTAAACATAGGATGTTAGATATGATTTGGGATTAGGTTGACTTGACCCCTCAGACTTCTCGTCTCCACATGTAGAGCTAAATGTCAAGTCCCTTCACCCCCTAGTTGCACGTCAATTACACGTCATGCTGCTGCGCGCGCATCTATGCCAAGTATTATCTTATAGATCCACCTATGTCTGATAATCCTAACCAATCATGTTTCTTTTATTCCTTATTACGCCTAGTTTCGATTACGTACCTGTCATGTCACTTTTCTTATCAAATGTTACGCCTTCTACATTCGTTTCATTGTAATGTACTTATTATAAAAATGCATGTCTGTCAATAAAGTATTGTACTTCACTTCCTGAACCCTCGCGGTGACGGAACCTGAAGGCCGCGACTCGAGTCGGCCATTTTGAATGGAATAAAGCCCATTTAGAAACTCTTATACCACGGATTCTGCCTCTTGTTATTTTGAGCTATTTTACTTTATTTTAAGATCCCGTATGAAATTCAGTCCGGTAAAGAAGATTTTATTTACCACATAATGGCGCCCGAACAGGGACACTTTCTCATCTCACGCGCCGGCGGTGCGTTGCAGGCCCGGTCTCCTGCCACAGCTGGACGGACCATAAACGCGTACCAGCAGGATTTCCTGTAAGCTCCCTCCGGTCAAGCGGGGGCGACTGAGGCTGCGATCAACCCAGACGAGGCGGTGAGAAGTGCGAAGTGTCCCGACCAGAGCCTAGCTGAGAGAGCAAGATCCGAGGTATACAGAGGCCCACCAGGTTTCTCGAAATCCCGATGTCCAGAGGGTCCGCTGTCCGCAGTCATCGAGTCCTGTCCATTCTCTGAGGCCTTTCGTTTCAAGGAGCTACTCGGTGAGTACCATCGCCGGGGAGGCGTGTTGACGCGCACATAGGTTGTGCCGGTCAAGACGGATTTGGGTACACAAATCCGGTCTGCACTGTTTAGCAGTGTATATGTACTGTTTAGCAGTATATCAAGTATTCCGAAGTATTCAGTTATTGTCAAGAATTCAGCGTGGTGATTAGTTAGGCAGACTGTCATCATTGTCGGTCGTTGTTAAAATGTTTAATGTTTAATGTTTAAAGTGTTCAAATATTGTGGTATGAATGAGTGTTCATTGTTCACTGTTCATTATTGTGTTTTTCGTATTAAGTGAGTTCAAGAGTAAGTATCAGATCAGTTGTCAATATGCCGCTCTTCTCGAAGTTAAGACAGATTACTACCAGAAAAGGGGTGCTTGAAGAAGCAGTTCCTATTCCTCCTAGGGACACTCCAGGGCATTTTATGTACCATAAGCATGGCTTAGATGCCATATTGTTTCTTGATCTATGGGTAGATTATACCAAGGGATTGCCGGAAAGTCAAAGGTGGCCCGTAGCGGGAACCTGGGATGCAGAATGCATCATGAAAGTGGAGGAAGAGTTATGGAAAAGAAAGGTCAGACAATCACAGAAAGACGCTGTTGAGTTATGGCGTAAGGAATCTCATAGACGAACAGAAAAAGCACGTAGGCAAGAAGAGAGGAGTAAAGAAAGTTCAAATAAAGTTCAAGAAAATCTATTAATTAAGGAAGGTATCCGAGTGAAATCAGAACAAGTAAATAGACAAAGAAATGCTCTTATGAATGGTATGTATCCCCTTCTAGCCGAAGGACTACCTAAGGCTGCTCCAGAGATGCCAAAAGACTTGCCACCCCCATTATTTCCAATTAAGGTACATCCAAAAGGGCATCCCAGAACCGCAGAAGATGTTTTTCTTTCCTCATATCTAGACGACGCAGCTCCCGAGTATGCTAACGCCACACCACATAGACCGTCTGGCGGAGGGGTTCAACGTCAGGATCAGGTATCTGTCCCCGTGCAACAGCAAGTCCCGATACAAGCTTCGGCAAGCACATCTGTTTCCGCATCTGTCTCCGCAGTCGATCCTACAGGGGTATCGACACCCATAGTTGCTGTGTCACGTTCAACGAATCCATTCACACCCGACGCCCCAGATGGGGCCACGGGAGGTGCTAGCAGTACCTTTACACCACCCAGAATAAATAAACTTGTTTTTCAAGAGTCAGCGCATTCACGTACACCTAAATTCGTAAGTGAACGTACGCTTAAGGAACTCCTTGTAAATTGTAGATATGACCCAGTGGTTGGTAAAGAGGACGAAATGGTCCTGGCATCATTACGTATCAGGCGAGCCGCAGAGTATTTAGCAAGGTTACCAGGAATGACTACGCATCTAGATAACATATATCATTTTGTTCAAACAGGACGAGATCCAGGATGTATTAACAGAGCTATGGAATTCCAGAAAGTAGAGATACAGGGGGAACTGTTACGTTTCCTCATAAACTGTGTGATCAGAAATCAAGACCGCCCGGGGGTAGACCCGAATGCAATGCTTATTCTTACAAGATGGAGTCAGAATATATCAGAAGGGAGACACGATAAGCAAAATTGTATAATAGCCATGTGCCGAAAAATCCGTAAAGAAATAGAGCGTATTCATGAAGAAAGATTGGGAACAGACGAGTTTGAGCAAGATGAAGTGTCCGAATCAGGGAATTCCGCAAGACAGTCAGAGACCATAGCCTATGTAGGCAGAGGAGGATCCTGTGATAATGCTAGATGTTTTTCTGATCCCATACACTCAGTATGCCCAAATAATAGCAGAACGTATCCGACGCCTGTAATGAATCTGAAGTCTCCAAAACATTTGTTTCAAGCCGCAGATAAAATACTACGAGAACGAAGAGGTTACCACCTCCTCGATTCCATGGATGAGCAAGAATTAGCCAGATCAGCCGTTCACTGGATTGTCCAGTCCTGAAACGTAATATAGCTACAGGTATTGCAAAGGAGAGACCACGATTAGTTAGACAAGATCAGAATGAACAAGGAACTATGCAGCATGGACAGTCCATGCCAGTTCAGCAACAGTCCATGCCAGCCTCACAGCAACCCATACAGTTTGTGCCAGCTGCACCACCGTTGCCTGCTACTGCCACACAAACCACGACACGACAAATGTATCAGACTGCACAGTATGAATACCCTGAGTATCAGCGTTACGCATGAACCAGCCTAGAGAGGGAAGTTGACTTACCGCTTATCGAGATTCCTGTAGATCAAGAAGGACCTTATGTACATAGTGAATTATTAGGTCAGGATAGAAAATTCTTACTCGATACAGGGGCAAGTCGAACAACTATAAAACGTAGTGAAGTTCCAGGGGCACCCCTCTCAGGCTCTCAAAATGTTTCCCTTGGTTTTTCAGGAAAACCTATTGTTAATGAAGTATCACAGCCTCTACCACTTACGATAGGACCTTTGACACGAACTACAGATTTATTGCTTACTAAATCATGCCCAGAAAATCTGTTAGGAATTAAAACTCTGAAAGCACTAGGAGCCATAATATGTTGTTCTCCGGAAGGAGTAAGGTTGTTTTTACGTGATTTTAAAGGTCACTATGTGTCTAGAGACATGGATCCCCGACTACAGACTTTACCAGTACATCTATGGGCACAAGGCCCTGCGGATGTTGGCTGCATGAACATTACACCCTATCGAGTCACACTGAAAGCAGGAGTGGTACTACCACGAATGCGACAATACAAGTTACCGCATGATGCTGTAGTGGCTTTGCTGAAAATCATTGATGAGCTGATTGCCCAGGGAGTAGTTGTAGAAACAGACTCCAATGTATGTAATTCACCGATAATTCCGATTCTTAAACGAACTGATCCTACTGCCCCACCAGTGTACCGATTGGTTATTGATTTGCGTGAACTAAACAAGTGCATTGTACCACAATTCCCTGTGGTCCCTGATATATCATCATTGTTGACAGCAATTGATTCCGAAGCAACATTCTTTACTGTAATTGATCTCAAGAATGCCTTTTTCAGCGTCCCAATAGATCCGGAAAGCCAATATTTGTTCGGATTCAGTTTAAATGGGCGCAGCTTTAAATTCTCACGCGCTCCCCAAGGATTCACAGAAAGCCCCAGCATCTACAGCCAAGCACTGAAACGAGAACTTGACAGTATCCACATGCCAGTCAATACAGCACTGCTTCAATATGTCGATGATCTGCTGATCACCGCGAGAAGCGAGCCAGAATGTGAAAAAGCTTCTCTGACAGTTTTACATTTTCTAGCCGACAAGGGGCACAAGGTGTCTCCTTCTAAGCTGCAATTCTGTGTCCAGCGAGTTATTTATCTTGGTCACTCGCTGTCCAAGGAGGGAAGGCAGCTTACACCAGATCGCATCCAGTTAATTGCTAACATGTCAATACCCCAGACACAAAAGGAGGTGCGGGCTTTCATAGGCCTCACTTCATATTGTAGGCAGTGGATCCCTCAGTACGCATTTCTAGCAAAACCACTCATTCAGTTAACCACACAGGAGGCAGCCACATCGACTGTTCTCCCTTGGACTCAGGAGCATACACAAGCTTTTGAAAACCTAAAGGAAGCTTTATGTCAAGCACCTGTTTTAGCAACACCATGTTATAGCAAACATTTTACACTCTTTGTTACAGAACGCGAAGGTACTGCCTTGTCAGTACTCACTCAGGATCAAGCAGGATCACGCAAGCCATGTGCTTATTTTTCCAGTACATTAGATCCCGTAGCTCAGGCTTTGCCTGCATGCCTGAAATCAGTGGCAGCGACAGCTTTAGCAATCAGACAAAGCGATGCCATAGTATTAGGACACCCATTGACAGTACAAGTACCACATGCAGTAGAGGTTCTTGTGAACCGAACACAAACACAACACTTGACCATAGCAAGACTTACCGGTTATGAACTGACATTGTTTCAACCACACATAGAGATCCGACGGTGTAATACATTGAATCCTGCTACACTATTACCTGTAATTGGAACAGACCCACTAGCTCATGATTGTGTTGAAATCATTGAAATAAAGACGAAACCTAGACAAGACTTGACAGACGTTCCATTGTTAGATCCAGACCTGACGTTGTATGTAGACGGATCGTGCATGAGAACAAGTACAGGAGATTTAGTGGCCGCGTATGCAGTCACAACAGACACTGAAGTTATTGAGACAAATTGTATAGATACTTTGTCAGCCCAAGCAGCAGAACTTATTGCTCTAACACAAGCCTGTATTCAAGCCACAAATAAGAAAGTTAATATATACACTGACTCACGTTATGCATTCGGAGTTGTACACGACTTCGGCGTGCTGTGGCGAGAGAGAGGTTATTTAACTTCCCATGGTGCCCACATTCAGCACGGACCCCTCATTCATGCTTTGTTAGATGCAATACATCTACCCACTGCTATATCGATTATGAAATGTAAAGCACACACGAAGGTTACTGATACCATTTCTCAAGGCAATGATTTAGCTGACAGAACAGCTAAACAGACTGCTCAGAATCACACATTAGACATGACAAAGCCAATAGTTCAGACACCAACACAGTGTATGACAATTAAGGATCCCGCACTTGACGTAATTGACATACAGACACATGCCACAGCAGAAGAAATAAAGAAGTGGACTGAACTAGGAGGGATCCAGACAGATCAAGGATGGATGACGAAGGAGAAATCTGTATGGTTTCTCCCTGATTCCATGGTTCAAGCCATTATAGCTACAGTTCACAGTCCAGCACATTTAGGAGAGAAGGCTATGCTAGACAGCATTCAGCACATTTGGTTCAACAAACATTTACGAGCAGCAGCTAAACAAAAAGTTCGTACCTGTATGATATGTTGTCAGTTTAATCCAGGAAAGAGTGTTCCCGTAGAGCAGGGTGGATTTCAGCCTCCTGACCATCCTTTTGAAGTCCTCCAGATGGATTATATTCAGATGGAACGTTGTCGAGGATTCAAATATGTTCTCGTAGTTGTCTGCGCTCTCTCCCGTTGGACAGAGGCGTATCCCGTATCAGATTACACTGCCCCGACTACTGCCAAGCAGCTAGTTCGAGAATTCTTCCCACGGTACGGTTTACCACGTGTTGTATATTCAGATAACGGCCAGCCTTTCGCATCCGAATTAATGAAACATGTCTCACTTTTGTTGGGATATCAGTGGAAATTCCACTGTGTCCGACACCCCGAGGCAGCAGGTCTCGTGGAACGACATAATCAACTTTTAAAAATCAGACTGTCTAAAATATGTCAGGAAAAAGGTGTGGACTGGATAGTAGCCTTACCAGTTGCGCTATTTTACATGAGGATGGTAGCACACTCTCGAACAGGGCTATCCCCTTATGAGGTGATCTTTGGTAGACCACCGAATATGTGGGGGACGCCTATACCCCGTAAAATAACTGATGTTGACTGTAATATGCTGACAGATTACCTGGCTTCCTTGATGTCTGCACTACAATCTTGTCGTTCACAGGTAGTCGCAGCTTTTCCCGACAACACCGAGGTGAAACCTCATGACGTAATTCCCGGCGATTATGTTCTCGTCAGGAATTTCGATCGGAAAACCCAACTGGAGCCAAGGTGGAGGCTTCCTAAGTTGGTCCTGCTGACGACCAGAACAGCTGTGAAGATCGAAGGGAGAAAGGGCTGGGTGCATTCCAGCCATATAAAGAAATTTCATGGACTTCCTCCTGACACAAACAGTACTCCCCGTGTGTCTTCCCCCATTGACTCAAAGCTACCTTTGGCTGAAGCCAGTAGCACCGAACTCTATAAGCAGAAACTCAGGTCCAGATCCAAACTGTCGGACGATTTGATTGTTTAAGTCCTCTCCAAGGTGAAGCGGTTGAATCTGTCCCGACATGTATCCCTTAGGTCTGAATGATGTAGAGTCCAGAATCATAATGAAACGACATGCTTATTGTAAATTACTGCGTAGCCACTGTATTGTGACTTTATTAATTTTGTTTTTCTTGAGTTTTTTAATAGTTACTGCAAGTATATTGTTGCATATGTATTATCCTGTTTCTAAACGTGCTTTCAATATAACTGATGAACATTCTTTTAGTGAATTACCCCCACATGAGTTGTCCTATAGACTTGCGCTGCGCACCAACACCTTCATTAGTATGTTACATCATTCCCATCAGACTAGTAATGCCACCAATTGTTGGGTGTGTGGCCGACTCCCTCCCTATCAGAATAACAAAGGAGTTCTGCCTTTCTTTCCACATCCGTTCACACACAATGGCTCCTGTGGAGCATGGTTTAGTTTATTAAATTCCATAGACCCAGACACAGCAGTTTATCAACAACATTGGATATGGGGAAATCTGAATCTAGTTTTATTCAAAGTCTGTCACCCTAATAAGGAGGGTCACCCCAGTAGAACAGGAACTGATTTAGAAAATGAAGTGTATAAATTAGGTAATTTTACGCCTAATCTTATGATTTTGAATGTCAAATCCGAAGTTGAACTAATTCTGCCCACTATGTCAGTATTTCCAGCTAAGGGTGAATTATGTGTAAGAAAAGTTGGTTCCATACACATGGGCCATAGCCAATGCGTTACTACAGTAGAATATAGTGATCAAGGTAAATCTTCATTTAGAGCTTCTCGCCATTCTTACTTTATATGTGGTCAGACTGCATATATGCGTCTGCCTCTAGATTGGGATGGTACCTGTTACATAGCATTCCTTTTGCCACCTGTTTTCCTAGCTCCCCCTGATTATTATCGAAATGTTCATTTAGTACACAATAGAGAGCGAAGAGATCTCCCAGTTGTCGATTATACTGAGACGGCATGGGACAAGTATGTAGATTTTAATAAAGGTATCTTTCCCTATATAGGTACAATATCAAATAGTAAGCTGATACGCAGACTCACCAAGACTCTTGAAGCTGTAGTAAACGAGACTATAGCCGCCCTAGGCAATCTGACAGAGGAACAATCAGTGATGAGAATTGTTGTTCTCCAGAATCGTCTTGTCCTTGACGTCATCCTGGCCGATAGGGGCGGAGCTTGCAGGGTCATCGGATCCAGCTGCTGCATATCCATACCAGAAAATTCGCCATCTGTATATAAAGCTATAACACGCCTTCATAAGATTGTAAGCCAGATACACGAGAATCCAGGCACTTGGACGTGGTCCGGGTGGTTTTGGAGTGTGATATCGGCCTGGGGATGGAGAGTTCTATCCTTCCTAGGTATTGGTCTTCTTATGCTCTTCAGTTGTTGTTTATGCCTGCAATGTGGACCAGCGATTTGTGGTCTGTGTGCCACATCATGCATTCCATATCACAGTTCTCGTTCAAAACACCGGAAGAAGAAGGAAGAAGAAATGATGCTCCATGAGCAAATCGATGGAATGATGAAGATTGATATCTCTTAAAGGGCAAGTAGGGGACAAGGAGGGAATGTGGAAATGTGGATTTTCCTGATCAGTTATGTCCCCTATCTTGGACCCCAACGGTTCTATATGCATGTTACAAGTACATGTATGTTCCCTCCAGTTCCAGTTTCGAAGACGCAAACATATGTGTGTCTACCGTCGACATGTTCTCTGTCAGATCCGCCATCAATGGGCTGGATATTCGATTCCTAAGCATGAAAGGCCACCGACTTTATATGGCTAAGTTACTCCATTTTTACAGTTCAGGCAAGTAGGCCCGATTCTGTCCTCAAAGCCTTTCCCTGCTCTCTGTCTCTGACAGCTTCAGCTTGAGCTCGCATCTGTATCCATGAACTTTGTCCTACTCCCTGTGCAGCTAACGGTGCCTGCCTCGGCCAGTTTTCGCCTGCCTGCCAAGAAGCTGTATTTCACCTTCGAATTATCTATTTTGCTCTTCAGCCGATGCATTCCTGTCTAGTGATTTAGGTAAACATTTCCTTTAGCTCACAAGCAAAGGACTCAGCCTTTCCGTCCTCCTGCAAGTGATTCATAGCCCTGCTACCATGGAAAGCTTTCTGCCTCTCGCTTCTCATATAGACACTTAGGCGTTTGTGCACGCACACAGTCAGTATAGACTAGATTCTGTCCGAGAGTCCTTCCTTGTGGATAACATAGTTCTTTAAACATAGGATGTTAGATATGATTTGGGATTAGGTTGACTTGACCCCTCAGACTTCTCGTCTCCACATGTAGAGCTAAATGTCAAGTCCCTTCACCCCCTAGTTGCACGTCAATTACACGTCATGCTGCTGCGCGCGCATCTATGCCAAGTATTATCTTATAGATCCACCTATGTCTGATAATCCTAACCAATCATGTTTCTTTTATTCCTTATTACGCCTAGTTTCGATTACGTACCTGTCATGTCACTTTTCTTATCAAATGTTACGCCTTCTACATTCGTTTCATTGTAATGTACTTATTATAAAAATGCATGTCTGTCAATAAAGTATTGTACTTCACTTCCTGAACCCTCGCGGTGACGGAACCTGAAGGCCGCGACTCGAGTCGGCCATTTTGAATGGAATAAAGCCCATTTAGAAACTCTTATACCACGGATTCTGCCTCTTGTTATTTTGAGCTATTTTACTTTATTTTAAGATCCCGTATGAAATTCAGTCCGGTAAAGAAGATTTTATTTACCACAGCATTTCCCTTTCTGTGAGTATGTGCAATAAAGGTGTTCAGCACAATCCAAAGTGCCTCATCTCTGTCACTGCAGATCTCTTGCCAGTTTGCATGCGTCATCTATGGCATAATTGTCAAAGATTAAGCATATGAGTGTATGTGTATTTCGGCAACATGCATGTATTTGTTCATGGCTAATAATCTCTATTGTGCATGAAGTACCTGGTTGTGTATGTATTTGTGCAGATTGCTCCCCACAACGGGACGTGAACGCCTGCTGACGGTGTGTCTCCTGTGCGCAGCTCCGCATTTTGTTGCCTGATCCAGTGACCGTCATTTTTGTTGATTCTTCATACATTTTCTCGGAGTGACCCATGAGTAACCTGACACTTCTTCCTTTACATACACCTGTTGAACTGTGCCTTTCTGACCTCCTTGTCTGGGTGTGCTACTTTTTGCCTAGTTTCTCACCCCTTCCGCCTGCAGCTGCCTCACCTGCGGCACCACCCCACCGAATGCCCTGATTCTGCAACCCACACACCTCCAAAATGCTCCTCCCTTCCCCCCTCCACCCATTCTTAATGCAGCCAGCAGCTTGTCTGTGCCACAGTTTCGCCAACGCCGTGCCAAAGACAGGACCGTCTGCGCCTGCAACGTGCACAGTGCAACCGCCTGCTATCAGGCAACCCCTAAGCGCACACACGACACCTTTGCATGCTGAGTGTGCAACTCCAACTGCCTACACAGCGCTGCCCAGCCTACCAGACCCTGTCAGAACAACCAGGTCATGTACCTCCTACTCCACACCCGCTCCGTCCACCTGCACGCCATTGGACTCTGTTACCTCCTCAACACGACAGCCCCACACATCACTTTCATGACAGTAACATGGATAAAAGCATCCTCAGCACACAACTTCTTCATTGCCATCTCTGACGGATACAAGATCACCCACAGGGACGGCACCAACAATCCCGGTGGATGACTTGCAATTTATTCACAAGTACACCCTCAGAGTCACAAATCCGGTTTTGCAAAAACCCCCTGGCAACTCTCAGAGTAACTCTCATCTACAGATCTCCAGGCCTACATCCACAATGCCCCAAAGCCATCAACACGTACATCTGCACGCACGCCCTCACCTCCACAGGCTACATGTGGCTGGGGGCCAGTAACTTCTTGCTGGAGGAGAACCACACCACCATCCTTCATTGGTCCGTCAACATTTGCATCCACGTCTCTGACAAGCAACACACTGCCCCACACCCCGCTACCGATCCCCCAAAGATGCTTGATGTAAGTCGCCACAGACAAGCTGTGTGGGACACTCGAACCAACACCCCCGCCACACCCTGCAACCTCACACACTGGATCAGCAACTGATCCAACAATCTTGCGACATTGACGGACTTTCCTGTGAAGCACAACAACAGTTAAGCCACCTGGGACAAGGCAGACCTACTGGACTCATACAGATCTAGTCGGACTCTTGTGCAAACCTTGCAACACAAAGAACCATCAGTTACCTTACAGCCCTGGAAAACGCCACACACAGCCATCACCATATCATCGGTACAAAAGGGGGTGGTGATGGACGGAGCATCAGAACCAATCAAACACTCACATCCAGTCAATAGATCTGGGTTTGATCCATCACCATTTTTTAGCCCACTCTGCCACCCCAGTTCAGACATGGCCATATGCAAATCAGTCTGACCCTGTGCCTCATGGGAACAGTCCAGCCCGAACTGCCAAGCCATGCCTTCCCTGGACCGGAAACAAGCTTCCTAGGACCGGTTTCTGGCATTTCAGCCGTCTTCAGCCAGGCTTGCTTGAATCCAGTGGCAAAGTGAGCCAGGGACTCACGTCTGAGCATACCCTGCCAACTTATGGCGAAAAAAGCGGTACAAAAGGGGGTGGTGATGGACGGAGCATCAGAACCAATCAAACACTCACTTCCAGTCAACAGATCTGGGTTTGATCCATCACCGTTTTTTAGCCCACATTGCCACCCCAGTTCAGACATGGCCATATGCAAATCAGTCTGACCCTGTGCCTCATGGGAACAGTCCAGCCCGAACTGCCAAGCCATGCCTTCCCTGGACCGGAAACAAGCTTCCTAGGACCGGTTTCTGGCATTTCAGCCGTCTTCAGCCAGGCTTGCTTGAATCCAGTGGCAAAGTGAGCAAGGGACTCACGTCTGAGCATACCCTGCCAACTTATGGCGAAAAAAGCGGTACAAAAGGGGGTGGTGATGGACGGAGCATCAGAACCAATCAAACACTCACATCCAGTCAACAGATCTGGGTTTGATCCATCAGCGTTTTTTAGCCCACTCGGCCACCCCAGTTCAGACATGGCCATATGCAAATCAGTCTGACCCTGTGCCTCATGGGAACAGTCCAGCCCGAACTGCCAAGCCATGCCTTCCCTGGACCGGAAACAAGCTTCCTAGGACCGGTTTCTGGCATTTCAGCCGTCTACAGCCAGGCTTGCTTGAATCCAGTGGCAAAGTGAGCAAGGGACTCACGTCTGAGCATACCCTGCCAACTTATGGCGAAAAAAGCGGTACAAAAGGGGGTGGTGATGGACGGAGCATCAGAACCAATCAAACACTCACATCCAGTCAACAGATCTGGGTTTGATCCATCACTGTTTTTTAGCCCACTCTGCCACCCCAGTTCAGACATGGCCATATGCAAATCAGTCTGACCCTGTGTCTCATGGGAACAGTCCAGCCCGAACTGCCAAGCCATGCCTTCCCTGGACCGGAAACAAGCTTCCTAGGACCGGTTTCTGGCATTTCAGCCGTCTTCAGCCAGGCTTGCTTGAATCCAGTGGCAAAATGAGCAAGGGTGGGGAGTCTTTTGGATGGAGATCTGCTGTCAGTCCACTCACAATGCTGATGAGCTCCTTTATGTCGTGTGTTGTGGTGCCTCGGCCCTACCTGAAGGATCTCCACTTGTCCTTGCTGATGATATGGTGATCAGCAAAACACACAAGATGATGGACGGAATGTTGCACAATGGCAAAACACTCACCCCCAGTCACAGATCTGGGTTTAATCCATCGTTCTTTTGCCCACTACACCAACCCAGTTTAGACATGGCCATATGCAAATCAGTCTTGACCCTGTGCCTCATGGGAACAGTCCAGCCCGAACTGCCAAGCCATGTCTTCACTGGACCAGAATCAAGCATCCTAGGACCGGTTTCTGGCTATCAGCCGTCAACAGCCAGGATAGCTTGACTCCAGTGGCGTAGTGAGCACGGGTCCCACGACTGGGAATACCCATCCCACTTAGGGCGAAAAGCGTTACAACAAACAATTGATGGACGGAATGCTGACAATGCAGACATTCTCCCCCAGTCAAGAGATCTGGGTTAAATCCATCGTTCTTTTGCCCACTACACCACCCCAGTTTAGACATGGCCATATGCAAATCAGTCTTGACCCTGTGCCTCATGGGAACAGTCCAGCCCGAACTGCCAAGCCATGTCTTCACTGGACCAGAATCAAGCATCCTAGGACCGGTTTCTGGCTATCAGCCGTCAACAGCCAGGATAGCTTGACTCCAGTGGCGTAGTGAGCACGGGTCCCACGACTGGGAATACCCATCCCACTTAGGGCGAAAAGCGTTACAACAAACAATTGATGGACGGAATGCTGACAATGCAGACATTCTCCCCCAGTCAAGAGATCTGGGTTAAATCCATCGTTCTTTTGCCCACTACACCACCCCAGTTTAGACATGGCCATATGCAAATCAGTCTTGACCCTGTGCCTCATGGGAACAGTCCAGCCCGAACTGCCAAGCCATGTCTTCACTGGACCGGAATCAAGCATCCTAGGACCGGTTTATGGCTATCAGCCGTCATCAGCCAGGATAGCTTGACTCCAGTGGCGTAGTGAGCACGGGTCCCACGTCTGGGAATACCCATCCCACTTAGGGCGAAAAGCGTTACAACAAACAATTGATGGACGGAATGCTGACAATGCAGACATTCTCCCCCAGTCAAGAGATCTGGGTTAAATCCATCTTTCTTTTGCCCACTACACCACCCCAGTTTAGACATGGCCATATGCAAATCATTCTTGACCCTGTGCCTCATGGGAACAGTCCAGCCCGAACTGCCAAGCCATGTCTTCACTGGACCGGAATCAAGCATCCTAGGACTGGTTTCTAGCTATCAGCCGTCATCAGCCAGGATAGCTTGACTCCAGTGGCGTAGTGAGCACGGGTCCCACGTCTGGGAATACCCATCCCACTTAGGGCGAAAAGCGTTACAACAAACAATTGATGGACGGAATGCTGACAATGCAGACATTCTCCCCCAGTCAAGAGATCTGGGTTAAATCCATCGTTCTTTTGCCCACTACACCACCCCAGTTTAGACATGGCCATATGCAAATCAGTCTTGACCCTGTGCCTCATGGGAACAGTCCAGCCCGAACTGCCAAGCCATGTCTTCACTGGACCGGAATCAAGCATCCTAGGACCGGTTTCTGGCTATCAGCCGTCATCAGCCAGGATAGCTTGACTCCAGTGGCGTAGTGAGCACGGGTCCCACGTCTGGGAATACCCATCCCACTTAGGGCGAAAAGCGTTACAACAAACAATTGATGGACGGAATGCTGACAATGCAGACATTCTCCCCCAGTCAAGAGATCTGGGTTAAATCCATCGTTCTTTTGCCCACTACACCACCCCAGTTTAGACATGGCCATATGCAAATCAGTCTTGACCCTGTGCCTCATGGGAACAGTCCAGCCCGAACTGCCAAGCCATGTCTTCACTGGACCGGAATCAAGCATCCTAGGACCGGTTTCTGGCTATCAGCCGTCATCAGCCAGGATAGCTTGACTCCAGTGGCGTAGTGAGCACGGGTCCCACGTCTGGGAATACCCATCCCACTTAGGGCGAAAAGCGTTACAACAAACAATTGATGGACGGAATGCTGACAATGCAGACATTCTCCCCCAGTCAAGAGATCTGGGTTAAATCCATCGTTCTTTTGCCCACTACACCACCCCAGTTTAGACATGGCCATATGCAAATCAGTCTTGACCCTGTGCCTCATGGGAACAGTCCAGCCCGAACTGCCAAGCCATGTCTTCACTGGACCGGAATCAAGCATCCTAGGACCGGTTTCTGGCTATCAGCCGTCATCAGCCAGGATAGCTTGACTCCAGTGGCGTAGTGAGCACGGGTCCCACGTCTGGGAATACCCATCCCACTTAGGGCGAAAAGCGTTACAACAAACAATTGATGGACGGAATGCTGACAATGCAGACATTCTCCCCCAGTCAAGAGATCTGGGTTAAATCCATCGTTCTTTTGCCCACTACACCACCCCAGTTTAGACATGGCCATCTGCAAATCAGTCTTGACCCTGTGCCTCATGGGAACAGTCCAGCCCGAACTGCCAAGCCATGTCTTCACTGGACCAGAATCAAGCATCCTAGGACCGGTTTCTGGCTATCAGCCGTCATCAGCCAGGATAGCTTGACTCCAGTGGCGTAGTGAGCACGGGTCCCACGTCTGGGAATACCCATCCCACTTAGGGCGAAAAGCGTTACAACAAACAATTGATGGACGGAATGCTGACAATGCAGACATTCTCCCCCAGTCAAGAGATCTGGGTTAAATCCATCGTTCTTTTGCCCACTACACCACCCCAGTTTAGACATGGCCATATGCAAATCAGTCTTGACCCTGTGCCTCATGGGAACAGTCCAGCCCGAACTGCCAAGCCATGTCTTCACTGGACCGGAATCAAGCATCCTAGGACCGGTTTCTGGCTATCAGCCGTCATCAGCCAGGATAGCTTGACTCCAGTGGCGTAGTGAGCACGGGTCCCACGTCTGGGAATACCCATCCCACTTAGGGCGAAAAGCGTTACAACAAACAATTGATGGACGGAATGCTGACAATGCAGACATTCTCCCCCAGTCAAGAGATCTGGGTTAAATCCATCGTTCTTTTGCCCACTACACCACCCCAGTTTAGACATGGCCATATGCAAATCAGTCTTGACCCTGTGCCTCATGGGAACAGTCCAGCCCGAACTGCCAAGCCATGTCTTCACTGGACCGGAATCAAGCATCCTAGGACCGGTTTCCGGCTATCAGCCGTCATCAGCCAGGATAGCTTGACTCCAGTGGCGTAGTGAGCACGGGTCCCACGTCTGGGAATACCCATCCCACTTAGGGCGAAAAGCGTTACAACAAACAATTGATGGACGGAATGCTGACAATGCAGCCATTCTCCCCCAGTCAAGAGATCTGGGTTAAATCCATCGTTCTTTTGCCCACTACACTACCCCAGTTTAGACATGGCCATATGCAAATCAGTCTTGACCCTGTGCCTCCTGGGAACAGTCCAGCCCGAACTGCCAAGTCATGTGTTCACTGGACCGGAATCAAGCATCCTAGGACCGGTTTCTGGCTATCAGCCGTCATCAGCCAGGATAGCTTGACTCCAGTGGCGTAGTGAGCACGGGTCCCACGTCTGGGAATACCCATCCCACTTAGGGCGAAAAGCGTTACAACAAACAATTGATGGACGGAATGCTGACAATGCAGACATTCTCCCCCAGTCAAGAGATCTGGGTTAAATCCATCGTTCTTTTGCCCACTACACCACCCCAGTTTAGACATGGCCATATGCAAATCAGTCTTGACCCTGTGCCTCATGGGAACAGTCCAGCCCGAACTGCCAAGCCATGTCTTCACTGGACCGGAATCAAGCATCCTAGGACCGGTTTCTGGCTATCAGCCGTCATCAGCCAGGATAGCTTGACTCCAGTGGCGTAGTGAGCACGGGTCCCACGTCTGGGAATACCCATCCCACTTAGGGCGAAAAGCGTTACAACAAACAATTGATGGACGGAATGCTGACAATGCAGACATTCTCCCCCAGTCAAGAGATCTGGGTTAAATCCATTGTTCTTTTGCCCACTACACCACCCCAGTTTAAACATGGCCATCTGCAAATCAGTCTTGACCCTGTGCCTCATGGGAACAGTCCAGCCCGAACTGCCAAGCCATGTCTTCACTGGACCGGAATCAAGCATCCTAGGACCGGTTTCTGGCTATCAGCCGTCATCAGCCAGGATAGCTTGACTCCAGTTGCGTAGTGAGCACGGGTCCCACGTCTGGGAATACCCATCCGACTTAGGGCGAAAAGCGTTACAACAAACAATTGATGGACGGAATGCTGACAATGCAGACATTCTCCCCCAGTCAAGAGATCTGGGTTAAATCCTTCGTTCTTTTGCCCACTACACCACCCCAGTTTAGACATGGCCATATGCAAATCAGTCTTGACCCTGTGCCTCATGGGAAAAGTCCAGCCTGAACTGCCAAGCCATGTCTTCACTGGACCGGAATCAAGCATCCTAGGACCGGTTTCTGGCTATCAGCCGTCATCAGCCAGGATAGCTTGACTCCAGTGGCGTAGTGAGCACGGGTCCCACGTCTGGGAATACCCATCCCACTTAGGGCGAAAAGCGTTACAACAAACAATTGATGGACGGAATGCTGACAATGCAGACATTCTCCCCCAGTCAAGAGATCTGGGTTAAATCCATCGTTCTTTTGCCCACTACACCACCCCAGTTTAGACATGGCCATATGCAAATCAGTCTTGACCCTGTGCCTCATGGGAACAGTCCAGCCCGAACTGCCAAGCCATGTCTTCCCTGGACCGGAATCAAGCATCCTAGGACCGGTTTCTGGCTATCAGCCGTCATCAGCCAGGATAGCTTGACTCCAGTGGCGTAGTGAGCACGGGCCCCACGTCTGGGAATACCCATCCCACTTAGGGCGAAAAGCGTTACAACAAACAATTGATGGACGGAATGCTGACAATGCAGACATTCTCCCCCAGTCAAGAGATCTGGGTTAAATCCATCGTTCTTTTGCCCACTACACCAACCCAGTTTAGACATGGCCATATGCAAATCAGTCTTGACCCTGTGCCTCATGGGAACAGTCCAGCCCGAACTGCCAAGCCATGTCTTCACTGGACCGGAATCAAGCATCCTAGGACCGGTTTTTGGCTATCAGCCGTCATCAGCCAGGATAGTTTGACTCCAGTGGCGTAGTGAGCATTGTCAGCATTCCGTCCATCATTTGTTTGTTGTAACTCCTTTGAGTTTGCCACATTCCATGGGAGCTGGAGGCATGCAGAGACCCAGGCCCTTCTTCAACAACGGACGGCAGTACCGCAGGATCTCCTGGAACATCACCCTGCTGCCCTACCCAGCAAATGTCATCAGGAAGACACTCAACGAGCAACTGACAAACTTCCTCCGCGCAAACAGTTCCAGGCAACCGGCACCAGAACATCTTCCACAGTAATCACACCACTGCAACCGTCATCATTACCATCACCAACGACAACTTTGCCCTGCTCAACAATGGTGAGACTCTCAACGGCATTCTACACCATGTGCTACCACACTGTCAGCTCACACATCTCCAACACTGGTATCCAGAGGAGGGCCCAGGATTAAATCAACAAGTAGCTCACCAGCAAGGCCCAGGGAGTCGGCCTCCACCCTGCAGCATGTAGTACACTGGGTCATGCCCCAGGACTAATCTCTCAGCGTGACGATCTTCAATGTCTCCATGAACCCCCTCTCCACCATCACATGCGCACACGACCTCATCATCATCTCGTATGCCATTTACACCCAGCTGCTCCACAACCTCACCAAAGACCCAGCCATTGCCAGATCCAACCTTCAAGAAGGCATGAGATCCGTTGACGAATGGCTGAACATCAGCCACCTGAGGCTGGACTTGGACAGGACTGAGGTCATCATCTGAGGATTGTCCCCTTACGGCTGGGTCAACTCCTTGTGTCTCACTGGCCTGGGCACCGCACCAGCACCCAGTGGCCACGCACGCAAGCTGGTGTTCATCATGGACTCATCGCTCACAATTACCATGCAACTCAACACCATCTGTACCTCATGCTGCAACACCCTCCGCATGCTGTAAATGATCCACAGATAGATCCACTCCAAGGCAAGACAGACCGTCCCCCAGGTCCACGACACCAGCCGGGTCAACTACAGCACCGCCCTCTATGGAGGTACAACAGCAAAACTGCAGGAGAAGTTGTCCACATCCAGGGTGCATCCGCACACCTCATCTTCAACATCCCCCGCCCCAGCAACATCACCGTCCACCTGATATAGCTAGAATGGCTCACTGTCTGCTGCAGGATCACCATCAGACTCCTCAACCACACTCAGGAGGCAGTCCACAACCCCAGACCCAAAACCGACCTTGGACGTCTGTCATCCAACACCCCGTTGGCCCAACTCCGTGCAGCCCACCTTGCCCTGGCCACCATTCATCACATCCACAGGAAAACTGCATGCAGGAGATAGTTCTCCCACCTCGCCAAACAGACCTGGGACTCCCTCCCCGGGCACCTCAACATGACCCATGACCTCTACGCCTTCATGATACTCTGCCAAATTGGTCTGTCTGAGCAGTATTGCAAGCCCCCCCCCCCCTCAGCAGCTTAAGGCCATCATGGGTGAGTATTGGGCTCCATATCTGTATTTGGTGATACATTGTGACCCATGTGTGTCCTCGACCGGACTCAGATCCAAGGGCCCGATTCACAGAACTAACTTAAGACAAAATCCTAAACTTACTACCATTTTGGTATTCACAGATGGCACTTACTCATTTTGGTATTCACAGAAAGCACTTACTCATTTCGGTATTCACAGAAGTTAGGAGTCCTAACTTTAGGACTCCTAAATGCCTTCTGTGAATACCGAAAGTCTTAAAATTAGGATTTTTCTCAGTTTAGTAGTAGTATAGTAAGGACTCCTAACTTTAGGACTCCTAAATGCCTTCTGTGAACACTGAAAGTCTTAAAATAAGGATTTTTCTCAATTTAGTAGTAGTAAAGTTAGGACTCCTAACTTTAGGACTCCTAAATGCCTTCTGTGAATACCGAAAGCCTTAAAATTAGGATTTTTCTCAGTTTAGTAGTAGTAAAGTTAGGAGTCCTAACTTTAGGACTCCTAAACTGAGAACAATCCTAATTTTAAGACTTTCGGTATTCACAGAAGGCATTTAGGAGTCCTAAAGTTAGGACTCCTAACTTCTGTGAATACCGAAGTGAGTAAGTGTATTCTGTGAATACCAAAATGAGTAAGTGACTTCTGTGAATACGAAAATGGTAGTAAGTTTAGGATTTTGTCTTAAGTTAGTTCTGTGAATCGGGCCCCAAGTGTATGGATGGCTGGAGTTAGTTCCACACTCAGGCATACTTTGACATACCCCCACACGTATGTTGTGGACTCATGCTAAATGACTGCAACAAAAAAATTACAATTATAATTTTTTTAATTATAGGTCTGGTGCGTGATTTGTGCACAGAAAAAGGTGCAATACAGGGACCATAGAATCCAAAGTTCACAGGGGGAGATGGGATCCTTGGCATTTGAAGTCATCAGAGTCCAGGCCACAGTGTTTGGCATCATTGGTCAGACTGTGACCAGCAAGTCCATGTGGCAGATGATGTCAGTCAATGAGGTAATGCTGTCGCACATGGAGGCCAGGTGCCAGGCCAGGTGACCTGGGAGATGTGGATGGTCCGCTGCCTCTCACGGTCTTTTCCGTGGACGACCCAACTTCCTCCGGGGACCCTCAGATGCAGGCCGTGACGATGCTTGGGACGCTCCGTTCGGACTAATCCTCCTCCTCCTCCCTCCCTGTGGCTGGTGGTGGTCTTCGCCTGGTGGCACAGGGAGGGTTGCCCATGTTGTCGGAGATCCGACGGAGTGAATGGCTTATGTCCCTTTTGCACCGCAAGGAGCTCAACCAGTCTTGCCTCCATCCGTCCTTGGTGTTCTTGTTGACTGGTGTGTTGCTCGGCCTGCTGGTTCTTCATCTCTGTGAGGGTCACCACTACCTGGCTGAACTCCCTGGTGTCAAGCCGGTATGCGTCCATGATGTTGTTTATGTGTGACATACCGGTCCCTTCAGCTGGCTGGTCAGGTTCTCGCCTCTGCCTGCCTCCACACCCACCACCCCTGCCCACACGAGCCTGGGCTGCCGTTGTGTGCACATCGGGTCTACGGGACCCCTGAGGGATGGCAGTGGCGGTGTTGTCTGCCTCCTCCTGGGTGCCCGGTGCATCTTGTCCCTCCTGGTCAGACTGGCTCAGTTGTTCACTGCGGGCAGGGCTCCTCGGTGTCTCCTGGGATGTGGCAGGAATGGGGGTGGTGTTTGGCACAGATGTTCCTGAACCAGGTGCTGCTGGGGCTTGGACACCAGAGGGTCCAGGTCGGTCGGGGTCATCCGGGGAGTGTTGAGAGGCGTCACTGCCGGTGGGATCAGGTTCCTCCCGAGCCTGGACTGTGATTCTTCACCCCCATTGTTGGGGGGAGATTCATCACGTTGCCCTGTGTGTGAGAGACAGACAATGTTAATGTTGTTTCCTGCAACATCCATGTTTCATACACATTCAAGTTGGCACTGTTCCACCAGGTAGTTGTATGTGCCTAGCATTCTCCTCAATGTTCACTTGTGGATGGGTATGTTGCGGGGGACAAATTGATATGTTCTCCTGAGTCTTTGACATGTTGATTTTTGGCTTGGATGCTTCTTCGGCTATGTATTGGTGTTGTTGTGTTACATGTCCATTGTGACAGTGGGTAAATCCATTGCCTGTCCCGGGGGTGTCTGCTTGTATAAGGGGTGTGTGTGACAGGGCCTGCTGGTGGGGGTAGTGTGATTTTGCACTGGGGCTCCCAGGTGATGTAGCTGTCCACCCATGGAGCATGCTGCCATGACAGTGAGTGTGAGTTCCTGTCCTAGATATCTGACCTTGTTGTCTTGGTGTTTGTGTTTGCACTGGTCAAAGGAGGGCCTTGTGCTGCCTACACCTGGGCCAAGTGTCAGCTATCTTGTCAGTACTTTCCCAATCCCTGTGCATTGCGCATAGTGCATGGGTATGTACCTGGGCCATATGGGATGAGGGCCATTGTGTCTGACTTGGAGTTCAAAAATGCGTTTTGTGACACCCACCCTCCCAGCATACCGGACATCCATTCTTGGGTTGGTGCTTCGTGTAGCATGGGACATAGCATGGCCTTGCTTTCTCAATGGGGCATACACATGTTATTGGCATTAGCGTTGTTTTTGACTGTGGTTCTGGCCAGTGAGGGCTCGGGGGTAGTTGGGTGCATTTGGTGTAGTTGGGGTGTGGATGCCATTACCCACATGTTACGTAAGTTGTTTGTGTACTCACCAGGCTCTGGAAGTCCTTGAAGTCCATGTACTCCCACCGGTTGAAGGAGGACCATCACCTTCTCCTCCCAGGGATGGAAATGTACTGGTCTGCGGGGCCCACCACCTCCAGTGATGTTGCTCTGGGCGTAGTCGTCATTCATTTTTCGCTTGACCGCCCTCCGCAGATCGTACCACCTGGCTTGGCATTCAGTCCTGGTCCTTCTGATGGGTGCAACAGCATTCACCCTATCGACGATCCTCTGCCACAGGCGTGATTTTTCGGCTATGCTGGTCTGTCTGACTAATGTTCCAAACAGCTGTGGCTCGACTCTGATGACTTCATTAACAAGGATCTCCAGCTCCTCTCTTGTGAACTTTGGATTCTTGTCTGTGGGCATGGGTGAGGGTGTGGATGGTTGTGGGTTTGTGGGTCTGAATGTGAAGGTGTGGGTCAGAATGTGAAGAGGGGGTATGTGTGAAGGAGGTTGTGTGAAGGTGTATATGTTAAGGTAGATGGGTGCAGCTGTTGGTGTGTGCTCTCTAGCTGCAGTGAGTCTGTTGCAAAGGCTTATGGTTTGTGTGTGTGCGCCCTTTTTATTAGTCCATTTGTGGGTGGGCCTCAGATTGAATTTTTGGTGGGTTTGTTATAAGGGGTGGTTGTGAGTTTGCCCCTCTGTTTGCCTGTTTGGATGTGGCCAGATCAGTTATTTCCATGTTTTGTGCACTGTAGACATGTTTTGTGGTGTTGTGCGAGTCGAATAGACCCTCCTTGTGCTGTTTTCCATTGCCTATGTACGGTGCGTACATACGCGATGCTGTTGTGAGGTGCGTACATACGCGATGTTGGGGTACGCTCCGTACATACGCGATGATGTTGTTGTTAGGTGTATACATACGTGATGATGTTGTTGTGGGGTGCGTACATACGCGATGTTGGGGTACGCACCGTACATACGCGATGATGTTGTTGGAAGGTGCGTACATACGCGATGTTGGGGTACGCACCGTACATACGCGATGATGTTGTTGTGAGGTGCGTATATATGCGATGTTGGGGTACGCACCGTACATACGCGATGATGTTGTTGTGGGGTGCGTACATACGCGATGTTGGGGTACGCACCGTACATACGCGATGATGTTGTTGTAAGGTGCGTACATACGCGATGTTGGGGTACGCACCGTACATACGCGATGATGTTGTTGTAAGGTGCATACATACGCGATGTTGGGGTACGCACCGTACATACGCGATGTTGTTGTGGGGTGCGTACATACACGATGTTGGGGTACGCACCGTACATACGCGATGATGTTGTTGTGAGGTGCCTACATACGCGATGTTGGGGTACGCACCGTACATACACGATGATGTTGTTGTTCGGTGTGTACATACACGATGATGTTGTTGTGAGGTGCGTACATACGCGATGTTGGGGTACGCACCGTACATACGCGATGATGTTGTTGTGGGGTGCGTACATACGCGATGTTGGGGTACGCACCGTACATACGCGATGATGTTTTTGTGGGGTGCGTACATACGCGATGTTGGGGTACGCACCATACATATGCGATGATGTTGTTGTGAGTTGCCTACATACGCGATGTTGTGGTACGCACCGTACATACGCAATGATGTTGTTGTTCGGTGTGTACATACGCGATGATGTTGTTGTTAGGTGCGTACATACGCGATATTGGGGTACACACCGTACATACGCGATGATGTTGAGGTGCCTACATACGCGATGTTGGGGTACGCACCGTACATACGCAATGATGTTGTTGTAAGGTGTGTACATACGCGATGTTGTTGTGAGGTGCGTACATACGCGATGTTGGGGTACGCATCGTTCATACGCGATGATGTTGTTGTTAGGTGTGTACATACGTGATGATGTTGTTGTGGGGTGCGTACATACGCGATGTTGGGGTACGCACCGTACATACGCGATGATGTTGTTGTGAGGTGCGTACATACGCGATGTTGGGGTACGCACCGTACATACGCAATGATGTTGTTGTAAGGTGCGTACATACGCAATGTTGGGGTAATCACCGTACATACGCGATGATGTTGTTGTGGGGTGCGTACATACGCGATGTTGAGGTACGCACCATACATACGCGATGATGTTGTTGTTCGGTGTGTACATACACGATGATGTTGTTGTGAGGTGCGTACATACGCGATGTTGGGGTACGCACCGTACATACACAATGATGTTGTTGTGGGGTGCGTACATACGCGATGTTGGGGTACGCACCGTACATACGCGATGATGTTGTTGTGGGGTGCGTACATACGCGATGTTGGGGTAGGCACCGTACATACGCGATGATGTTGTTGTGAGGTGCCTATATACGCGATGTTGGGGTACGCACCGTACATACGCGATGATGTTGTTGTTCGGTGTGTACATACGCGATGATGTTGTGATGTGCGTATATACGTGATGTTGGGGTACGCACCGTACATACGCGATGATGTTGTGAGGTGCCTACATACGCGATGTTGGGGTACGCACCGTACATACGAGATGATGTTGTTGTTCGGTGTGTACATACATGATGTTGTTGTGAGGTATGTACATACGCGATGTAGGGGGACGCACCGTACATACGCGATGATGTTGTTGTGGGGTGCGATGATGTTGTTGTGAGTTGCCTACATACGCGATGTTGGGGTACGCACCGTACATACGCAATGATGTTGTTGTTCGGTGTGCACATACGCGATGATGTTGTTGTTAGGTGCGTACATACGCGATATTGGGATACGCACCGTACATATGCAATGATGTTGTTGTAAGGTGTGTACATACGTGATGTTGTTGTGAGGTGCGTACATATGCAATGTTGGGGTACGCACCGTTCATACGCGATGATGTTGTTGTTAGGTGTGTACATACGTGATGATGTTGTTGTGGGGTGCGTACATACGTGATGTTGGGGTACGCACCGTACATACGCGATGATGTTGTTGTGAGTTGCGTACATATGCGATGTTGGGGTACGCACCGTACATACGCGATGATGTTGTTGTAAGGTGCGTACATACGCGATGTTGGGGTAATCACCGTACATACGCGATGATGTTGTTGTGGGTTGCGTACATACGCGATGTTGGGGTATGCACCGTACATACGCGATGATGTTGTTGTGCGGTGCCTCCATACGCGATGTTGGGGTACGCACCGTACATACGCGATGATGTTGTTGTGAGTTGCGTACATATGCGATGTTGGGGTACGCACCGTACATACGCGATGATGTTGTTGTAAGGTGCGTACATACGCGATGTTGGGGTACGCACCGTACATACACGATGATGTTGTTGTGGGGTGCGTACATACGCGATGTTGGGGTACGCACCGTACATACGCGATGATGTTGTTGTGGGGTGCGTACATACGCGATGTTGGGGTACGCACCGTACATACGCGATGATGTTGTTGTGAGGTGCATATATACGCAATGTTGGGGTACGCACCGTACATACGCGATGATGTTGTTGTTCGGTGTGTACATACGCGATGATGTTGTTGTGTGGTGCGTACATACGTGATGTTGGGGTACGCACCGTACATACACGATGATGTTGTGAGGTGCCTACATACGCGATGTTGGGGTACGCACCGTACATACGCGATGATGTTGTTGTTCGGTGTGTACATACGCGATGATGTTGTTGTGAGGTGCGTACATACCCGATGTAGGGGGACGCACCGTACATACGCGATGATGTTGTTGTAAGGCGCGTACATACGCGATGTTGGGGTACGCACCGTACATACGCGATGATGTTGTTGTGGGGTGCGTACATACGCGATGTTGGGGTATGCACTGTACATACGCGATGATGTTGTTGTAAGGTGCATACATACGCGATGTTGGGGTACGCACCGTACATACGCGATGATGTTGTTGTGGGGTGCGTACATACGCGATGTTGGGGTACGCACCGTACATACGCGATGATGTTGTTGTGAGGTGCTGATCTGCAGGGATGTGCTAGGGAACATAAATCTGCCCCAATGTGTCTGTGATATATCCACACTTCTCCACCCCAATGTTACGTAACACATCACACAACTCTGCTACTGAGCACCCAATATGGACTACATGTACCATGATGCAAAGCATGAGAAAGTGAAACAGGGGTTTCATGTTGGGTCAGCCCCCCCACTCATTAGTGCAGAAATGTCTTTAAATGGTCTCTTCCCCCTCTTGTTACATTTTAATAATTCACACATGCACTGTCTTTTCTTTTTTATCCACAACAGAACAGCAGGATGGCAGTAGATTACATTCATGATTGTGGATGGATATGGATGAATACAAAATGGCTGCCAACTATTTCCTGTGATGTATTTCCTGCCTCCCACTCCCTGTCAAACATATCCTGTATTAAAAAATCTGTTCCGGGTCATTTTCGGAGTTTACGGCACAAAAGCGGAAGTCCCGATCACGGAGCGTACGGCGCGTGCGCGGACCCTCCGCTCCGGAATCGGAAACTGCGCTCGCGGGCCGTAAACTCCGAAAATGACCCGGAACACATTATTTCATTCAGGAAATGTTTTACAGGAAGTTGGAGGCAGGAAATACATCACAGGAAATAGTTGGCAGCCATTTTGTGTTCATTCTGAGTCATCCTCACTCACAGATCAGATCCTCTGACAGCCTGCTGCTCCAATCATACTTATTATCCCCATAATGGCTGAGGGTTATGAAGAGAAGGCACCCCCTTTCACTGAAAGTGAGTTAGACATCTTGGCTGAGGGTGTGCTGGGCAAATATCCTCAGCTATATGGGGACCCTGAACACCAGCTGAGCAATGCAGCCCGGGCCAGGCTGTGGGCCAACATCGGGGAGCGCTGCAGTGCAGTGGGAGTCCACACCAGGAGTGCGAGGGCATGCCGCAAGGGCTGGGAGGACCTGAAACGGTGGTCCCGGCACAAGGCTGAGGATCATCCTCGCCTATCCCCACTGTACAGGAGGGTCCTGCGAGCAGCTTGGCCGACCCTCCATGCTCAGCTGGAGGAGCATGAGCAGCAGGGACATGGTAAGTGCATCATATGCTAAATGTGTCTGGGAGTATGATGTGAGTGAAACAGTGCTGTACCATTGTGTGTCCGATGCTTCCATTCACTGATTCTGTGTCCATGCAGCAGTCACCAACCATAAAAAGGCACACTGTGGCATATGGACTGTACAGGGCAGAGTGCATTTTGGGAGTTGTAGTTTCGTCATGACAACTGACTAAATGAATCTGATAGCTAGGGGTATACCCGACTATTACACCATCCATTACCTGGGTAAAGTGAACACAATATATGAAGAAACGTGGTATGGAGGAAAAGATATAACTATATTTGTGAACAAGGACACATTTCATGATCCTTTCACATGTGATTAAATTCACTTCTCATTTTCTTTGTATTTGTGCTGAGCATATACAAAAACATATATTTACAAAACATAACCTCTGCACATATAACACAAGTACGCTACTGTCCTAAACATTAATTTTCAATTGCGGCTCCCCCCTTCAATAGTGTGGACAACCCCAGAGGGCATATACATTGCATGAGAAGTATCAATGTCCCCATAAATTCTAAGGCAATGCAATGCTAAGGCTACGCGAGTTTGTTCAGGAGAGCACTATCTGCAGCATACGCTGCAGATAGTGCTCTCCTGAACAAACTCGCGTAGCGAGAGTTAGCACCGATAGATGCGGAAGAGCTATCAAGGAGAGGCTAGAGAAGCAAGCGTGTAATCATGACGGAAGAAATCTTGACTTTAGAACACGAACAGGGGGCCCAGCTGACTTTTCAATAAAGAGATGGAATAGGGCGTGGATCCCCTGCGTCCCACTCCTGGCTAGTGTACAGTACTTACGCTTGGTATGCTGAGTAGAGGGACCAGCCTAAGATTGCTGCGGTTTTCCTTGTCCTGAAGAGGCCAAAAGGAATTGATTGGCTGAAACGCGACCGCGTCGACATTTTGGTTTTACAGAGGGACCCAAAAGATTTTGATTGTGTTGGGATTCAACAACCTTGCATTGCCTTAGAATTTATGGGGACATTGATACTTCTCATGCAATGTATATGCCCTCTGGGGTTGTCCACACTATTGAAGGGTGGACCCACAATAGAAAATTAATGTTTAGGACAGTAGCGTAGTTTTGTTATATGTACAGAGGATTGGTTTTGTAAATATATGTTTTTGTATATGCTCAGCACAAATACAAAGAAAATGAGAAGTGAATTTAATCACATGTGAATGGATAATTAAAAGTGTCCTTGTTCGAATATATTTGTATATCCTTTCCTCCATACCACGTATATTTATAAACTGGCAAAATGAGCCATAATAGTGCCTTAATACTGAAATCTGCTCCTCACGCACCACTACAATTGGCACTAGGAAATCATGTGTGCATTGGATGAGCAATGGTACAGACACTGTCCAGTGTGAGCATGGCAGGCCAAAGGGCATTGGATGCTATGACTTGCATTGCATTTGTAGAGTTTGGGTTCAAATTGTGACAAATCATCATGTGCCATGGAGTCAAGACAGACTTTGACATCCTTGCATCACTCCTAAGCGCTTCTAAATTTGCAAGGGGTGTCCACTGACAGACGTCTCACCCTCAGTGGGCTTTTTGACATTTCACATGTACAGGTAGCTGTCACAACAATCCCCCACTGTTCAGCGGTGTACTGCATTACCATATCAGTCACCAAAGCCAATATGTGCCACTGGATAGTCAGATCATGTGTGTGGGACAGCCCAAGGCTAGACTCACAATGTAGCTACACAAATAGCCCAGAGCCTCAGTGGATGTGTGACCCCCATTCGCCACTTGTCTTGTCCCATACAATGACACAAAGCAGATGACACTTGTCCAGACCTTAAATAGCTGCGACTCCCTATGAATGGCCAAAATCCGAGAAATCAGGACTCTTCATGTTCTCCATTGGTGGACTGCTTTTGGAACCTGCACATGTAGCAGTGGCAGGACACACAGATCACCAGAATGCCAGGTTGAGGGTTGGGCAATACAGTTGTGTAAGCCACAAACATCCACGTGAGATGGCCATGTCAGACTAAATCCAGTAAATGACAGTGAACATACACGTAATGTCAGCTCATAGAAGCTGACAACTATAGAGTGTGATCAGAGGAAAAGAAGTCTGAGCTTGGCTCCTCTATGTATGTGTCTCGTCCTGCATGACACAACCATGACATTAGGATTTTGCTTAAATTTCAGCAGGCACAGCTGGCGAAACGGAAGGGCAGCAGGACCAGGTCCGGAGCAAGAGGCCACCAGTGCGGCGGCGGCTACACCCTCTTTCCACCAGCGAGGAAGAGGAGGATGAGGAGGGACCCTCAACATCAAGAGGCAAGGGGATTGCGCCCACCCGGACTGACAAGGGACACCCTGATGCTGATGCTACATCCCGGGTGGAGGCTGAAGACATTGAAGGGGGGGGTGAACCCGACACCTCGGACCATGATGTGTTGGAGAGCTACTCTCCCCATGACACTTCACCTGTGGGCCCTGAAGAGGTGTCCTCGGGGCAGGCCAACACACACCCTGGGCCTGCCATCAGCCCCTCCCTACCTCTAGAGTCCCTCATGCCATCGGGGGCTCCAGCTGAATCCCCTGCAACAAGTCCCCCTCATCGTCGCCGCCAGCCCCACAACATCATTGGCTCCGGACCTCAGGCACCACATCCCTCCTGTCCCCCCCAGGCCCCTCCCGGTGTTGTTCCTCCTGTGGCTGTGCCAGTGGACTTGATGTGGATGTGTGAGGGTCAGCCAGATATGTCCGCTCGCATCATGCTACAAGTGTGTATGGAGTTACACATGATGCGAGAGGACATGCTCCGATGTATGGCCACCCTCGCCACCAGCATCAATTCACTGACCACAGCCATGTCGTCTGTTGTCTCCCCAATCCCTTCCCATACCACCGTCAATGTCTCCCCCTGTCCGTTGCCCCACACTGTTTCCCCCCGTACTCCTCGTGTGTCACGAACACATGTGGTGCCTGTTACTGCACCTGCCAGACGTGTGCCTGCATCAAACTCAGAGGATCTGGACATTGTGGTCCTAGAGGATGACCAGAAGGACACTTGACTTTTGACGGAGACATTGACGTGAACAATTATTTCAGTTTCCCCTTGTAAATAGACTGTTTTCCCTGACGCTCCCTGACGTGTTATATTTTTGTTGCCCCACCCCAATCCAGGTTCCCTTCTCCCTCTGCATCAAGACCATCATTTGTTTTCCTTCCTCCCTTGCAAACGGACGGTTGTTCTGTTGATGCCTAAATATATTTGAGGAATCCTAATTACTTCTACTTGTTTGACTTCATTTAGAATGTCGGGTTCTGAATCAGGACACATATTTGGTGAGTCATCTGCTATGCACATAATGGCTTGTTGCAATGAAGGGTTACACTTGTAACTGTGTCACACACACACATACCTTCTCACATCTCGAGGCCACCTACATTGTTACACAGGACATGAGACACAACAGAGTTCTTTTTTTTGAGGTCTTTATTTTGTGAACACACAATCACGTGGTTACATTGTCCTGGGTTCCTGTCACCGGGGATCGAGCTTGCGACGTCGCAATTTGGGGGGGGAGGACCGCTCGGAGTGCTCAGCTCTGGCTCGCCGCCTACGTGGAGGTGGGTACTGTCCAAGGGACTGTCCAGGGTCATCTACATGTGCTGGTGCAGATGGTGTGTGCACACTTGATGGTTGTGCCTGGACAAGGGCCGGTTGTGCAAGTGGTGGGAGTGCCTGTACAGGGGGTGGTGGTGGTTGTGCAGGTGGTGGTAGTGCCTGTACAGGGGGTGGTTTTGGTTGTGCAGGTGGTGGGAGTGCCTGTACAGGGGTTGTTGGTGGTTGTGCAGGTGGGGGCAGTGCCTGTACAGGGGTTGATGGTGGTTGTGCAGGTGGCGGGAGTGCCTGTACAGGTGTTGATGGTGGTTGTGCAGGTGGCGGAAGTGCCTGTACAGGGGTTGGTGGTGGTTGTGCAGGTGGCGGGAGTGCCTGTACAGGGGTTGGTGGTGGTTGTGCAGGTGGTGGGAGTGCCTGTACAGGGGTTAGTGGTGGTTGTGCAGGTGGCGGGAGTGCCTGTACAGGGGTTGGTGGTGGTTGTGCAGGTGGCGGGAGTGCCTGTACAGGGGTTGGTGTTGGGAGTGCCAGTTCAGGCCGCTGGTGTGGATGTCTCCCTTTGCTCTGTTGCTGTGCAGTTGGTACAGGTGTGGGGATGTGCTGTCCTGTGGGCAGATATGATGGCTCCCCTCCCTGCGATGACCGTGAAGGGAAAGGTTTGCTCACTCTCAATATGCCCTCCATCATCTTCATGGCCAAGGCATGGTGTCTTGCACTCTCTTCCCTTTGGATGGATAGCATGTCTCGCATATTTCTGGACATGTCCTGCCAAGTCCTATCCATCCTATCCAACACTTGGCTCAGCCTCTCCACCGCCTGAGGGAAGTGGACCATGTCCTGCAGGGAGTCCGACATGTCGGACAGGGTAGCCCCTATGGCACTAATTTCCTGCCTCACATCGCTCTGCTGTTGGTAGAAGTCCTGCTCCCACTGGCCATCACAGCCAGGTGCAGGCCCTCGCTGCAGCTGTCTGCCATGGATGGGACGAGCAGGTCCTACAGCAGGGGGGGGGGTGGCAGGTGGGAGCCTGTGGGCAGGTGAATGGTGCCCAGGAGATTCCGGCAGCACAACAGGGCTGGTACTACCCCCAGATGGTGGAGAGGATGGCAGGGATCCACTGTCTAGGGAAGAGTGGGTAGGGGAACCACCATGTTGGTCCTGGACGTGAGGACTGTGAGGGAGTGATGTCTGTGTTGTGATGCGTGGGTGCTGTGGCTGGTTTGCTCGAGTCTGGGGACAGGCCATGGTATGCTTGGGAGGAGGCTGACGAACGTTTCTTGGCAGAGGAGTTGATGCCCTAACCGATTTAGCCAATCTGGCACGATAGCGCGCATTGGCATCTTCGTCGTCATCAGACATGTAGTCCTCATCATCCACCAAGTAGACGTCCTCAGGAAATTCATCCTCCTCCTCCTGAGCAGTGCTTGCAGCCGACATCACAGCTTGGAGGATCAGGGGATTCTCCCCTCTGATTCCCCGTCGGCCCGCACTGGTCATAGGCCTGTCATCCTCGTCATCAGCATCCCCTGGAACAGAGGTTGCAACCGTATTAGGGATTGACCTGGTATAACATGTGGTGCAACACAAGGGTTTGTATTAACTGTACTTTGCATCAACAGATGAGGATCATGTGACCTGTGTAGGGTACCACCACAAATGACAGCTCACACCATAGCACTGAGGTGTTACGCAGATACAGGCAAACTCACCAGCTCCAGCCACAACTCTCTGTCCCTTGGTGTTCCCCCCTAGTGTCATCTGCTGGACCTGTCTCCTCAAGGCTTTTGTAGGCCTAGCTGTCCCTGAACCAGCAGCTGTAGAGGGAAGTGACAACATTCTCAATTATCTGCATCACCAATTGTCAGACAGGCACATGACACTCCTGATTTGTATTTCACTTTGTACACAACAACTGCTGATTACATGCAGAGGGGAATCAGGATCTCTGTCATGGCTTTGGAGTCGAAGCCAGTGACACACCTCATGCCAGAATTACCTGAAGGACAGGTGCGCGATGGTTTCAACGCTGCAGCCAGGCTGTCATTCAGTCCCCGGGATGGTGCACGCTGCTGTGGTCTCATCCGGTCAGCAGCTGTGATAAGACATACAGGTCTATATTTTCCAACCACAGATGGTAGCTCTGAGAAAACATGTCATTCTCAATGACCATTTGTGGGTAATCCAGAACAATGTGCAGCATGTTTAGCTCCTGAACTTTACATTTGGGCACCTGCTCACATGCAGCATTTGCCAGCCGTTTCCTCCACACAGCACTGACATCAATAAGATGACACATCAACAGACACACATGTATGAGAAGATTACTGATAGGAAGGGATAAATGACCCGGATTCCTCCCCATTACACTGCTTTCACCTTTGCCATTCAGACTTACATATTTCCAGAGTTTCATGTTGTTTGTTGTCAAGTCAGAAAGGGTTTCATGTGTGAGATTTGCAATAGTCAGGGAACACAGATGTCTTATGTCCATCCTTTGAGTGTTCTCTCTTTGCGTACTCTATTTCCCAGATCATGGTACTACTTAGCTGACGACGATTGGTGTCTTGTACAGCAGACATCCAAACCTCATATGTCAAACACTCACCTATACATGTGAATACAGTAGGAGAGGAGGCAAGCAGAATGTAACATTTGGTTTATACTCACACATTGCGGATAGGCTGAGAGGTTTTGATGCCTTCTGCCTGCACTGGATTAGCGTGTTGCTCTTCATTTAGCAGGTGTAACTGCATGAAGATTCACCTTAGCAGCCCCTACATTCATCTCAAAGGTACACTACTGGCATCAGTGTTGGCCTCAGCCATGCTATTTTCATCATGGTGTTTCCTATCATTGAATTGCAAGCCGGTTGTGTTTTGGTCACTTCATATGACTCATGGTACTATTGAATGTCCATTCTGCACTCACTTGGCATACATTTTGTGTCATCCTTTCATTAGCCACCAGGGTCTGATCTTGCATGGGTTCAAATGCCATATGTGAGCATATTGTGATGCAGGACAACAGTGTTGTAATACACATACAACATACGGCGGACGTGAAAGGCACATTTCATGAGCAGTCAGCCTGATATATTCTTGGGTTCCCCTCCCTTGGCCCAGCACCAGAACAGTGTGTGGGCCCTGAACAGATGTCACAGCCAACCTTGTAGCAGAAGTCAGTGTGTGTCTTTGATTCTGGGAGGACCTCGTTGTACCTACAATGATAAGTGTGTTTTGCTACTTTACATTCCTGCAGCCACATGTGATGCACTAGATTTCTGGCACAAAGGATGAGCACAAGCAGTTGTGGGCACCAGCGTCGCTGAAGTGTGTTATACGTAATTTCATGATTGCTCCCACATAACTTCGAATGGGCCCACTACCTGGATGCAACCAATATCACAATGACATGTCTACGGATCCTGATGTGAGGTCCACTATTGTGTTTTGTTGATGGGCAACACAAAAGCCAGACAATGTAAGTGGTACATGACCAGCTGTGTGGACTGGGAATTTGATCTATATTGGAAACATTCAAAGTTGGACAGTGTATGCATTGTCAATACTAATGACCCTGGGATCTCACTTGTTCATCATTGCCATATTTCTGTCAATTAGTTTGATTGATTACGTCTACAGACACCATTACAACATAGTGGGGACACCCTTTTGAGTAGTTGTGGCACTCGATAACAGGATTGGATTGCCAGGTCTGGGGCTGTTGCTGAGAAACATGTCATGTTCCGCAATTACGAAGGTTTGATGAGCCAAGACATGTAATATATTGTCTTCAGCTGTTCACAATTATAATTAGCTAAAGGTGGATGTCCATTGACAACTCCAATAGTAATGCAGCTATTTGTTCATCTCTGGTTGACTTTCATATGCGGGCACTATATGTCCCTCGGTCACTCCTGACAATGTATGCATTTTGACCATCTCCTGGCCACTTTGACTTACCAGTCGGTGAGGGTGGTATGCCTATCACTGTACGGTGGCGATTCCTCCCAGTCGATGCAGGGACCTCTGCTGCGGCAGTTGTCTGTGCTCTGGCTGAATGTGTCAATGGGTGAGAAGAGAGGAAACTAAACATCTGGAATATGTGCTTGTGGAACATTTCTGTGATTTCCCCATTTCTTCTGCATGCTAACAGTGTTATGCAGTACTGCCGCAGACTGGGCAGGGAGGAGCAGTGGTGCATTGGGGACGTAATGGCGTGGCAGGGTGGGAAATGTACAACAGAATAGGTGTATGACTTTTTAGATCTGCTGAATCTCTCACCTTCTGTTTTGTGCTTTAAGCTTGCACGGGGTGATTTACTTCTTTGATATTTTGTGGCATGTTTACACGCCCCTTGTAATACATTTACACCGCAGTTGCGTCACTTCTGTGACACAGCGGTGGGGTAATACAGGTGACACATTTAGACTTATTCACAATGTTATGCATCTATGGGGATGCCTCACGTTGTGCGGTCCTGCGCAACATTAAACATGCATCAGCTGTGATGTAGGCAGGGTGTGTGTTTATTTGGTTATGCCTCGTACAAGTGATGCATTGTAATCGACGGCATTTCACGTAGTCACTTTTCATAGGGTGGTGCCATGCAAACTTAAACCAGCTTGAGGCACATGTAATGAGTGGCCCAGAACGTTAGGTATAGGCGGTCCATGGACATTGTTGGAGTTGCGTCACACTTGCGACACTACTCCAGCAGAGCACCCCCCTAATGCCATCAGTTGCGACACCCATCTGTCTATCCCAGCGCCACAGTGCACCGCATTGTAAATGTGACGCATCCGCGGTTGCACAAGAGTTGGATTGCGTGTGGCATTGTTACTGGCGCATCTCTGCTGATATTTGTCAATTGCTACTAAGCAGGCTGGTGTATTACTGCAACTGTACAGTGCCCATGTTTTCTGAAGTGGGCGAGGGATTTGCCATTTCCATCGCTAAGGATTGTGGGACTTGTAGTGCTACATACAGAGGGTGACACAGGAGTCTCTGACTGACGGATTTTTTTATACACTTTGGATTACTTCCTTATTCACGCTGACAGTGCAACACAGACATTCTTTTCATGCACTTTTTCTTTTCATCCCACTTACCTGGTACCACGTAGAGGACGTCACTGACAGGCAGCCCATGGACCAAGTGGGGGTGTATCGTTGTCAGGATATCCTCCTCCAGTGGGGTGAGGCGGATGCGTGGTCCAGAGTATGCGGCTGGGAGGATCCGTTGTAATTCAATCCGGGAGTATTTCTCCTTTACCCTCAGCCGCTCATCCTGCCATTTTTTTTGAGGTCCTGGACTGTGCGCCTCTCCTCCCCCAATGCTGTGACAGCAGTGGATAATTGCTGCCACAGGGCTGCCTTCTGTGTCCCACTGGTGCAGTAGGATGGGAGTCCATAGAGGCGTTTGTGGTGCCTGACAATGAACTCCACAAGCATGGTGGTCTCCTCTGCTGTGTAGTTCCTCTTTCTCTTCAGGAGGTCCATTTTTCTTAGCCGGTGTCAGCTTGCAAAGACAAACTCTGTGTGGCCAAACCTGTTCCTTCACTGTGTGCTGCTTTTAAATGTTCTTTGCTGCTGGTCAATCAGTGTTAATTGGCTTCAGCTGGATCATGGTGGGGGATGGTAGGCACTAGCAACATGATGGCTAACTGGAGCTGTTGGCTGGGATTGGCTGGAGTGCGTCAGCTGATGCATGGTGGGGGATGGTAGGGACTTGGACAGGTGTTTACCCTTGGCTCAAATGATCAATGGCCATAGTTAATGTAGTCTGGTCCCAATTCTGATTTTCCGGCCCGAGAGCGGAATTTCCGGCCCGAGAGCGGAGTTTCCGGCCCGTATGCGGACTTTCCGGCCCGGAGGCGGACTATCCGGCCCGCGAGCGGACTTTCCGCACCGGACCCGGAAATTCCGCTCCGGAGCCGGAAATTCCGGCCCGAGTGCGGACGTAAGTTTAGTGGTCGTAAATGGATTCTGTGAATAGCAAAAGTTCTAAGTTCATTCTGTGAATAGCAAAAGTAGTAAGTTCACTCTGTGAATACCAGTAGTAGTAGGTGCATTCTGTGAATACCAGAATGGTAGTAAGTTTAGGATTTAGTCTTAAGTTTGTTCTGTGAATCGGGCCCAAGATGTTTAGCTTTACTTTTCAATAAGAGAGAGCCACCGGATAAGCAATAGCTATGTCATATCACTAGAAAAATGTCTCCTGTTCAGCCTGAATGATGGCACATAGGTCTCATCAGAAAGTTGTAAATGCGGGGAGCTCGCGGTCACCTCCAAGGATAGATGTTCACTCCTATCTGAATGGCCGGCTGACAAGGTACCACATATGGTCCTAATCAGCTTTTAACTTGTCCTAGACACATTCTTTGGTCGAGATTCTCAATAAATAAACCACATTTATCCACAAAGCCACCAATAACAGTTCATATTGACTGTCACAGCCATCCCACCTGATTTTTTCTCTACAAAGCGTTCTGTTAATCACAGTGAAAGTGTCTTGTTACCAGATGCACAGCTCTGGTGGCTTCACAGCTCATCGGAGTTGCTGTTGGCATGCATTTACAGGTAGGCTTGACTTCATAAGAGGACATCAGAAGTGTGCAACCCAAGCCATGGGATGCAGACTCTGGTGTGTAAAGGATCGCAAGGCGGCAAAGGATTTTTGAACCCTTTGTAAAAGTTTTTCACATTGGGAGACGTGCGTACAAATCATGACTTTTGCAACAATTTGTCACGTTTAAACTTGTTTAACACGAAAATAATGGTTCTGCAGAAAACATATTTTGCAGAAAACAACTCTCAAGTGTGTTGTTATTTCCAAGCTTTTCATCGCCATCTCCATTCTTGAAGTGGTAAGAAATTCACTCATAGAGGACAGGAGCAAAATCCACAGCATGAGTATGAAACTGTAGGAATCACTGTCAAAGGACTCTTACAAGCCGGGAGAAAACCCTTTGTAAAGCAGGAGCGCATCTCTCCTCTACTCAAGACAGGCTTAAAACTGTCTCGAGCCAGGAAGAAAACGTTAAATCAGGACCTTGACGCTGCTCTTGAGAAACATGTCCACCTGTGCGTAAGTCAATTTATGCAAAATCTGCTTGACTGAATTGCCTCCTTTATGCATAGATATCATTAGTATTTTAACGAAACACTTCAGCCACTCATCAAAATAGAGGGTCACTTTTCCTGACCGGTAATATAAAGTATGTAAATGCACTGATTTGTAGGGTTCTTTCCAAGGCCAAATTGGCCATTTTGCCACCTGGGCACACTAACAGGCGAATGAAGGAATTGAGGCCTGTTTGGAAGTCACAAAGGCTGGTTTCAGCCACCCCAATTGGGTAACAGACACAAGTAAATAAAATAATACAACAGAGTGTGTAGACATACAGCAGACCAATTCACTTTAGTAGTTAGTTTCTGGCCTTGCTGCTTTTACAACAGATTATAAGCATGTGTACTGAAAGCAGCCAAGGTGTCTCAACACCTGCCCCCCTTCCGGCTTTGAGGTGGGTGCTTCACACTAAGGGGCCGATTCCGATTCCGGACGCAAAACGAACCGACCGACACGGACCTGGACCGAATACCGACCGACACGGACCAGTGCCGTACGACCCGTGCAGTACGATGCAACGCGTGTGAATTACAACTGACACGTACGGAATACAAGCCGTACGACCGAGCCATAGGGAAAATAGTGATCCGTCCGGAAAACCGACGCGATTTTCACCGACCGACAAGAACCTGGAATGAACACGATCGACCCGTACCCGCGATGTACGATTAGCGCAGTACGATGCAATGCTTGTAAAACCAGACTGACTCGCACGGAGACCAAGCCGCACGACCGACATGCACAGACAACCCGGCACACAAGCAATAGAGACTGCCGCGAAAGACGCGTACCAAACACAGAAGACAGGCAGTGTGAACGAGGCGGAGAAGCCCGCACGAGATAACAGCAGCGTCTGTTTCCATCACATGAACGTCTCCTTCATGCCTACAAAACACAAAGGAAAAAAGACAAAAAAAGGACCAAACAAGCAATGACAAAGCCAATAAAAACGGAAAAAAAGGGACAAAGACACACCCACAACTCCAACTATATAAAGGACTACAATCACTACCATCATCCCTTGCAAACAGGTGACACAGCCAGCAGCAAACACCAGTACACAGCAACCACAGACACTCACAACTCACCCATCACACAACTAACACACCATTAGCACCTCATACAAAAGCACACACACATACACACAGCAAAACCAACACCAACCCACCATCACTTGCACCCTCACACACACATCCCTCACCACCACCACCAAGCCTCCAAAGAAGAATCCAAAGTTCACAGATAGTGAGTTAGAAGTGCTGGTAGACGAGATCATCAGAGTAGAGCCACATGTGTTTGGTACATTGGTTCAAAGGACTCCCATCTCACAGAAAACCAAGATGTGGGTGAGGATTGTGGACAAGGTGAACGCACAAGCACCAGCAAGGCGCACAAAGAACGACATCCAGAACAGGTGGTATGACGTGCGCAGGAGGGTCAAGAAACTCATCAAAAAAGATCACGCCCTGAGTCAGTGCACCGGCGGTGACCCTCCTGCCAAACCAGTCTACTTCAGGACCTGGGAGGAGAAGGTGCGGGACATCCTACCACCAGAGAGCGTCCATGGTCTAACAGACATCCCAGAGCCTGGTGAGTACACAAACAACATACCCAAGATTGTGTGGCAAGGGGACAGTGAAACCATGCACCACAAGCAAAGCTACACTAACCAATAGATAATCAGCCCAAGATGTGTATGCCAGTCAGACACACACAATACCTGCCATCTCATAGTGACTGGGGACTGTGTCATGACATGCACCAACCTACAAACAAATAGAGCAAGCCAGTGGCACTAAGCCAAATACACCCTGCCAGACAGTTTGACACCACAAACACACCACCTCACAGTGCAGCTGAATGTCAGGAAGGAATAGTGGGGATGCAGGTGAAGTGAGTGTAGCCAAAAGCATGATGGGGCCTGTAGTCACAGATAATGCTCCCCCTCCTGATTGGCCCATCAAGACCTCTCTGAAACATGCCCACCTCACAGGGAGTGGAAAATGACTGACAAGATGGCTGACACTGGGTCCTGCTGTGGGGAGCACAAGGCCCTGTTAGGGCTTGTGTGCAAATCAGAAGCAGGACACCACTGACTGACATCCTGAAAGACAACTTGCATGCCCTACAATGTAAGCATGTTTCATGATGGGAAGGAGGACTGACAGCCCTGACCATACTTATCAGCATGGGGAGACACCCCACCAACACAAACTCCACACAACTCACCGGGTACAATGCATTGACACACACCTCATTGAAATATCAGCAAAAGATACCCCGTACTGGGTGCTGCTGTGTGAAGCACAGGGGCTCACTTGGGACTTGTAGCCAAACAAACACCAGGATTTCACAGTCAGCCATCTTGCCATTGCTGTCACACCCCCTCACAGGGAAGCAGAGTCAAGAGGGAGGAAGCATGGGCATGCTGGGAAGGGGGGTGTAGCCAAGAGTATGATGGGAGTCGCAGTCACAGACAACCTACACCCACCCACATGGCCCAGCAAGACCAAACTGAACCATACTCGCCTCACAGGGAGTGGGAAGGGACTGACAAGATGTCTGACACTGGGCTCTGTTGTGGGGAGCACAAGGCCATGCTGGGAAATGGCTCTCTCACTGTCCTCTTCAGATGACGACGACCAACCTGGCCACTCCGGTGTGAGCCATCATGCAGCACCAGCAGCATCAACATCTGCCCCCCCTGTACCCACACCTCCAGCATCTGGACACCGACAGGGCACCCCCGCCAACATGGACAGACCAAGGACAATCAACACCCACAGCACAGGGACACAGGACCCCCGGAGGCTACAGCCAACACCACCAGCAACACCACCCAAGGGGTCCCAGTGTCACCTGTGCGTACCGCCGCTGGTCCTGCCGTGTGGAGTGGGGTGCTGGGAGGGGTGGGAGGCACAGGGCGCGCCTTGCAGAGGGGTCTGGACTGCATGATGACCCCCAACTGGCATGCATCTTAGATGCGTACCAGGATAGCACCGGAGGATTTGGCCAGGTAGTGGGGATCCTCAAGGACATGCAACACGAGCTGGTCGCCCACCATGCCCGCATAGAGGCCAAGTGGGATGACATCACTGCGGTGCATCGGGACATACTACAATGCCTCCGCCAGATCAACACCAACCTGTCCACACCCCCCTGTGTGCCCACAACATCTGTCGCAACACCATCTGCCAGCACCACAGGGAGGGAGGAGGACTCTGGCGGAGAGTCCCCCGCACCGCAGAGACCTGCACAAGAATATCCCCCCCACCAGAAGAAGAGGGGTCGTCCGAAGAAGGACATGTGAAAGGCAGATGTCCCAGCACATCCCCCAGGGCCTCCAAACCTGTTCTGGACAATGTTCTTTGTGCACAACCCGTTCACCTTGTCCAATCGCACACAACTCGCCCACATGACATGGAGGGTTCATGTTGGGCCAATGTATCAGATGACTGTGGACTTTACTCTGGACATTTCATCTACCAGCACTTCCAACTCCAATGTGAACTTTGGATTCCCAAACCACTGTACAGCACCCACCATCCTGTGCACTTCCTTCACACATGTTTGTAAATAAACTCACCAGTACACCATACTTGCCTCTGTTGTGATTCCAACTTATCATGTTCAGGGAGATGTCGATCTGCTACACAACACAGTGCATGCCAAATACTGCAACAATGTGACCAACGTAAGGTGAGTCATGGGGATGTGACACATGTGAGGGAGATACACCACTATGGCAACACAAAACATACTCACCATGGCTATGTTACTCATCACACACAATGATGTTGACCTGAAACACATTGGCATGCACAGACACAACACCAAGCCCAGTCAGTGGTAACAAGTCCACAGGTGAGGTAAGCAGATGTCACTCAGATGTGGGAAGACAGACAACGCACATAACAAAGCGTAGCACAGGTTCATTACACATCAGCAACACGTTTATTCCACACTAGTTGCACGGTAATTCTACGTAACAGTGGACACACGCTCCCAATGTGTCCGAGAATGGAAGTCCAGGGATGTGTGGTACATCAGTTGTAATGTAAAATGTAATGTAATACGTTCTTGTTGAGCGCAACTGCCACCCCAAGGGTATCCTGGCGCTATGACCTTCACAGTTCATCAGATCTAACACACTACATTGCTCTTGGAAAGAGGTGGGTCTTTAAATCTCTTTTAAAGGAGGTTAGATCTTGCTTACTCCTCAGCGACAGGGGGAGGGTGTTCCACAGTTTAGCGGCTGCAAAGCTGAAAGCACGGCCGCCCATCCTCACTCTGTTGATCTTAGGAACTTTTACCAAAAAACGCCGAGGAGGATCTCTAAGGTCTGGCAGCCTGATACCAAGAGAAAAGATTTTGGAGCGGCAAAGGTCCTAGCCCGTGCACAGCCCTGAAAACAAGGCACAAGGCCTTAAAGAGGATCCGCTGCTGAACAGGCAGCCAATGGAGATCCAGTTGATGGGAATTGTCAACTTCCACACTGATGTTGGCTTCTGGGTGTTGGGGGTCAGTGTTGACCACACAACAGGCAAAGTACCCTGGGAAGGACAGACAAGATACAGTCAAAAGCACAGAAGAACAGGAGAGAAATGCAATACACATGCACAAAACATGTTGCAAAATACCGACACAAACACTAGTTAGCAGTACTACCCTATTGTGGAGTACACACCAGCTGAATGGACACATCACAGCACGCATCCAGTCAAGTGGCACACAGACACACTCAGACAGCAACAGAGCTGGCTCAACACATTCCAGGCTACCTCCATACATTCACATAACAACCCTGGAAACTCACATTCAGGTGAAGAAGTTGTTGATGAGCTGGGAATGGACGTCACCATCATCTTCATCATCACTGGCATCTTGGCCCAGGCCGGGATCCTCCAAAGGTGCCGGACGTTGGTCGTCGTCATCGTCATCCTGGATGAGAGGCACCTCCTTCCGCACCGCCATGTTGTGTAGCATGCAGTAGACAAGGATTATTTTGCACGCCTTTGCAGGCTCATATGGGAGGGCCCCTCCGGTCTTGTCCAGGCAGCGAAAGCGGCTTTTCAGGAGGCCGAATGTCCACTCAATCACCCTCCTGCTCCGACCATGTGCCTAATTGTAGCGCATCTCGGCTGATGTGACAGGGTTCCTGAGGGGTGTCAGCAACCATGGCATGTTGGGGTATCCGGAGTCACCTACACACACAAAAATGAACAAGTAGCTGAGTTTTGTAGGCGTGCGGAATACAACAGTGACAAACACACACAATGAGAAACAGTCAGTACACACCGACAAGCCAGGCATTCTGAGCTGGCATCTGTGACATCAGCGTTGCAATGGGACTACTCCTCACAATGTAGGCATCGTGCGCAGAACCAGGGAACCGTGCACACACATGTGTGATCGACATGTCAGCAAGACAGACCACCAGAGCATTGATCGAATGTTAGTGCTTCCTGTTCCGGTATGCCTGCTCATGTGCCTGTGGTGGTATCAGGGCAACATGTGTCCCATCAATAGATCCGATGACGTTTGGCATCCTCCCCAGTGTATAAAAGGCATCCTTAATGTCAGGGAGTTCATCTGGGCTCGGGAACTTGATATACAGGTCGAGGAATTGCAACATCCCCTCCAAGACATCGCGTAGCACCCGACTAAACATCGTTTGCGACATACCCCCAGCAGTAGCCACAGTGTAGTGCAGGGCTGCCATCACCTTCACCTCTGGGGTCAGTGCTGTAGGGTATGTCCGGCCAGGTAGAAGATGTGGCGCCAACTGTTCCGCCAACTCTGCAATCAGTGGCCTGGTGAAGCGGTACCGTCTGATGCAGTCGCATTCCTGCATGGTTGCAAGGTCTGGGAACGGACGATGTACAGCTGGTGCCCTGCAGTACAGAGATGCACAAAGGAAGATTGTCAGTACATCCACCCATGTGGCCATGACCACGATCACTATAACATGCTAGTTCATGACATTACACAATGTACTGAGGTGTGTGCTGTTGGGCATGGACACATATGTCACCTACAAGACCACCACCTCACATCTTAATTCCACATGTCCACATGAGGCCCATGTGGTGCAATGGCCAATCATCTGGCTGTGTCACCCAACCTATGTGCTGCTGCAACGTTCAAAAAACACATCCCAGTGACAATTGAGGCCTCATGTCTCCCAGGCATCACAGATCTTTGCCATGCAGAAACCCAGGCTCACTGTATTGCCACATCAACACAGCAATGGACATGGCGTAGCACGTACACACCACAAGGCAAGCGTAAGTCCCACAGGTAGTGGCCACTCTTGTTCCTGCCGGCCCTACATGTACGTCTCTTAGACACACACCCCATCAAGGGTGATGCATATACCACATGGATGTGGAGACTGTCACCCATTGGTAACATGTGATCAGACACATCTGAGACACAACATGCACACAGACTGTGGGTGCACATCAGTATTGTGGCTACAGGTCTCACTGTGACGTACATGCCATCAACCCCAGGACTCAGGGTGTATGTGACATGTCCTAAACATATCCAACCTGACACTGTGGCCTTGACTCATGTCCATTACTGTCCAATTGCACATCACAGTGGTAATGTGCACAACACACAAAGGATTCTGCCCCCATGTACACGTGCACAGCCTGGGAGTGGCTGCACAAAGTGCCAGCCAAAAAAACAGCTGTGCCCCCCAAACACCCAGAGAATGAAGCCTTACATGCCATGGGACACTGTGTGGCCAATGCTATAGTGTGGCAGGTGTGCGCAGGTGTCCATGGGCAGTATATGTGTGTTGCATCCGTATAATAGTCACACTAATGAGGTCCGACGCGGATGACAATGCATACGCATTGCACGGGTCATGTCCGAGCCGTGCGTACACTTTGTCATTGAATGCAATGAGGTCCGACCCGGGTGACAATGCGTACGCACTGCACGGTTCATGACCGAGCCGTGCGTACGCTTTGTCATTGAATGCAATGAGGTCCGACGCGGGTGACAATGCGTACGCATTGCACGGGTCATGTCCGAGCCGTGCGTACACTTTGTCATTGAATGCAATAAGGTCCGACGCGGGTGACAATGCGTACGCATTGCACGGGTCATGTCCGAGCCGTGCGTACGCTTTGTCATTGAATGCAATGAGGTCCGATGCGGGTGACAATGCATACGCATTGCACGGGTCATGTCCGAGCCGTGCGTACGCTGTGTCATTGAATGCAATGAGGTCCGACGCGGGTGACAATGTGTACGCACTGCACGGTTCATGACCGAGCCGTGTGTACGCTTTGTCATTGAATGCAATGAGGTCCGACGCGGGTGACAATGCGTACGCATTGCATGGGTCATGTCAGAGCCGTGCGTACGCTTTGCCATTGAATGCAATGAGGTCCGACGCGGGTGACTATCATGCATACGCATCAGCCAGGCATGGTCCAAAACAGGCGTACGCCTTGGCCATTGAATCGTATAGAGAAGGGTGCATGTGTACATTCAAAATACGCGTTGTACAGTCAGTTGAACGAGCCGTGCGCACCCATTGTCTCTGGACTATCATGGAGATGGATGCGGATTCAAAAGTTGTACGAGTTGTGCACTGGAAATTCAGTTGGATGCCTACAACAATGTTGCAATTTCAAGTGTTCCATGAAGGTGAAGATTTGAACGATGCGGAAGGCGTGTACGAGTTGCACTTTTAAATGGATTGGCCAGATTCAAAGAATGCAACCGTGTTGGACCTATCACTTTAGACACATGGCACAGATTCTGCCTCTGCAGCACAGATATAAGGCTGGCTGGCCCCCAGGGAGCTCACTTGCCTGCACTACATGCTACTGGACCACATCCCTGCTACCACTGCTGCAGTCTCTGCATCCTCTGGCTCCTGCTAAGACACGTACTCTGGAGAGGGCCCCAGCCTTCACTGAGGAGGAGAACCAGGCCCTGTTGGACGGGCTCCTTCCAGAGTACAGAAAACTCTATGGGAAACCAGGGGAGCAGGTGAGTGTGCAGTCCACTGCCTTCCTAATTATGCATGTTGTCTGACTAGCAGTACTAGCAGTGTGTACACCACTGGCAAGCAATCTCAATGACTGCTTTCATCCCCCAAAGTGTGTAGGTACATGCAATGAATAGTTTTCCTGCTGCTAAGGTGCATTATTGCAAGCTCAAACTATCCAGGCATTGTTAACATGTCAGACATGCATGTGCTTTTGCAATCCCCATGGTTGCACTACCTGTGTAATGTATTGCCCTTTGTGATGATGACATGTCTATCCAAATGTGTGCTGCAGCAATCTTGGGCATGTGTGTTAAAGTACTTTTCACTTTGTCCTCCTCACAGGTTGATGCCCACCAGAAGCAAGAGATCTGGCTGACCATCGCCCGGGCTGTACGTTCTGTGGGGGTCTACAAGTGCCGGATCCGCAACTGCCAGAAGAGGTGGCAGGACCTTCGGGGCTGGACCCGGAGGATAGCTAGAGTCCAACTGAAGCTGTCACCTCCACGCAGGAGGGGTGGACACCGGACCCTGACTCCCCACATGCTCCGGATCCTGGCGGTGATCTTCCCGGACCTGAATAGGCAGCTGAAGGCCAGACAGCATCAGGAAGGGGGTGAGTCCTTGTCTGATCTGTGTACTATGTCTGACATGCAAATAGCAGTCTTTTGTCCTGCTCACACTTCCACGTTACGTAGCTCTTGTAGTCCCAAACTCAGGTCCCTCATTTGTGTGATGCACCCTCCTCATCTGTTCCACAGGTGTGGCCCCTCAAATCTGTTGCTTGTGTCACTAGGGCACTGTGTCCCTGCAGTCAGCTATGCTTCATGTACCGGTCAGCATCAGTTCCCGTGAATCTGTTGTGTGTTTCATGGGTGGGTCAATTGTTTACACAATGCCTGAGATCTGACATGTGATCTGTGTGTGCCTTTGAGATGTGTACCAATTGCTGGTCTGACTCGCAACATGTGGCTGGGGTATTCCAAACAAACCCATGCAGCAGGGGACTCCAATTTAGAGGCCTCAGGAGTATGTATAGCAAGTATGTCTCACTTGCTTAGCCACCTGACTACTGTCCAAGGCCAAACACTGCTCCACTTAGTCCTGGCCAGTCATGCCCCGTCAAGGGCATTTACAAACACTCTGTAATCCCACTCCTGATTAGGAAATTGCAGGTTGTGCTCAGTGACATGTGCCCTCAGGTGTCTGCCTCTGTGTCATTAGGGTGTGGCTTGTTGTTACGTACAACTGGGGTGTCCATGATTCAGAGGGTCAGCATGACATCTGCGATGTGACTTTGAGAGACAAAACCTGTGTAACATATAGGTGTGTGATCATCTGACAGCGCACAATGGTGTATGCAACAGTGTCCTTCATGCAGCTGGGTTACATGCATGGCAGACTGTGATGTGTTAATGTACAGGGATTTGTGTTTGCTGAGACTCATATGAATGATTTGCATGATGTGGGGTCTTCTGGGTCCTGGATATGTTGTTTGCATGGGATGGGAAAGTGCGCTGGTCATCTGCAGAGTTAGCTTTACCCCTGAGCTAGGATTGCCCATCAGGACAGGAGTACATCTTAGTGTGTGTTGCTGGCAGGCATCACAAGCATGTGGAATGAGTCTCTGCCCATCCCTTCACCCGGACACCTGTACTGAGTCAGTAGCAAGAGATGTGCTGTGTGTATAGTGACATACTCCTACATGTTCACTTGCATGTACAACTGATGTGTGGGTGGTGCATGTTGGCACATTGGGGTGTTAGCATCCAACATGCAACGGCCATATGTGTGAAAGTCAAGGAGGGATATGTGTGCCATGGTTGATGTTGAGAATGACAATTGTCTTATCCTAATTAGTGTTGGCACTTTGAGCTGTGTTCAGCTGATGATGCCAGGGCTTGCCCTGTGATGTACTCACTGTGGTGTGTGCAGTCGGTGCAGGTGACTGATGTTGTTCTGTTACTTCCTATTCCTATCCAGATACATCCAAGGCCACAGGAGGGGACAGCTTCATGGACCACGAGGAGCCACAGAGTCTTACAGGGACAGAAGGAGAGGAGTCGGGTGGACCCAGTGGCATGGAGGGCGAGTTGAGCCACACAGAGGAGTCGTCAGCACCATCCCCCCCAGCGGAGGGCCACAGCAGCACTGAGGATGACTCCCTTGTGGAGGCGGCTGTCAGCAGCCACCAAACCCCGCCGCCGCCACCACCACCACCACCACCCCCTCCCATCGGCTCCCATCCCAGAGGTCCATGTGGGCACCCGTGTTCGTGAGCATGTCCCCTTCGTGCCAGGTACGGCACCCCCTGCCCCTGTGTCCCCTGCTGCCCTAAGTGAGGAGTCTGTGGACTTACTTCGACAGATCCATGTAGGGCAGACGTCGATGCTGAAGGTCCTCCATGTACACACAGGTCTGTTGACACAACTGGTGTCATTCATGGAGGGCATTTCCTCGGGCATGTCTGCCCTACAGAGGACCAATCAGTCCGTGGCCTCCTCCCCGACGGCAGCAGTGTCCCTCCTCAAACAGTCCCGCACCCCTCCTACCCCTGCACCACCCACGATTCCTAGCACCCTACCATTCCCAAGCACAGAAACCCCAAAACCAAGGTCTAGACGTGTACACAAGCAAGCACAGGGGACTGATTCCACACTCAGAGGGGCTGGTTTGCTGACACACACACAGTCATCCACAACCACTCCGCAGTCCTCCAAGACCTCTCTCTCCCAACCCCCTTCCCTTGCCTCACCTGCAACCCCATCCCCCCAGAAGCTCTTCCTCTGTGACCTTGGCCTCTTCAGCACCGACCCTGCAGATCCTGATTACAAGGGGAAGGGGAAGTCCCCACACACAGAAGTGAGTGCTCCTCACACCCCCAGGCGCAGGCAGACCGAGACGCCCACCCGCAAGTCCCCCCGGTGCCAGAAGAGCAAGACCCCCCCGCCACCACGCAGCTCCAAGGCAAAGTCTCCGTCCTCCATACCCCAGGCCACCAGAGGTACCCAGGCCACTCCCTGCCCCGGGTTCCCCCACACACAGATACACCTTCCCCAAAATGCTAAGGCCATCCCCCCTAGCACTTGCTCCTCCACACCTGGTCAGACAGTTGGTGCCACTGATGTGGGGACTGTGTCCCCCCCCCCCCCGCCGACCTCACCTGTCCCCCATTCCGCTCCCATGGATGTAGGCACTGCTTTGGAGTCCACGATCACCCCGTCTGACTTGGGCACTGCAGTGGTGAGCAAATCCACTCCATCTGACCTGACCACTGGAGTTGTGCCAGCACCCACCCCATCTGACTTGTGCCCCACAGTTGTGACAGCACCTACCACTTCAGTCAGCTCCACTGCAGTTGCAAGTGTCTCGCCTGCATCCCCCACCTCTTCCCTGCCTCCTTCTGCTGCGCCCTGATCCTGTCCCTGCGGTGCCTGGCCTGCCCCCATGTATGCCACTCCGAGGGGATGACCCCGGTCCTTAGCAGTGCAGGTAAGCAAGGTGTGACAGTTGTCACTCTAGTTCACTCCTTGGCATTTGGACATGGACTGGCCATTGGCCTTTTGTTTGCACAGACTTTTAGATCTTCATATACTGAATTTGTCACTCTAGTTGATTGATTGATTGATTGGTGTGGAACTTTTATAGCGCAGCTATCGCCCTACGGGCATCTTGGCGCTTCTTTGGAGTTCACTCCTTTGCATTTGGACATGGACTGGCCATTGGCCTTTTGTTAGAACAGACGTTTCACTTTTAATAAGCTGAGTGGTGATGATGTTGTCAGACACAGATGGGACACAGTCAGGGTTCCTCAATGCACTTGTTTGTTCGCAATATCATGTAGTTGTCCCTAGGTGGTAGTTTTCAGTGATTGAGACATTTGTATGTGTGTGTGACTGCTCCCACTTGTCGGGTTCACGGCTGCGATGCTGGCATGTGTCAGCATGTGTGCCTTGTGTTTCTCCTTAGCATCTGCATTGTCCTTGGACTGTGGCAGGGATTCTGAAGGTTACATGAGCTCTGAGGTCATGGCCATGTCCCGCATACTGTGCAGTATGTCTGTCATTCCCCAGGGTTGTAAACTGTCCTAGAGTGATGTGTCTGTGCACCTTAGTTCATCCCAACATTCCTGTGTTTATCACGGGTGCATGTGCTATGTCACCTGTCCATGTGGGCTTCCCGGATACACATTGTTGCAGTTCAGGGTGTGCGGTGTTGAGGGTGGACTGATGTGAATATTTGCATGGATGGTCCCCTAGCTCCCTTTTGTCCATGGATGAGGGGCCATGCTGAGTGATTTGTGTTTGTGTATGTGTGATGTATGTTTGTGGTACAGGACACATGTCTGGGTTTCCTAGTTTGTAGTACATCTACCTTTGTCATCACAGTGGAGGTGTCATGCATGCTTTTGTCACCCCACTGTCTGTTCCCTGGGGGTAGTGGTGTTGTGTGTCAGTCTCTTGCTGTGTTAGTTGGTGTTCATTCCAGCTTGTGTCACATGTGTCTGTTGTGCTCCCTCTCATCTCCCAATGCCTGATTGCCCACTGAGGGTGTCCCAATGATAGTTTACTTTTGTATGGCACTGTGTCCGCATCTGTGTCACTGTGGTTCAGCCCCCCTCATGTGTTGTGTAGTTGCCTGGGGATACTGTGACACACACACACATGTTGTGTCCGATGTGCAGTGTGAGTTTGCCTGTTTGTGTTTGTGCATCTGCACCAGTGCATTGGTATTGCTGTTGTGGGCCTTTGTCTGGATTCTGTTTCTGTGATTTTGCATGCTGTCCCTGTGAGTCATTTCACATCATTGTGCACATTCATCCTGGTTGTTGGGTGCCATTGCTGGCATGGAATGTGAGTTTGTGAGCTGACACCTACAGTCTACACATGTTGTTTTGATTGGTGTGTCTATTTTCGAGATGTGTGCATGCTTGGTGATGGCCACTTCTGCTGTTGAGTCATTGTACGCTGTATGCATTGTTAGCCCCCATGTGTGGGGCTTGTCTGCACATGGCCGAGGGTGTGTTATGTTTTCACAGCACTGTTAGCCTCACCACATCACTGAGTGTATGGGACACAACCACTATTTTGCCCCAGAAGTGTTTGATGTGTTGGGAGCAGGGATCATACATGCTGTTTGTTATTTGCAGCTTTGGCCATGATGACACTTACCTTTTGCTCACTGTGATGAGGGGGGTTTGGTCCCCATCACCACAATGCTCGATATCTGCTGCATTTTGTGAGCCCCCACTTAACTTTTGTTCTACACAGTGAGGGGGTGTTCTTTTTACATTGCCACAGTGCTATGGTGATGGTTGCCTTGTGTATGTCACACTCATGTGTTGCTCACACATGTGCTGTTACTTACATTGTATGCTCGTAGCCATAATCACTGTTGTGGGCATTTGTCACAGACTACACACTGTTATCATGATGTTATGGGGGATGTATTTTGCAGACATACCTGATGTTGGAGTATGCTGGATGTGTTGTGCATCACCAATCCTATGGCTGGGGGTGGCAGGGGTGATGGGCAACAGGTTCCCTGTGAGTGGGGGTGGCAGGGGTGATGGGCAATATAAGCCCTATGGCTGGGGGTGGCAGGGGTGATGGGCAACAGGTCCCCTGTGAGTGCGAGTGGCAGGGGTGATGGGCAATATAAGCCCTATGGCTGGGGGTGGCAGGGGTGATGGGCAACAGGTCCCCTGTGAGTGGGGGTGGCAGGGGTGATGGGCAACAGGTCCCCTGTGAGTGGGTGTGGCAGGGGTGATGAGCAATATAAGCCCTATGGCTGGGGGTGGCAGGGGTGATGGGCAACAGGTCCCCTGTGAGTGGGGGTGGCAAGGTTGATGGGCAATATAAGCCCTATGGCTGGGGGTGGCAGGGGTGATGGGCAACAGGTCCCCTGTGAGTGGGAGTGGCAGGGGTGATGGGCAACAGGTCCCCTGTGAGTGGGGGTGGCAGGGGTGATGGGCTATATAAGCCCTATGGCTGGGGGTGGCAGGGGTGATGGGCCACCTAAGCCCTATGGCTGGGGGTGGCAGAGGTGATGGGCAACAGGTCCCCTGTGAGTGGGGGTGGCAGGGGTAATGGGCAACAGGTCCCCTGCGAGTGGGGGTGGCAGGGGTGATGGGCTATATAAGCCCTATGGCTGGGGGTGGCAGGGGTGATGGGCAACAGGTCCCCTGTGAGTGGGGGTGGCAGGGGTGATGGGCAACAGGTCCCCTGTGAGTGGGGGTGGCAGGGGTGATGGGCTATATAAGCCCTATGGCTGGGGGTGGCAGGGGTGATGGGCAACATAAGCCCTATGGCTGGAGGTGGCAGGGGTGATGGGCAACAGGTCCCCTGTGAGTGGGGGTGGCAGGGGTGTTGGGCAACAGGTCCCCTGTGAGTGGGGGTGGCAGGGGTGATGGGCTATATAAGCCCTACGGCAAGGGGGTGGCAGGGGTGATGGACAACAGGTCCCCTGTGAGTAGGGGTGATGGGCAATATAAGCCCTATGGCTGGGGGTGGCAGGGGTGATGGGCAACAGGTCCCCTGTGAGTGGGGTTGGCAGGGGTGATGAGCAATATAAGCCCTATGGCTTGGGGTGGCAGGGGTGATGGGCAACAGGTCCCCTGTGAGTGGGGGTGGCAGGGGTGATGGGCTATATAAGCCCTATGGCTGGGGGTGGCAGGGGTGATGGGCAACAGGTCCCCTGTGAGTGGGGGTGGCAGGGGTGATGAGCTTTATAAGCCCTATGGCTGGGGTGGCAGGGATGATGGGCAACAGGTCCCCTGTGAGTGAGGGTGGCAGGGGTGATGGGCAACAGGTCCCCTGTGAGTGGGGGTGGCAGGGGTGATGAGCATCAGGTCCCCTGTGAGTGGGGGTGGCAGTAGTGATGGGCAACAGATCCACTATGGGTGGTGGTGTTTGTGGTGCTGGCCATGCAACCCCTATGGTGGGCTGTTGTTAGTGGCCAGGATGTGGATCCCCTGTGTGTGTGTGCCAGTTTGCGTGTACGTTTCATTTGTTTGTTTTGTAGGTGTCTGACTTACCGCCTGCGCCGTCGGTCCCTGATCCGGTCATAGATGTAGAGTACTGGTATGACCTGCGCGATGGGATTCATGATGTGTTCGTGTCGTATACGCTGCTTGTTGCTCCGTCTCGTACCCGCTGCAAGCTGCTCCGTCTCGTAGCCGTGTATTGAGTTGTGGCGCAAATCGTAGCTGATATGCTTGTTTTCCGGATGCTGTGACGTCCCGTGCGTGACGACCCGTCCGGCGCGTAGGAAGTACACATCGTACTTGTCATGCCGGAAACTGCTATGGATACTGCTTCCGGGCAACTCGGTTCATCTTTAGGAGTTACGGCTCGGACAGAGAATGGGGCTTGATTCACAGCCTAACGTGTCGGTCGTGTTTTTGGCAGTTATGCGTATCGTACTTACTCTACAGGACGGACCGACTCCGGGTACGTGTCGGTCGCACGGTAAGGCTACGGACAGCTGTCCGACCGGCCATCGGAATCGGCCCCTGAGTCGTAACTGGACTAAGTGACCTGGGGTGGCCGTATAGCTGGACGTGGAGGCCAAAGAGGGTGACCACCTCGCTTTAGGTCATTACATATACTGTCTCGAGTCCTGAATATCTCACCAACAAATTGGTGATTTTAGTTCAGTTAGTTTAATTAGTTCAATGAAAGCAAATCAGGACTGCAACACCCAGAATGTAATAGGCTAGCACACCATAAGGCTGATGAATGGATAGAGCAGTCTAGTGGTAAATCTATCTGATGTCACCCTTACTGCAACACAAAAATCAGTCCTGGAAAAGGGACTTGGTTTTGTACCTACGCCAAGTCTGGACAAATTCAGACTTTGCTGTGAACTCAACGAGTTCATTCGCAATATCAAACTCCAAGTCAACTTCAAGGAGAAACCACTTACCACATCATCTACTACTAGTGACACAGGCCTCCACAGAAAGTCTAATTTCACACCAGCAGCGGCATGTCTCCCAGTAGAATTACTAGCCTTTGAAAAGACAGTTCTGAAAGAAGTATCTGAAATAGACCCAAAAACCATAAAAATCTTTCACACCAGTAAAAAAGAACATGAGGCGATACAAGAACTGGGAAACAATGAAATGGTGACAATAAAACCAGCGGACAAAGGAGGTGCCATAGTACTACAGAACACCACTTCGTACCGGGAAGTGTGCCTATCCCTTTAGGCAGATGAAAGAAACTACCCAAAAATCAAGACGGACCCGACAGAACGCCTACGCATAGAAATTGCACATCTGTCAGAAGAGTCCACAGCTAACAATTGGATTACCAAAAAGGAAGCAGATTTTCTAGAAAATAATAACCCCACCATTCCTTACTTTTACACTATGGAAAGACCACCAGGGAGATCTATAGTGTCAGGCATCGGTTCCATCTTAGAACCTTTGTCAAAATTTGCTGATGCTTTTCTTCGTCCCATCATCCAGAGTACCAGCACGTACTTACAGGACACAAAAGCGGTGCTATGCCTTCTCCAATATTTGAGTTTCAACCCAGCAACTAATATTCAAATTGGTCTTGACGTAGAAAGCCTCTACACCAGCCTACCGCACAAAGAAACCTTACAAATCCTCGAAGAGGTCCTCTTCGGAAACCCATGGATTTCCATACACCCCGGCACGTAGTTCTCGAATATTGCCGGCTGGCATTAACAGAGAATTATTTCAAGGTCGAAAACACGCTGTACTGTCAGGCACACGGTACCAGCATGGGAAGTACTTTCGCGCCGAGTGTAGTGGGATTGTACGTTCACCATCTTGAGAGAGAGAAAATACTGAATACCATCAATCCTCATATCAACCATCCAAAACTGTGGAAACGTTACATTGATGATGTTTTGGTAATCTGGGAGGGGAATGAAACGGAAGCCACAGAATTCTTGATTTGGCTCAACCTTCAAGACCCCTTTCTGAAGTTTACTCACACCATGAGTAGGTTGGAGTTGATCTTCCTGGACCTAAACATCACAGCAAATCAAGGCAAACTGTCCACAACCACACATTTCAAACCAACAGCCAGAAACTGTTTATTGGTCTATGACAGTTTTCATCCCCGGCAACTCAAAGATAACCTCCCTTTCGGTCAGTTCTTGAGACTGAGAAGAAACTGTACTGAAAAGGAAGACTACAACACCCAAGCCAAAGACCTTTCTGCAAAACTAATAGCACGAAACTATCCAATACATCTGATCTCTAAAGCGAAAAAGAGTGCAGCCAACAACCACAGAGAAGCTCTTTTGGAACCTAGACCTACTAATGTAACACAGGAGAACAGACCCATTTGCATAACCACTTACAATATTTCATCAGGCCAAGTGACAAAGATCGTCAAAAAACACTGGCGCACACTGAACAGTGGAAATTTGGATATCCCATGGCCCATGTTCAGCCACAGAAAAGGGAAGAATCTCCGTAACTATCTGGTCCACACCCGGCCTAAGAACACGACCACAAGTGACGGCCAAACAACCTTACACACACTACCCAGCGGACATTACCCGTGCAGTAATTGCAGTGTCTGCCACCTGACCACAGCCACTGAAAAGGTTTTCTTCAACAATGGTATGACCTGGGAAATTCGCAATTTCACCAACTGCAACACATCGGGAGTTGTGTACATGATTACCTGCACATGCAATCTACACTATGTAGGAATGACGACCAGGAAAGTGAGCACAAGGATCGTAGAACACCGAAGTAATATCAGGTGCAAGCGAGCCACAACGAAAATGACAACGCACTTTATCGAGCAACAACATACCCCCAACGACATCAAATGGGTGGTACTAGAACACATTAAGGGATGTGACAACCTGGAAAACAAACTCCTCGAGAAGGAGCAACGCTTGGTTTTTAAATTACGCAGCGACAGACAAGGCCTGAACGATAACATTCCTTGGGGTCAGCTCCGCAGATAAGACCTTTCCAGCCTAGAAGCTGCACACCAAGCTAACGCGCCAATACCTGCACATGGGATCAATAAGATTCTGCCCATTTACATAAATGGGACTTTTTCCAATCGACAACAGTGTTTGTCTATACGTGTAATTAATGTCTTTCCCCTTTTTTTTTGTTTTATTATTTTCATTGTTATTATTGTTTATTTTTTGTTTATTTTTTCCTCTTTATCCCACTTATCCAAGTTTAGGAGAAAAACCTTTCATATATCTACCATCAAGTTCATCTACCAATTCATTCCTCTAAATAAATTTTTTCCTTTTTTTCCTTTTATCAAGGCGGTAGTATACACCCCTATCAGAGCGCTTCAATCAGCCAACAGGCGGTGGCCATTTTGAAAGGTTCCCGCTCTAGTCTTCCAAGTATGACTAGGCGGGAACACTTCCTTATAAACAGAACCCGCCCCGAGACTCGCCAATATGCGGTCTCGAGGGACACACTAGGCAAACAAGCCAGAGAGGACTTCTCCGACAAGTAAGTTATTTCTTTCCCCCCACAGGAACCGGGCAGCCTACGGAAACCCCTTGAGCCTCTGGTTTCCTCCGATAGCATCGAGGCGATTGACACCCCCTTTCCCTCGTTTCTTCTTTTTTCTAGCACTCGAGATCCTCCCAACCCCTCCAGCACCATAAGGCGCATTGTTGCCCGCTAAATAGTATGTCAAAGATGTCTTTTGTGTCGTAATGTTGGTTGTATGTTGTGAGTGATGTTTTGTTAACTTTGGTGATAGTTTGTTGATATTTGTGAAACTTTCACGAACTCTGGCATTTACCAGCATGCCTTCATTTGCGATGATTTTGACAAGCACGCTCTCAGCCTTTTCAAGGATATTTAAAGTCAATGACGCTTTACTAAGAGACCACATAATTATAGCGAGATACATGCATGGCTCATGATTTGTTTCTCCTCAGGTGCACGATAACTGAGTAGTAGATCCGACTACACATTATATTTGTTGTCGCATACATGCCTCTTTCATTGGGTGTAACAGGGCAGAGCATGACAGGCACGGACCTTGCCTAACTAGCTCACTCGTATTAATTCCGTCAGTCATGCTTTTTGGTCAGGAAGGAACAGATTTTAAAAGAACTTTTGCAAAGACACCTTTATCTATGTGTGTGTGCCTTGATTATGCATGCCTATTATCACACGCACGCTATTGTTCCATTTTCACCGACTGTTAATGCCATTAACCTACACAACCAGAAGTAGGTTGTCCAACATAATTAACTATGTTTTTCCTCTACAGGTATACAAAGTTAAGATACCATATGTATTAACGCGCATGCTTGTTGGTTGCAGCACGTATCTTTATTTCTAATTTAGGTCACTTTTAGGAGTGGAAGGCACAGGATGGACCCTGTACCTGTCCTGAAGAAGAGCTGAGGGGAAGCTCGAAACATGTTGACACCCACTAGGGACATCTGACGCATCATAGCCAGACCCCCTAGAAACTCACCCCTTTTTAATATATCAACTAGGAGCAAGAATAAAAGTCATTTAGCCCACTAGTTAGATATTTTTTAAAAAATTCACTCCACTCCATACACAACACCACATCACACATAGTCTCACTAAAAGGCTCCTACGTATTTTCGCAAGTCGTAGCACGCCTCAACCCGCAGCGGGTTGAGAGGGCCCCTATGATGAAGCATGCCACCGTGGGGAAACCCTGATGAGTGAGGGGACTCAAGAAAGGACATTATTCCTTCTTTTTTCTCATTGTTTTTTCACCAACAATTGAGTGATCTTTTTCTGCTAGGTTCTCTATCTGAGAGTTCAGATTTTTTGATTACATTAGAGCAGGAAGATGCCAGCGGAGACCTATAGTGCTTCTTGCAGTGCTTGCCTTGACCTTCAAGTTCTTAGGTTTGCTTTGGCTAGCTAAAGTGATTGATGGACGTCCCCCAGTCACTGTGTCCCAGTCATTGTGTGTTTGGTTCTGGGACTGAAGACCATGAAATGAACAGACTGTGAATCCCAAGGTCCAAACACTGCAGCTTTAAAGCTGCTGTTTTATGACTTTCCAGCAAATTTCCAGCTCGTACACTAAGGCCCTGAATATGACTTTGTCGTAGGAGTGGGTGCTATTTATTGCAACCAATAAAATCCGTCCCCCTCGATTCAGAATTTATTGGGTCCAATAACCAGCACCAGAGTTTTAGGGAAAATCGCATGCAGATTTTGGTGATTACCGCTATAAAATCCGCGTTACGTCTTCCCATTGAACTAGGGGTGAGGTATTTAATGCACGCGGTAATTACACACTGCAATAAATACCACAAAATTTGGAATTCCAACTCTTGCACAAATAGGGCTTGCACAGGGGTTAGAAAACATCGAGCAACTCATAATCCTACATTTTAAATGCTGTAGGCTGGCCTTAGGAATTCCAGTTGGAGAGAAGATATTTCTGACCACCAAATGTGCAGATTTGTAAACTAGTGGGTCTGCTTTTCAAACCCAAGGTCGCCTGCTTAATCAAGTTGTGTGATCGTGAGCATACCACTTTTTATCACTTTTCCTGCTTCTCAGTTCAGTTTCTTCCATGAAGATGAGAGCTCCTAGAAGAGATTCAGGGATGGATTGACAAAGGAAATCTTACATCTTCACTCGTAGAAGCACTATTCCCCACTGGGGCAGATTTACGATTTTACAAAGTTCCGCAGTAAACCAGGAAAGAAGGGCAAAGCACAGCTTTCCAGGTGTTACAGAGTGAGTCGTGGGAGTTTAGGACATCTTGTTAGTGTATGCACTTAGGCTGATATGTACCACCCACCACTTTCAAAGGTTACCAGCCACCGCTGCTTTGTGCAGACCTTACATACATGCATGACATTGGTTTTCAGTCCCCACACTCACCACAGGCAATGAGGTCAGAATTTCTCCAGGACTGCTATTGGTACCCAGTCAGCAGCGTAGCCGGTGCAGTAGCATCGGGCACCATGGACATTAGGAACCACTGGCAACCGACTATGGCTGTTTTTACTGCCCAGAGGAGAGCGGGGCCTTCTGGTTGTTCGCACGAGGGCTGTGAATCCCTTGCTAAGCCACGGTTCCCCGTCGGTCCCCGGGTACCTCGAAGCAGACAAGCAAGCGGCGGAAGGAGGCCATGAAGCAATCTTCACCGACCAGAGAAGCCCGCCCCTCTTCACCCATCAGCCCCTCGGTCTGAGTGGGCGATGCTGACACCCGCCGGAAGCGGCACATTCAGAAACTCCGAGGCTTCTTCGAGTCACGATTCTGTCAAAAAGAGGAGATTGAGATACTAATCAGGCAGTAAATCAGCAATTTTATATCATGCACAGAAATGATAGTGTCAAAGACGGCTTCGCAGCTACGCGTCTAACACGACGCCGGCTCTATCTGCTTCCTGCCGTCTTTCAGTGCTCCCGCCTCTCCCGCGAGCTGGGTCTCTCCTCCCGGTCTCTGCCCATGTCGTCATAACTCTGCCTTTCAATACTTCCTTTTTTTGTCTCTCATTTTCCATCTATCTACTCATACCGGTCATCTTTCCTCTCTGTCTCTCGTTCCCTGTTTTCCTTTTCTCATTCTGTCTCTATCCGTCACTCCCTCTCAGTGTAAAGAGACATGTATATAATACGGGGGTGGGGGGTGGTGATCTTGAGTGCAGTGAAGGTGGGGTCAAATACATGGCTAAAAAGTGTTGTGTCCTGCTGTCCCATACACCCGCCCCACACCCATCCAACACAGGCGACACCGGTCAGGTGACCCTGCCAATAAAAGAGTGCACGTGCTCTAGGTCAGTTCTAAGTGCCAGGTGTCAGTGTCCTTATTTACAAAATATGTGGGCCTTGGGCCCGCGACTTTACATTGGGGGCGAGCTGGTGTGACCCCGCGTGTACCATGCCTGCTGCTCAGCGGATCCTCACGGGGGAAGGAGTAGCCAATGTCTAGGATACCACCCACCTGCTGCCAGCAACCAAGAGCAGTGACCGGGTGCTGGGTCGCAGCCTCAGGGGCGGCCTTAGGCATGTGCAAGCTGTGCACCTGCACAGGGCCACCAAACCCCAGGGGCCACCACGAGGAATCGAAATCCGACTCTTTCTTCCTGTCGCTCATTTGTTCCCCTGTGAAATGGATGCAAAAAAGAAAAACGCTTTTGCTGGAAATGCCGTTTTGACATTTTTCTATTCAAAATATGAAAAATAAATAAATAAAGCAAGACGGAATGTTCTTAAAGTGCCCAGATCGGTTTTATTCAAACCCCAAAAACATTAGCGTCACTTTACTCAGTTTGCCAGTGAAGCGCTGTTTTCCCCCGGTGGGGAAGTGCGCCAAACCTGGAGGTACTGCGATACCTGGTTGATGGGTGGATTGGAAAACAAAATGTGTACGGCGGCTTTGTGTTCACGAATGTGGTCTTTTTAAACCATACTGCTTACGTTTTGTAAGTATATAACTAGTGGACATTGAAATGGGTCCTTTCTGGGCCCTGTAGTTTTCAGGCAGAAGCACTCACTGATTTCTGAATAGTGAGCGTAAAAGCGTTAAGTTCACCATGTTGTTCCTGCTTACATTTCACAAGCTTTATTTAATCTTTCATTCCCAATGAGTGTTTGCTTTTTCCAGGATGTTGTTACTTTTTCCTTTAGGGAGCATATTGCTCTTGCCAGTACTTAATTTGAATTGAGTCGCATCCAGTTGTTTATAGCAGGTCAAATTGGATTGTAGTTGAAGGCAATGTGAATTTCTCTCAGTGGGGCAGTATGGTGTTCAGTGAGGGAGCGGATGTAGCAATGGGGGCAGAGCTGCCGAATTTAGAACTGAGGAACCAGTTTCAGCCTTCATGAGCAGTCCCCCAGACCACTCTCCTGAGGGAGCACATTCCCACGCTAGACCTTAAAGACCCTGCAAATCTGGAAAAGCCCTGGTGTCCTAACACCAGCAGGTGGACCCTAGCAGTGGCGTGTGGGTTCACCTTGAAGGCTTGCCCACCACAATCCATACTGAAGTTCACCTCCAGTCTTGCTGGTAGGCCTAAGAAGTAGCAGACCCTAGAGCAACAGTGAGGTCACAGGACCCCTGAGAAGAGCTGGCACTAGGGTGATGCGACTGGTGTGACCGCAACGGTTGCTGACTTTGAGTGGGGGCATTATATATTCTGGTTTTAAAAGCACTTGCTGCCTCCTTCCTGGCCTACAGCAATTTTCAGCAATAATAAAAATGTCATGATAACTCCGGTGAATAAACGTCTTACTAGAGCGAGATCGGAGTTTTGTCTAGTGGAAGTTTTGACTCATGGAAAGATAGCGCAGAGGGTTAATGTGCCTGCTGCTAAGAACATGTACCATGCCCATCACAAAGTGCACATATTGTAAATAGGTTAGTGGGTTACTGCTTTCGACAGTAAGATCCTTTTGCTACTTGAAGTTTATAAGTTAAAATCCTAACAAAGAACAGTGAGCTATTAGCTTTCATCTTAGAGCTGCATACAAACTGCAAGGTATAAACTAGAGCTTTATGTTTTTTTCCCTAAGCCTTTGATTATCCTAATGTTGCAAAAAGTGTTCATTTGGATAGAAATCAATAAAGATTATTAAAGGGAACCTCCAATCATGGTATTAAGTTTTAAATTCTGAGATTGTGTTTCTCCAGATCAATCACTATTAAACTATACTGCCTACTAATATGGTTGTCATGTGACTCCTACACCTTGTAGTCCTTTGTCTGATGTAACATTTCCCATACAGTGATTTACACACGTACAATTGATTGTCTCTGTGTATATTGCCGACAACAGAAAATCCATGGCTCAGAAACAAATGGCTTGTTCTTCCACTTTTAAGCATATTTGGGACATTCTTTGATTAGAAACCTATCCCACTTTGTGAATTTATTTTAATGTCAATAACTCTTATTAATCGTTAAATAATCATGTGTATCCATTGGTTGAATTGCATAACATAATAAGCTGTAAATGGTCAGTGAAATGCCAAACAAATACTAAAGATTGGGATGTTTTGCCAATCCTGGCCACACCTCTAACTCCGCCCACTGATCCAATCCTCAGGTTATTCCCGCCCTCTGATTCTCCGCCCACAGTTCCCCTATATTTTTTTCCCCACTTCGACCACTGGATACAATACATCTTCGTGGCGGCCCCTGGCTTCCACTAACTTGCAAACACCCTGACCGTCACCCCCCCCCCTTCCCGCACCTGTGTTCCTCATTCCTGATTCGCGCCTCCCCGCAACGGTTGCGTGGGGCCGCCATCTTGCTCTGTCTGTCTATCTGGTTTTCTATTGTCCGTCCGCGGCTCGGGACGAAGCCTTTTACTGCTGAGCTGGTGGCATCTGCGAGATCTGAGAGCCTTCGTGTCCGGCCGAGCCCTGTCACAAGCTCTTATCGGCCTGAGGGCCGCATACCGGACCACGTCCGTCTGTCTGCCCACTCGGGACAGCGGTGACTGGATGCAGGTGAGGCATCTGCCTTCCAGGCAGATGAAGCGAGCAACAGGCATGTGTGTCTCTGAATGCAGGGTTCCTTTACTCCCTGTATTTTTCTGGATGTGTCAGTGCTGTCTGTCATTTTGTCTTTCTTTTTGGGTCAGTAACGCTGCCTAATAGTGTTTCTGTCTCTGTGGGGATAGATTGATCTGCGCACACTCATCCTCCTCAAACTGCTTCCCGCGTGCGGCGTGGCGTGTGTCATCAGTCTGCATTCTTTCTGGTGGTCGGACTCGGAACGTTACGACGCGTGCGGTGCCATCTAGCTGTCACACATTGCCAAACTGTGGTAGGAAGGTGTGTCTCAGTGAGTCTTACAATTTTTTAAATACAAAGAAAAAAAACATTTTAGGTGAAAAAGGGAAGAAAGGGAAGCATGATAGCTTTTTGGTAAACAGTAGGTAAACATGAGTAGTGCGTCATGTGCTGAGGTTGCGGAAATTCGTTTCTTTTGCAGTTTTCCTGGTGTGCCTGGGTGAAAACGAACCCTTATTTACTACATCGCTGCCCGCGTATCCAGAGGACACAGGTCCTGTCATGGCCCTGCAGCCGTCTGTGCCAGTCCCTCACGTCATGTGTCACAATGCCCTCCTCCTCCTCCTAAATGTTATCGTTCTGAGACAAATTCGGAAGGGTAGGAGCAGCCGCAGGTACAGGTCATCTAACGCCTTTTCTGGACGTTTTATTAAAACACCTTCCTGAGCTCCACCCCGCCCGGACCCCCTCTTCCGGGGCCCCCTACCTACGCTCCCTGCACAGGGCCACCATGAGCCTAGAGCCGCCCCTGGCAGCCTGCATTACGCTCAAGGCATCTCTACGCTGCCGACTCATTCCGCAAGAAATGGAACCCCCTCCTGCGTTGTCTGCGAGGGGCGAAGAGACAAAGCTGCGGACACGGCCTCAGGTGGGAAAAGTGCAGAAGTAGCCCCCTATATAAAATAGCAGTGCTGAGAGTTTTGTGTGCGGCGAACTGACTGGTGAGAGAAGTCCCGCAGAGAAATAAATAATTACCATCAAGGCTGCAGTCATAGGAGACTGTCGTTGCCGGTCAACAGACATTTGCAGCACTGCATCATGCCAGTAAAGCGGCCCACTGAATGTATAGGTAGGACCTGCTGCACTGATACTGTGACCCCCTCCACACCTGAAGCGTCCGCGGGGGAAAGAAAAGACTGAGTCAATAGAAGCTCTGTGGCAAGTCCAGCACACCGCCTGACACCCACCACACTGACCAGCCTTACAGCGAGGGTCCCGTAAGGTAGGTGTAACCAGTGTAGGATTGGTAACGCGGGCACCCTGGCAATGCCCGAGGGGCCGGTATCGGAATTCCAGCTGTGGCTGGTTTTCTGAGCAGCCTGGGGGCCAATTTAGGCGGTTTCCGCATTGTTCCATGCTGCCAGCAGCCCAGTGGGAGCCTGAGTGGCCTTTCTGGAGGCTGATGGGTGAACATTACCTCCCTTTTATCAACTGGTAGATGTGTCACTCCCTTTCTCTCGCTGAGCTGGCCCATTAATGTAGGCATATTGAGCGGGTGCAGGGGGCCTGAGCAAACGTGGCCTCACTTGTTTTCAGGTGTGTTTCACCAGTGTAAACTAATATGTACCTGTAGTTACCCCCAACTCCCTTTTTAAGAAAAATTTCGCTGAAGCAGTGTTTTGCGAAAAGGCAATATGCAAATGTGGGCCACTGTTTTTTTTAGCGTGCCCTGGCTGATTTTTAATCCTAATCCAACCCTGGGTGTAACGCGCAGCCAGAACAGAATTGTCACCGTTGGCCCATGAAGGAGACTGTCCCCAAGAAGTGAGCAACCCTGCCAGGTGTACACAAACCTAGGCAGGACCTAGCGCCATAATGAAGCAGCATCGAGGCACAAGCACTGTGCCCTCGAGCGTAGAGGAGGTGGAAGAGAGGTCACCCGCCATCAACGATGCAAAGCACCAAGGATATCCCAGATAAGGAGATCCTAGAGGAGGAGTCCCCGTGTGGCCTGGGCGCAGGAAGAGGCTCATCTACACATGTAAACTGCAATAGCACCACCAGCAGTGGGCCAAAGACTATTCAGGGAGTTCCCCCAATACTGCCTTAAGACTGTGTAATACGTTGGCCCATTACAGGCAAGAACAAAGTCGCAAGTCCCCTAGTGGCAAGCTGCCACAACTGCAAAAAGAGAGGAGAGTTTCACCTCCCACAGCAATCCTGCGGTTCAGCTAGAATATCTTGTCAAGGAGAAGAAAGGTATGGAAGAGGCTGCAGAACAGATCCATCAAAGTACACCTACCTCCACTGCTGTCCATGAAATGGCTGACGCACCAGAGAAGACGCCCCGTCCTACAGACAGGACCGGACCGGCGAGTGGTCCGTGGCGGGAGATATGTAGTCCAAAAGACATGACGGAGTGTGCCGGAGGTCCCTCTGAGAATGCCTGGCCTGTCGCCATTTTCAGAGCATGTGTAGAAAAGACATGCAATGCATGGCCTGTTGCCACTTTGCAACATTTACAAAGAAGACATGTGACCAGACGCCACATTATACAGGAAGCAAGAACCAAGGAAGAAGAGAGTGTGGCACGTTGCCACATTTGCAAAGAAGTAAAGGAGTGGAGAGATAGGAAGGTGATAATCCTATCACAGAAAAGCAGACGACCACAGGTGTGCAGGAGAAGTCAACAAGGGGACAAGAATGAGTACTCGTACCATTACCTGAGTGCACCTACTAATACAAGCCAGCCTCTGGGGTGCGGTGACCTCACGGCAGATAGCTCAGTGGGAGTACCAAACATAAGGCACCTACATGGGCGAACTGTGTATCTGCCCCATGCTTCACAGTGTGACCGTCCATCCACCTGTCACCGGCTGCTTAAAGTAAATAGCATCCCTGTTTGCTTACACACATGCCAAATAAGAAGAGCTGCACCAAGTGTCCGGTGAGCTACATGACTGCAAAGATCCTCCAGTCACCCTTACTCCACGCAAGTCAGCACCACCTGTCGTACAAGTCGTCTCATGGCAGCCACTCCATCATTTGCCATGTGCTTCACCACCTTCCCTGGAGCATCAAGTAACACGACTGGAGTCTTACACGTTTGCCATACAGAGTGACAATCTGAAGAACCAGTGACCATTTGTTTAACTGGGGTACATCCTGATCCCGGTAGCGAGAGCATGTTCTGACCAGGACACATCCACCCCTGATGTTGCACTAGTGACTAGGCGGTGGCTCCGAGGTGGTCTTGCGGCTGTCCAGATGCAGACACGTGCAGACCCAGTGCAGCTCATAAGCAGTCCTGTGACAACTCATCCAATGTCCCTCCCCATGCGTGAGAGATGGACTTTACTTTGCCCCACCAATGGATTCCAGGAAGCAGCCAGGCCATGCAACAGATAATGCCAAGACTGTCTTCTAGGGATCAAGCGACATCATCGTCAAGTGTTCACAGTGGACTCCACCTACGCTCCTGATGCACCTGCGTTTGAACTATAAGACACTAATTGCCTCACAGCAAGAGTACTCTGGACCAACTAACATCACATAGGTGGACTGTCACTCAACTGACGCAAAGCCGAAAGGTCTGGACTCCATCAGCGCTGTGCTCATGTCCAGATGTACCTGGTTAAAGTATGGGTACATGCCAAGATGCTCGAGTGCCCCCAGCTGCACGTGTCCACCGCTGTCCTGCGTTCTGCATCTCAGAACTGTGAGACTTCAGTTATTTTTAGTTGTCTTCTCATTCCTTCCCACAGGTTGGGCTTTTGTTTGTTTTTTGTTTTAATAAAATTTGGGAGGAATATTGTGTCCTGCTGGACACAGTCTAGTGTTTTGCCAGTCTCTCCATCGAGGGCTGGCCCATACACCCACCCCACACCCATCCAACACAAACGTCACTGGTCAGGTGACCCTGCCAATAAAAGAGCCCGAGTGCACGTGCTCGAGGCCAGTTCTAAGTACCATACACATGGTGTCTGTCCTTATTTTCAAAGTATGTGGGCCTAGGGCCCACGACTTTAGAAAAAGGACAAAATATTCTCAAATTAGTTGTCGGTCTTTCACCTTCGGGTAATTGCATAGAAAATAACACATACTCCATAAATTGAATATAAATAAAAGCTAAACTAATCAGTGGCAATGCAGTTTTCTACTTTATGAAATCTCAGTCGGTTAATGTGATGACTGCAGGCGCCTGTGTCGGTAACCAGGGAGTCAGGGAACTGAATCCTGATTGGTACAGTATAGATTAACGAGTTGTAGTTCAAGTTCAAAAACTTTATTCGAATACCAAACGCAGCCATAAAAGTGCATACAGTAAAATACATATTAAAAATACATACACAATAAAACAAATCAGAAAATGATAAAAGTAAAATTTTGTCTCTCATTAATTAACTTTCAGGCAGTACTTCAAACATTACAGCAAATCTACTCAGTGTTCATAGGCCTACGACCACATACTGCTGCTCTCAGAAATTCTCCCATATTGATAATTACTTAATCATCCGTAAATTGGAAGATTACATCTAGGACTTCTCCGAGATTACTAATATGACACTTTTCATGAGGGGAGCAAAAAGTATCTTGAGTGCATAGCATAATATCCACAAAAAAGGTAAAATGCAACAATATTTGACCAGAGTTACCATCACATGGGCATGATAAACATTCAAGATTGGTGTTAAAGCCCAATGAGTTGTACATTTATAGTGCTTCGAGGTACCAGCTTGTGACAAAAAGCACAATGAATATGTAAATCATTATTTTGAAATAGTATAATACATAGGATTCTGTAATCCCTGAATAACAAACAACCTGGCTCTAATTTCTTCATAATAGGTGGCTTGTGACATACCCAGTTGCCTATTATAAAGACATGGCTACAATAACTTATGACAGTTAAGTTCTGAGTCACAATGCCTGATGCCAAAGTCAGCTTCCAAGGGTAAAGGCTGGTCAGGTTATGGAGCATAATTAAAGCAGCTGTTTAGAGAATGAAAATTAACTCTAGCTTTCCTTTGCTCCATTTTTCTAGCTGTACGGAGACAAGCAGAAAGGAGATATTTATGGCAACATGTTGTTTTTGCACTCCATAGGTACTTACAAATAATTACACATCTTTAGCTAATGCACCTTTTAAAAGAAGAAAAACGGACTTTGGCAACTTATACCTAACAGATTTTTTTATGTGTTTCATTTTGCACCAGAGATTCAATTTGTATTCCTCAGGTTTGCAAACATGCTCTCTCTTTCATGCAAGAGAGCTATACACTAAGGGTTTTGTGAGAAAGGTGATGGTGTGACTATGTATTATAAGCAATTAAGTACCCTCTGCTATATAAAATAAAGATATTGCAAGTCACATCGGAGTTCTATGAGCTTATAAAGGAACTTGGTCCTTGGCCTTGTTCCCCTATACAGCAAGGAGTACTCTATACCATGTATTACACACAGTATAAGATGGGCTGCAGCAAAATATGAAAAAGGTTTAGTGTTTAAGATAAATGCTTTCAAAATATATATTTTTGTAATACTGCAATCAGATAGTACACAATACAAATTATTTTTAACAACTTTATTTAAACGTTTTGGAAAGCATAATATTAGGGTTGTTATATGCTTCAAAATAGGATTGTATGGCTTTGGCAAAGTAGAAAGTTGACACTGTTTATAAAAATAGGTTTACACATTTGTGGGGAACTCCTGGTCACAGGCCCACCAGAGCAGACCATTAATAAGGGGCATTTCTGACAAATGAGTTTGATGTCAAACCTGTTTGACAGACAAGACCCCTACCTGACTAGTCTTAGGAAACACATCAAGAGCTCTCCTGCCTGATGGTAGTAGCTCGTACCAGCACCCACCAAGCTGGTGCAAGTAGGGGCACGGTGATGAAGCATGCAAACCAAGGGTGGGTAAGAGCCATTTGTGCTTTAAAATAGGATTATCAATACATCCTTTACTCTTTCAGTAAGGTGCCCCCACTTGCCTAATTTTTAGCAAGGAGTACCTTTGTGATTTATTTATTGTTTGAAGCATGTACTCCCTTACTTTATTCCCCCCCACACACACATTTCTTCCATTTGTGTATACTTTACTTTGAATCTGGACACTTCTGTTAATGTGTTGAGTTCAAGTATAAAAGCAGGTAGGGAACCTACAGGATTGATGAGAAAGCATCAAATGTCACTGTGAACAGTATGGTCTTATGTTCAGCAGTACTCACTTTGAAACTGCTGATGTTCGGATAGCTGAGAGCTCTCTAAATCAGTGGCTCCATGAAAAGAGCAAACAACATCTCCTCCCTCTTGTTGTCAGGATATCATCAGAAAATTCTGTGTTTCCCTTAGTTTGGTGAACAGCTGTTCATAATTAGCTTGAAAGCATTTTTCATTACCATGCCTGATTGCATCTTGTCAAGGACCTTTGAATTTTTTTTCCAGTTGACTATCAAAGGCCGTCCCCAAGTCAAACGAGAGAAGGACCACAGTCTTCTTTGTCTTCTCAACTTCCTCTATGAGCGCATCAGCCAATCTCGTGTTATGGACTGTCTAATTGTTGCGATTGAAACCTTACTGTTAAATAGATATCATTTTGAGGGTTGTATTACTGAATATTGGCACCAACAATATTGTTGTATAAGAATATCAAGGAACAAACGGGCACATGCATCAAGATAAGGAATTGTGATTCCTTAATAGCGATTTTTAAGGAATCGCTATTTAGGAGTAGCGATTCCTTATGCATGTAGGATTTGCAAAAAAAATGCGCTTCCTACACATTCCCTAATAGCGAATCGCAAATTGCAATTCACTATTAGGGAATGCATTCCGATTCATTCCAATGGGCCTAGAGGTCCATAGGAATTAATGAGAGAGCATTCGCAGTTTGCAATTATCATATAGGTGATCGCAAATTGCGAATGCAATTTTAAGGGTGCTAGGGGACCTAAGGCCCCCCTGATGCATCCCCTAAACAGATAAGTGTGCACATGTGGTGCACACACATACCCTAAGGGCATGTGTGTGCCCCACATGGCACTTTGAAAAATGCAATTTTGTGCATTTTTCTAAGGATTTGCAAGTTACCATCAACTTGAAGTTGATGGTAATTTGCAAATCCTCAATGCAAAGTTGCATTTTTCAAATGCTTCATGCACTGCATTTAGGGAATCAGAAATTGCAATTCCCTAAATGCATTCGCAAATTAGTTAATCGCAAAAATTGCAATTACCTATTTTGAAAATGCATTTTGGTTTGATGCATCGGAATGCCTTTTTACTGATCGCAAACGGGCGGATTTTGCAAATCGGCTTGTTTGTGACCGCTAAAAAGCTTGATGCATGTGTCCCAAAATATTGAAAGGTAAGTGCAATATTTAATATTCAGGGTGCACACCTATTATCAGCCAGATTGAGTGACTGGCTATTAGAATGGACTTAAATAACATATCAACTGAGTAGTGCCTTAGGCACTGGAGGAACTGCAGGATGTACAATCTTTGTCTTGTTTTGGGATGAGGGTCAGGTGAGATAGAAGCATATATTTCCTTGTGAGTGGTGCTGCAAGGATATTCACATACAATTTGTAGAAGGACACCAGGAAGCCATCATAAACCATGTGCCCAGGGCCTTCCTTCCTGGCATATGTTTTATAGCCACCCTAACCTCTTCCTCCTTAATCTCATCCAGTAGTTCAATATCTGAATGGTTTATGGGTAGGTTATAGCCCACCAGATAATCATCTAGTTTGGACAAATCTAGTGATTGCTTCCGGAAAAGGGACGAGTAGTAGCCTGTAATTGTGGTAAGGATGCTGTACTGGTGCTATGGGGAATGCCTCTTTCATTCTTTACCTCTCTTATCACATTGCAGGAAGGTATGTGTGCTTTAATTTGTATGCCAACATTTTGTCTGCTTTTTCGTCTTTTTCATAATATGCTTGTTCAATGTAACGGAGTTTCTTGGTTACACCTTTCATTAAAAGCTGTTCTAGTTTGCCTCATACTCATCTCAATGTTCTATAAGAGCCCACGATTGTAAGCTGTAATTCTAATTGTCATGTGGGAGATCGATTCCCCAATTATTACTGCTTTTGCAGCATTCCATACTATACCATAACTCGCTTCCTCATTGACATTCTCCTCAAAGTAATGTTCTATCACACCTTTTATTCTTTCTCTTAGTGTGCTGTCTCTTGGTGCTATTTCATTAGCTATCCAGGGGTGGGTCTGAGCTTCTTCTAGTGGGACTGGGTCAAGCGCTAACCGTATCGGAGTGTGACCTGATAATGCTTTCACCCCTATTTAGGAGTCTACTATCCTAGGAGGAAAATCTCTCGATATGAGTGAGAAGTCGATTTGTGAGTGGGACTGGGGTGCATTAGAGTAGAAAAGAACATGAGATACTTTTCCTCCCCCTACTCATATCTCCAAACATCAAGGTTTAGGTCTTGAACGTAATGAAGCAGGGTTTTCGCGTAAAATAAAACCTGCTCGAATTGAACCCTCATTAACATTCACTAAACGTGTACAGTGGAAAAACTAATGAAAAGGGCTTAACATGAGTGAAATGCTTTTGCACAAGTGTGAAATGAAACTGACGAGTAGGCCGCAAAACTTGCCTCATAGCTAATGTAAGTAAAAGAACTAATGCTGCTTCAAGTGAACGTTACTAATATTGGCTGAAAATAAAATATATTACTAACGTGGCGCAGGGATTGATGCAGCATTTGGGTTGGTGCGTAGAAAATCATTTTCATGAAAGTAATAAATGTTTGTGTTTCATTTTTTATAGAAAATAAAACATGGGGTTTCGTTCTGCATGTCGGGTTAAGGGTTAAGCAGTGAAGAAAACGGGAAAAATGATTTTAAACTATGAAGTGCGAGCAGGAGAAGAGAAAGAGCCTGAATGTGTCTTTCAAAGACTCATGAACGGGCCAACAATCTGAACAAAAGGACATTGTTGTGAACGGAGAGTTATACAATGTTTTAACTCTTTGTTAAACTAGAGGAAATGTGGATAGTGAAATGAAGAATATTTCCTGGTTACGTGGTTGATGTCATAGCCTATTCTCAAACAATAGCCCTTTAAAGAATCTTGCATGTGTAGACAGTGGAGTGATCATACACCCCCTTTCCTAGCCAATCAAATCACTAGTAGAGCCTGAGTTTGATACTTCTATGGGATGGTCTTTGGGTTTAGGGTATAATTGAGGTACCCGGAGGGAGGGGTTTTGGACAGACATCTTTGCTGACTGTTGGGGTGCGATCGACGTATGTCGGCGGTTTTGCTGTTTCTCCTGTGTATCCTGAATCTTAGTCTTTGCCTCTTCAAATCTTCTTGAAGGGCCTCTTGCTGTTACCCCGGCCAGGTGATAGTGTTTCCTTAATGGGTTAGTAATAGCCTGATATCCAATTTGCATAATTATTTGCAAATGTATTTCTCTCTGAAACTTTTGTCTCTTCTCCTATCCACTCCTCAATGTTCTGTCATTGACTATGAATTTGTCATTTTTTCTCTTCTGGTGTTCTTTGCTCAGTGAAGATCTATGATTGGTTCTGTATTTCATGTATTTACTGAGATTTCATTCACATTATTATTATTTAGATAAATATTATAAACTTCCAAATGAGTGTGTCTTTATTGCAGTATTTTTTTATTATGATTATTAATTTGTCTATCCTGACCGACTTTAAAAGATCATATCGACATATTTGGTAAATTAGAGAGACCGATTTAGGGAAATGGTAAGTTTGGTTTAGTTTTGGAATTACAACTAACCCAGCATAAAGGGGCCTGTTGGGTAATGGAAATTGGGTCCTATCTTTAGAAATTATTTAGTCCCTGAGCGCTGGATCAAACGCCTTGTGTAAGAGATAATGGAGCACTGCGACAAGCTTGTTGAATGGGGGGTTCTGTTCTTCGTGGTGTCGTCATTGCTTTAAAATGCATTCCAAGGATCAGACTCCCTCACATAAAATGAGCTATCTTGGAAAAAAAGTTTTGTAAAAATGTTTTTTACCTTCATTGGCGTATATCTCATTATAAATATTGGGGAAGGCAGTCCGGCATGCCTCTGGTGCCTACATATCTTCCGTCACTGGGTGTAACAGGTAAAGTAAAATCTTAGCCTTGCTGTAAAGGATAATGATACCTTTAGTTTTGTTATTACTGGTAGCCTGAAATTGTGAGGGAAACCAGTATGACCATAGGCATGGGGTAGACTATCTTTATTGAGTAGATGTGTTTCTTGAGGACATGCAATATTTACTTTCTTGTTTTTTAACCACTGTAATATCGCTCGTCATTTTACTTAGGAAGTTAAGTCCCTGCATGTTCAGGAACACTATTGATAGGGCATTCATTGGTTAAATTATATTCATTCTCTGTGTTGTGCTATGCACCAGCGGCTCCTCTGCTAAGGAGGAGGAGGGTCGCCCCACTGCTTTTCAGCAGCCCAAAAATGTAAAAATACAATTATAATAACATGTTGTTACTATCATTTTATTTTTCAGTGCAAGCCAGGTTAGGACGGGGCGGGCTGAACTGTCAGAGCAGGGGGAGGAGGAAATATGTGCCCTTAAGTGTGCATGACTGTTTGACCGGCCATCATGAGCTGGCCAGATAGTGATGCAAATTTAGCATATGCTCCACCTGGCTGTATTGCACGGCCTGGATGGAGAACATGCAAAAGCTCCCACTCCGTTTGAGCTCCGAACCAGGCCGCTCACACCAATCACAATGCTGCTGTCATGCTGAGTACAGCAGCACTGTGATTGGCCCGGGGGGAGCCTGTGTGCTTCTTACTTTTAGGAGTCAAGAAGAGAAGCGGAGGAGAGACGACAGAGGAGAGACGGCGGCCGTGCAGAGGTAAGTGTTATATATACATTATTTTCACCCCTGCCTTGCCACCCCTGTTCTGTACCAGTCGCCACTGGTGCTATGTCCCCATGAATTTCTCTCCCTCACCTTCAATACCAATTCAAACATGAGCATTTCGCCCCTGGCTCACTCCTAGACATCAGAGAAACATGTCACATCCTGCCTATGATCTGTGTTATTGTTTCCTTTATCTTGCCTAAACAAAACAAACACACAGCTAACAAAAATAACTGTGGACATAATCTAAACCTGTAAACTATAAAACAAGCCTCTTGCATCATGCTGGTGGGGCTAACTGTGGGAAATATGCCTGTGCTCCTGGCTCCTGCATCCATGCCTTCCTCCACGTAAAGATCCTTGATTGTTAGGTACAGTAATTATGCCAACGATCTGTGCTTAAGCAAAAAGATCTAGTTCGGAGCCAGGTCTCCCTGATATGTCAATCGTCTGTGTCGAGACTACATCCATTATTTATGAGGAATTTTTTGTGACACTGCGGCGGCGAAAACAATGAGCCACACTGCACCATATTTACAAAGTGACACATCTAGGCAGATGCGTCACTTTGTAAAGCCCTACCCCCCTGCCCTTGGGCAGGCTCTAAACCACCTGAGTCAAGGCCGGAAATTGTGAAAATTAAGTAAGACACCTGGCTATCCACACTTGCCAATACCAGACCGGCATCAGGAAATGATCCTCGGGCTGCAAATGATATGGTAACTGGGTGGATCAACAACTCCCTGGATGCTCTGATCCCCATCTGTACTCTAAAAAAGGTAACCAAAGGAAAATCTGCACCTTGGTTTGATGAATCCTTAATCTCCCTGAAATATAGATGCAACAAATTGGAAAGAAAGAGGAGACTTAAATACGATCATTAAGCAAAACGTGCCTATCAGGCAGCCACCTAGTGCTATCATCAAGAGATAAAAAGGATGCAAGTCGCTTTTTATGAAGAACTACTAGGCAAGGTAGCCAACGCTCCTATGCAGCTATTTCGCATTATAAAATTAGTAACTACTCCTAAAAGCGGAAATGTACTGCTAGTCCCTCAGAAGGACGCTGAAAGGAATTAGGAGCCTATTTTCAAAACAAGGTGGCCAACATCTACAGTGAATTATAAAAGTGTAGGATGCCTTATACACTGGTCCAGAAACATTGCCATTAACAGAAGATACAGACTGTCTTCATAATTTTCCCCTTATCACGGAAGAAGCTCTCCCAGACCTATTTGGGAAAGTGAAATCGGGCTCTCCTCCTGACCCGGCCCCTCTCCACATTGTTTCACTTGGGAGCCAAGAAATTCTCCCTATAATTCGGAAACTATTTAATCTGAGAATGGTAACATGAGGTGGTCCAGCCTCTGTTTAAAAAAAACACACTTTGACCCTGCTTGCCCAGGAAACCTTAGGCCTATATCGCTGCGCCTCAGAGAAACACATCGATCAGCATCCTTCTAAGCTTCTGGAGGATAATTTGCTTCTGGATGACTCCCAGAATGGATTTTATCTGAAGCATAGAAGGGAGTCGGCGTTACTGGTGGTAACTGAGGAGGCAAAACAAATCCTAGATAAAGGAGGAGCTGCAGCCATTATCCTCCTCGACCTCAGTGCAGCATTCGATACGGTTGATCATGAGACCTTGGCAGTCAGGTTGAGGGAAATTTTCATAAGGAGTCCCGATCTAGAATGGCTGGTGTCTTTTTTAAAAGAAAGATCATGCTAGATATGTGAAACTCCCTGTTACACTGAGTCTGTCCCTTTGAAGTGTGGGGTTCTGCAGAGTCCTGCACTCAGCCCCATTCTTTTTAATATCCATGTTTAACCACTGGCCTCCATTGTTAAGGAATTTGGGGGCATATTATCAAGCCCATTATCACCGCTATAGCGGCCGTTTTCGTCCAAAAAGCGGCAATCATTTTATGGCAGTATTATCAAGGACACGCTAACAGGCTTTAGCGCGTGATTCCTTGTGCTAGCACCCGTTTCACTAACGCCTTGAATCGCATTGCTAATGAGATGCAAAGTAGGCGTTCCTCACATAACTTCCATGGGAATATATCGGTAACGCAGCATCGCGATATTTACAACGATGTCCCGGACCCACATAGCGACAATTAAAATCGTGCTAAGCCCCCCTTAACACTGGAATCTAACCTGCAAAGCTCCTGACTTGGCTATATTATCCTATGGGAGGTGGATTGTCAGGCTAAGTGCACCATGTCATATTAGCAAGGATTTACCTATCGCTGACTTTTTATTGCTGGATTACATGCGATATTCCCGCATTTCCCCACTATCACTGGATTTATTATCGCCTTGGAGATAAGCGTTGATAATAACGCTCTATCTCGACGATTAAAACCAGCGATGGCCGGCGATAAGGAAAAGCGCACTAAACGCGCTTAGCGATAATCATCGCTGTTTGTTGATGATATGCCCCTCGGAGTGTCTAGTGTGTCCTATGCTGACAACACGCAGCTTGTCAACTCCATCTCTTCTAGTGAGGGTTCTGAGCTTCAGTAAGGCCCTTGCCTTGAGAAAGTGGGTCACTGGATGGCAAGTTAATCATTGAAATTAAATTTATTTTTATTTATTTATTTATAGAGCGCGAACAAGATCCTTGCGGATATCAGAGCGCTTTACAAAACAGCTGGATGTAAGTAGAACAATACAAAATATGCAGGTAAACAATCATATAAAAGCATAGTTGGTGCACATAAAGTAGGAGGATTAAAGCATGGTGCTGTCTATTATAACAGGAAACAAGAGAACTCAGGTCTGAGGAGATAGAGCTCATGTAAATTTAGCCATGAGAAACGCTTTGACTTCTTTTTTGAAAGAGGCGGAGGAGGCGTTCCGTCTGGTTGCGGGGGGCAGAGCGTTCCAAATTCTGGGCGCCATCCCCGAGAAGGATCGATTATAAGTTTTCTTTTTGTTGAACCTTTGGGGTTTCAGTAAAAGGTTTTCAGCACTCCTGGAGGACCTTAAACCCCCAGAGATTGTCAGTTTCTGCGCGAGGTAGCTGGGAGAGCTGTGGTGTAAGGCTTTATGGGTCATGCACGCCACTTTTAGGTGGATTCTAGCTTCAAAAGGAAGCCAATTCAGGGATTTTAAGTCCGGGGAAATGTGTGCAGTTCTTTTCGAGCCGGTGATGAGTCTAGCTGCAGCATTGATCGACGCTCTTAAGGGTGCTGTTGCAGCTTTTGGGAGGCCACACAGGGAGACACTTCCATAGTCAACACAAGGGATAACTAGCGCTTGTACTGCTAACTTGAGGTCCTCGACTGGCAGGAAGGGTTTCAGTTTCCTTAGGGTACTTATCTGGAAGTTAGCTCTCTTAGTAGTGTTACTGATGTGTTTTTGCATCATGAGGTTGTTGTCGAGAGTGATCCCCAAGGATTTTGCTGAGTCCACGATAGTTGGTTGTACGTTGAACGCTGTGAGCTGTTTGATCAAGTCATGCATTAAAGGGATCTTGGCCGGTGGTGCTATGAGGAGGAATTCTGTTTTTAATGCGTTCAGTTTGAGATGGTTTTCTGATAACCAAGACTGGGTGATCATGAGTATGGAGTTGAGCAAATTAATGTCTTCGATGGAATTGATCTTAAGGTATAGTTGTGTGTCGTCCGCATACATATGAAATTGCACATTGGATGTTTGCAGGATTTCAGTGAGAGGTTCCATGAACAAGTTGAATAGGGATGGTGATCGAACTGATGGTACCGGGAAACAATCCCCTCCCAGTGTCATTGTTGGGTCGGCCAGATAGTCTAGGGACTGTACCCATCCTGCCGTCCCCTATAAAAATCTTAGGAATGTGGTTGGACAGCTGACTTTCGATGGAAGTTCAAGCCTATTTCATGCAGAAGAGTGGTAGCGCAGGCACTGATTTTGTCATGCCTGGATTTAGGAAAATCCCTTCATCTGGGCTCCCCCAAATCAGTTGAAAAAAGTCTCCAGGTGCTGCAAAATGCTGCTGCCAGAACTATCTACAAGATACCTAAAAGTTCCTCAGCCAAAAAAGCCTTGACCTCTTTACACTGGCTTCCCGTGGAGCATAGAATTAAATTCAAGGCACTGCGTCTGGTAGACAGGGCAATAAATGGGAAGGGCCCCCTTATGGTTAGAGCATTATTAACCTCCTACATTCCAAGCAGGACATTGAGATCTTCTAACAGGGGTCTCTTAACAGATCCACGCATTCAAAACGACAAATGGAGTGAAAGATCTGCTTTCACCTTTCTCCCAAACTGTGGAAAACAATATCAACCAGTTTGAGAACATAGTCGGATGAGGTCAGATTCAGAAAACGTCTCAAAACTTGGCTATACCCCAAGTCATTCTCAGGCCTGACTGTAGTTCTATAGGTGCACTCTGACTCACACAGTGCTGGAAAGCCTTAGGGTAGCTCTGCGCTTTATAAGTTAAGATAAGATCAGAATGCAGTACACATAGAAAGAGTAAAAACGAGGAGAAGCAAAAGTATTTCTCCTCATTGCACAAACCTAATGCCTAGTTTTTACATGGCGTTAATTTTTGGCACTGCCTCAGATTTACACATTCTTGTAAATCTAGGTCAGCGTACAAAAGCAATGGGTGTTGCGATGGAATACTCAACGCAACGCTCATTGCACGCCCCTCTCACGCCGAAAACTGGGCGAAAGGGTACTATATTTACAAAGCAGCGTTAAGCCCCACAAAGTAGCTTAACGCCGCTTTGTAAATATGGTGCAGGGCACTGCATCACCAGAACGTCAGAAAAAGTGACGTTCCGGAGGGTGCAGTCCCCTTTTAAATATGCCCCTCAGTCTCTCATGGTGGAGGTGGGTGGGGAACCCATATGAGCTTTAAATACTTATATGGGAAAGTTTCAACTGGCACCTGAATTGTTTCTTTGGGCTCGCAGTCCTTATGCAATGGTCACCATCTGCTTCTTTGTGGTCACCTAAGCACTATTGTGTTTTGTGAGGAGATTACTGAGAACCACAGTTCTCCTGTGGCCTGCTATTTATAAAGTACTAGAGTCCGACCCACATTTTGGGGAATCCAGCTGCCCCTTGGGTCTCACTGCAACAGGTGGATGATTTTGACCTCCAAGCCCCAGGCTGCTGCTCTCCGTAACAAGTTATGCCTTCTTCAGCATTTTGTGGGGGCATCCGTAGGGGCCATCTTCAATGCCGATGATCATGTCTCGGTTTCCAGCGTTATAAGTCTCCAAAAGGCAGTCTCTCTTCTCACTCCACTGTCGCACATCCATAAGGGTTCCCTGATTTCTTTTCCTACAGGCCGCAGTTTGGCAGTGGCACAGGCCTCATGGGAGCGAGGTCCTTGGAGCTCAGTCAGAACGCATCTTTACAGGTTCCTGTCCTGGCAATACCCCCTATAAACAATTTTTTATATCTGTCAATTAAAAGGACGTACTCAAGAAATCAGCTGATAACAAGAATATCGTGGCCAAGAATATCGGCTTTAAGGTAAGAAATATTGATTTTAAAAATATAGAAGCCATTAATATCATTTGCAAAAATATAGTTGGTTAAAATATCGTTTTTTTAATAAAAGTTATTTATTTTAGTATATATTTTAAATGTATGTGATGTATTTTTTTGTATAATTATTGTTTATGTTTTGTAATATATATGTTACATTTTTAGTAGTTATTAATTTAATTTTAATTCAATTTTGCGTTTTTTAGTTCCGTAGTGGATTGCGGGTTTATAGGGCAATAAGGTGGGAAGTAATTTAATCAAAATTAATTAAGGAATATATTTATATATTAATTTTTTTAATTGTGATTTTTTAATGTTAATTGAGTTTTAAATGTTTTGAGGTACATTTTAGGTGCTGGTTGTGGGGTTTATAGGGGTAAAGTGTAGGAAGTAATTTATTTTTAATTATTTAATAATTAGTTGTTAATTAATATTAAATAATTAGTTGACAATTAATTATGGTAATTGTGTAATTTACTTTAGGTGCGGGTTGTCGGGTTTATAGAGGTAAAGGGTGGAAATTGATTTATTTTTAATTAGTTAATAATTAGTTGTTAATTAATATTCATTAATTGATAATTATGGTAATTGTGTAATTAATTTTAGGTGCAGGTTGTGGGGTTTTTAGGGGTAAAGGGTGGGAAGTAATTAATTTTCAAATATTAATAATTTGTTGTTAATTAATATTAATTAATTGACAATTAATTATGGTAATTGTGTCATTATTTTAGGTGTGGGTTGTGGGTTTTTTTAATGGTAAAGGGAAGGAAGTAATAATTTTTTTTATTAATTAATGATTAGTTGATAATTAATATTAATTAATTCATTGCTAATTAAGTCGTGCAATTGTTTAATTATTTTTGTGTGTCTGGGTTTTGGGTTTATAGGGGTGAAGGGTGGGAGTAAATTAATTTGACTTACTTTATAATTAGTTGTTAAATACTATTGATTATTTAATTGAAAACGTTTTTTAATTGTGTAATGATTTTTTTTACAGTTTAATTTTAGGTGTGGCATTTGGGGATTATAGGTGTAAAGGGTGGGAATTAATTAAATTTGATGTGTTTTAATTTGTTTTTTAATTAATAATATGTGTTTAATTGATGATTAATTATGTTAAATATGCAAATACTTTTGTATGTGGGTTGTGAGTTGTGTGGTGTTATAGGGTAGGAAGTAATTAGACGAAATTTATGTGAAAACTTATGTTTTTGTTAATAAATAATTTCTTAAAAAAAATGTTTGTTTGAATTTTCTTTATTTAATATAATATTTGTAGGTATTTGTGATATGTATTTAACATTATAATATGTATTTTTTAAAATATTAAATATATATTTCTTTTCATTTTAAACATATTCTTATTCTTATTTAGTTTAAAAAATATATATTTTTATTTTGTTGATGATATTTTGTTTGTTCACAATTTTGAACTGACTGGAGTGAGAATAGTAAATGTTACCCCTTTGCAATCCAACACTTTTCCTATTGACTGGAGTGGGGATAGTAAATTGTATCTCTCTGCTAACCAACACTTTCCCTACTATTGCACTCACTGGAGTGGGAATAGTAATTCTTAGCCCTTCGCTACCCAACACTTTCCCTACTGTTGCACTCACTGGACTGAGAATAGTAATTGTTACACCTCTGCTATGCAACACTTTCCCTACTGTTGCACTCACTGGGGTGGGAATAGTACATTGTATCCCTCCACTATCCAACACTTTCCCTCCTGTTGCAACTCACTGGAGTGGGAATAGTAATTTTTACTCCTCCGCTATCCAACACTTTCCCTACTGTTGCACTTACTGGAGTGGGAATAGTAATTTTTACCTCTCTGCTATCCAACACTTTCGCTACTGTTGCACTAATTGGAGTGGGAATAGTACGTTTTTGCCCCTCCTCTATCTAACACTTGCCCTACTGTTGCACTTACTGGAGTGGGAATAGTAAACGTTATCCCTCCGGTATCCAACACTTTCCCTACTGTTGCACTCACTGGAGTGGGAATAGTCATTTTTACCCCTCGGCTATCCAACACTTTCCCTACTGTTGCACTCACTGGAGTGGGAAATTTAAGTTTAAAGATTTTTACATATATCACTTTGTTTTTGGAATCTAAGTGACCTGCCTCGGTCACGGATGGCACAACTGCAATTACATTGCGGGTCCGCTGCCGCCAGGAATTCAAGCGGTGGCGTTGAGCAGGAGATGCCTTGAACTGCATTTGTATTCCAGTATTACATTTCTTCCCCATTAAATTGTTTTTAAATTTTACGAATGGTGATTGTTGATGGCACCCCATCTGGGGTTGATTGAATACAGAAATACCAGCCCCATAATGCTTTGTAATTATCTATTTTAGAGTCATGGAAATAAAAGAGGGAAAACGCTGGTCGTCTGCACGTCATCAATTTTGAATCGGAGGCTGCCCATGAAGAAGGGCGATTTGCCCGAAACGCGTCGGCAGCAAAACGCGTCGGCAGCAGATTTGAGGGGTTGTGTTTGCTGGACCTGTGCGATCCTGAGTGTGCCTCCACCTCAGGGGTAACCTTGTTTTTGGAATATATATATATATATTTATTGTGAAATTTTTATATAAGTTAAAAATGATAAAATACATTAAAAGTATTAGTTTAACAATTGTTTTAATGTAAATATATATATTAATTATTATATCACCAGAAAAAGGGTAGCCCCTACTGAAAGGAAGCCAGTAGGCAGGTAGGTATTTTAATTCTTTAATGGGAACAACTTGCCAACAGATAGCAGCGTGGAAAAGGCATCAGCATAAACGTCCAGCCAGACGCGTTTCGGGAACTCCGTTCCCTTCCTCAACGGCTTTACAAACTGCAAAAAACAAGACAGCGTTCTCCGCACATTTTAAATTCCAGGGTCCTGCCCAGGTGGGTTTCTGTAGTGTGGAGAAATGACCTCAAGTGAGTTACATTATCCCTCCCCATTTAATTGGTCTATCTTTCTTTCATCTAGTTCATGCATCCTCCCTCCTTTACATTCTTCATTTATTCTGTTTTATTCTTTTTCGCTCCATTCAAATCATTCTTCCTTTCTGACTTTGTTCCATAATCCTTTCATCCCATTATTTCTACCTTCTTTTCTGGTTCTTCCTTCCTCCTCCATTTTGCTAATTCTCATTTTCTCCCCTTCTTTTGTTCTTCTGGCCCTCAATATTGGGGAGAGGATGTAGTCTTACGGTTAGAGCAGTCGACCTTGAAGTTGGTGAACCGGGTTTGAGTCTTGGCAACGACGCTCAACATCCTGTGATTCTGGGCAAATCACTTAATCTCCCTGTGCCTAACGAAAATGAATGTGTCCATCTGTAACGAAACTGGTGCTCATGTAAAGCGCTCTGATACCTGATGTCTCGGATCTTGTGCGCGCTATATTAAAACTCTTAAAAAATAAATATATATATACAATTCTCTTCCTTCCTTCCTTAAGCTCTTCTATCCTGTTTTTACTTGTTCATACCTTCCTTCCATAATCATCCCTTCCTTCCTTCATTTCATTGTTCCTTTCTCTATTTTTCTATTCCTGTCTCCTCCTGTCTTCCCTTTCCCTCTTCGGGGAAGAATTGTTCAGAATTGCTCAGAATTGTTCTTTACTAGTTTACATTTTTGCAGAGTTTATCTGTGCTCAATTAGACCCAACAAAGCGCCCCCTTCTCCAGGCCATCTCTTTGACCCTATCCATGGAATTTGCTCCTTTCCATTTTCTCCTGGGCCATTGATCTCAGGCCCCAGAGGTCAGGGTGAATATGCCTCTGAATATGACCATTTAGGCCTCCTCTCTGCCACTCCCTCGACTCATCTGAGAGGACATCTGTGTGTAAACAGAGGTCAAAGTTGGCCATAGTTATGGGGACCAAAATATTTTTAATTTTACAAAAACAATTCCCATACATTTTGTTAAAAACAACCATTCCTGAATTGTTAATGGGAACGTGGGGTAACTTAATTTAAGAAGTCACTTGAAGTATCCTGATGACATACATTCAATATTTATGAGTTAATGTAATGAGGCTGAGTTTTGGAAAGTGCCCTTTTAATGACTCATAACATGCACTAGGTACAAAGTCATTAGCTCTTACTAATATGCATTTTTTGAAAGCACTTGTTTTATCAAATACACTAAATCATTGTGTAGCAGCCTTTTATATACTGTGTATAATACAATGTTAAAATATTGACTTAAATATTACTATTAATTGCTGGGACCTCATAGCGCTAAAAGTACATAAGTCACTATTCTGCACTGCTTACTTCAATTCTGTGACTCTCTTGTCTCACAAACAGGCATTTGCAGTGGTCAGATTAACCAATTAATGTTTCATGATGTAAGAGAGTTAATTTTCCACCAACGAGTTTAATTTGCATTTATTTTTCATTTATTGTGTGTGCATTATTTCATATGCAGTCGCTGTGAAGGTGAAAAATAACCCAAAATATTTAAAGAATATTTTGTTGTTTTCAGCCATGTCTAAGCTGCTATGTTTTCCCTGATATCAGTACATAATTTCAACATAAAATGATGGAACAAAGCACTTTAAAAATGCTTTCTTCAGCTGCCATGATTGATAATTAAAATAAACTATGATAGAAAAGCCATGCTAAGAATGCATACAGAGGAGTTCATATAAAGTTCTACTTAACCATGTCTGCGCCTTTGCAGAATCATAAAACGTGAATGGGTGGCTGGCATTTTTCTCTGTGAAAGGTGTCAACCAAATGAAGACCACCTGGAAAATAAAGTCGCACTTCCATGGCCTCCTTCCTTTACAAGTGCTTACTGAGGTATTTGCGCCCCTCCCCTGTGAATGCTGCTATGGACCTCCAGGGGGGCTGGCTCCACAGTTTGAAGACCTCTGTCTAAGGGCCAGATGTACTAAGGTTTGGAATAGCGATTTCTAAATTGTGAATGTATCCAGATAGAAATTAGGAAATCGCTATTCTATATCATAGGGCCCGATTCACAGAACTAACTTAAGACAAAATCCTAAACTTACTACCATTTTGGTATTCACAGAAGGCATTTACTCATTTTGGTATTCACAGAAGGCACTTACTCATTTCGGTATTCACAGAAGTTAGGAGTCCTAACTTTAGGACTCCTAAATGCCTTCTGTGAATACCGAAAGCCTTAAAATTAGGATCTGTCTCAGTTTAGTAGTAGTATAGTTAGGACTCCTAACTTTAGGACTTCTAAATGCCTTCTGTGAATACCGAAAGTCTTAAAATTAGGATTTTTCTCAATTTAGTAGTAGTAAAGTTAGGACTCCTAAATGCCTTCTGTGAATACCGAAAGCCTTAAAATTAGGATTTTTCTCAGTTTAGTAGTAGTATAGTTAGGACTCCTAACTTTAGGACTCCTAAATGCCTTCTGTGAATACCGAAAGTCTTAAAATTAGGATTTATTTCAATTTAGTAGTAGTAAAGTTAGGACTCCTAACTTTAGGACTCCTAGACTGAGAAAATCCTAATTTTAAGACTTTCGGTATTCACAGAAGGCATTTAGGAGTCCTAAAGTTAGGACTCCTAACTTCTGTGAATACCGAAGTGAGTAAGTGTCTTCTGTGAATACCAAAATGAGTAAGTGCCTTCTGTGAATACGAAAATGGTAGTAAGTTTAGGATTTTGTCTTAAATTAGTTCTGTGAATCGGGCCCATAGTCACTATTCCTCAATTTGCGAATCAGTAGGATTCGCTATTTTGCAATTACCAAGTAGTGAGTCTCTATTTACAGAATCGCTACTTGGAAATCTCAAACTGCGCATGTCGCATGTTTATGACCTCACAATGAGGAAGTGAGTTTACACATGCTCTATTGAGATGACAGATTCACAGAGAAAGGCTTGCTGTATGAACTAACAAACTTTCTTAGTGTTTGGAGGCCTTTTTCTTGTTTGTTGGTGACCATGTCCAAGAAGGACAATGAGAAGGATGCAGGAGGGTGCACAAGAAAGCTAATGTGGAGTGAAAAGGAGCTGGAGATGCTCATTGAAGAAAGTGTGGCACATTAGGATGAGCTACAGGAAAAAAAGCTATTTCCAGTTACCAGAAAGTCAGAAAATTAAAATCCTGAAAGACATCTAGGACAAAATAAGTGCTGTGGAAGTGGCACAGTGTACGATAGAAGAAATAAGAAAGCACTGGTATGATCTGCGATCACATTCAAAGATAGGGCGGCAACCAGACTTGCAGAGGGCCGGGGAACAGGCAGCGGTCCCTCCACCCAGTCACATTGAACAGCTATGGAACAATCGATTGAGAGAACCTTTCAGCCTAAAAGTTTTGTTGGTCTTTCAGAAATGTATATCTCTGCCCCACTCAGTACATCAAAAGGTAAGGTATATTTTTTTGCTCATAAATTTCAATTTTGGTGTATTAGTTACATTTTCTAAACTTTTAATTCACTTCCAACAAAAAAATACATTCCTGAATAAGCCATACTATTACCTTACTGGTGCAGTATGGGAGTTGTAATCCCTACTCTTAATATTATGTCGAGCAGTTTGTTTTCCATTTTGTACAAAACAAATATTAATGACAACACGAGGCAAGTCGGCGATGCTGTGAGCGCAAGAGAAGTGGTTTTATTTCTTTTTTATTTTAAGTTAACTCATCCCATCATATGTTGAGTTTCCTGACCCCGCCCCGGTTCACCACTCTTACCTGTGGCGGGCGCCACTGACACAGGGTGTCTTTAATGGTTCAAAATGGTCCAGATTTGCAAATGTAGGGCACTTATTAGCTGTCTGATAAGCCTGTCCGACTCTGTCAAAGACTATAAATAATAGGAGCTGGTCATTGCCCATGCTCTACAATTGAGATCAGCTTCCTCCTTGCTTTCCACAATCTTGAGGGAGTAGCAGAGCCCCCTGCCGTCTGGCTGCATGTATTTTTAATCTAGCACTATGTCACTCTGTGCTGCGCATCCTGCTGAGGACTTCACTTCCTCACACAATTACTCCTGCCAAATGTACCCCAGCCCAGGATTTACAGCCTTCGTTGGATGCAGTTTTCCACAATTCACAGTGAATTTTGGTGGATTGTTAAGTTATCTTCACTGAAGTGGATGATAAATTTAATAGACTATACAAATGTACATGTGCACACAGGTACACAAACATGTGCTTGCACACAAACACAAAAAGAACAATTGATGGATGGAATGCTGAACAATGTCAAACATTCAACCCCAGTACAGAGATCCCATTCGTTTTTTGCTCCGCATGCCAGTCCAGTTTGGACCCAGCCATATGCAAATCAGTCTTGATCCTGCTCCACATGGGCACAGTCCAGGCCTGGTATTCCCTGGACCGGAAACGAGCATCCTAAGACTGGTTTCAGGGTATCACTCCTCATCAGCCAGGACAGCTTGACTCCAGTGGCACAGTGAGCCCAGGACCCACGTCTGGGCATACCCTTCCCACTTAAGCAACAAATGCAAAAAGAACAACTGATGAACAGAATGCTGAACAATGTCAAACATTCACCCCCAGTACAGAGATCTGTGTCCAAAAAATATAAATATTTTACTTACCATTTTCTTACCATGCCATTCCAGTTTTGACCTGGCCATGTGCAAATCAGTCTTGATCCTGCACCCAATGGGAACAGTCCAGCCCGAACTGCCAGACCAGGTCCTCCCTTAACCGGAAAGAAGCATCCTAGGACCGGTTAAAGGGCACACAAACACACGCATGCACTCACACATATACACACAAATAAAGAATGTACACATAGGCACCCAACTGCACACATACACAGCACAGACATATACAAGCAGGTACAGCATGCACCTACACATCACTTGCGCAAATACAAGCAAGGACTTCCATACAAAGTGAAGCACGTGCCTGCACTGCTGGCATAGAGCAGGAACTGGCCAGCTATTGTTATGCAGAGTCGTTTCAGGGCCATCCCGGCGAACCTAACACTGGGACACAAACAGCAATGCCGCTGAATATGTGGCATGCGCTGTGAATTGCGTCGGGGCACTACCAGTCTGGAGAGGGTAGTTGAATGTTGCAGTCTCCAGCGATACCCCGCACCTTACCTCACCGCCAGCGTAGACTTGAAGCCCTTCCCTTAAGAACATAGGTAACTCCTTTTTAGTCCAAGTTGTGACCTCACTGGACGCATATGTCTGAGGCCAAAGGTCATCCGAGTGGACACTGCCACACCCCTATACAGACTCAAATACCCTTCTGGGAAACAAGGATTCAGTCTGGGAATATCTAGTTTTATACATCGCGTCTGTTGTTTCCAAGAGCTGTGAATAACAGATGTTACTATTACTCATGATATTCAGTTTCCGGACCTTGAAAGGATAGCCCACCTGCCTCACTCTGCTTGTCACTTCACAGTTTGGAAAGATGCAACCAATGGCGTTTGAGGCAGGCACATTGGTACATTAGATTATTTTATGATGATTGTGGCCAGATATTAAATACAGATATCTGCAGCACATGCCTTAAGTACTTCACTACCTACAAGTATTACATCCTGAGGGTTGCTAGAAGCAGAGAGACCTCTAAAAGAAGTGTCTTATTCTCCTAAACTATCATAAAACTTACTCAGTTTATGACCAATACAATAAGCCAAAACAGATTATTTCATTTTTATTTGTAACTATTTTGTGACACCGTTTGACATAAAAATCTATAGGTACTGACTATCCTTTCCCTCTCATCATCCAACCCCCGCCCCAGTTTGTGGAGCCTGATGCTTTATGCCTTTTATTTCCCTTTTGCAGTACAGCACATCTAATTTCTCAAAAACATATATACACAAATATGGTTAAACACACACCTAGATATAAACACATACCCAGCTTTCTTTTTTTTTATAAATGTGATTTTTTATTCTACCCTCTTATAGAACTGGCACACCATATTACACGCACACAAGCTCACGCGATTTATAAAGTGCATAATTGAACATTATGAAAGCACTGCCTTATTCATCTCCCCGGGCCGCAGGTCCTTGCTCCCGGCTCTAATTGCTCCTTCAGGGACCTGTAAACTGGATTCTGCTTGGCAGAGCACGTCAAGAGGGGGAACAGAGGCAGGATTACGCAGCTTGCTTCCAGCTGCCTGCTGGGAACTCGCTTCCAAACCTCTCTGTCGGGTTTATCCAATCACAACTTCCCATTGCGTGCTGCCTCTTGCGTATGCAACCATACACTGGGAGAGAAAGGGCAGGGGGCGGGATTCCACCATGCAGGACAAAAATAGTGTTCATGATAGTTTATTATTTATTGGTAGAAGAAGGTTTCCTTCGTGATGCATAGTACACTGGCGAATCCCTCATCACGAGAGACATAAGTACAGGCAAGCTTGTCTTTGTGCAAATGGCCCATTTTATTCGTATGCAAATTAAACTCACATATTTACATCATGCAATAATCACACACCATGCTGCTACTTGAAGCGAAAAAGGCCATTTTATAAGAACAAGGTTGCAACACTTAGAACGTTATTAAACATTACGTGGATGCAAGTATAACGCTTTAACATAAACCATACAGTTTCATTCTCTCTTCGCCATTCTCAAACACCATCTCATCTGTTCCACTCCTCCCCTTTCATCCTGTAACCTACTTTCATATCCCCATTCTTACCTTCACTTGCCCTCCAAACATCCTGTCTTGAATTTCTTTTTTTGCTCATTGCATCCCGCGCCCCGCCATCAGTCACCTGTGCACCCTTCTCCCCCCTGAGGGGTGGATCTGTCCGTATGTGACTCACCACCCCTCCAAAGTACCGCCTATGCCCTGCAACCTGCCCCAAACTGCCAAACTGCCAACACTGTAATCGATCTATAACCGTACCCCCTTCTACAACCTGTAGGGTGGGTGGGTGGACTAGCATTTGTTAACCCTTCCCTCCCCGTGGTGCTTGGTATCAGGAAGAGGCCCGATACTCCTCTCCAGACACCTTTGTAGCCCTGCCTAGTCCCGCCCCTTCCCCTATTACCTTAACCCCCACCTTATCCTTCCGTTTTATGCACGAAGTACCCCGGGGGAAGACTGGTAGGTGACCCTCACTTCCCTGGGGGCCAGTATTCTTCAGGTATGCTGCACAAACTAAAATGTCCTAAACAACGTTAAAACAATGAATCCCCTCCCCCAACCCTGTAAACAAATTAAACTTCTCAACGCCTCCTATGTAACTTAATGTCTTATAGCACCCCATATATTCTCACACCTACCTTGTGATTCTTTGACTTGCATGACTAGTCTTTTTCGCTCCAACATCAGGCCTTCCTTGTGGCTCACTTTTCCTGTTCTTTCTCCTGCTACTTATCCTGTTCTTCCTTTAACTGCCTCCCAAATTCTTTTCTTTGAACCACTATACCCCACCAGATACCCCCACCCTCTGCTTTACCCCCTCTTTCTCAATCTCACCTGAAGAGAACACACATGTTCTCCAACAAAGACAGGTGAACCCCAATTTGCCAGAACAGCAATGGGCATTCAAACACAATGTCAGCCGCGGTCGGTAGTAGGAGTAACTGCAGGGCGGTGACGTGGGGAGGGGGAGGGGCAGGGTGGGGGGTAGTAAACTATGGATTACGGAGGTTTACAGGTAAGTTAACATATAAATTGATAAAAACGAATTTCGTTGCGTGCACTGCATCGCTTTTGGGGATGCAGTGCACGCAACGAAATTCGTTTTATTAATTTATGGAAACACCCCACAGCTATATATTTTCAACATCTACGTATCCTAAAAGCTTGTTCACTGTGTATGTAGGTAGAAGGTGTATGCAGTTCCTGAGTGAAAGGAAAAGATAGATGTTGGGGTAGCCTAAGGCACCAGATATGGGGATCTGATTGCTCAAGAGCCCTCGAGCACCCAAGTGGGTGTCATGTTTCATCATCGGGCAGCTCTTCAATGTGCCAGCGCTGCAATGCCCAACAGGCACTGCAAGGGGGCTCTTTGCTGGAGTTCTTTGGTTTTTGCCAATGTGAAGGGATAGGTGCGGTATTCACTGTGATTATGTGAGTAGACTGCTTTAAGGCAGTGGTGGCGGTGTAGCGTCGCTCCACTGCTTTCTCACAGTGCGAGAAGCAAAAACATAGAATGGTAATAACTTTTAGTTATTACCATTTTATGGGTTTTTTTGCCAGCAGGCGGGTGGGCGGGGCTGCTGTTCTTACGGAGCAGGGCAGGGGAGGAGTGGTTTGTCCACTCCTGAGTGCACAATGACTGTTGGGTCGGCCCTCTTGGGCCACCCAAACCAGTCATGCGCACTCCCCTGTTTTGCCCCGTGGCCACACCCCCCCCCCCACCCCCCCGCGTGAGCCGTGCCGGCCGCCCCTGCAAGCAGCATAGCCTACTAAGTTTGATGCTTTTGCATGGATGAATTAACATATGTATACCAAAATTGAAAAAGATGAAATTTGAGTGATAAATTATATAGCACAGAGGAGGTTTATTGCTCGTATTAAAAGCTAAGTGCCCGGGGCATTGCCGCTAGAACTGGTATGCATTACTGTAAAGAGGAATACCAAGACGAAAGAAGTCCAGGGAGCAATCCAGTAGGTATATAAGATTTATTCCAGAAGCAGTGAAACAACCACCAGTCCAAACAGCAGTTGACTTCTCAATGGCAAGGATCAATCTCCCAGTTTGCCAGCATCCTGTTGCTAGGCTATGACAGATAGAATACAGAACACAGCCCAGCCACACAGGCAAGGGAAATACAAATAACACACATGGACAGGGAAAAGGATGTAATAATATAAGTAAAACCACAACACATCTCCCTCCCCAAAATTATCAAAGACTCAGAACAGCAGAAAATAAGAAAATGTACAAATATTCCCGTTGAAGAGAAAAAGCATAGATCCTCAAAAAAACCAATACATAATGAATGTATGTATTCAAAACATTTTATAATCCTTGTGCCAAGATGGTCTGAATCTCAATCTTCGTTGACTTCCATGGTGAGGAACTTTTGAAACATAGTTATGACCATCGGGTACAGAATTGTGACTAGACTCATCAGAAGATACACATTCACGTTCAAAGACCGCAGAACCCGGCTCCCATTTGACTAGTCGAGACATACTCCACACTTCACCAGAATCTAAAACCCCCAAAAATGTTTTAACCTCCTTGATAATGAATGGACCCATATATCATGAGTGAACCTTCCTCTAGAGACCAGGGGGCAGATCTATATTGGAGATGCGCCACTTTTACGCCGCCGTTGCGTCACTTTTGTGACGCAGCGGCGGTGTAAACCCTGCGCCACGTTGCGCCATATTTACATCGTGACGCATCTATGGAGATGCGTCACGATGTAAAGCCCTGCGCCACGTAAAACCTGCGTCAGGTTTCACGTGGGCGTGTCGACAGAGGGGGGGGCGTTCCGTCGCAGGAACGCCCCTGAAAAGTCACTCAGTCAAATCTTTAAGATTTGTCTGAGTCACTTTCCCAACGCTGATGCGCCAAAACCCTGCGCCTGCTTGAAGCAGGCGTAAGGCTTGACGCACCATGTTAGGGATAGGGTAGGTTGGAACAGTGCTGGAGTTGCGTCGCGCTTGCGACGCAACTGAAGCACTGCGCCAACCTTACGCCATCGGATGCGTCACGCATCTGTTTATTCCTGCGCCATGATGCGCCGCATTATAAATGCGGCGCATCATGTGTGGCGCAAGGGTAAACTTGCGTGACGCATCTTTCCTGGCGCATCCTTGCTGATTTGCAGGGATGCGCCAGGAAACATAAATCTGCCCCCAGGTCTTTTAATTAACACTTCATCACCCACTCACCAATGTCTAAGAAGAGAGGAATTTTTTTAATCAAACCTGCTCTTGTATTTATCCTGGTGAAACTTCGTCTCAAGACAACACGTTCATCCAGTTGTACATCATTAACATTTAAATTCAGCCACGCAGGATTTAACTTATCATGTGGTTTCCTCCCTCTCAAAGCAGAGAAGGGAGAAACCGATGTCAAGCAATTGGGGGTGTTGCGGTGGGCCCACCACGTTTCTCTAAGCATTTTTTTAAGTGAAGATCTGGTTTGCATTGCTCTTTGAGCACAGGACTTCACAATCTTGTTCATTCTCTCTGCCAGATCATTGGCTTGCGGAGAATACAAAGCTGTCTTGAAATGTACAATAGACAATTGCTTCAAAAATCTATTCATCTCATGAGAGACAAACTGAACACCATTGTCAGTGATCAGATGTTTTGGTATTCCCTCTCTCGAAAACTCATCAGACAGAAACTAAATGACAGTCCTAGTATTCACAGCAGGTACGCACTTGGTGACTACCCACTTGGAAGTGCAATCCACTAGTAACAGTACATAGCGCTCATCATACGCAAAGGACTCAAATGGTCCAGCAATATCTAAACCCAACTTGGACCAGGGTTCCGCAGGGATCTCTACAGGCAAAAGTGGTATAGTGCAACTTTTTTTGCTTTTGTCACTATTGGCACTTTCCCAACAATCCTTTACCACCTCTTCAACCTGCTTATCCATTGTTGGCCACCAGTACCACTCACGGACCCTGGCCTTAGTCAAATTCCTTCCCAAATGCCCTTCGTGAGCTAAGTTGATCAGCTTGCTCCTAAGTTTACATGGAGGTATTGCACGATTTCCCCTCAACAATTTATCATCAAAAACACTTAACTCATCCTTCACATTGATGAAACATTTCAAGTGTTCAGGTATGTCCTTCTCTGCTGGCCAACCTTCAATCGTGAATTTTTTGACCAACTCTAATTCACTATCATCATGAGAGACTAAGGACCACTCATCCTGACTAACAGCAGACTCATGTACCCATCCAATCAGAGAGCCATCAACTTCGGCACTGGATTGATCCACAGGTAGCCTTGAAACACAGTCTGCAACAACATTCATGGATCCAGGGACATATTCAACAATGAAGTTGAAATCTGACAGTCCTTCGATCCAACGTTTGATTCTTGGCGAAACATTTTCAGCATCCCTACATGTGAAAACTTGGCATAAAGGACGGTGATCAGTCCTAACTGTCACAGGTAAACTCCAAAGATAGAACTTGAAATGATGAATAGCCCAGAAAACTGCCAACGCCTCCCGCTCAATCACGGAATAGCGTTCCTCAGCACCTCTGAGTGATCGAGAGGCGAAAGCAACAAATTTAAGCTCTCCATCAACAATCTGTGATAACACTGCTCCCAAACCCAGCATACCAGCATCTGTAGACAAGATCGTTTTCTTGCAAGCATCAAAATGTCCCAAAGTGGGCATATGGCTGATTACTTCTTTAATAGAATTGAAAGCAGAAGAACAGTCATCCGACCTTGTAAATTGAGTACCCTTCTTGAGTAATACTCTGAGAGGAGAGGAAACACAAGCAAAATTAGGTATAAATTTAGAGCAGAACTCGGCTAACCCTAAAAATGAACGAACCTGGTCTTTGCTGACCGGAGTTGTGGCTTTTACAATACTTTCAACTATATTAAGTTTAGGACTGATACCATCAGCAGATATAGTGTGTCCCAAGTAATCTACAGAAGACACACGGAATTTACACTTTTCTTTTTTGATAACAAGACCAGCTTCTTGCAGACGTTGTAAAACTCTCCAAAGTACATCGTCATGATCTCGCACGTCCTTCCCATAAACCAAAATGTCATCTTGGAAAATCAGGACTTTAGACAAACCTATCAAAACTTTATTCATGACCCTCTGAAAGCAAGCTGCTGCAGGTGCTAACCCAAAGGGCATACAAATAAATCTGACAGCCCCCAAAGGTGTCACAAAAGATGTTAAGTGCCTGGAATCCGGGTGTAATAGAGCCTGATGATAGGCAGAAGATAAGTCCATTACACTGAAACATTTAGCATCCTTGACTAAAGCAAGAGTTTGAGAGATATTTGGTAAAGGTTGCCTGTCGACCCAAATATGTTTGTTCAACCCACACAAGTCCACACACATCCGGATCCCTTTTCCACCATCCTTGGATGCCAAAACTATGGGGGCCAACCATTCAGAGCACTCAATCTCCTCGATGACACCTGTCAAGAGTAGTCTTTTGAGTTCTAAATCCAAGGGTTCCATCAACATGTGTGGAACCTTTCTAACTTTGCTGACAAAAGGTTGGGCATTATTTTTTAGAATAATTTTATGTTGAAAATTCTTCAATAAGTCTAACTTATCACAAAAAACTTTTGGAAATTGTGAACACACGTCATCTGATGATGAACAAGGAGACAAAAGTAGAACCTTTTCTGGTGAATTGGGAGCTAATTTGATTCCCATGTCTCTTTGATGTCTCCACCCCAAAAGGTTATCTCCTCTTTTTGCCACATATACTTTTCCAAGTGTCTCTCTGTCCTTGAACTGAATTTTCCTTATGACAAAACCTAAAACATCAATCTTAACTCCACCATATTCTACAGGACTGATGTCTGGGGGAAACAGTTCAGTCTTTTCAAGACCATAAACAGCATCCCAATTAGCATCCCCAACCATAGTGTAGAGTGATCCTGAATCAGCCAGAAATGAAAACCGTTCACCACCAATCAACACCTCACATTCAGGTATTTCCAGTGCATCACCATCAACAACACCATCTTGTCTGATGCAGCAACTGAATTTTTTCTCTTGTTCAATATGTTGTACTGTTTGATTCCTACCACTATGACACACTTGTGCGTAATGACCTCTCTTTCCACACTTATTGCAGACTACAGACCTAGAAAAACAACTGGGACTATTGGGTGAATGATTATCACTCCCACATCTAAAACATTTAAAACCATTCTTATTATTTCTGAATCCTAATTGCTCAGGGTCAGAAGACTTATTCCTGAAATAACGTTGTTTGGGACTTGGGAACTTCTTGTCTTTCTCGTTATGACTCCCCTTCACTCCACCTTTAGAATCCTCTTTCTTAACCTCATCCCTTTTTATTTCATGAACAGCTCTATCATCAGTGGTAACATCAGATGTTTTTTCTACTTTCATCTCACGTACCCACATGTTCGTATTTTCCATGCTTTCAACAATGGATAACGTGTCCTTAAGGTCAGGATTTTTAGCAAGAAGTTTTTGTTGGACTTTTGGATCATTAGTGCACCTGACAATTTGATCTCTTATAAGAGAGTCTGTAAGCTGTTCAAATTTGCAGGTGCGAGCCAGTGTTTTTAAAGTAGCTACATAGCTGCTAATTATTTCTTGTTTACCTTGGATTCTAGAGAAAAAAATTGGCGTTCTAGTACAACATTGATCTTAGAACCAAAATGATTTTCAAGCATCAAAACAGACATGTCGTGAGTGTGCCTGTCGGATGCTCGGTCGACCTCTTGGGAAAGGAACCTGGTGCCGGTATGAAACAGGGTGCGGGAGGATATTCGGACTTGGTCTCATATGCCCAATTCCATTTATGGCCGCTCGGCCATCTTCAAGATGGTTGCCCTTCCTCGGATGCTATATCAGCTGCAAAATCATCCATATCCTATTCCCTCAGGTTAGTTCCGCCAAGTCAATGCAATGCTGGGTCAGTTTCTCTGGGGAAGAGGGGTTGTGAGGGTGGCTTTACGTACATGTTTTAAATCCACGTATTGCGGGGGACTCGCCACCTCGGACATTCTCTCCTACTATATGGCCTCCCACCTGCTGGTCCTTAATGAATGGTGGTATGGCGACATGTCGGATCCGGCATATAGCCTTGAGCGCCGCTTAATGCGGGATCATTCACTACATACACTCCTCTATTCCGCGCCTTTGTGGCGCTCTCTGCCGAGTGTGACGCAATTGGTCTTTCAGATTTGGAGACAGGCACTGTGGAGGATGGGATGGTGGAATCGCCTAGCTGGGGAGACGCCACTGTGGAGAAATGGTGGTCTGCCGCAGTTGGCGATCCTGCCCGGCTTCCAGGACTGGGATGCGATAGGGATCTCCACTTTGGGGGACGTCATGAGAGGGCCTATTCTGAAATCCTTCCAGGAGCTGCAGACGGATTTTCACATGCAGTTCCGCCATGCCCTTTCTCCCAGTCTGGTGGGTCTGGAGGAGCTGGACGATTTTAGTCCAATTGAGGTGAAGGTGTTCATGAGGGACCTACGGGACCATAAGATTTCGAGAATATACCAGTCCCTGGTGACTCACTGTTCCCCGTCCCTGCAGCGTCTCCGTGGGGTATGGGAAGAAGATGTAGGCCAGCTGGAGCAGGAGGACTGGATGGAGGCCCTGGCCTCTCCGCGTGGGGCGGCTGTCGCCGTGAGCCTTCGACTCATCCAGTTTAAATACCTCCACAGGGTCTATTTTACCAGAGTTAGGTTGTATAGGGCGGGTCTAGTGGCTTCTCCGAATTGCCTCCGCTGCCTGCGTGAAGAGGGGACGCTGATACACACTGTATGGGATTGCCCTGCATTGACTAGGTTCTGGCGGGGGTACTGACATGCCTGTCAGAGGTACTTGGTTGGGATCTCCCACGGTCCCCTAAATTGGTGCTCCTGCATGTGATGGATGATATGGGGGGTAATGTCTATAAGCGCCATCTGATGCTCCTGGGTTTTACTCTTGCCAAGCGGGATGTAGCGAGGGCTTGGAAGGCGACGGTCGCACCATCAATATCTGTTTGGAAGGCCGGTCTAGATTTCTGTATGGGTCTAGAGGCCCCCATTTATGTGGCGCGGAGCTGCCCACGAAAATATTATAAAATCTGGAAGCGATGGGCGGATTACAGGGGACTAGAATTGGAACCCATTTCAGTGGAATAATTGTGTGGGTAGCAGACCATCTCCTCCCTGTGTGTGGGGGACATGTAACACTGGTGTATTAGGTGCAGCGGTGTTTTAGGGACATGGTTCATAGAGAAGACGGAATAGTGGTTGTGAACAGATTTGCTGCCTTGACTAGATGGGTAGTGCGATGGGTGGGGGGGTGGGGGGTGGTGGTTTTATGTTCACTTAAGAGGGGGGACTGCCTTTGTTATGCATGTCTCTTCTGTAACTTTCATTAACTATCTCATGAGAAAAATGTCAAAGTTGGTATGTTGTCTCTTGATGTGGTGGAAGTCTCTGGGTCACAGAGCTTCGCTAAATGTGTATTTGACGAATAAAATTTGTTTACAAAAAAAAACAACAGACATGTCGTAAATGTTTTCAGGTTCACCCTCGCCTCGTCCTAATGGAATTTCATCAAGACTGTCATAGACATGTCTACCCTCCACACCTAGGTTATGTAGGAGTGTAGCTTGTTTCCGCATAGCTGAAAACTTTTCCCCTCCAATGGCCAGTAAATATGAATCAAAAAGGGGCTTCCACCTTTTCCAGGGCAAGATAGGATCACCAACATCACTTAAAAATTGTGGTGGTTCGGACATACCAGACGAAGCCATCTTTAGAAAGACCAAAATAAAGATGAGAAATAATAAAATATGAATAGTGTCTAAGGATAATGCTTAATACTTGCTGAATTACAAGTACAATGTCCAGGTGAATATTATATTACAGGATAATGCTTAATACTTGCTGAATTATAAGGACAATGTGCAGGTGAATATTATGTTACAGTTCCAGAAGTCTATATATCTCCACAACATCACCACTTTGAGAACACTATATGAATGAGACCATTTTAAAGTGTGCGCATTACTGACACGCAAAGTGATAGGAATTTCCTTTACCGTAGATCCATGCGAGATCAGGAATGTGCGGATCACTGATACGCGTCAGGAACACAGTTCAAAAAGTGTGCGCATCACTGATACGCAAGGTGGCAATCGCTTCTTAAAAAAACCCAATTCCAAACAGGCTTGAGTGTGCGTATCACTGATACGCGTAAAAGACAGCCGCGTGATGGTTGGCGAGACGCGACTGGCAGTATCTACTTGTTATAAAAGAAAATGGCAGTACGTCGCGTCAGCCGACGTCAGCCGGGTGGTTCAAGGCACGTTGAAGATACGCAAGTGCTGCTCCCACGGTGAAGTCAACAATGATGGAGCGCGCGTCACTGAGAGGCGTTCGAGTATTAGGTGAGTGAAGCTCGTGAAGTAATTTTTTGAAATTTAAAATGGTAGTTGGCCAATGTCCATAGCAGCCCGTTGAAATGTAAGTTCAATGCGAACTAGGCACACTCAATGCAAACTAGGCACATACAACACAGTCTCCAATTTGAATCGCAGACTGACCAGTCCAGCACAGCAGGGCGTGACCGAACCGTGTCAGAAATGACACGCAAATCAGCGCTGACACTCGAAGCTCACTCCGCGTAAGCGGTTCAAAATGAATGCAATTACTGCCACAACAAATCTTGGTTTATCGATGTAAAAAAAACCAGTACAATTAGTTCCAGCACACTTTGCTCCACCGCGGTCAAATAGTTGAACGTAGAAGCTCCTTCGCAACACACAGTCAATAATAACAGCAGAGTATTCAAGTAGCGTGAGTCAAGTGCAATTAGTACATCGGATAGGCAAAGTACCTGTACCTTACAGAATAAACGCTGGAACAGGTGATGGGTTCGATTTGGGGAAACTGGTGGTCATCAATTCCTGTCCCCACGTAGGATACTCGTCGCCAGTGTAAAGAGGAATACCAAGATGAAAGAAGTCCAGGGAGCAATCCAGTAGGTATATAAGATTTATTCCAGAAGCAGTGAAATAACCACCAGTCCAAACAGCAGTTGACTTCTCAATGGCAAGGATTAATCTCCCAGTTTGCCAGCATTCTGTTGCTAGGCTATGACAGATAGAATACAGAACACAGCCCAGCCACACAGGCAAGGGAAATACAAATAACACACATGGACAGGGAAAAGGATGTAATAATATAAGTAAAACCACAACAATTACCCATGTAGATGCATTCCTAGCTGATAAACCACCTTTGCATTACTACTGGCAACCATGCCTGATGCACTGACGTGAACATTGCTTACAACCTTAGTAGCTCAGCATGGTTTTCATTGAACATAAGTAGCTCTTATTACAGAAAAGATTGGAGACCCCCACCCTAGTCTTTTAACATACAGATGCCCTTGTTATCAATATATATTATATATAATTGGCCAGAAATTGATAAAATGGGCCAAATTGGCTCAAGAGGTGAAAAATCTGAAGAAAGTCAACATGTTTCTTGCCTATTGAATGTCAAGACTGATCATGGCAATGCCTCAGGACAGGAATTCTAATCTACTCTTGATTTGAGTCACCAAATATATATATTTGCTCCAGCAAAGAGCCCCCTCGCAGGGCCAGTTGTACATTGCAGAGCTGGCCCAACAAGGAGCTGCCTGATGATAAAGCATGACACCCACTTGGGTGTGTGAAGAACTTGCTGCTGAGCAATCAGATCTCCTGATCTGGTGCCTCAGGCTACCCCCAACCTATATTTTCTCCTTTCACTCAGGAACTGCATCCTCCTTCTACCTAGATAGCCTCATTGTGGGTGTCTGTGATGGACCTCCATTAGCCCCCTGTCCCCTCTTCTTGTATTCTGACTTATTGTTACGGTCGTTCAGCCATGGGTTTTCTCTCCTTATAGAAGCAGCGTTACTGCACTTCTAAGATCAGTGAGACTTCCCACTCTCTGATTTTCCCTTCTTCTCTTCCTTCATTCAGTGTGCCGCTCCGGCTCACTTTTGACCACACATTCAGGATACAATACCACAACTACGACTATGGATTATCATCACGGTTTGAGCGTCAGTGATGACACGGTCTCTGAGATTGGCAAAACTCTGTCCCAGACAGGGGCAAATGGGTCGAGCTCATCGGGCAGTCAAAATTAGGACTGGAACTCCCTAACGGCCCTCAAGAGACAACTTGCGAAGATTACACTCCATGGGGCATGATGACAGAATATATGAGGGTGATAGAATTGAAACATAGTTTTAGCTTCACTCGTGTTTTACTTCAAATTATGTTAGCATTTTCATGGCTGAATACATTATGTTTACGCATTGTGTGTAAGATGTAATGAGTTGATATAGATGTCGTGCCAGTTAGGTTGACATCAGTGCCGCCATTTTAGTTAGAAGGACGCCATGTTCTGATGCAATCGAAACTGTTACTTACATACCCGAAACTGTACGTTGCTCATTTACGAGAAATGGTCCTTGGTAAGTTTCGTTTCTTCAATGCCCATGTTAGCTCGTTAGCACATGCCTTTCTTCTTAGATCAAGGCCTACTCCCATCTGTCTAGAAGGGAGAATAGGCCAGACAACCTTGAAATGTAGATAGCTTATACCAGGCTGCAGAATCGAGACTTATGTTCTGTACCCCCGTTGTATTATGACACCTACTAGTGTGTTTCCATGGTAGGTGGGTCTTTGTGGACTCCGCAACATACATAATGTAACTTTATGCTTGTACCAGTCAGTCCCTCGTCAACCATCATAGGGGGCTGGTCTGATTGGACTTCACTGCAGTGAATAAACTAGATTGCTTGTATTTTCTACTGCGTCATCAACTCTTCATTCTTGGAAGGCTAGAGAAGGGTGAGAGTGACCCGGGTGGCCCTAATTGGGTCACTTCCTTCAGCTGGCGCCCAAACAGGGACCCCGCAGATGACTCGTCTCGCCTATAGTCAGGTTGTAAAGGATGGGGTTGTGTCTGGTCGGATGGGCGGATTGGTGATCCCCACACGATCGAGCCTGGTTCTCGCAGCTGCCCCGCCTGTCTGATCGGACGGCTCCTCGTCTAGCAGTCACCTTGGCTGGGGTTCTGAAAAGGCGAAACTCTTGGATCTGACCGTTTGGTCCGAAGTGTCGGCAGTGGAGAATAGTCTTGTCTAACCTGTGTGCACCGGGTGAGTTCATTTTGAATTCTTGGTAAGTGCGGCGCCGTCTTGGTTAATTTGGTAGGTCTGTGGACCCTTGTGATACAGAGCGTTGTTGAACATTTTGCCAGGCCACTGGTTGAATTTGGTTTATTATTGAAAAGGTCTGGGGCTAGAGCCTATCTTGTCTTGGTGCAGTCTGAGGACTGACTTGTCTTGACACAGTCTGCGGACTGTATTTGAGATCTCTTTATTTATGCGTGTTTTGTTGTGTTGGTTGATTGAGTGAATACGTGGCTGTATCTGATGCCAGGATGCCTTGTTGGAGTAAACTGTGGTGTTTGGGGTGCCGATGCTGCTCTGTGAAACATCGCTTGGAGGAACAGAAGCCTGCACCCCCGGAAGGCACTCCGAATTTTGATATGTATGTGAAGCATGGTATTGTCCCTATTATGTTTTGTATACCGTGGCACAAGTATACGAGGGACAATACTGAGTTTCAGTGGCCACGGGATGGTACCTTTGATGAACCAAAATGGAATTACTTATTTGCTAGAAGACGTGGACAGTCGATGTTTGATACTTTGTAGGTATGCAGAAGGAAGCTAAGCAGAGGCATATACGGGCTGAAATGGAGTCTAGGAAAAAGGCAGTGCAAACGGTGGTGCAGAAAGTGGTAGCTTATAATAAGGAGAGAATAGAGAAGGGTATTGAGTGTGCAGATAGAAAGTTTCGATTACAGTGTGATAGGTCCTATGTTGTTAGAGAGGAAGAGCATCCTTTCATGGAGGATTTGTTGGAAAGTCGCCCCCACCTCCCTATGCCCCGCAAAGAATATATCCTGTTGTTCCGTCGTCTCAGTCTGCTGCTGTTCCCTCGTTTTCCCCTAATCCCGTCGCAGCCTCAACAGCCTCGGCTCCAGCCGTATCCGTTCTTCCCTCGGTTTCGCAAAATGTGAGTACAGTGACAGCGGGCACCCCCATAGTGTCAGCTGCTTCTGTTTTTGTTTCTCCTCCTTCTCGAACACCTACCACACAGCCATTGTTGACACTGTCACCTGCATCGGCATCTGTTGCGTTCCCCTTGACTATGTCACCCACGGTTTCTTGAGTAGTGTTGGGACACCAGTGCGAGGGTCGGATGGAGGAAATTGGGCAAAGGAACGGGGGCGATTAGAGCGGGCAATGATTTGATCTGATGTGGGTGAACAAGAGAAGAGGATCGTTGCAATTCAGGCAGCACAGTCGGCCCGGAGTGTGATTTATGGTTTGGAGGATATATGGAGTGTGAGGAAGGATTTTGATCCGTTTGTGCAACAACATGCCCTTCAGCACATGTCGAATACATTGATTGGTTTGTGGGAACAGTGTATTGGAGGTAAGGCTCCGCAAATCGTTTATGATATTTGAGATCGGGTATATTCCGTTGGTATGGCTCCTGCGGAAGTTCACAGTAATGTTGGTACATTACTTAGTTATCGGGCAAAATTATATCATAGCACTCCGATTCCAGCATCCCAGTTCCCAAGGAGGGAAGTGCATCCCATTTACCACCCTGAAATTCAAGAGCAGCGTAATGCAGCAAATGTTGTTACTCCGCAGAGAGTAGAGGCTCGCTTTCAGGAGCAGTGGGTTTATACCCCATGGAAGAGAAGTGAGGTACTTGCTCTTAAGAGTCAATTACCGGATCCCAGGAAAAATCCTACTGCATACTATAAAGAATTAACAGAGGCTGCCTCCTCTTCAGTTATGACGCTAGCAGATATTGAGATATTTTTTGGGCTGTTAGTGCCGGTTGATATATGGAGACAGGTACATACGCAGGATCACAGAGTGGAATTGGCAGGTACATGGGACAAGATTAAGGCGTGAAATAAGGATTGGAAGCCTGGTGATAAACCTAGGGTTGAGATATTGGCTTTACCAAATCGGATTGTTACTTACATGCATTCTCTTATTCCACCCAGGCGAGTAGATTGGGATAAGTTGACGGCATGTCCCCAGAAGAAAGAAGAGAGTGTGTCTGATTTTTTTACTCGGTTTGAAGGTATGTTGTTGGACTTGGCCCTTTTTGTACAGTCATCCCTGAAGTTTTTGCCTTCCTCCTGTATTTTTTCTGACCTGTTGTTGGTGGTTTTATGACTCTGGGCACTTTATCACTGCTGATCAGTGCTAAAGTGCATTTGCTCTCTTTTTTAAATTGTGTTATGGATTAGTGACTCCATGATTGTTTTTTTGATTTACTTGTCAGACCCTAGTACAGTGCACCATGTGTGCCCAGGGCCTGTAAATCGAACGCTGCTGATGGGCTTGCAGCACTGATTGTTCCACCCACAGAAGCAGCTTGTAAAATGTGACTCAGGCCTGCCATTGCAAAGCCTGTGTGCAGTCTGGGACTGCCATGTCGACTTGGCAAGTGCACCCAATTGCCAGTCCCTAAACATTCCATTTCTACATGTTAGTCGCCCCTAAGGTAGGCCCAAGGTACCTCCATGGGCAGGGTGCATTGTATGTGAAAGGTAGGGCATGCCCTGATGTGTGTGACATGTCCTGATAGTGAATTTCAGCCAATTTCGTTTTTCACTATTGCAAGGCTACCTGTCCCCAAAGGCCAGAATGGGCAGTTTGATTATAACATCTTATAATCCTAACTGACCCAGGGAACATGGTAGAAAAACGAATTTAGTATGCCTGAACTCGGAATGATAAAATACATCTTTTAGTGAAGTTGGTTTTAACATTCTGTGTTTGAAAATACCACTTTTAGAAAGTAGGTATTTTCTTGCCTAACCATCCAGCCTGCCTCTGCTAGGTTGTCTATTGCATATCTGGTTTGTGAGTGCCAGGAGCTGGATGGTTCCAGGAGACAGGGTGAGTCAGCACTAGGCTGAATAGACCTATCTGCATTGGGAGTGGTGGGAGTGGCACCTGGGCCTGAATAGGGCTGTGCCTGCCTTCCACAATGCTGGCTCCACTTCCTGTGGTGTGTTTGATGACCCTGGCCCACACTGACAAAGGAAGAAGTTGTGCACTGGCAGAATGCACACAGAACTGGTTTGGAATAGGTACAGACACTCTCTGCCTTCAGAGACAAAGGATTTGCGTGTATAAAAAGGGGGACCCAGACCCCAGAACTTTAGATCACTTCTGGGAAATCAAGAGGAACCTTTGCCAAGGAGAAGAAACCAGAGAAGCTGAAGCAGGATAACTGCCCCTGTGCTGTTTGCTGTCTGGGGTTGGCCTGCAGTGGTTACTTGTTGCCAAGGAAAGGAGAAAAGGACTTTGCTGTTTGCTTTGTCATCTTGTGGAAGATCTCCAAGGGCTTGAACTGAGCTTGCCTCCTGTCTGAAGTCTCAGGGACACAAAGACTTCACCACCAGCTCCCCCCTGAATTTCCTTGCTGGGAATTCTAACCTACAGAGAGGTGCCTGCAGCTGTTTAGGACCTCTATAGACTGTTTGTCGTTGGGGCTGGAAGCGCAGCGCAACGAGAAGCGTGTCGCCGCCACAGCAGTTGCCGTCGCATCACCGAAGATGCGTGCCGCTGCCGCATCTGTTTGCCGTCTCATCACCGGAGAAGCGTGTCGCAGGGCCTGTCGTGGCTCCAAAGATCATCGATTTCACCGCACGGCTGTCGGGCATGCATGCATCGCATCCCCATTGTCGCATCGCATCAAAGACGCCATTTTGTTGCATCGCACCTGAGCGCAGTAAGAAACCAATGCATCACCTACTCTCCGGTAAGGAACCGATGCATCACCTCCCCTGCGCTGCAGTTAGGAACCGACGCATCACCTCACCCGAAGCAAGGAACCGAAGCATCACCTTCCCTGTGACCCTTTTGTTTGTATTGCGTGACGCATCCAAGGTACTTTGAGAGTAAAGTGTTGCATTTACCATCTACATTGAACTAAGCTATTTCTACCATTTTCAAGTCATATTTTTATTACAGTATTATGGATTTTTGTCGTTTGGTCTTGTGTTAAGCCCAGTAAAGATTACTTATTTTTCTAAACTGGTGTAGTGCCCATTTGTAATGTTTTCACTGTATTACTGTATGTGTTCACAAATGCTTTACACACTGCCACTGAGATAAGCCTGTCTGCTCGTGCCAAGCTACCAAGGGGGTGAGCAGGGGTTATTCAGGAGTGTATCCCCCTTTCCCTGACTAGAAGCAAGAGTCCCTATTTGGACAAAGGTGCATATTATTGCCAACTAGAGAATCCATTTCTAACAGGTGTTTTGGGATTTTAGCGGACAAGATTTGTCAGTGGAAGGTGGGGTTTGTTTGTTTGTTAACAGGTTTGTTACAAATCTACTTCCTGAGATTGCAGCTCGGCTGCAAGCCTCTTGAGTACATGGACCACTTGTTTCGCAGAGACGTAGAGACAAAGGGACGGGTAGACCTGACTGATGTTCCCTTATCTGACCCACCAGGGGAACTATATGTCGATGGCTCTTGTTTTAAATTGTCAGTTGGCACCACTACAGCGGCGTATGCTATTACTACGCTGCGCACTGTAGTTGAGACGTCACATGTTCCTTATCATTCAGCACAGGCTGCGGAGCTGGTGGCCCTTTTACGGGCCTGTGAGTTAAGCGAAGGACTGACTGTCAATATTTATACTGACAGCCAGTATGCCTTTGGGCTGGCCCATAATTTTGGACACCTGTGGGCAGAGAGAGGATTCTTGACATCGCAAGGGACCAAATTTCAACACAGTCCGTTGATAGAGGGGCTTCTGACAGCCTTGACTCTTCCCAAATGATTGGCAATAATAAAATGTAGTACCCATAAAATACTTATTGGTGACGTTGGAAAAGGAAACACATTTGCAGATCAGACAACTAAGGAGACAGCTAGATCAAGGATGAAAAAAATGTGTGTGGTGGGCCCAACTAGGTGGGTGCCTGATAATGTGATGTTTGAGGACACACTAGCCAATGTTAAGGAGATTCAGAGTGAAGCGACAGTGGAGGAGTTGGCAGTGTGACAGGAGAAATGTCTAGATGATGAGGGATGTTGGACTGATTTGTCTGAGAAACAGAGGTGGATGTTACCAAATGCATCTGTACTTCCTGTGGTTACTATGGCACATGGTCCAGCTCATATTAGGGCTAAGGGCATTTGCAACCTGTAAGATCCTGTGTGGAACAATGACAATATTCCAAAGGTTGCTACTCACTCGGTGAAATACTGTATGATCTGTCTCAGACGCAATCCTGGGGTACCCCTACACCTTTTAGTAATTTTTCACCTCCCTCTTTTCCTTTTGAGGTACTCCAAATAGACTATATAGAATTGCAACAGGTTAACAATTTGATATATGAGCTCGTGGTAGTTTGTGCTTTTAGCAAGTGGATTGAGGCTTACCCCACAAAAGAAAACACCACCATGGCAATGGCAAAGACCCTTATTAAGGAATTTTCCCCCCGTTACGGCTTGATCTGGAGTGACAATGGAAGTCACTTCAATGACAAATTGATCCAGCTGATATGCAACGGGTTGCATATTCGGCAAAAGTTTCATGCAGCCAATCACCCCTAGTCAGCAGGCTTGGTTGAGAAGTACAATGGTACTCTCAAGTTAAAGTTGCCAAAAGTATAGGAGAGTACTTTGTTGCAATGGCCAGATGCATTACCCCTTGCTTTGCTGTCCACTAGAATGACTGCCCATTCTAGGACCAGATTATCTCCTTATAAGGTAGTTTTCGGTCGTCCAGCGAATGTGTGGGGTGTCTCTAGACCAAAGAGATTTTCGGATATTGAGTACCCTTTGTTGGTTGACTATTTGTCTGAACTTAGTAATAGCTTACTTTCTATTCATCAACAGATACACAAGGCGCTACCTCCAGCACCTGAGGGGTCTGGGCATACGATTCAGCGTGGTGTCTTCACACTGATTCGAAGCTTTCAAAGAAAGGACGGCTTGGAGCCAAGATGGAAGGGGCCTTACTTGGTCCTCATCGCCACGAGGACGCCAGTGAGAGTGGAAGGTCGGAAGAACTGGGTGCTTGCCTCTCACTTGAAGAGAGTGTCTCTGCCCCTGACATATGACACCTGGGTGAGAGAGGGCATCGGAGACCACGAAACTGACAACTTCCCACAATTCCTTCCGTTCTCGGATGCTCAATTGGTTTGGACGCAAACAGAGGCAGAAAATGATGCTGTGGTAAACGAAGCAGTTCCCCCGGAAATAAGGGCTGCTCAGGGTTCCACCATATCTGATCCCCTGAAACCTGAGTTCCAGTCCTCAACGTCCCCTGAATTTCAGATTCTACTTTGAGATGAGACAGTGCCCAGAAAAGACAGGTATAATTTGTGTCCTCGACGGAAAGGTGGTGCGCCAAAAGAAAATTGAGTGTAGTTAGGGATGGACTTCATTGCATAAAACAAGTAAAAAAGGGGTCCCTGGTTCTTTTGCCTCTTCCTGTTAGATTAGAGATCAGAAGATTGGTGCACTGCGTGTGACGCAGGACAGGATAGGTTGAGGGTATCTTCCAAGGAGGGAGAGTGCCCTATCCTGAGAACAGTGAACATTTGCCGATGAGCTGCAATGGTGTGGCTCCAACAGGAGAGTGCTCGTTAGCACCACTGAGGAGTCGACAATAGAAGCCTGCCAGGGAGACTTGGAACAGACCCTGAATTCCCAATTCCTTTAGATTAATTTTTTCTTCCCTTTTTTTCCCCATCATTGGCTCCATTCTAAGTCGTTCTTTCTTTTGATGCTTTGATTTGTGAAAATAAATATAGAGAAAATTTATCTTTTTGGTCGCCCCCTTGCAGCAGATGAACAAGGTCTTGTTGCTATACTCCCAGGGCGGGTTAGTTATGAATGGTTACTCAAGAAAAAGATCTTTTGGGTCATAGTTATGTTACTGCTCCTATTGGGGGGAAGTGGGCTGTTCTGGGTAATGGAGTGCTCTGGAGTTACTTTGTCATGTGTCTTGTATCAAGCGTTTCCCTCAGATCGTCAGAAGCGCACTATGCACAATAATGTTTTCCTGGATACACACCGAAAATTCTTTGGGGATAACACAGCTTGTTATCCTACTGATTCTGTTACAAGTTTAAGGACACGTCCAGAGAGCTTCGCACCCGTTTGCTTGAACAAAAATCCGCGATTGAAAATAATAAGGAAAATGCACCACTTGTTTAGTCATTTTAAGAAAGAGGGTCACATATGTACTGATTTTAAGTGGTTCATTATTGAAAGAATAGAGGGTAACAGAAGAGGAGGGGATTTAACCCTAAAACGGAAAAAACGCGAACAGTGGTACATCTCAGTTCTGGACACTATTAGGACAGGCCTCAATACTAAAGAGGACTGGATGAAACTTATTGAGTGACTTGCTTACAATCTAAATGCATCCCAGTAATTATAACGTTGCCCTGGTGGTAGTATTGAGGGGGCCTGTCGACCTGGGTAGAGCACCATGAGAGGTGGATGGTTATGAACCGGCCATATACTCCTGCCTCACATGTGTGAGACACCTAGATGGATACCCCTTCTAATCGTATTACCGAGTTGTCAAATCTTTAGTTCTATTAAAATCAGTTCTAAATCAATTTACAAAGTATTCATCTTATATTGTTAAATAGAAGAAATAAAATATTTAGATGATTCACGCTGTGATAGGAAGTTGCACACATCAATTGGAATATCCATTGCCCTTTTTAATTATATTTGGGTCAACCCTTTGGTGGGACCAAAATCATGAAGGGCCGCTTTAAGACCGACACGCACCGTAGGTCGCGTACATATGACGCGCGGTACCAGGTGCATGGAATTCCGGGCGGTATTTAAAAGGTAGGGAATCTCAGAGCCAGTTTGCTGTTTACTTTGAAGCAGAAGGCAGAACGGGTGGCGACGTGCGTGCCGGACGTGTACGATTTTATATTCATTACAGAACAAGGTAATTCACGTCTTTAGATCAAACCGCTTGTCATAGTATTATACTTCTTTGATGTCCGGGCGATTTCTCTGCACTAATAATATCAAGGCATTGGGAATTTAAAGAACAACCGTTTATGTAGGCCTTTACCGGAGCATGGGACCAAGACCCTTCTATTATATTACACCACTATTAGACCGTTGCGATCATTCGGCACGATCGACACCAGGGGGTGGTGTGTTTCATAGAGTATATCGACATGTAAATCTCCATTGGACCACTTTTTGTATAAAGGGATTCTTAGAATATATTAAGATACACCGGACTAGAACGAAATACGTTTGAAACTTGAATTAATTAATACCTCTGTACTATACCTCTTAGTTTGGGGGTTTGATATCATACGTGGGCTCTCCTCTAAATGGAAATTTTGCTTGGATCACTTTATTCTTTATGGTATATTATTATGATTAGTAATATATCGAACATGTTGCCACTAAAATAAAACAGGGATGTGGAGCAAGGAGAGGTTAGGCCCGGTGTTTGCTTCCCATTATAATTTGTGTTTTTTGTCCATTATGATACCGATATACCCTGCGTGGTTTACAGCATTGTGTTATGTTGTCCCCTTAGGTGTACATTTACAGACACCCGTATGGTATGCACGGCACTTAGGATCAGTATAACCTATCAGGCCCCGATCCTAACTTGAATAGTGTCACAAAACAAGCAAGGTGAGTAATCACACAATCCGGTGCTAGTATATTCGGTATTTTCACACTTCTATTAGAATGCTGAGAATAACAGATCGCTATTGTCATCATTATTATTTTGTTTATTCATCTATTAGGATGTTACTAGTGTTTATTTTGCTGTAACATTTAAACCATTGGACACGGTTGGATTCCAGCATTTGTGGAAGTACCGTAGATAAATCTAATCTAGAAAAAAATATAGGATAAACGGTATGTATTTGATTTAGAATATTCATAAAACTAACTAAAATAACACAGTATGACTAGTTTTATTCAAATATCTGTTTTTATATTATAGGTATTATTATTGAGTCTATAAAGACCTTTACACGGCTGAGCAATTCCGCCCAAACAGTGATTCACCACCATTGTTATCTTGAATAGGTGCGTTCTTTTAATAAATCAATACATTAAAAAAAACTATTATAAGTTGAAAATTACTTTTAGAAGTTGATACCTAGTGATGTCAAAATAGGGACCGGAATAGTGATCCATTCCACTGGCCCTGATTATAAGGAAGTATTTTGGATACCCCATTATGGTATGATTGAGGGGTTCACCCATGTTAGACCTGTCAGCCCTTTGGGTGGTCCCTCCTCATCATTACTTATTTTGTCCCACTTTTGCCTCAAACCCTGTTAGTATTTTTTCCTTTTTGGGAACCACCAGACTTTTTAGTATTGATGCAGATTCAGGGAGCCATTTTATCTACCCCTGGAACTTCTGTCTGAGGGCCTGGAGCACAAAATGGTGGCCACCTGTGACATCATCAGAACCCACTGGAACCTACTAGAACCTTCTGCAACATTCTGGAACCCTGTGACAGTTGGAGGCGGTTTGGAATGTTGAGAAGCTAAGCCAGAGTTGACAGTTGGAGCTGGCAGTTGGCACCTGACTGGTGAAGAGAGAGCAGCAGAAACCTGAAGGAGGAAGGAGTGAGGCAGCAGGGGTGGAAACTTGTGCCTGGAGTGGGGTCTATAAACCCACCCTTGATACTAGTCCCTACTGACTGAGCCCAGCCTGGAGCCCTGTGTGGGAGAAAGCAAGAAAAACCATCTTAAGGACCTGGACAGCAGGAACAGGCCTTAAAAGTAAAGAACAGCAAGTACCTGACCTGGTTACTGGTAACTACCTGAAGTCCGACGTCGAGAAGCCTAGAGACCTGGAGCCCGAGGTGGAGAAGCGGCGCTGACTGGAAAGCAGACGTCGTACCCGGAGCCGCCAGAGGTCGAGAGAGGGCGCCGACGGAGGTCGCGGAGAGTACCAGAGGTCGAGGAGGAAGTCACCCGAGGTCGAGTGTGCGGCGTCGACGGGGAAGTGAAGTCCACCCTCCGGAGTCGCCGGAGACCGAGGTGAAGCGTGCCTGAGGTCGGGAGTGGAGATCGCACTCCGGAGTCGCCGGAACCTGAAGAGAATCGTGCTGGAGGTCGGGAGTGGAGGTCGCACTCCGGAGTCGCCGGAACCTGAGGAAAGGAGCACCGGAGGTCGGGAGTGGAGATCGCACTCCGGAGCCGTCGGAAGTCGACATCGAGCCAAAACTGCCCGACGTCATCGAACCGGAGGTCGACATCGAGCCGAGGCCGCCGACATCGACCCGGAACCGCCTATCGACGTCGTCAAGAACTGTCATTGAGCCGAGGCCGCCGACATCGAACCGGAACCGCCTCACGGCGTCGACACGTCTCCAGCGGCGTCGGAGCTTCATAAAAAGGGCAGTAAGTGGAATAGAGGGTGCCTAAGGCCCTGTGGAGCCCTGAGAGACTATCCTAGGGGCTAGAGAGGTGCTGGAACCAGCTTGATTGTGCCAGGGGTGAGCTGAGACTAATACAGAGGGGTTGTGTAGTGTGGGAGAGCCAGATCTCTAGATTCCCCCTTGATCTACCTCAGTTTAGGCCTCAGCCTGGTCCAAGCCAGGGAGTATACCCCTCAGGCCATCCATCTAACCACAAGCTGTGACTGGGCCAAATCAGCCCATAGTATTTTAAATGTGATCTGATTTTACAAATGTCATTGTTGGCTGATATTATTTATTGAGGGTTCTGTATTTATTGTATTTATCTAAGTTATTCCTGTGATGTTTTTATTGTCCTGAGCTAACTTATTCCTGCACAGTATTTATTGCCTCACAGTATTTATTTGACCTGATCCTATTTATTGCACCTGTAAAGTGTTATTATTTATTTGACCTGCACTTTTTAAGGAAAAGCCTTGTGTACTGTGATTGTATTATTATTTATTTAATCAGCAAGTAAGAGAAAAGAAGATAAAGAGATATATTTTCAGTATAATTTTTAAGGTGTAGTGTCGTTTTTGGAACGGATGCACGCATGGTTATTGTGTGGGTATGTCGTGTGCTTAACACGGTGCCTGACCCCTGACCACTCGAGCCAAGCTACCACAGTGTATGTCTGGAAAGACCCCATTACCACCACCTTGCGGTGTGGGAGTGGGGTTTTTCTAACATAATTGGTGTTCAGTGGTGGGATTGAGCTGTGCCTACGTATACTCGACAATACCTGTGGGTAGTCCATAGGCCTACACCTGGAGTTTTCTCAAAGCGGCCTTCCTAATTGTGAGTTTTTGTTTTTCCAAATTTACTCTGGTGGTGGGAGGAGGTATTATATAAGGTACCCCCCTGCATAGCTTCTGCAAATAACTGTCCTCTGACCTGAGTGGGCAAGATGGAGTTTGTACTGGAGAATTTAGAAACGTACACTGTGGCCCAACTCAGGGAGTTTTGTCAGCGGGAGGGGGTGTATTGTCCCCCAGGAGCAAAGAAGGGTGCACTCCAAACCAGCTTAAGGGCTTGGGGGGAGGCACGACGAGAAAGCAAGGCTGAGGAGGAGGACAGGGATAGAGAGCCCGACAGTGAGGGAGCTGGTTTGTACCAACCTGAGGTGGGGAACCTGTTAGCGGGGCCCAGGACACTTTCTAGGAAGGGCAGCAGTGCCTCTAGCGGTGGCTTGTCTGAAGTGGAGTTAACAGACCGGAGGGAGAAAAGACAGCTCACATGGGACTTAGCAAGGCTGGAGAAAGAGAAGGAGGAACAGATGATGGCTCATGAGCTAAGGCTGAAAGAGATAGATCTTCAGATCCTACGAGCCGGGGCGCACCCTATCCCTAATGGTGGCAGCGAAGAAAGAGTTCACCAGGGAACCCAAACCCTATTTGCCGAAGGACCTAGTGGCTAGCTATGGTGTGGGCGACGATATTGCCAAGTGGCTAGCGGCCTATGAGGTCTCATTAAGGGCCCATGGGGTTCCAGAGAAGTACTGGGGAGGGGGATTGTACAGGTACATGCCTCCAGCTGGTAGGGATGCATTATTGGCCCTAGAGCAGGATGAGCAGACCCACTACCCCATCATGAAGGTGGCGCTCATAAGAAAGTTTGGACTAACACCCGAAAAGTACAGACAGAAGTTCCGGGGTAGTCACAAACTGGGCACACAGAATTGGGTGGACTTCCTGGACTATGCAAAGAAGGCACTAGAGGGTTGGATTCAGGGCAGTGAAGTGAGGAACTACGAGGGGTTGTTTGATTTAGTACTGAAGGAACACCTGCTCGAAAAATGTTTCCCTGAACTGCGTCAACACCTGGTGGATAGCAAGCTGACCAATCCCCGGAAGCTTGCTGAGGAGGCGGACATTTGGGCTAGTACCCGGGTGTCCACAAGGGGGACTGGAGGGGATACTCAAAAGGCCGGACAGGGCGCCCCCCAGAAGAAAGAGGGAGGGGAAAAGAAAAAGGAGTTCTCCAAAGGCCCCCAAAATAACTTCCAAGGGAAGGGAACAGGATTCACCCCTAGGGCTAACCCACCCAGAAACCCTAATCCTGGCCAGAGTCAGCAGCCAAGGGTTGTCCATTGCTTCGAGTGCGGTGGCGTTGGACACTATAAGGGAGATGCGAAGTGCCCAAAACGACCACCCCCTCCCATTGGAGGAAAGACCCCCGGAGTAGCTAGTGTAGTGCTCGGGGAGGAGATGCCTTTAATTAAGGGAAGGGAGTGGGCGGGTGTCACTTTAGTGTCCCTGGGAGAACGGGAGATGGTTCCTAAGATCCAGGTGCCCGCAAATACCGTAAAGTATGGGCAGTGGGTCACCATCAACGGCCAAAGAGGGGAGGCTCTGAGAGACACAGGAGCCAGTATGACTATGGTGCGTAGCCAACTGGTGTCTCCAGAGCAGGTAATTCCCGATGTACTCCACCCAGCCGCGATGGCTGACGGCAGAACAGGCCACTATCCAGTGGCCGAGGTTCCCTTTGAATGGGAGGGGGTTGCAGGTTCACTTCGAGTTGCCGTAAGCCCTGCCGTGCCAGTCGATTGTCTGCTAGGGAATGACATGGAGCACAATGCTTGGAAAGAGGTGGAATACCGGACTCACACTGAGATGCTGGGTACACCTGACTGGGCCTGTGTGAGCACAAGGTCCGCGACTACCCGGAGAGGGAGTTCGTTCAGGCTGGAGCCTGGAACAAAGGCCCAGCCAGCTGCCAGTCAAGGGAAGAACCGAGGACAGGAGGAGCCTGCCTCGGCGTCCACACCCCGTAGGACGGATAGGCCACCGGAGGTGGTGGACCAGGAGTCTGCGGTGGGGGATGTCACCGAACTGGAGGACCTACCCATCCCGGCCGAGTGGCACGTGGAGGGAGGCCCGTCCAGGGAGGAATTCTGCCAGGGCCAGAGGGAGTGCCCTACCCTTGAGGGGCTGAGGCGTCAGGCCAAAGCCCAGGCAGCAGGGAACGTTGAAGGGAACTACAGTGTTTACTGGGAGGATGGCCTCCTCTACAGTGAACCCAAGGCACCCCTACATGGATCGTCACGAGCCTTGGTAGTCCCTCAACGTTATCGAGCCTTCCTTCTGGAGTTGGCTCACGAGATCCCCTTGGCAGGACACCTGGGGCAAGACAAGACCTTCGCCCGTCTTGTCCCACACTTTTATTGGCCTCAAATGAAAGTGTCGTCCGATACCTACTGCCGGACATGTGTGTCTTGCCAAGCCAGTGGGAAAACAGGGGTGAAGCTAAAAGCTCCCCTGGAACCACTTCCTGTCGTTAGCACCCCCTTTGAAAGGGTGGGCATCGACATTGTGGGTCCGTTAGATCCACCTACTACAGCTGGTCACAGGTTTATCCTGGTTTTGGTGGATCATGCCACACGGTACCCAGAGGCAATACCTCTGAGGACCATAACAGCACCTGTTGTGGCTAGGGCCCTGATGGGAATCTTTACCCGAGTGGGTTTTCCCAAGGAAGTTGTGTCCGACAGGGGGACCAACTTCATGTCAGCGTACATGCGGGCCATGTGGAAGGAGTGTGGAGTGACCTACCGGTTCACAACTCCTTACCACCCCCAGACCAATGGTCTGGTGGAGAGGTTTAACAAAACCTTGAAAGGCATGATCAGAAGTCTGCCTGAAAGCCTGCGGAGGAAATGGGACGTCCTCCTACCCTGTCTACTCTTTTCTTACAGGGAAGTGCCACAGAAGGGAGTGGGCTTCAGCCCCTTCGAGCTTTTGTATGGGCACCCTGTACGTGGACCTCTCAACCTGGTGAGAGACGGATGGGAGAGAACTCCCAGGAAGCTTCCCCAGGACGTGGTGAGTTACATGCTGGCCTTCCGGAGCCAAATGGCTAAGTTGTGGAAGCAAGCTTCTGACAACTTGGAGGCCAGCCAAGCAGTAATGAAGGCGTGGTATGACCACAACGCTCACCCGGTGGAGTTGGAGCCTGGCCAGAAGGTGTGGGTGATCGAACCGGGAGAGCTTAGCGCCCTCCAGGATCGCTGGTCAGGACCCTTTGAGGTGTTGGAGAAGAAGGGTAAGGCTAACTACTTGGTGGATCTTAAAACCCCTCGTCAGCCCCTACGGGTGCTGCATGCCAACCGCCTCAAACCCCACCACAAGAGGCCCGAAGTCATCTTGATGATGGTGACTGACGGAGCAGAGGACGCGGAAAGCGAGCCTCTCCCCGATTTGTTTGCGTCTCAAGAGAAGGATGGGTCGGTGGAGGGAGTGATTCTCTCCCCATCTCTAACTCTTGAACAGCAGGAGGACTGCCGCCAGGTCCTGGGACAGTACTCTTCGTTGTTCTCCCTTGTTCCGGGTAGGACTCACCTGTGCGTCCATGACGTGGACACAGGAGACAGCCCACCTGTGAAGTCCAAGATCTACCGGATGTCAGACAAGGTGAAGGCCAGCATTCATAGTGAAGTCATTAAGATGCTGGAGCTAGGAGTGATCGAACCTTCCAGCAGCCCCTGGTCCAGTCCGGTGGTGCTAGTACCAAAAGCCGCACCACCGGGTGCCCAACCGGAACTGAGGTTCTGTGTGGACTACCGGGGACTGAACTCAGTAACCAAAACTGATGCTCATCCGATCCCTAGGGCGGATGAATTGATTGACCGGCTGGGAGCTGCCCAATTTCTAAGTACCTTTGACCTTACTTCTGGGTACTGGCAGATCTCTTTGACTGATGGAGCAAGGGAAAGGTCAGCCTTCTCCACGCCCAATGGCCACTACCAGTTCTGTGTGATGCCCTTTGGGCTCAAGAACGCACCTGCCACGTTTCAGCGCCTGGTAAACCAGATCCTCACCGGAATGGAGAGTTTCTCTGCTGCTTATCTGGATGACATCGCCGTCTTCAGTAACAGCTGGGAGGATCACTTGCGTCACCTGCAAGCTGTTCTCCAGGCCCTGAGACAAGCTGGGTTAACGATCAAGGCCAGCAAGTGCCAGATCGGGCAGGGGTCGGTAGTGTACCTTGGACACTTGGTGGGTAGGGGAGCGGTGCAACCCCTCCAGGCGAAGATCGAGGCCATCATGGCCTGGGAACCCCCCAAGACACAGACTGAGGTCCGAGCTTTTCTGGGCCTCACGGGATACTACCGGCGCTTCGTGAAGGGGTACGGAACCATCGTAGCCCCCCTCACGGAGCTCACGTCCAAGAAACAACCTCGACGGGTAGTCTGGACGGAGGCTTGTCAGCAGGCCTTCGTGAAGCTGAAGCAAGCCATGTGCGAGGCCCCGGTCTTAAGGGCCCCAGACTTTTCCAAGAAGTTCATTGTCCAGACAGATGCATCAGAACATGGCATTGGGGCAGTGTTATCGCAACTCAATGAAGAGGGTCTGGATCAACCCGTGGTCTTCCTATCCCGGAGACTACTTCCCAGGGAACAGAAGTGGAGTGCCATAGAGCGTGAAGCCTTTGCAGTGGTATGGGCTCTGAAGAAGTTGCGGCCATACCTGTTTGGCTCGCACTTCCTGGTTCAGACCAACCACAGACCCCTTCGTTGGCTGATGCAGATGAAGGGGGAGAATCCCAAGTTGTTGAGGTGGTCTATTTCCCTACAGGGAATGGACTTTCAGGTGGAACATCGGCCTGGAGTGGACCACGCCAATGCAGACGGTCTCTCAAGGTATTTCCGCCTTAGTGATGAGAACTCCCAAGGGGTTGGGTAGCTCTCCCCAATTTCAGCTGGGGGGGGGACGCGTGTTAGACCTGTCAGCCCTTTGGGTGGTCCCTCCTCATCATTATTTATTTTGTCCCACTTTTGCCTCAAACCCTGTTAGTATTTTTTCCTTTTTGGGAACCACCAGACTTTTTAGAATTGATGCAGATTCAGGGAGCCATTTTATCTACCCCTGGAACTTCTGTCTGAGGGCCTGGAGCACAAAATAGTGGCCACCTGTGAAAATCATCAGAACCCACTGGAACCTACTAGAACCTTCTGCAACATTCTGGAACCCTGTGACAGTTGGAGGCGGTTTGGAATGTTGAGAAGCTAAGCCAGAGTTGACAGTTGGAGCTGGCAGTTGGCACCTGACTGGTGAAGAGAGAGCAGCAGAAACCTGAAGGAGGAAGGAGTGAGGCAGCAGGGGTGGAAACTTGTGCCTGGAGTGGGGTCTATAAACCCACCCTTGATACTAGTCCCTACTGACTGAGCCCAGCCTGGAGCCCTGTGTGGGAGAAAGCAAGAAAAACCATCTTAAGGACCTGGACAGCAGGAACAGGCCTTAAAAGTAAAGAACAGCAAGTACCTGACCTGGTTACTGGTAACTACCTGAAGTCCGACGTCGAGAAGCCTAGAGACCTGGAGCCCGAGGTGGAGAAGCGGCGCTGACTGGAAAGCAGACGTCGTACCCGGAGCCGCCAGAGGTCGAGAGAGGGCGCCGACGGAGGTCGTGGAGAGTACCAGAGGTCGAGGAGGTAGTCACCCGAGGTCGAGTGTGCGGCGTCGACGGGGGAGTGAAGTCCGCCCTCCGGAGTCGCCGGAGACCGAGGTGAAGCGTGCCGGAGGTCGGGAGTGGAGATCGCACTCCGGAGTCGCCGGAACCTGAAGAGAATCGTGCTGGAGGTCGGGAGTGGAGGTCGCACTCCGGAGTCGCCGGAACCTGAGGAAAGGAGCACCAGAGGTCGGGAGTGGAGATCGCACTCCGGAGCCGTCGGAAGTCGACATCGAGCCAAGACTGCCCGACGTCATCGAACCGGAGGTCGACATCGAGCCGAGGCCGCCGACATCGACCCCGAACCGCCTATCGACGTCGTCAAGAACTGTCATTGAGCCGAGGCCGCCGACATCGAACCGGAACCGCCTCACGGCGTCGACACGACTCGTGCGGCGTCGGAGCTTCATAAAAAGGGCAGTAAGTGGAATAGAGGGCGCCTAAGGCCCTGTGGAGCCCTGAGAGACTATCCTAGGGGCTAGAAAGGTGCTGGAACCAGCTTGATTGTGCCAGGGGTGAGCTGAGACTAATACAGAGGGGTTGTGTAGTGTGGGAGAGCCAGATCTCTAGATTCCCCCTTGATCTACCTCAGTTTAGGCCTCAGCCTGGTCCAAGCCAGGGAGTATACCCCTCAGGCCATCCATCTAACCACAAGCTGTGACTGGGCCAAATCAGCCCATAGTATTTTAAATGTGATCTGATTTTACAAATGTCATTGTTGGCTGATATTATTTATTGAGGGTTCTGTATTTATTGTATTTATCTAAGTTATTCCTGTGATGTTTTTATTGTCCTGAGCTAACTTATTCCTGCACAGTATTTATTGCCTCACAGTATTTATTTGACCTGATCCTATTTATTGCACCTGTAAAGTGTTATTATTTATTTGACCTGCACTTTTTAAGGAAAAGCCTTGTGTACTGTGATTGTATTATTTATTTAATCAGCAACTAAGAGAAAAGAAGATAAAGAGATATATTTTCAGTATAATTTTTAAGGTGTAGTGTCGTTTTTGGAACGGATGCACGCATGGTTATTGTGTGGGTATGTCGTATGCTTAACACGGTGCCTGACCCCTGACCACTCGAGCCAAGCTACCACAGTGTATGTCTGGAAAGACCCCATTACCACCACCCTTGCGGTGTGGGAGTGGGGTTTTTCTAACAACCCATATGAGCTAATTATTGAGGGATGTATCCTCATTGGAAATACATTCATTAGATGTGTGGAAGAGAGTGTGATATGAAAGGTATGTTGGCGTGGACCCTGTAAACAATTGTGTGGACACAAGGAGAATGAACTTCTAACACTGAAGATGAGGGCTCTTGTTTTAACCAAAACTTTGTTTTTAAATGTAATTGATTTCTGTATACAATATTGTTTCATGTAAAGTCTGTCTTATATGTGATTGAGCGGTGTATAGGATATATTGATTTATTCTGTTTAGCTATATATTCTTTGTATTTATTTCTTTGATTAGGGTTTATGAATTATATATCAACTATAAGGGAGACAAATATCGTTAATGTTCTGATGAAGGTGGTGCCTCAATAACTTATCGCCACCGAAACGCGCCGACGCTCCTTTTTAGAATATGGTTACATCCAAGGAACCTCTTTATGCCCAATAGTATCATGAAGTAATGTACTGATGAATTGTTATTGAGTGATTCATTTTGGAGTAACCGTGTTCTGATGTTTTGACTGTTTCACACTTCATTTGTCTCTCTGGGTTTTTTATTTGTTGATTATTATTCTGATGTATTGTATAATCATGTTTTTAACTAAAAAATACTTTTTTATTGAAATATTGTACACTAATAAACGTTTTATTGCATGGATTTTTGAGTTCCTTGCCCTTGTGTGTATTATGGTTGTTGTTTTGGGTTCATACAGGAATGTGTGTGTGTATTCTTTTATTGTTTGAACGTGTTCTATAGATATGCAAAAATATATGTATTTGAATGGAGATTCACAGTAGCCCCAAGAGTTTTCTCTTTCGTTTACAAGTTTATGGACAGCCTATCCCATATCGCTGGTAAATTACACATGTTCCTCCCTCCACTTTTGTAGAGGTAAAAGGTGAATTTGGTTTGGGATACCCTGGACCTTGTCTATATTATAAAAAACCAAGAGGTACAGGATATCCGGGATGTAGGTCCAAAATCTATTGTGGTGATCTATATTTCAGCAAACGGAATTTCACACTGACAGTATGGCATTATCAAGATCTGACTGCCACTCAAGAGGCAGGAATATATCCTGCGTGTCGTCCTGAATTAAATAGTACTGATACTTATTTGTATCTTAACTGTTCTGGAGAAATAGTATACAAAAATGTCCTACGTTTAGTGAAAAGGGATGACCCTAGTATGAAAGGAATGAGCACTATATATGCTCCATTAGATCACCAAGGTCCACTTTATGCACACCCCGGTTTCTACTTTCTATCCAATGGCACATATTCTAATATGTATAATTGTACAGAGGATGTAGCTTTGGGAATGGCGTTACCTCTCGGGGTACCTTGCAGGCATAGTAAACCAAATACAAGATGGGTAAAAAGAACATTGACCAAGGAATTCTGTGAAGGAGTTACAGATTTGGAAGTTAATAGAGTATTTTGGGTGTAAAATACACATTTTATCTAATTCGACAGTAGCAGCTTAACAGGATATCACCACACAATTAGAAAGTATGCGCATATATTCTGAACAAACAAGATATGCAGTAGATTTTATTTTAGCCAAGAATGGTGGAGCATGCGCTGTAATAGGAGATCAGTGTATGGTCGGCATCACTAATGTGGTAAAAAATATTACCCAACATATTTTAGACATTTTGGAGAACGTTAAGGGCATGGAGAGCGGCAATTGGAGTTGGTCCTTGTTCAGTGGTTGAGGCTGGATCTTGAAGAAAGTGATATATTTTTTTGTTATTCTAATTTGTTGCTGTGTCCTGATAGTGTCTTCCTTTGTGTTGTTCATACTGTGCCACCTATCTTACACCCAGCAGAAGTTCGATTCATGATACAAATGGTAAGATAATGCTTCAACAAGAGCTTGACACCCTTATGCAGTTGGATTAGGGAGTTTTTGGATCAAGTACTTCCCTTGCCAATTCTGTTTCTGATAGTACTCGTGATGCTGATGATTAATATTGCAACTCTTTTCAGTGAACTTTATTACCATATACAATAAAATGTGATCACATCATTGTTTATCCAATAAAGTTTACTCTTAGTAATTAGAATTTTAAAGACCCTTACCTGCGAGCACAAATAAAGATGATTTAGCTAAAAATGATAAAGGAGGGTCTGATAGAATTGAAACAAAGTTTTACCTTTTATTCGTGTTTTACTTCATATTATGTTAGCATTTTAATGGCTAAATACATTATATTTACGTATTATGTGTAAGATGTAATGAGTTGATACAGATGTCGCACCAGTTAGGTTGATATCAGTGCTGCCATTTTAGTTAGGACAACGCCATGTTCTTATGCAATCGAAACTGTTACTTACATACCCAAGACTGTATTTTGCTCATTTACGTGAAATGGTCCCACCTGTCTAGAAGGGAGAATAGGCCAGACAACCTTGAAATGTAGATAGCTTGTACCAGGCTGCAGAATCAAGACTAATGTTCTGTACCCCCATTGTATTACAACACCTACTAGTGTTTTTCCTTGGTAGGCGGGTCTTTGTGGACTCCACAACATACATAATGTAACTGTATGCTTGTACCAGTCAGTCCCTCGTCAGTCATCATAGGGGGCTGGTCTGATTGGACTCCACTGCAGTGAATAAACTCGATTGCTTGTATTCTCTACTGCGTCTTCGACTCTTCATTCTTGGAAGGCTAGAGGAGGTCGAGAGTGACCCGGGTGGCCCTAATCGGATCACTTCCTTCAAGGGCCAACATATCCCCCAACGGGCTGATAGTCTCTAACACCCCACTGATCATCCTGGAAGATGCCGTTTTCAAGCGTGAATGATCACAGGTATCATGGAAGAGCCCCAGGGATTAGTTTATCCTGATTATCAATATGGTGAAATGCCTGGCCGGCGCACTGATAATCAGGATTTACATCGCAGAAAATGCTCTAAAGACAGGGATCCTGATCTCCGCCTTTAAATCCAAATTAGCCAAGATCAAAAGTGAGAGCAAAAAAACATAAGGACTACCTAATGAAGCAAAAAATCAGTTCGTTACAAAAGAACATCAAAAGATTTGACAAATAAGAAGCCTATCCTTATTTAAGGGAAAACTACCAAACAGCAGAAGGGGATTCCTTCTCTGATGACAGTGGCTCTTTGAGTAATAGAAACACTTCCGTCAGTAGGAACTCCAGTTCAGGTAGCTGGGGGAGTGATGAGAACAGGCAAGGACTGCCTCCCCTGCTTTTTGGCTATGAGATGGCCCCATAACTGGGCCCTCCACCTATGTCGCCGTAGCCCTTCGCTTTATAGCCGCAAAGGTCCCCATCAGGCATTCTCTCAACCCTATAACTCACCTGTTCTCAGCCAGAGGTTGGGGCAGGAACCACCAATCTAAACACAGAGACAAACTCAGAGGCAGACCAGCAACAACCAAAAAAGCTCATAGTGAATGTTGGAACCAGTACTTTCTGGTTGGCTGAAGGGTTGCCACCAGCCAGGCAGAACCTACCCCTCCAGTCAAGGGTGGGTCGTTGCAGTCACTGCATAACCTGTGCTCACCCTTGGGTAGCTTAGCACTGAGCAGTCGACTTTCCTCAGAGGCAAAGTGTAAAGCAAAGGCACAGCAGGGGCATGCAATAAATATACTGAGCGTCACAAAGGAGACTTGTAAATAATGTTTATATTCAACAGATATATTCAGTCATTATAACATGAACATCATAAACTTTTGTGAATAAAACACAATTGGAAATATTACTAGCCGTACTAGGCCCACTCATATCATTATAATATCAATAGTATGCACAATGTGGACAATTCTAATCTAAACCCCTCCCCCAATAGAGAGAACACCCTTATGCGGTGCAACACGCTGCCCACCCTAGCAATCTTCATAATACAGTCCCATACGGTTATAGGGTACACCATGGGTCACAACGATATCAAAGTTATGTACATACACAAAAATAGAAAACTTGTTAGCAGCACTGCAGGCTGGCCAGTGTCCTTAATCACAGGTGGTCCACACACGATCGCTCTTACACACACACACACACACACTCACTCACTCCACACTGAAACAGGCATCAGCCAGTCCGTACACAATGCTCTTACACACATACACACTCGCCACCTTAATATGGTGCCACTGGTACCTAGCCGGTCAATGGAACACATCCTGCAGACTCCGTGGCCCCAGCCTCCTTCCACTCTCTTGTTCATCTCGATTGTCCTATACCCCCAGATGGAAGATAACCAACACACCTCCCGGATACTAGGCCGCACACAGCCAAAGTCACACTTAGCCTGGGTCCTTGGGAAGCAGGTGAGGATATGTAGCAAGTTTTAATTAGAAGGTGGATGTAAACAAGGGGTGTTTAGCAGCCACTCTGGAAGTTTACCCATAGATCTCAAAACACAAAGGAGTCACGCCGTCTCTTGACCGGCTACTGAACTGTCTCAGAAGTGTTCCTTCAACCCAGTCAATCTCTCACTACTACCTGGTCCCAAGATGTCTTTGGGTGGGACTAGGTGTGGAGAGGGCAGATGGTCCGTGGCGATAAGGATCAAAAGGGGGCAACTGATGAATGGAGAGTAACACTGGGGAGCCTCTTGATAGGAAGGCCACCCCGTCTGGTACACAATAATCAGGGTCGTGCCCAGGTAATCTGGGCACAGTGTCTGGTGCGTGTTTGGCATGAGTCGCACCAAACACTTCAGACTTCATCCCTAAAGAGTTGCGAATTCCGCACCTCCCTGAAAATGAGGCACGATGACTGATGCACATTGAGATGCGTTGCACCAAGAAATTCTGGTTACACACAATGAGGAGTTGCAAATTCTGTACCTTCCTGGAAAGGAGGGACAGCATCCGGTACATGATGATACAGGCTGCACCAGACCAGTCCAGGCACACACAGGAGCAAGCTCAGCAGAGCAACATGAGGTAGAATGAGGCACTACTATGGGTACACTCCCAATTCCGAGGGTTGTACCCTATGAATCAGACACTGTGGACAATGAGCATGCGGTCAGTGAGATATGGTGCGGTCAGCGAGATATGGTGCGTTCAACGAAACGGACCATGTGATGTGGGCACGATTTCTGGGGCTCCGCACTAGACAATCCGATTTCAAGACACATGGTTAGTTTCACGCTCACAACCAGTTGGAATCAGTAGCCGATGTGGGCACTTGAGAGGACACTGCTCTCCAGATGTCACAGGTAGGCAGTGTAGGTCCCTTGTGGGAAATCTTTGATGTTCCTGAGATTTCCAGGAAAACAGGAGGCCTACAGACAGGCCCTTGGAGAGCACACTTCAGGGCGCCACACTTCAGCAGTTCTACAGCTCACGCCAGCCACTATTCAGAAAGGGCACATGGTCTCTTTCATGGGCAGTTATCATCCATGTGTGCAACAAAGTCCACTGACAATGTACACCACGCAGTCCGGGTTCTCCGGTCCCGCGTCCCTGCAAAGCTGTCTCACCTTCTGCTAAAGGATGGCACCAGTAGTTATACTGTCATGTGTCTTTGACGTTTGGAGTGGTTTAAGGGGTTTCCTTTAAACCACAGATGTCTCCCCTAAATTGTAGGCCTGTCTCCCATGGGGCCATGGAATGCACCTCTTAATCTTTAATGGGACCATGATCCGGCTCGAGAGGCTAAGTATCAAAACCTCTCTCTACAATCTATCCGAGTCCGCCCTCAAATGGCAGAGGTCTGCGGTTCTCATGGGGTGCCTATGGTTTATGGCTGTCACTTGGGGAATGCACAGATGTGCTTCCCTGACCCCTGGTGTCCACCAGAGTCAGGCACCATGGCACACAAGACTCGGCGATCATAAAAATGTCTATATTCTATAAGTGGAATTTCTAAGCGAGTTATGCCAAAACCCCCTTTACCATGTTAACCTATGAGAAGAGCAAGCCTCATAGGTAGTGAAAACGCACACAGGTATTCCTCACTACCTGGGAGTATGTGCACTAGTGCGTATCAAGATCTACAATAACAGGCCGGACACATAGTCCCGAGCACTAGGAGTGAAAGTGCCCCCACCCCAGTCTGCAAATGCAGATTGGACACAGGTTTAACTAATATGTGTGTCAGTGCTCACACTCAAGCCTGCAATTGGGAGGTGTCACTCGCAATCACAGGCACCATATGTGCAGGGGCACACATACAGCGGCCTGCTAAGCAGGCGGCTCATGATTTAAATCACGATAGCTGCCAATGGGCACACACCGGTCTGCGATGGCAGGCCATGCCATGGGCTTACCTACCTAGCACTACACCTTTGGTGCAAGTGCGCGCTCACCACCCTGCCCAGTCCTGGCGGGCTCAGGTTGTCCCCCTTATGGGTGCAATTGCACACACCAGGACTGTGACAGCGGGCCGGGCACGTTGCCACTAGCACTATGGGTGCAAGCGTGCGGGCATGGGCACAGGCTTGCTACAGCGGGGCTGTTAGAACACCAGGGATTCAGGTCTGCCATCACCGGCCCATGATGGTAGGCCAGGCACCTATCCACCATGCCACAGATTCCAGGACAATCCTCAAGCCTGCACCGGCAGGTTAGACATGTATTCGAAACAGCATAGGGGCCGATGCGCACACCCTAGCCTGGAATGGCAGGCTGGGTGCGTAGTTAACCCCCCACAGGTACAAGTATGAACTGCCAGGTCTGCGTTGGCAGAAGACCAGCCCATGTTTTTGAATACCGTGTCAGCGCCTCTTTCTAGCCTGTGTAGGAAGGTACACACACTTCCACACTTTCTTGACAATGAGAACATGAAGCCACACAAGAGAATTGGCAGCACCCCAGGAGTATCCCATGGGAAGAGCCAAACTCCACAGCAGGGGAGCCCCACTTGGGGGGGTTCCTCCCTACCTGGGCAGGGAACATCCATATGTACCCGCCCGGCCAAGTCCAACAGTAAACCACTCAACAAGAGCTTTGTCCAACACCGAGATGGCCATCTTACAAAAAGGCTTAGGTTTTGTCCCCACCCCAAAAGATGACAAATCCCACACCAATTGTGGATTGCACAACTTCTTCCAGAAGATTCGCCTGAAGGCGTTTCCAGACTACACCCACTAACGAGACATCAATTCGGGTTTAAGAAACCCGTCCATGTTTAACCTCTCAGTGGGAACGATCCCCCACAAGATATTGACATTCGAGCAGGCAATACTCAAGGAGGTTGAAAAGATCACTTGTGGGTCTACTTTTCACAATATGTCCAAAGCAGAACGGTTGGCTTTGCAATCCTTTGCCGACGACACCCAGATTACCATCAAACCTGTGACAAGGGTGGGGCCATCGTCGTCATGTCAACTAGTGACTATGATCTTAAATATTAACACCAACTTTCTAATAATAGATACTACACTCCAATCATGCAAGTCCCCACCATGAGACTGAGTACTAAGATTAACTCTCTAGTTGCTTCGGCCAAGGCACAGGAGTGGTGAATGCTAGCCCCAGGATCCCCTATCTCCACGTCTTCCCAAAGATTAATTAAGGGATTTTTCCCCAGGCAGACCGCTTGTGTCAGGAATAGGGTCTCTACATGAGCCCCTATCGAAATTTTATGACCTTTTTCTACAACCTTTTGTCACTAAAATTCCTTCTCTTCTCGAAGACACAAGGGACGTGTTGAACCTCATTGAGAAGATCGATGATATGGGCTAGATCAACCTCCTAGTCACACTTGATGTAGAGGCTCTCTATACCAACATCCCTCAAGATGCCACCTTGGAAGTGATAGAGAGCACTCTACTGTCAGGTTTGGACATTGCTCACCCCAGTCAATTTAATCCAGGAATGTGTCACCCTCACATTGAAAGAATATTTCTTTCAATTCCAAGACAAGTTTTATCACCAAACACAGGGTACATCTATGGGCAGCACATTCGCCCGAGCTTGGCATGTTTATACTAATTTAGAAAAAGAGAAAATCTTCTGTGATGACAAGACAACCCCTTTTCGGCTCACATCAAGGCATAGCATGGATATATTGACAATCTAATCATACTCTGGCAGGGTGGCAGGGACACCTGTGACACCTTTTGTGAATAGACCAACACCCTGAACCCCTTTCTTAAATTCAGGATATTTCTACAGAAAGGCTCCCCTTTCTTGATCTACTGATCTCCCTAGAAGGCGAGTGGTTGCATCCCACCACCTACAGGAAGCCGACAGACTGTAGTAGTCTACTCCGGTATGATAGCCATCACTCCAAACACCTGAGAGACAACTTACCTTTCGGGCAGTTCTTGCAGCTCAGCCATAACTGCAGTTCCACCAGTGACTATGATCAACAAGTGCAATTTTTTTCTATCAAGCTAGAGGCGCGCCATTATCCACCTCATTGTGTCAGATCAGCACTTAAAAGAGCCAGAAATAACAACAGGGCTGAACTGCTAGAACCCCACACTCGGGATGATGTCTTGACATGTGACATCATTTATGCTGATTTCCGAAAAGATAAGGAAAATCATTAGGAGACACTTGTTGATATTGGGAATAGGTCCCTTACTTTCTCAGTCCCACTTTTTGCCTTTAAACATACTAATAAAATCAGGGACATGATCGTACATACCAGACCACAGGCAGCCATCAGACATAAGCAGCAACCACTGTGGGGCCTACCACCCATCATAGAACACTTCCCATGTGGGTCATGAGGGGTTTGTAATCTCACTGAACCATCCATTGTCATCCCACTCGACCACACGTATACTTGGATACAGAAGTCACATACTAATTGCAATTCCAAAAACTGCATCTACATGATCACATGCCCATGCAACAAACATTATGTAGGCATGACAACCCGTGCAGTGAAGGTCAGAATTATGGAACATTGCAGCAGTATTCGCTGCAAAAAGACCAGTACCCGAGTGAGCACTAACAGCACACTCCTGGTGATTTACTTTGGACAGTCTTGGAGTCACACACCCAGATGACAAAAAACACCCTATTTCACAGGGAACAGAAATGGATTTTACGTTTGGCTAGACACAAAACAGGGCTCTATGATGACATCCGTTGGGATGTGTTAGCAACCTGAGGAACAATTGGGCCCCTCCATATATTTCCCTACACCCTAGGAGATATATCTGTACCCTTCAACATTGGCAGAAGAGATGAGCCCTTATGTTCACCCACACACCAGTTTCAAATGAATAAACACCTAGACAGGGTTCCGAGTACACGTCTCTCCTGGTTAGGAATTGCCGACTGGTATTACGGTTATGGTTGTCGTCATGCACTTCAGGGACCAGTTACCGGGGTTCGCTAACAGAACCACTGTGTCCTATGTGGCAGACCACTCCTCATTCCTCAACTCATGGGCCTATTGAGCTATTTACCAGTAGTGGACCACTGACCACTACACTCTAACACTTACCTCCGCATCGATGGCACCTGTAGATACCCTTCGACACTGCCAGATGCTACAGCACTGAACGTATTATATTGCTGCATTATGTAAAGAGCCCCCTCACAGGGCCTGTTGGGCATTGCAGCGTGGTCCAATGAGAAACTGCCCAATGATGAAGCATGACACCCACTTGGGTGTGTGAGGGCTCTTGTTCCTGAGCAATCAGATGCCCTGATCTGGTGCCTGAGGCGACCCCCAACCTATATCTTCTCCTTTCACTCAGGAGCTGCAGACTTCTCCTGCCTACATAGCCTGATGTATGTATGCTGGACCGTCATTCGCCCCTTGCCCCCTCTTCTTGTATTTTGTTTCTATCGCTGGGTGCCAGACCTTCCTCAACCTAACTGGCTGGTCAGATCACTCTGAACAGGTATTATGTCAGATTTGTAGTATTTTTGTTTCCAAAACATGCCAATTTCATCCAGTTTCCTTTCATGCAGGAACATATTCCTGCAAAGTTTTGACCCCCAGTTTTGTTCTCTGGATCTTGTGAGCATAAAGCTACCAGGCATACATGGTTTTTCTATGGATTCACACTGCCCACGAATAATAAACTGAGTGGAGTGCGTTAGGTGAATTTGGAAAGCAGCTGCACGTGAAATGCCGTTTAAGGGTATCTGTATTTTTAGTAAAAGATTTCACCTTTGGGCTTTATCTTATGAATAAATACCACAACTAAAACTTGGGAATGCTGAGTAAGAAATTCCCTTCAGAGTGGAGGTCTCTGATGGAATTATAAGATTGAAAGCACATAGTAAGTAGAAAACAATGGAAGGTGAACATTGCCTTATGGATTAGGCACATTGACATGGAAAATATGTTTCCTTACAGGCAGCCAATGTACAGAAATCAAGGTTGTAGTAATCCTTGGAGGTAGGCCCAGGTCTAATCTGGCTGCACAGTTCTGGATTAACTGAAGTTTCTGGACCAAGAAGCCTGGGAGACTGAGCTATATACCATTACAGTAGTCCAAACAGTAGGATACAAATGCGCTGAGCTGTACCTTAAAAGGGCATGGAAAAAATGTATAATCCGCTTCAAAAAATGAAGTTGACAAAACAAAAAACTGACTGCATCATTGATTTGAGGGGCTACATTTAAAGCGGAGTCCACTTTCACTCCCAGATTCTTTATCACTTGAACTGGTACTAGTTTCGGACCTAAAGACAGGGGCCAGAAGAGTAATTCCCAAAATGGGGACGGTATCTGTGGACAAAAAATGTCTTCTCTTCGTTTAGTTGTAAATGTTAAGGGCTCGTCCATTGGTTGACTTTAGTGAGGCAGCTGAGAGCTAATGTATCGCCTGAGCATGGCCTGAGGTTTTGCTGGCAGTGTGTGTAATCAGCGTAAAGTTAAAGGCCAAAGCCACGGGCTTCGATGAGATGAGCCAATGGGATCATTCATAGATCAAAAAGTAAGGGGGTACAGGGGCGACCGCTGAGGGACTCCGATAAGACATGGTCTAGCTGAGGATGAAGACAGGGGGACTGTAATCTCGAAGGATCTGTGAGACAGGTATACTCAACCAAGGTAATGAGGAATATCTGTTCCCCCAAATCCAACATCTTATTTAGCAGAGTTTGATTGCACAGATGTTGAACACTGCGGGTAGACCCAGATGCATCCGAGTGGCAGAGATGTTGTTAGCACAGCGGTGCAAGTCATCCAGAGATGAAAGAAATGTCAGCTCGGTGCTGAAACAAGGGCAAACGCCCATTCGTATTGAATGTAAAATAGCATTTTGGTTTAAAACAGCCCTCTCTAACAATTTGGCCAGGTAAGGCAGCTGCGGTATTGGCCGATGGTTGGACAGTGTCTGCATTCAGTGAGGATTTTTTAATCAGGGAATAAGTCACAGGCTGTTTTCAGGGGGCAGACACAAGGCCAGAGGGTAGAGATGCGTGTTGTGACGGCTCCCTGCCAACACAGATCCAGGCTGCAGTAGATGTTATGCAGCTTTGCAGGTAAAGGGTCAGATGAGGGCACCGAGGCTTCTCTTGCAGAAACCTAATTATTAAAATCATCTTAGTCTAGAAGGGAGGTCTAAATTAGAAAATGTGTGGGGCAGGGAAGAGCGACATCTAGTGGAGGCTGCAGTGCCGCACAACATTCTGCCAAAGAGATTTAGGCGCATGGATTTAGAGTTTGGCGGAAGGAGTTTGTTCAGTCGGGATGCCAGAGGACATTACCTCCGCCATCCTGAGGGATCTCCTGCCAAATTTAGAGATGTTCGCCAGCTCCGAAGCCACTTATCTACATTGACAGGAACCACCGTTATGGCGATTCCTGTCAATGTAGGAAACGTTTGATGGATGGTACTGTTAACCATGGTAGCTGGGCGTCAAACTTTTCAAACGTTTTCTTTTCTATTTTAGTTTAAATAATATATTGACCCCCTCCCACGCCCCCACACCCTGTCCATTTCGACCCAAAGTTTGGGGTTTATTTTGAGTTATTTCCTGTCCCTCGTTGTCAGATTTTTCCTCTTGGTGACGACAGGGAAAAAAAGGCTTTAAACTAAACAGGGAGGACGATGTAGTGCCATTCCCCCGACAGCCCTGTACCAACAGGTGGTCGGAGGAAGTATGCCATGCAAGTGAGGCTCCCTCAACAGAATACTTGAGGTCTGCCCATCTCTCAATGAGGCAAAAGACCGAGGATTTGGTGGCCAAGTTACTCTATTGTATGCGCAGGGTAACCTGCTCCCCAAACTCCAAATCCGACCCTCAATCAATTAATCAATCAAAGCATTTATAGAGCGCACTACTCACCCGGAGGGTCTCAAGGCGCAAGGGGCGGGGGGGTCAGCTACTGCTCAAACAGCAAGGTCTTGAGCTGCTTCCTGAAGGCGAGGTGGTCCTGGGTCAGGCGGAGGTGGGTCGGGAGGGAGTTCCAAGTCTTGGCGGCGAGGTAGGAGAAGGACCTTCCCCCTGTGGTGGCTCTTCAGATGCGGGGGACGGCGGCGAGGGCATGGCCGGTCGATCGAAGCTGGCGTTTGGGAGCGTAGAAGTTGAGGCGGCTGTTGAGGTATCCTGGGCCTTGGTTGTGTAGGGCTTTGTGTGCGTGGGTGAGGAGACGGAAGGTGATTCTTTTGTTGACCGGGAGCCAGTGCAGGTCTCTCAGGTGTCCGGAGATGTGGTTGCGACGGGGGATGTCCAGGATGAGTCGTGCTGAGGCGTTCTGGATCCGCTGGAGCCTCTTCTGGAGTTTGGCGGTGGTTCCGGCGTAGAGGGAGTTGCCGTAGTCCAGGCGGCTGGTGACGAGGGCCTGGGTGACCGTCTTCCTGGTCTCGGTGGGGATTCACCGGAAGATCTTTCGTAGCATGCGCAGGATGTTGAAGCACGTCGAGGAGACGGCGTTGACTTGTCTGGTCATGGAGAGGGAGGAGTCCAGGATGACGCCCAGGTTGCGTGCGTGGTCTGCCGGTTTGGGTGCGCTGCCTAGGGCGGGGGGCCACCAGGAGGAGTCCCAGGCGGAGGGTGAAGATCCCAGAATGAGGACTTCCGTCTTGTCCGAGTTCAGTTTCAGGCGGCTGTTCCTCATCCATTTGGCTACCTCTTTCATCCCTTCGTGTAGGTTGGCTCTGGCGGTGACGGGGTCGTTGGTGAGGGAGAGGATCAGCTGGGTGTCGTCGGCGTAGGAGATGATGTTGAGGTTGTGCTGGCGTGCGATGGCTGCGAGGGGGCTCATGTAGACGTTGAAGAGGGTAGGGCTGAGCGAGGAGCCTTGAGGAACGCCGCAGATGACTTCGGTGGCTTCTGATCTGAACGGGGGGGAGGCGGACTCTGTGTCCTTCCGGCGAGGAAGGAGATGATCCACTCCAGTGCCTTCTCCTGGATTCTGACGTTGCTGAGGCGCTGTACTAGGGTGCGGTGGCAGACAGTGTTGAAAGCCGCGGAGAGGTCTAGGAGGATGAGGGCCGCTGTTTCTCCGTTGTCAAGCAGGGATCGGATGTCATCGGTGGCTGCGATCAGGGCGGTCTCGGTGCTGTGGTTGGCCCGGAAGCCAGACTGCGAGAGGTCGAGGGATCCGTTCGTCTCGAGGAAGGCGGCCAGCTGCTTGTTGACGGTCTTCTCGGTGACTTTTGCAGGAAACGGGAGCAGCGAGATGGGGCGGTAGTTCTTGAGGTCGGTGGGGTCGGCTGATGGTTTCTTAAGTAGAACGCTGAGTTCGGTGTGCTTCCAGTTCTCCAGGAAGGTAGCGGTGTTGAAGGAGGTGTTGATGGTGTCCCGCAGGTAGGGTGCGATGACAGTGTCGGCCTTGTTGAAGACGTGGTGAGGGCAGGGGTCGGACGGAGATCCGGAGTGGATGGAGTTCATCGTGCGGACGGTGTCTTCGGTGCTGATCGGGGTCCAGGCGCGGAGGTTGGTGGTGGGGGGCGCTGGTTCGGTCGTGGCGTGCGTCGGTTGAGTGCTGAAGCTGTTGTGTATGTCCGCGATCTTGTTGTGGAAGTAGGAGGCGAGGGAGTTGCAGAGGTCTTGCGAAGGGGTGATGTCGTTGTTTCCGGCGTTGGGGTTGGAGAGCTCTTTAACGATGTTGAAAAGTTCCTTGCTGTTGTGTGCGTTGTTGTCCAAGCGTTCCTTGAATGCCGTTTTCTTGGTGGCGTGGATCAGTTGGTGGTGTTTTCGGGTGGCGAGCTTGAGGGCAGTCATGTTGTCCGGTGTTGGGTCTTTGCGCCAGGCTTTCTCGAGGGCTCTGCAGTTCTTCTTGGAGCTCTTGAGTTCGTCGGTGAACCAAGGGGCTTTCTTGCTGCCGGGTCTGCTAGGCGGGGTCCTCAGAGGGGCGAGGTCGTCTGCGCAGTCGCTGATCCACTTCGTGAGGTTGGTGGCCGCTTCGCTGGGGTTCGTTGCGCTGGTGGGTGGGTTCATGCTCAGGGAAGTCACGAGCTGGTCGGCTGTGATCTTGTTCCAGCTTCTGCGTGCAACCTGTTGCTGGTGGTGGTGGATCGTGGTCCTTCTGAAGCTGAAGTGGACGCAGCTGTGGTCCGTCCAGTGGAGTCCGGTGGCGTGGCTGAAGGTGATGTCATTGCTGGATGAGAAGACGGGGTCGAGTGTGTGTCCGGCGTAGTGGGTGGGGGTGGTCCCCAGCTGCTTGAGTCCGAGGTTTGCGAGGTTGTCCAGCAGGGTGGTGGTGTCGCGGTCGTTGTTGTTCTCCAGGTGGAAGTTGAGGTCCCCGAGGAGGATGTAGTCAGAGGAGGGGAGGGCGTGCGGGCTGACGAAGTCGGCGATGTCTTCGCTGAATTGTGTGCATGGTCCCGGGGGTCTGTAGATGAGGGTGCCTCTGAGGGTCGTCTTTGGGTCGGTGTGGATCTGGAAGTGGAGGTGCTCGGCGGGTGCGAGGGTGTCGTCGGTGTTGGTCGTGATGCGGATGGTGTTCTTGTGGACGATGGCGATGCCTCCTCCAGTCTGGTTGACGCGGTCCCTCCGGATGATCTTGTAGCCGTCTGGGATGGCGATGGCGATGTCGGGCGCTGAGGAGGCGTTCATCCAGGTTTCCGTGAGGAAGGCGACGTCTGGGGCTGTGATGTCGAGCAGGTTCCAGAGCTCGACGGCGTGTCTGTGGACGGAGCGGGTGTTGAGCAGGATGCACTTGAGGTGGCTGCTGCTGTTGCGCGTCGTGGTCTTGGTCAGTGCTGGAGTAGTGCAGGTCCTGATGCAGGCGAACTTGCAGGTGTGGCAGCAGAAGGGTCCGTGCGTGCGTCTCGGGGTGGCTCGGTAGCAACCCGGGGTTCGGCCGGCATTGAGTGCGTGGAGTGCGGTGGCGTCGTAGGTCAGGCGGGTGGGCTGGCGTCTGCGGGGGCCAGGGGGTCTGGCGCTGGGGGCGGTCCAGGCGCGGACGGGCACGAACCCTTGATCTCTTCCTCCATGTTAACCCCCTAAACTGGGGTATTTGCCTCAACACTGCATAACACAGTGCTTGCCCCCGCATTTTGAACCATCATTCTATGGGGTGCAGGAAAGTGATAGCACCCTACTTTATTGAAATTCCAACATGCTCCGACTGGGCCCAGTTCGCCCACCTTTCCTACTTGCCCCTGCCGTGCTTTCACTAGAAAAGGCACGTTCGGCAAAGAACTCATTGTATGTACCATAAGCATGGGCAGGATCAGTGTCATGAACTGCAGCCAGAGCTCATATCAGCATCACCGCATCATTATTTGAGATGCACACTAGATAGGAACTTTTCATCATGGCATAGCCATGCCATACCTCCAAGACTAATTGAGGTAGTTCTAATCCATCTAGGTATTTAAAAATGACAACACTGTACTCAGTACTGATACTCATTAGTAGATTTAACCTTAACAGATCCAGCAGGATGTCGCGTTTGGTGGTCCAGATCATTTGGTGGTAGCGTCTTTTGGCAAATTTGAACTTGCTCCTGTCTGCGTTGTCCAGGCTCCTTCTCCATTTGCGCTCCAGTTGTTTCAGTGGGGTTTCATCAATCTGGGTTCCTCCGTGTGCCAAATTGCATCCAGGCTCTCCCTAGGCTGTTCCAAGGAACACTGCCTTTTTTCTAGTACATCTCTACTGACCTGCTGCTCGGACTGACAGTAGCCGATCTCCGCCACCCTGCCAGCTCCACCTCCTCCTCTGGACCTGCTCAGGACTGCCACCTTGTTGTATTGCTGTGTTTGAGGGGGTCAGGGAGTCGGTGCAGGAGGTGATCCCAATTGTTGAAGTTCTTGATGCTTTGGGGAGTCTGTTTTTGTGTTCAGGTTGTTGGGTGTTGAGGGCAGTGGTCCAGTCCTCATCAGTGATGCTGTTCCAGTTTTGGTGGGCTTGGCTGGTGGTGGGGAGTGTGCATTGGACCAGGATGGGAATGCTAAACTTGACATGGGTGTTGTCTGTCCAGGGACTAATGTGGGCTCATTGACTTGGATATTGCTGAAGTTGGTGAAATAGAGTCCAGGCAGTACTTAATTTGAGCAGTTGGTTGCCAGTTCGGCCCACCAACACTCATTTTTGGTGCCAGTGGGTCCCATCAGCACTTTTTTCCTTATCAGACATTTCCTGAGAACTACAGAGGGGAAACATAGAAACAGGAACCAAGAGAAGATGGAAAAACCAACAATGAGTGAGAAAGCAAGAGCCTGCAAGAGTGAGATAAAGGGACAGGGAGTGTTTGGCAGTAGATTAAACAGGCCTGAGGGGGATTCTGGACTACATAGCCTTGGTATTCGGTGTGGGAATATTCAATAGCACAAGCCACTGTCTTGCGAGCACTATTTTGGGCACCGGCACTCATCATGTTACAAATTAAGCACTGGGCCCAGGAGCTGTTGGGTGACATGAGTAGGTCCCTTTACTCTTTGGGAGAAGCCCAGGCTTCCAAGGTGTTCAATGAGTGCTCTTGAGTTAGGGTAGGTTTGGTCTTCTAGGTGAAAGTTAAGGTTTCTTAGTAGGATGTAATTGCTAGCATTGAGGATGAGTGGAGATGGTGTCAGGGAAGTTGGTGTGCAGTCTTGGTGGTCTGTAGATGAGAGTGCCCTTTGGGGTGAAGTTGGCTGTAACATGGAGTTTGAACAACGGGTGTTCCATGTCGGAGGATGTCATGTCTGTGGATGTGGTACAGCTGATGATCAGGACAATTCAGCCTCTTTGCTTGTGAAGTCTGTCTTGTCTGCCAATCTTGTAGCCGGGGGGATGAGAGTGGCAATGTCAGGTGCAGATGCAAGCTTTAGCCAGGCTTCTGTGAGTAAAAGCAGGTCAAGGGCATTGTCTTGCAGCAGGTCCTAGATCTCTCTGGTGTGTTTGGTGAGTCAACGGGTTTTGATGGGATGGGTTGCTTATTTCTGACACCCAGACTCTCCCTAGACTGTTCGAAGGTACACTGCCTTTTGTTCAGTAACTCTCTATTGACCTGCTGGTAGGGCTGACACTAGCCGCTCTCTGTCACCCTGCCACATACACCTCCTCCTCTGAACCTGCTCAGGACTGCCACCTTTCAGCACCCCTTCACCTCATACTAGCCGCTGCCACGGTCCCTCCCATTTGTTTTCTTCTTCCCATTCTCTCTGTCCTAACCACGTCACCATCTTTTGACCTTTGCATGTGAGAGCAGCACTATGCTCCTCAGCCCCATAGTTTCCCCTTAACTCCAGTGCTAAGTCCTAAGAAGAACTCCACGAGTGCTTGGCCATCTCGCAGATCCTAATGAGGTCAGGGCACATCCTTAACCTCCGTCCTCTCTAAGGCCCGTCAGTTAGCTGTCTCCTGCCCGCACCTTAATCCAAGGCACCAGTAGTGCACCCTCCAGTTAATCTGCCCATTTAAATTGGGATCCTAGACCTAAACCTACTGGCCTCTCCTTCGGTATTGCTTACCTTATGACTCGCATTGCTCATCTTTGTCCTGGGCTGCAGCTGGGCTCAGTCACCTCCACCCTGCTCTAGAGTTCCCAAGTCCGCGCGCAGTTTGTTGTCCCGGCGGCGCCTTCAGAGCCGGAGTCCCTCGGTGTGTCCCCTCAGGGCCAGGCCGCTCCTCCCTCGCCGCCTCTCACAGAGCGAACGCACAAGAGAGAGCGTTATTGCTGCAGATGGAATGAAGCCAAGAAGTAAGCACATTACTAAGGAGCTGTGGGGTCGTGCAAACCTCAAAGGGCTTGAGACTGATAGCAGCGGAGGAGAATAAAGTGAAACATTGTTCTTGAATGGACTGGTCTCCTGTGATTACCAAACCTCCTACCTGAGTGTGTCTCTGCCTGCCTGGACTCCCTCCCGCCGCCGCCATTCCCATCCTCGCGGCCGCTGTGCGGAGGCAAGACCACAATTCCCAGACTCCCTCACTTCCACCCCGGAAGCAGATAGGCGGAGCCTCGTGCCTGGAGGCTCTACTTGAACTGCTCACACTCCCGGTGGAGCGGGCTTCACATTGTTCTTGAATGGACTGGTCTCCTGTGATTACCAAACCTCCTACCTGAGTGTGTCTCTGCCTGCCTGGACTCCCTCCCGCCGCCGCCATTCCCATCCTCGCGGCCGCTGTGCGGAGGCGAGACCACAATTCCCAGACTCCCTCACTTCCACCCCGGAAGCAGATAGGCGGAGCCTCGCGCCTGGAGGCGCTACTTGAACTGCTCACACTCCCGGTGGAGCAGGCTTCACATTGTTCTTGAATGGACTGGTCTCCTGTGATTACCAAACCTCCTACCTGAGTGTTTCTCTGCCTGCCTGGACTCCCTCCCGCCGCCGCCATTCCCATCCTCGCGGCCGCTGTGCGGAGGTGAGACCACAATTCCCAGACTCCCTCACTTCCACCCCGGAAGCAGATAGGCGGAGCCTCGCGCCTGGAGGCGCTACTTGAACTGCTCACACTCCCGGTGGAGCGGGCTTTACATTGTTCTTGAATGGACTGGTCTCCTGTGATTACCAAACCTCCTACCTGAGTGTGTCTCTGCCTGCCTGGACTCCCTCCCGCCGCCGCCATTCCCATTCTCGCGGCCGCTGTGCGGAGGCAAGACCACAATTCCCAGACTCCCTCACTTCCACCCCGGAAGCAGATAGGCGGAGCCTCGCGCCTGGAGGCGCTACTTGAACTGCTCACACTCCCGGTGGAGCGGGCTTCACATTGTTCTTGAATGGACTGGTCTCCTGTGATTACCAAACCTCCTACCTGAGTGTGTCTCTGCCTGCCTGGACTCCCTCCCGCCGCCGCCATTCCCATCCTCGCGGCCGCTGTGCGAAGGCGAGACCACAATTCCCAGACTCCCTCACTTCCTCCCCGGAAGCAGATAGGTGGAGCCTCGCGCCTGGAGGCGCTACTTGAACTGCTCACACTCCCGGTGGAGCGGGCTTCACATTGTTCTTGAATGTACTGGTCTCCTGTGATTACCAAACCTCCTACCTGAGTGTGTCTCTGCCTGCCTGGACTCCCTCCCGCCGCCGCCATTCCCATCCTCGCGGCCGCTGTGCGGAGGCGAGACCACAATTCCCAGACTCCCTCACTTCCACCCCGGAAGCAGATAGGCGGAGCCTCGCGCCTGGAGGCGCTACTTGAACTGCTCACATTCCCGGTGGAGCGGGCTTCACATTGTTCTTGAATGGACTGGTCTCCTGTGATTACCGAACCTCCTACCTGAGTGTGTCTCTGCCTGCCTGGACTCCCTCCGGCCGCCGCCATTCCCATCCTCGCGGCCGCTGTGCGGAGGCGAGACCACAATTCCCAGACTCCCTCACTTCCACCCCGGAAGCAGATAGGCGGAGCCTCGCGCCTGGAGGCGCTACTTGAACTGCTCACACTCCCCGCGTCGCGGGGCCGCACGCGGGCTAAGGCCGGGCAAAGGGCGGACCCTCAGAGGACCACGGAGACTGGACTGGGCCACGGCTCTTTCGATGTGTAAAGGATTATACTTGCACCTTTCAGTGTCCACATTGATCCGTAAGTGGACTGGCGGACAAAAATACTCCTATACGTTATTGCACGTGTTATAGTTGTTATACATCATTGACAGTGTATGTACTGGTTCCTTTGCTGTAGTAGCAGACGCACTATAGATAATACACAATATGAGTTTGTCTGCTTTGAAAGACAAGTCTCTTAGGAGAGGAGTTGCTAAACGAGGGACTTTGGACAACTTTGTCACTAGACCAACTATAGAAATAGATAAGGTCATAGCTCTAGAGGACCTACGGGCTGAGAGACGTCGGTCCGTGGAATACGCGAAAAACAATCGCTTACTCGATCTTCCCTCACAGGAAGTGACCTCTTTACAATGTATTACGCCTTATGAAAGAGATGGTTTTGAAGCTTCCTTTGGAGATGGCACACCCTTACTTCTTAGAGATATAACTCCTCCCCCAGATCTAGTCAATGACGATATTTATATTTCATCCCCCCTCTTGAATAATACCTTACTTGAAAAAGATGTCTCTAGGACTGACTCGCTATCTCCAGCACAAATACAGCAAAACGAACCTAGGATCTTGGTAACCCCCCGACCACAAGGCCCCATATCAAAAAAAAGGAAAAAGAAGGGCCTCCTATTAAAAAAACTAAGACCAAAAGTAATACAATAACTACTAAAACAAGTAATTCTACATTAAAAGTTCCTACATTAGATGTGCACAATCCCCAAACTGAAACATCAAACCACGTACTATTAGAGAATTTTGGGATAATGATTAGATCACTCATATTACCATTAACAGAAAAATTAAAAGTCATAGCTCGTCAACTGGGGAATTTAGAAAAAACAATTGAGGAGATCAAAAAGGAAACCAAGGATCTAGTAAAGCCTTTACCAGTCCCTTCAATGATCTTACCAACTACAAGAAATAGTAACCAAGAGGGAGCGATCATTGGAGCGACTACTCCGCCAAAACTAAATCCTCAGCACACGCTGCCCTCCCGAAAGATAAACAATAATGTACCCCTTAAAGACAACGACCTAGAGGTGGTCCCGAAACCCAAAATCCAATTAAACTCGTAGCAAATCACTGAAACAAATTCTGAGTTTGAAGATTTGGCAAGGTTACCTGCCCTACCAAACTGTAATGTAGACCTTCCTCCAGAAGCTGTCCCTTTGGTGGTGGTCTTAACTGGAGTCCCCCCCTTAGAGGACGGGAAAAGAGAAGACCACTCCCAACTAAAAAATAGTTATATTTTGGCTCGGACAAAAATGTCCTCTTCCCCCGGAGATTAATGGGGAAATCCTTTTTGTTAGGCGTCTCTCCTGGTTGGGAAGAAGGAAAAAAGATATCATGGGTGACATTATAACAATCAACTTTAGAGACAAAAGAGCTGTAAGACACATTCTAAGCTACTACCCTTTTACATTTTTTAACTTCATAAAAGTACATGACCTGACCTATTTTTATCCTAGAGCACATTTTCCCGTTAAAAACAATATAAGTTTACTAACCCAAAATCAGGATAGGCATATAAGTCCCTTGCCACAGCGTCAGGATCCCTATCTTAGGCCCCCATACAACCGACAAAGCAATTGTGATATGTACATCCCACAATACTCAGAATGCTGTCCAAGACCCCCTCTGCTACACCAAAGAGACCATTATAACTATTCTTACCAACATAGGATTAATCCAACTAGGCCTCTCATAGAGAACCACAACCACCACATTACACCATCTTATTTACACCGAAAACCTTTCGTTACCCCACCCCTTAATACATCAGGTCACCCAAGGTCTTCTTCCCAACCTCTGAAGTATCGTTTTTATCCCTCTCGTCGTAAACAGGACGATTATTCTTTACCTCTTTATAATCGATATGCTGAACTTACAGACCTAGAAGGAGTGGACTGACTGAAGTTACATGGGGCAGAAATTACTAATTCTGATAGACCTCAAAAGGTGCCCTCCAGTAACACGGAGGACAATCCTATTGTTAATCCCGACATGTACATGCCCCAGCATGCCAACTTAACGCATGTTCAAACCTCTTCAGTATCCATAGATTCATCATATAATCATATAACCTTGGATAAAACTCAACCCATTCTAAATATAGAACAGAATTCCAAACTATCTTATACTCCCATCCCTCAGACATGCCTAGGACATGAGACAAAACCTCGCATAACATTCCTCTATTGGAATATAGCAGGCCAACGTACTAAGGCTACTAACGACATATGGATGGACTTTGCTCCAAGATTTGATATCCTGGCACTCCAAGAGACCTGGACTGTCGAACCAATACACATGGCAGGTTATAAAACTTTTTTTTCTTCCGCTCTACCCTCTACCTCAGGTAGAGCGAAAGGAGGTTTAACAACTTGTATTTCAAACCTCCTAAATATAAAAAAAGTAGTCCCCATGAGCCTTGACCCAAACGCCCAGATTCTCAGGCTGACTTTAAATGATGGGGACAGTTTCATTATAGTGAACTTTTATAATAACCTCCCCGAGGCCGAAACACTCATTGTGGTATCTCAGATGCGATCCACACTAAAATCTAGAATAACAAGGAAAATAAGTGACGCTGTGATTATCTGGGGGGGGGGGGGATTTCAATCTAGGTCCATGCCATCTAAATGGAAATGAAAACATATGCGGTATAGTGGATGAATTTGATAATCCAATATCTCACTTTAGACACTCAACCCTGGGCAACTACTTAAACGAATCCTTATTCGATCTAGATTTGGTTCAGGCAAACGCCAGAAATGGAAAAAATCAAATCCTGGCTCCTACATTTCACGGGAGAGGATGTTTAACAACCATAGATTACATCCTGGTTTCAAACACTGAGAGGACCGAAAAGGCAGTTTTCACCAGACATTTAGTCCTGCTCAGTGACCACTATCCTCTTAGCATCTCTTTCTCTGGCTCATAAACCAAAGAGGTATGGGAACCATCCTATCACAAAACAACCTAGCACTAGATTGAATGGCTATGCCCTCAAATGGGGGAACGTAGTGCCTATGGAGGTGACTAAACAAGTGATTGTAAAAGCTAATTCATCTATCATGACTTGTCTTAACCCACACTCTACCAACTCAGAGGTCATTGCAAGCTTCGAATTGATTGTTGTGGCAATCAACGAAGCATTGTGGGTGGAAAGAAAAAACGCCTCAAACAAACAAAAAGGCTGGTTCAACCATGATTGTACAGCCGCATATTCCAACTTAAAAACGGCGCTGAGAAAAACTACAAGGTCACCACACGAGATATCAATACTTAGGAAAGCTTATAACCAAGCCTTAAGAATCAGGAAAAAAGAATTAAAAACTCAGCTTTGGGAACAATTGCACGATACCTGTTCTCAAAAACACATGACAGCTTTCTGGCAAGTAGTAAAGTCTCCTTTCTTAAATGGCAACACACATCACGCTAAGCTAGATGTAGCAATTGAGGAAAAAGAATGGGTCCTCCACTTTTCTAACATTTTTTCGATAGATAAGGAGTTACCTGAACGCTTGGACTCATACACCCTGAATCCCAACATTTCAAATGAATCTTCCTCAAATTACCCTATCGATCTACATTTTTCTTTGGAACAGATCGCTTCGGCCTTGAATGTAAGCAAGAATGGGAAGGCACCGGGCCCAGACGGAGTTCCTATTGACTTATTTAAAGATCAAATGGAACTCTGGATCCCCATCTTAACCAGAGTCCTGAACGCAACCTGCAAGATGGGTTTATTACCATCTTGGTCAAAATCCATATTAGTCCCCATCTTTAAGAAAGGTGATCGGGACTCAGTATCCTGCTATCACTCAATCTCTTTATTAGACTCCCTGGGCAAGATGGCAGGGAGAGTCATCCTAGAACAACTACAAGATTGGGCTGACAAAGGCAGGGTTATTTCTGACATACAATACGGGTTTCGCCAGGGCTTGGGTACAACAGAGCAGGCCCTAAACCTTTCTCTCCTGATTGACAAATATGTCCATATTAAAAAGGGAGACTTATACATGGTCTACGTGGACTTGTCAGCCGCGTTTGACTGTGTTTCCCACTCCAAATTATGGGTAATATTGGCTGACATAGGGGTCCCTTTGAATTTACTTGTATTTGTCAGGGAACTTTATGCCAAAGCCTCTGCTCGAGTTCGTTATGGGGTGGGGGGGGAGCTGACGGACTCATTCCCAGTAGAAAAGGAAGTCAGACAAGGATGCGTCCTCGCCCCTCTTCTTTTCACACTGTACACCAATGCACTGGAAAAAGAGATGCTGAAGGGTTCCCAGGATCTCCCAATGATAGGTAAACTCCCAATACCTGCACTACTCTATGCAGATGACGCGGTCATACTGGCACGCACCCCATGCGAATTACAAAAAAATTTGAATAGATACTCCACATTCATGGCAAGCCTTGACCTCAGGATAAACATAACTAAAACCTTTGTTATGAGGTCAAGCTCGTCCTGTACAAACGCAAACAAAATGAGGGGTATCTATTTGAACAATCAAAAGATAGCCACTACCCTTACATACTCCTACTTGGGCATAACAATGGACCATAAATTATCATGGAAAGCGGCAGTGGAAACCAGAAGACTACTCTTCCTGAGAACAGTTACAGCCCTCCTCAACTTTACCAGGAAACTGGGCAATAGAGCCCCAATTGAAATCATCCAGATTTACAAAGCCAAATGTTTATCAGTGGCTTTGTATGGGGCTGGTTTATGGGGCTTCGTGAATCTAGATACTATTCAGAAAGTCAAACTGTTTTTTGAGGTCTCTTCTTTCAGTCCCGGGAAGTATGGGTACTTTCGCTTGCCACTTAGAACTGGGTCTCGTACACCTGACGGACCTAGCTAAAGTGGAGCCTCTCTTGCTATGGCGCAAAATATGGACGTCAGATAAAGCTACCCTTTCTCAATCACTCCTGTTGGACTGTCTAACCCTGGATAACGTTCATAGGTCTAAGTGGCTGAGATATATTGCAACCTTCCTCCATGATTTGGGCTGGGACAAGTATTTCTACAATCCCTCGTCAATATCTGAGGTGCCGAGAAAGTTCCTAAAAAACAAAGCACTTGCCCACCTGGAGGAGATGAGACTATTTAGTGAAGTTAGCAAACCATCTGTCACTCATAGCCTAATGAGCCAATTGGTACCAACTCTGCAGCCATACCTTACCCTAAACATGACAAACCATGAGCGCTATCTATTGGTAAGACTCAGGATGAACATTTTTCACCGAATAATAGCTTTCCCAGTTCAGAACAACTGGGCCAAAACCTTACCAGTTTGCCCTTGTGACCACATGTCAGCTCAATCAACCATACATACTATTCTTTTCTGCAAATTTTTTGCAGAAAGTAGGAAAAAACTACTTGTTCCCATTCTGAGGAGTACCGGACATAGGCAATGTCGCCCAGCATTCCTTTTCTTGCAGATGTTGGAAGGAGACTTACTGACATTCACAGTAGTCAGTTTTTTGAAATCTATTCTTTATCACCGAAAGATCTTGGACAAGAGAGCCATCGACCTCATATAATGCTACGACTGTGTAACTTTTAAATGTTATAGCTATGCTTACTGAAAGCTCTTGTAATCTAGAGCACTCTTCTTTTTATCTTGGAAATAATTTTACTTCTTATATCTTTTAAAAAGAATCCCAATTTTATTGACTGTTTTTATTGTATGCTTTTTATGATTTATAAAACTAAATCGAAATAAAGTAATATTGAATTGAATTGAGTTCCCAAGTCATTCTGTACTCCATTTCTGCAGTCCCCTGCTCCAGGGGTCCATGTGTCCGTGATGGTATCTGGGTGAGGGACATTTGACTTGTGGCCACTCCCTGTGTGCCGAAATGCCTTGCTCAGTGGGCTGGCCCATGCCCATGGCCAGCTATGTCCAGTTTGTCCTAGGGGTTCTCTTTCTGTTGTCTCCGAGGGCAGGAATCCCCTGTTCTCCTCACTGTATTATTTGATTCCCACTCTAGGGGTCATATATCTTACGTGCTAACAGACCCGATTAAGGCGGGTGACTCCCAATTTTTGAAGCAAAAAATTACTTTATTTTACTTGACTCACACCTGAAATTGCTACTGATCCAATGCATTTCAATGAAGAAAATCCATTGTCACAATTTTTTTTTTAAATCTCAAATCTCCCCCTTTTGATTTGTAAAATGCTGGCATGTCTAATATATAATACTGAGGATGGTTCTCCGCTGTGAGGTGAACTTGCTTGCCTGCATGGATGTCAGGTCCCCTTCTTTTATCGTTGCTCTTACAGGCTTTCAGGGATGTCTATCCCAATGTTGCACCTTGAGTCCCTCCCCAACCGTGAGGGGGCTCCCTATGCCATTACAGCCACTAGTACCCCTGTTGAGGCCGCCCTATTGAGCCTACCTTACTTCCTTGATATCTGCAACTAGGGGTACCACTCGGACCACCAAAGGCAACCGCCACACCGCCACTGTTAGGCCCTATGCATTTCCAACATGGACTGAGCACCCGAAGCCACAATCCTCAGATCAACAGAAAAACAATCCTGTTGCTCAGGTCAACGCAATGACGTCAGCACTGCTACTGTGCGTCCATGGCATCATCATCCCTTGACTCTCTCAATCCCTCTTCTAATCGCCTCAGGTCGAAAGGGTGGATCCCGCCTCTACACCTGTGGCCCTTTTGAGTCCATTGCCTGTGTGCAAAGCCGATTTACTACAAGGCAAGAGCAGGTGACTAAATATGGCACCACCATCTGGGCCCTTCATAGTGCCACCATGCTGGCTTCGAGGAACAATTTCATCAGAATAGACGTGGCGGGGATGTCACAGGCTTGGCATACTTCAAATAAACTCCCACAAGTGCCTGATCACAAAGACAGGTCAAACACACCTCCTTGTTGTGGCCCGGTCTCAGCTTTAGGCGCTGGAATGTGCTTATACTAACTGTGCTGACCTGCTGTGGTGGGGCACTGGCAGCCTAGTGACGCACTGTGCATAAAAAATTACAAGATCCCACACACGTTACTTGTCTGTTGGCAGGAAGACCCCGAGCAGTCTTCTCACCGTTTATTTATCTCCTCGGGACGATCCCACTTCGAGGAGTGCATGCACTAGTTACATTGTATAGGGGAGCCCGGAAGGCTCTCTACATCCCTCCTTTTCTTTAGCTCACATTAACATTACAAACTTTTTATTATGGTGATCCACACAAAGTCTTTGAACCGTTGACTGGAGGCAGGGTTCGGCCGGAGACCAAACCTCTGGCTCCGGGAGCTGGAACTGGTCCCTGCTTCTTTCAAGTTGTGGTTTCTCATCTCGCTTGGCGAGCGTGGAAGGGGATCCCCTGGGGTTTGCGCCGCTTAGCCAGCTGGTGTGTCTTCAGAGTCTCGATCAGTAGTGGAGGGCATTGGTGGCTCATCATGCATGGGATCTCCTCCTTCCTCCAGCACAGCAGGTTCTCTCATGGGCTGGCAGGGCCCTGGCACCCTATTAAACCACAACACATTTATCGTGACCTTTTGTTGTCCTCTTCTTGCCGAGATCATGGTACCTCGGCATGAGTGACTCTCCACACCTCTGGTTCGTAGGGTGTCCGAAAGTACCAGCCAGGGTGTCTGTCTTTGACTACCATGTTGATAGATGGTACTTTAGCACCTCAGGCGAGGCTTGCCTTTTTGTTAGTTGTTTCTCTCCGGGCCTGGACTGCCGCATTGTCCTTCTCGGGGGCCTCCAAGCAGGGTCTGTCGGAATGCTGTCTCACGGGGCTCTCCTGAAGAGTAAATGAGATGGTGCTCAGTGAGTTGTGCTGTGAGGTGTTTGCCGATAGGCATCTGGGAATTTATGCAGGGCTCTTGCATGGTGCAAGAGCCCTGCATCAATTCCTTCTCCCTGTTCCGCAGCAATGCGCAGTATTTGATTGAGCGTTCGCATGAAACGCTCGACCTCCCCATTTGCTTGGGTCCACTGTGCTTTGATCTTCCGGTGCCTGATGGCCTTCCTGGCAGATATTCCTGAAACTCTCACCATTGAAAAGGAGGGTCCGTTGTCTGATCTTAGTTCCTACTGGAAATTTCGAGTAGGAGTCTGTCAGGAAGGATCTGAATGTCATTATCACAAGGCTTAAGACAGTGGGACAGCATCGGGTGTTGGTGAAACCTTCCCTCTGCAATTACTGGACTAGTGTCTAAAGGCTATGGACTCCGTTCTAAGATGGCCGCTCAATTTTCCTTACTAACTAATGAAGTTACGAAGTCTCGCGAGAGAGGAGACTTCTTTTGCTCACGGAGCGCGTTTTGCCGCGCACTTCAATTTAGTCACAGTCGAGTGAGGTAGCTTTAGTTCTCGCTCCTCGACTCGAAGTTTCCCTCAGTAATTTAATGTATTTTGGTCATAGCAGGTCTCTAGGTGTAGTTAGAGACATTAGTGAGAGAGTAATTCTGAATTAGTCTGAGCCAATATAATCCTTGGTCAAGTAGAGATAGAACCCAGAGTGGGAGAGTAACTTGACTCCGCCGTCTCCGAAGATATTTGAGGTAATTCCAGGGTCTCCTTACTCCGGTAGGCTTACCGTCGAGTGAAGGAGACCGGCTGCAGTATTTGAAGATAACTCCACACAAGTAAGCCGTTACCGGAGAGATTTGAGAGCACCAGAACTACCACACAAGTAAGCAGATCGCAGAGAGACTTGAGCACACCTGAACTTCAGTCGATGAAAACCGTTCTTCATCTGTTTGCCTCTACCCTAACCCTCCTTGCGACTTACCTACTCTTACCTTCCTCTGTCTACCCTACCCTGTCCCTTTTTGCGCGTAATCCAAGTAACGCAAGAAGGACACAGTGAACTGCATTCTTCACCTAGGAAGCAGCTTAGACTAAAACTTCTGTTCCAGTCAGTTTGTCAACCAGAGTGGCAAGGAAGGCTGGGAGATTTGGTAAGAGGGCACAAGGGTAAGAAGAGTATAAGAATTGTAGAAATGAATAAGACCTAACCAGTTCTTTTATGTGTGTATTAGGTCTTCCTGTAGAACAAAACCAGTGATCATCGAACTGGGAAAATAAAGAGAGGCATAGCTCCTGCAGAGGAACTGGTAGGGTAAAGGTCCAGGGGAAAGCACATTGTCTAATAACACCAGTTAGAATGTTGAATGGAGTTTTGTTCCCTTCTGTGCATTAGGTCTTCCTGGGCAATTACTGAAAGACGAAGAGGGAGCCAGTTTTGCACGAGTGTCTCTTTTCTGTCCACTTCCCCTTTCCCCCTGCCTGGAGCAGTTGAGTCAACGCAGCTAGCTCCGGGAGGTGGGCATTGGGAATTCAGCTTCATTCTGCCTCCGTGAAGATTCCGTCTGGCCTTCCTGATAGATTGAAGTGCCCACGTAGTTCCTTCACCTGGGCAGAATGGCAGAGGGTTTCAGTTTAAAGGCTTTAGGAGAGATGTTGGAGGGTATTCAAAGAGAAATAGGGACCTTAAGTGAAGAAAATAAGAATTTAAGGCAAGAAGTAATGGCCTCCAGACAGGAGGCAATATTATTAGCTCAGAAGGTTAGAGAGATATCTTCGGGGGCTACACCCGCTCAAACCTTTCCTAGAGAAACCCAGTCCAAGCAAGACCCGCACACAGTAGCTCAGGTTGTTCACTCTGTTTCCCCCATCATTCCACTTGCCCCTCCCGAAAGATATTGTGGTGATCCACAAAAAGCTCAGCTCTTTCTCACCCAATGTTCTTTGCATTTTATGTGTCGAGCAAATTTGTTCCCAGATGCTCAATCACGGGTGGCCTTCATCTTGTCTTACTTGGGTGGGGATGCTGCTAATTGGGCCATGCCTTTAGTTACCCGTAATGATCCCTTTTTGTATAATTTGGAACAGTTCAAGGCAGAATTCCTTAGGATTTTCGACAGACGCAGAGTTTCTCAGGCTACAGACAATGAGCTCTTAGAATTGCGCCAAGGTAACCGGGATCTAATCTCTTACCTTACTCAGTTCAATAAACTGTTGGTAGAAACAAATTGGCCGGAAGAGAAGAGATCTGCCTTATTTTATCGAGGATTACGTGATGACATCAAAGATACCCTGGCGCAGATTCCAAAACGACCTATGGAATTCTCTGAGTTGGTGGATTTGGTTTTGGAAATCGATTTCCGAAGCTCCGAGAGAAGAGGTGAAAAGAAGACAAAGGATCTTCGCTGGAATTTTCCACGCTTTGATCGGATAAAGACAGAAGCAGGCAAGACTTCAGGTGGAACTGTCGAAAATGAACCTATGCAGATTGGATCTGTCCGGGGACCACTAAGCAAGGAGGAGAAGGAGCAAAGGAGGCTGAAGAAGTTATGTATGTACTGTGGGGGATCGGGACACTTCGTAAGAGAGTGTCCGAAGAGGCCGAAGTTTTCGAGTTCGGGAAACTCTCAAAACCATCTGTAGGCGGAGTCGTTCAGATGGCGAAGTTGGAAGATCAGACTCCAAAGGTGCATCAAATATCGAATACCCTTCAGACTCGGACACCACATGTAACCCTACAGATGAAAGTGAAATTTCGAAGCCAAGAGATTGAAGGAGTGGCGATAATGATCGATTCAGGTGCCACTGGCAATTTTTGCGACATAAATTTTGCCAAGAAGATGGGAATCCAGGCGGTGCGCAAGGAGCAGAAGGAATCAGTCCGGGCGGTAGATGGTACCAACCTCTCTTCGGGTCCGATCACCCATCACACGGAAATTTTGGAATTAATTCAGTCTAATGGTCATCATGAGGTCCTTCAGTTCAACTTGATCGACGCCCCTCAGTTTCAGTTAATTTTGGGACTCCCCTGGCTAACCCTGCATAATCCAACCATCAATTGGGAGGATCGAACCATCAAAATGGACTCCTCCTTTTGTGCGGAACACTGCTTCTCTTTGGTTTGTGACACCCATGAACCATCCGTGGCCACCTTGTTGTCATTCAGTGGAGAATCCATTGGGGTCATAAACACCTTAGAAATTCCCACAGAGTATAAAGAATTTGAAGATGTCTTCAGTGAACAAGAGGCTGAGAAACTCCCTCCACATCGTTCTTACGATTGTACCATTGATCTCGAACCTGGGGCAGCGCTACCTTGCAGTAGGGTCTACGCTCTAACAGAAGCGGAGAACAGTTATTTGAAGGAATACCTAGATCGTTACTTGGCGAACGGATTTATCCGGCCGTCACAGTCTCCAGTGTCGTCGCCGCTTTTTTTCATTCCTAAGAAGGAGGGATCACTGAGGACTTGTATCGATTATCGTGCCATCAACCGGGTGACAGTAAAGAACCGCTACCCCCTGCCTCTGATTTCGGTCCTTCTAGATCAGATTAAGGACGCCCAAGTATTTACTAAACTGGACCTCCGAGGGGCGTACCATCTCATTCGAATGAAGGAAGGCCACGAGTGGAAGACTGCTTTTAGAACTAAATACGGGCTATTTGAATATCAGGTCATGCCCTTTGGCCTGTGTAATGCTCCGGCAGCCTTCCAGCACTTCATCAATGACATCATGGGAGATTTGGTGGATCGGATAGCCGTGATTTATTTGGATGACATCTTGATATATTCCACCGATCCCAGAGATCACCCTGATCATGTCAAGTTAGTTTTGGAAAGATTACGAAAACACCAACTCTACGTAAAATTGGAGAAATGTGCCTTCAGTGTGCATACAGTGGAGTTTCTGGGATTTGTGTTATCTCCAGGAGGGATCACAATGGAGGCCAAGAAGGTACAAGCAGTGGTAGATTGGCCATCACCTAAGGATGTTAAGGAGATTCAGAGATTCTTAGGATTCGCCAATTTTTATCGGCGATTCATTCAGGGATTCTCGCAGAAGATCATCCCAATTACCAGACTGCTCAAGAAGGGAGTTAAGTTTCATTGGTCGGCAGAAGCAGAACAAGCATTTGAGTTTCTAAAGAAGAGTTTCACTTCGGCACCCATCTTGCTTCATGCAGACCCTGCAGAGCCTTTCTTTGTAGAAGCAGATGCTTCGGATCAAGCGATTGGGGGAATCTTGTCCCAGCGGCACAAGTCCACCGGGCAGTTGCATCCTGTGGCTTACCATTCACGGAAGTTGAATGCAGCGGAATTGAATTACACCATCGCCGAAAAGGAACTGCTGGCGGTTAAGGACGCTTTTGTGGAATGGAGACACCATTTGCTTGGGGCACGGCACACAGTTACGGTGTTCACCGATCATAAAAATCTTCAATTCCTTAAATCAGCAAGAACCTTAACTCCACGTCAATTACGATGGTCTCTTTATTTCGCTGATTTTGATTTTGTGATTACATACCGCCCTGGAATTAAGAATGGTAAGGCAGATGCCTTGTCCCGGATCCAAACTGAAGTTACTGAACATTCCGTGGCTCCGCAACCAATTATTCCTGAATCAAAGATCGTGTGCGCAATGTCTGGAAGCAACTACAAAGAAGGAATCAGGAAGATTATGTCTTTGACGGAAATGGCTGAGTGGGCTAGTCAACAGGAAGGTCGAGAGGTAGTGGATTCCTTGCCGTACCAAGATGGAGCTCTGTACTTACCTACCAAAGAAATGCAAGAACAAGTGCTGAAAGACTGTCATGATCAGCCGTTAGCAGGCCACAAGGGTGCCTTGAAAACTATAGATCTGGTTCAACGGTACTTTTGGTGGCCCAATATGATTTCTCAGATTAAGAAATTTGTGGAGACTTGTGAGGTTTGTGCCCGAGGAAAAGCTAGTAGGCAAGCTCCACAGGGATTGTTACAGCCCTTACCCACCCCACCACATCCTTGGCATACAGTCACGTTAGATTTGATTGTAGATCTTCCACTGAGTAAGGGTTATAACACAATATTGGTAATTGTAGACACCTTCACCAAGATGAGCCATTTTATTCCTGTCAAAGGGGTCCCTTCAGCTCCAGAGTTGGCCAGGCTATTCAGAGAGAACATTGTAAAGATTCATGGGGTTCCCAAGATTGTGATTTCAGACCGTGGCCCCCAATTTGTGTCACACTTTTGGAAGTCATTCATGAAGGGAATGGGAGCGGAGGTCAGGCTTTCCACCAGTTATCACCCAGAGACAGATGGTCAGACAGAGAGGGTAAATCAAGAGCTAGAACAGTATTTACGTCTGTTTCTTTTAGATCAAGGGGGTGACTGGTCAGACTTGCTTTGGATGGCTGAATTCGCACATAATAACGCCAAGAGTGTCTCTACTGGCTATTCTCCATTCTTCTTAAATTTTGGACAGCACCCTAATCCTTTCAGTAATCAGGGAGATTTTGGGGTTCCAACAGTCAACAATTTGTTAACTAACTTAAATCAGGCCCGCAAATCTGCAGAGTCCAATCTCCACAAGGCTAAGGCAGGTTACAAGAAACAGGCAGACAAACACCGGAGGAAGGCCCAGCAGTATCAGGTGGGGGAGTCGGTTTGGTTGTCTTCACGGCATCTTAGGTTAAAGGGAAATAGGAAGTTTCAGCCTCGTTACGTAGGCCCCTTTATTATTGAGCAAGTGCTGGGTCCGGTAACTGTTAAGTTAAAATTACCTACCCAGTTAGGCATCCATCCTGTGTTTCACGTGTCACTCCTAAAGAAGACAGCTCCTAATCTTAGATTAGAGAAACCACCCCCTCCTTTGTTGATAGACAAACATTTAGAGTACGAAGTAAAAGGAGTTTTAGATTCAAAGGAGACAAAAGGAAACTTATTCTATCTAGTCGACTGGAAGGGGTTTGGACCTGAGGAGAGATCATGGGAACCAGCAGATGACGTACATGCCCCTAGACTGGTAAAACGATTTCATGCACAGCATCCTTTGAAACCAAGACCGAGAGATCGGTCTTTGAGAGGGGGTACTGTCAGGAAGGATCTGAATGTCATTATCACAAGGCTTAAGACAGTGGGACAGCATCGGGTGTTGGTGAAACCTTCCCTCTGCAATTACTGGACTAGTGTCTAAAGGCTATGGACTCCGTTCTAAGATGGCCGCTCAATTTTCCTTACTAACTAATGAAGTTACGAAGTCTCGCGAGAGAGGAGACTTCTTTTGCTCACGGAGCGCGTTTTGCCGCGCACTTCAATTTAGTCACAGTCGAGTGAGGTAGCTTTAGTTCTCGCTCCTCGACTCGAAGTTTCCCTCAGTAATTTAATGTATTTTGGTCATAGCAGGTCTCTAGGTGTAGTTAGAGACATTAGTGAGAGAGTAATTCTGAATTAGTCTGAGCCAATATAATCCTTGGTCAAGTAGAGATAGAACCCAGAGTGGGAGAGTAACTTGACTCCGCCGTCTCCGAAGATATTTGAGGTAATTCCAGGGTCTCCTTACTCCGGTAGGCTTACCGTCGAGTGAAGGAGACCGGCTGCAGTATTTGAAGATAACTCCACACAAGTAAGCCGTTACCGGAGAGATTTGAGAGCACCAGAACTACCACACAAGTAAGCAGATCGCAGAGAGACTTGAGCACACCTGAACTTCAGTCGATGAAAACCGTTCTTCATCTGTTTGCCTCTACCCTAACCCTCCTTGCGACTTACCTACTCTTACCTTCCTCTGTCTACCCTACCCTGTCCCTTTTTGCGCGTAATCCAAGTAACGCAAGAAGGACACAGTGAACTGCATTCTTCACCTAGGAAGCAGCTTAGACTAAAACTTCTGTTCCAGTCAGTTTGTCAACCAGAGTGGCAAGGAAGGCTGGGAGATTTGGTAAGAGGGCACAAGGGTAAGAAGAGTATAAGAATTGTAGAAATGAATAAGACCTAACCAGTTCTTTTATGTGTGTATTAGGTCTTCCTGTAGAACAAAACCAGTGATCATCGAACTGGGAAAATAAAGAGAGGCATAGCTCCTGCAGAGGAACTGGTAGGGTAAAGGTCCAGGGGAAAGCACATTGTCTAATAACACCAGTTAGAATGTTGAATGGAGTTTTGTTCCCTTCTGTGCATTAGGTCTTCCTGGGCAATTACTGAAAGACGAAGAGGGAGCCAGTTTTGCACGAGTGTCTCTTTTCTGTCCACTTCCCCTTTCCCCCTGCCTGGAGCAGTTGAGTCAACGCAGCTAGCTCCGGGAGGTGGGCATTGGGAATTCAGCTTCATTCTGCCTCCGTGAAGATTCCGTCTGGCCTTCCTGATAGAGTCCATTAGCACCAGAGTGTTGCGTCCGTCCGGAAAACTGCCAAAGTAGATGCTGACTTTAGTCCAGGGTGCTTCGCTAGATTCCTCAATGATTATTGGCGCTGGGGCAGGGTCACCTCTGGTGATAGCACATGAGTGGCAGCCTCTGATCTGATCCTCCACGGCAGTATCCATGCCAGGGAACCACACCTTGCATGTGGGCGTGCCTTAGTCTTCGTCATACCCTGGTGACCCACGTGTGCTAGACTGATGACCTGGTCTTGCAGCTTCTTCGGGACTACGATCACATGACCTCGTAGCACAACACCATGCTCTCCCTCGCTAAGTTTGTTGTGGATTCTCCAAAGTTGCTGTCGTGCTAGTTGGTCTTCTGTGTTGAGCGCCTGCACACCGTCCAAGAAATGGGTCCACCCTCTGGTGAGGATGGCTTCTTTTACCCTTGCTAGCGTCTCATCCATGTTGGGGGCTTGCCCAAACTCTTCAAGTGTTACAGCTTTGGAGCACGCTTTCCGAGTGATCATCCGGACCAGGGCTTCAGTGTGTTCTTCGTCTCGATGTGAGTGCTGCGTGACCATAGTTTCCGTGTGCCTCAAGAGGTAATCCGCTGGGTTGTGTGCCCCAGGGTGGAATATCGCTTTGAACCTATACGCCTATAGCTGCAGCACCCACCTTTCTATCCTGGGAGGCTCTAATCTCGACGTCCCCGCAAACAGGGGGATCAATGGCTTGTGGTCCGTCATCACTTGAAATTCTTGGCCATAAAGATGTAGATGAAAGTGCTGGCATGCCCACTTTATGACTAGGGCTTCCCTTTTGATCTGGGTGTATCTCGATTCGGTATCAGATAGTGCGCGACTGGCGTATGCGACAGGCACCCATGTTACTTTATCTTGCTCTTGGAGGAGGATTGCTCTGAGCCCTACCGGGCTGGCATCTACCACCAACTCGGTGTGCCTTCCTGGATGAATGTAGGCCATGACTGTTTTGTCCATTAAGGCCGCTTTGATGGCGTGAACGCGGTGTTGGCTTCTGCGGTCCATTCCCACAGGCGACCGCCGCGTGTTAAGACTCGTAGTGGCTCGGATAACGAAGCCAAATTCAGAATAAACCTGCAACGGTAAGTGGCCATTCCTAGGAAGCTGCGAACCTCCGTGGTTTGAGCTGACCGGATGGCGGTAGCCTTCTTGGGGTCCACCTTCAAACCTTCCCTGGAGAAAGCATAGCCAAAGAAATCCACAGACTGAGAATGAGCATTTGGCCTTGTGGAGTGTTAGGCCGCAGTCTGCCAGGCGTCACAGGGTGGCAGGTAGACCTGTGTGGTGTTCTTCCAGGGTGTGTGTGAACACCAGGATGTCATCGCTCAGATTGCTGACGTCTTGGAGGCCGGACAGGGTCTCCCGGATGGCATTTTGGAAAACCTCTGCCGCCGAAGATATCCCAAAACCCCGCCTCTTGTACTGGCGTAGCCTACCATGGGTGGAAAAAGTGATGATGAAACGACTCTCCGGTTCGAGTTCTAGCTGATGGCATCCAGCATTCAGGTTGAGCTTAGAGAATCACATGGCTCCGTTGAGGTCTGCCACAATGTCATCCATTGTGGGCGTGAGATGACGCTCCTGCTTGACTGCTTGATTCGGAAGGCGCATGTCCACACAGAGTCTGATGGCACCGGGCTGTTTTGGCTTCGGCGCAATGACTAGCGGTGACACCCACGGAGTAGGGCCTGATAACTTCTCGATGACGTTTAGATCTTCCAGCTTTTTTAGTTTGCCTTCCACCAGCGACGCAAATGAAATGGCACTCTCCAATGCCGCAAGGCAGTTGGTCTGATGGAGGGGTCGATGTGCAGTTTAAACTGTTTGCCTTTGAGTTTGCCTAGACCTTCGAACAGTTCTGAGAATTCGTGCAGTATGGTGTCGGCGTGTGAGTCATGCATCTGAGTTACGAAAAGACCAGGCTAAGGTTTTCGGCAGTGTGACAGCTCAGTATAGTTCCTTTCTTCCCTTCGGTGATGTGGAACCCGACTCTGGTTGTGTGTTTGTCGCAGGAAACTTCTGCTTTAATCACCCCTCTCAGGGGGAGGGGATGTGTTCCACCATACGTGTATATTCTTGCCTTCGTGGGAGCAAATGGGGGTCGTGGAGAGAGGCGTTTGTGTTGCTCGGAGTTCATGACGTTCACGAATGCCCCAGTGTCAATCAGCACCCAGACGGTCGACCCTGCCACTTTGACGGCGCACATGGGAGGAGGCCTTTTGTGTTTGTCCGACTGACTCACAAAGAATATGACGAAGATATCGTCATCATCTTCATCCAGGGTGAATTGATGCCTGTGTGCGACACCCTTCTCTTGGACATGAGGATCATCGATTGAAAGTTGATGTATTTGTGACGTGGCCCCATGTTGCTTGGATAATGGGGGCTGAGACCTGTTGCTCTGGCACACTTTTGCAAAACGGTTGGGCTTCCCGCACCGCAAGCAGGTCTTCTCTTTGGTGAAGCAGGGACCAGCAGTTGCTGCATGTGCCACCCCCTTGTGTTCTGGTAGTGGTGCGCACAGGGTGCGGGCTTCGTTGGACTGCTTTGACTCTTTCCTCTTTGATGGGAGGTTACTTGGAGGCATGGGATGCCGAGGCACCTGGTTAGGGTCGCAACCATTTCCTCCGCTCGGGTATCCAACAGTTCATGGGATATGGCAAGAACTAGTATCTCGTCCAGTGAGATGCCTGGTTGTCAAAGAATCAGCTTCAGGAGCATCACCGAGCGGCGCCCTTGAATCACTTGAGTGAGGATTTCTTCCCTCTGATCGGTGAATGTGCAGGTGCTCACCAGTTGCCTCAGGTGCGCGTAGAACATGTCCACGGACTGTTTTGTCTGCCGCAGCTTGAATCGGTCAAAATCGGATTTGAGCTGCGGATCGAAGTGCCAATTGGGGGCTGCGACTGTCGCCTTGTAGTCGTCATCGTCTCCAGTGTCCGGAAGCGTCTCAAACAGGTCATATATTTCTCCTCCTCCATAATATATCAATAGGGATCTCTTCACTGTGCAGTCGGTCTCCCTTGTACCTTTAAAATAGTGGTTGAGGTGTCCAATCCATGCTTTCCAGCGCGGGGCTGCAGTTACAGGTTCAGCGGTTTCACTGAAAGGGGGTAGCGGGGACACCACGGCGTGATTATGCACCTGGAGCACAAGTGTCGCTACAGCTCACACTTGGTGGCCTACAGCACCCACTAGAGAGGGTGTACTCATGGTGATTTTTGCTGCTTTGACTGGGGTGCCGTCTGAAGAAGGCTTACTGTCTTACTTCTTGCAGGGTGGGCACTCTTTTTTTTGTGTTACTGAGCCCCCACGCTCACCACGTGGCTGGAGAGCGTTGTGGCTTCGCTTGCAGTGCAATTCTGAATGGGGGCCACTAGGGGCAATGCAGTCCTCAGTTTCGAACGCACGATGCAGCCGGCAGCCTCCGGCGTCGATGCGAGCTCACCTGCGGTGCTGGGGAAGTATATCCTTTGATGCAGCCTCGACCAGCCTGGGAGTGTGGCAGGAGGCAGGGCCTCGACTGCGACGTTGCCGGTGTACCCCGGCGCGAGATGTCCAGTATTCAGGAGCCAACAGCAGGCAACCGACGACACCGGTGTTTCGCACGTGGACCGGGAGAGATGGAGGGGCTGTGACAGTGGGCCCAGCTCTGAGGTGCGTCAGGACTCAGGATGCCTGGGCCTGTCGGGGCTTCGCTGCTGGTGTGCAGAAGAGGGAGCCTCTGTTCCAGTAACAGGTACGGAGTGAGGCGCGGGTGTACTACCGCCCTCGTCACAAATGTGCTGATCTGCTGTGGTGGGGCACTGGCGGCCTAGTGACGCAATGTGGAGAAGAAATTCCGAGAGCCTACACACGTTACTTGCCTGTTGGCAGGAAGACCCCAAGCGGTCTCCTCACCGTTTATTTATCTCCTAGGGACGAGCCCGCTCCGAGGAGTGCATGCACTAGTTATATTGTATAGGGGAGCCCAGATGGCTCTCTACACTAACTATGAATCACGAAAAAGTTTGAGTTAAAAAGCTTTGGAACTGGGTTAAAAATAAGCTAATATTGAATTAATCATGAATGAGGATTTTAAATAATACTTAATGAAGACCCATGCAAGTCTATTGCTGAACATAAAAAGTAAAGAACGTTTTAAGGGCAATGTCACTCGGAACAGGGCAGCGAGAGCATTTTGGGCCTAATAATTGGTAACAATGTCCCTGCTGTTAGCACCCCCGCCTAATTTATAAGTCGAGATGCAAATGTCAGCAGCTCCGCCAGGGGGAAAACCTTCTTGGTGGGCGCTTACCAATTTGCAAGATGTCAGGATGGCAATGGGCCAGGAGAGCAGGCAGTTCTACCTCATGCCTCTTTCTTCCAGTTCCTGTCTCTTTAACTCACTCGAGGCGTTAAAGTGAGAATGTTTATATTTCTCCCTGCTTTTTCGACTTTGCATGCGTGCTGCACTGTGCAGCACACATACAAGTGGGAAATGCTTTTGGACATGTCTGGGCACAGTATTTTGCAAAAAGGAAGGATAGCCTTCCTGTACAAAACCTATGCTAGAGGCAGGCACCCTAGCGCTATGGCGCCAAGATATGTGCCTGCCGCACAACAACTGAAATCAGTGCAGACACTAGGGAGAGTTGAGGAGAGTGCCCTTTATCTGTAAATATGGCCCTCTCCTGATCCCTCCCTGTCACGCAACACAGCCCAGCCTCTTAGGAGGCTGCGTTGCATCACAGTGTTCAGAATCTGGGCCTTAGTGGTTATACCATTGTAACGAGCAGTTCATACAAGTCAGGCTATATCCATCTCAGCACCGTAGGATCGCGCTCATTCATTCTCCTTCCATGCCTATGGCTGTGGGCGATTCTCAAGTAAGCAGCTCTGGAGGGTGCTCCACATGTTTCTAGGTTGGCCAGTGGGTGAAAGGAGCTCTACTGAAGCTCAAGCTGTTTGTTACAGTATATCATAGAATTGAGTCACACTCTATATTTGGGGGAACTGCCTCTGCCCCGGCAGCAGGCCACCGTGAGCTTTGCCAACAGAAGGGCCAAGGCTGACTATTGTCATGAAGGGGGTGGGGGTATTCCAACACCCACCCTAGGAACGCCACCTAGGGTATATCAGCTCCTATCATCGCTGAGAGGGCCGCGAGGATCTCCAGCCAGTATATGTTTACCTGTTACATGGCCACGAGAGAAGTAAAAGGCCAGCAACCTCCTGCCCACATCATTCACACCTAGAGGTCTAAAGTTACGTAGGTGTGTAGTAAGCTCTGTGTAAGAATTAAAAGTAGTTAATACGTAGCTGACTGATAGCTGATATGAAGCTCCTATACCCACAGCAAAAACTCCATGTCTTGTCTGGGATGTCCAGGCCAAGTTCCTCCTCCCACCCACGCCCAGTAGGTGTGAGAGCTGCAGAGCTCTCGTCCTTTGCTGACTCATACAGTATAGAGAATAATGGTGGAGTGCCTGAGGCTCTAAACAGCTTTTCTGAGTTGTAACTAATCTGAGGTTTCTTTGGGAAGGCTGGGATGGCTGTACACACTACTTCCTTTAGTCTGGGATGGAGGAAAACGACTAGGGGGTACATAGCTTATTGCCAGGGAAGTCAGGGAGTGACTTGTTTATTGTCATATAGGTTTGAGACCCGCGCAGAGAGCTGGGCCATCGCTTTCGGTTCATGTGTTACTGGCAGGAGTGGATGGTGGTGAAAGGGGTGCAGCGGCGAATAGAGCTACTCCTTGTCTGTTGGCCTATACAGACCATGCTCAGGAGGTACACTACACCATCAGACGGGTCTGGTGGCTCAGTGGACTAAAGCGCCCACTCCACCTGTGATCAACCTCATGGTCACAGCTTCAAATTCCCAAGTTCCCTGCGGGTCCACTCAACTTTGCATCCATCAGAGGTCAACAAAATGAGTACCATTGAATTGGGTAACAATAAACATCTGCTATTCAGTGCCAAGAGGCCTACCGGTGAACGTGCACTTTACAAATAGGCATGCAATGTTATGTTGTCACTGTTGTGTGGGAATAGCATGGCATCTGGGCATTAATTAACGAAGTTAGGGGGGGCTGGGTGAGCTGCGTCAGTCTCCACCCCAGGTGTGGGTAGGTAGGTGGCCCAGTTCAACCAGTAATGTGTGAAATGTGCTTAGCTTTGAGTTCAAATTCCCCCCAAATAAATGGCAGTGAGTGTATACCAGTGCATCCTTGGTGGCCAGGTCAATCTCACAAACTGTGTGTGAATCTGAATAAAATGGAGCTGTGTTAAGGGGATATTAATAAACAGGTATAACAGATGTAGGAGTTATACCATCTTTATATGACCTATTCTTCCTGAAAGTGACAGAGGCATTGCCAGCCATCAAGTGGTCTGGACGTCTTGGTTAATGCTCAGCCGTAATAGTCCTTGATCACTGTGTCCATGTCTCTATGCACCCAGATGCCCAGATATTTAACAGAGTCACGGTGCTACTTTCTACCGACTTTTGAACATGCTGACAGATGTTCACACACCAATTTGCAAACCAGAGTATGCAGTTAGCACACTGATTAGTTTTCAAATGGGAATACAATTGGCAATGTGATCTATGTACGAATAAGTAGAATCACTAACTTCCCATTCACATGGGGGGTCGCAAAACCACCTGCCTAGTGGGTATCTATTAGAGGGGTGGCAATTTGTGCCAACTGTGGTTTGCTGTGGATGCGATGATAAGGTCTGCAAGGCTCAGTAGACTTCCTTTTCTGAATTTCCATTCCCAAATGGAAACAATTTTTAAAGTACAATTGGAAAGTGGAGTATTATGTAGTGAGACTTTTTAAGCTTCACTATGTAATACTCTCACAATGCCTCAAAATAGGTCCTTTGGACTTGCACTAATAAATCCCTAGCTCAGTCCCGGTAGTGTGGCCCAGAACAGTCAGACTTTACTAGAGAATCATGTTAAGCATTTCAAAGTACCAACACGGAAGATAAGTAATTAACACCACTCAAAAGCAATCAGACTCCAATTTATAAAGAATAAAGCAAATTTGTATATAGATTTAGACACCAAAATGAAGACAATTGGATTAGTATAACCTAGATTTAGGGGTCTGGGTGCAAGTAGCCACTGGGCTACTAGCCCCAGTGGCTAATCCACCCCCGAGATGACCTCATCCGGGTGTGTGTAGCTTTTCTAACCACACCCACTATTCTGCCACTTGTAAAAATGGCAGACCTTCCTTATCTGTACAGACCAGTTAGTCCACCCTATGGGAGTCGCTAGCCTTCTGGGGGTGTACACCTTCTAACTCCATAATTTTCCCGCCTGCCCGGGAGCATATGTGCCTGGGGGCAGGGCATTGGCTGTTTCCTTCTTTTGGAGTCAGCCTGGATGCATATCAGAGGCGGTTTAAGCTTTGAAGCTCATCACCTTGATGTGCCACTTCACAAGCCATACTGTCAGGGAGGGAGTTGTCACCTCCTTTCCAGACAATGCCTCTGTTTCCGACACCTGGGAGTGTTCACACTTCCTGGTAGGTGGTCAACGTTTTGTCTTGCTGGCAGCAGCTGCAGACTGTCAGCCAGGGCACAGGAAAGGCAGGGGAAACCAGGTGGACAACCTGTAAAGTAGCCACCTGGACGCATGCAACATCAATTCTGACATGGGAATCATGTCATTTTTAATGAGACAAATTGTATGATACCAAACATGACCCTCTTTCAGTGGGAACATAACGGAACTGGCAACCTCGGGGTGCCCAGGTGCCAGCCCATATAATCCTATGGTCCCCTTAACACTTAAAGTAGCCCTTAATGACAATAGACTACTATAGGGACATATAAGCTTGCACTTATTTGTCTGCACCTTTATCATAATGCACCCTGCCTCCTGGGCTTTGGAGGCCTACCTTAGGGGTGACTAGCATGAATTAACAAGCATCTGCAATGCAATAGGTCTCGCGTTTACAAAAATTTGAGCTATTGGCAATGCAAATAACAATGCCTTTTATTTATGTTTTGGTTTTCAAAACATAAATAAGAGGCATTGTCATTTACAATGCCAATAGCTTAAACTCTCACAAATGCGAGACCTGTTGCATTCTAAAGGCTTGTTTAAAAGTGTGTGTGGGGGGGTGGTTTGCAAACAAAAGGAAGCAGAGAGAACACAGATAGGGAGGTTGTGGGGAAGCAAAACTGAGGGTGCCGGTATGGGGAAGTAAAAATGATGGTGTGATGAGGGAAGGGGCATGGAGGGCATAGGGAAGCAAGCGATAGGCAGAGCAATGTGGCGGGCAGGGGGAGAAAAGCAAATAAGCAAGAGCATTGTTAAGCTGGGGGTGAAAGCACACCCTTTATAGGTAATCTGACGTGAGGAGCACATTGCAGCGAGCTGCCACTTTGGAACTGGAGAGCTGCTCAGTAAAGCGCTCCAATACCTTCCGGTCGGGTCCAAAGAGACATTTGCAGCCAAAGAGTTTCTTTCTTTTTTGGATCGAGGAACAAATTGAGAAAAGAGAATAAGAGCTCTTTGTTGAAGTCCTAGTTCTTAGCAAGTGTGCGGAGAAGCAAACCTAAAGCATATTTACGTTTAACATAGATGTTCGTTCTGAAAATATAACGCCAGATCTAGCGGAATTTACAACACGCACCTTTGCCCTCCCTAAAGGCATAGTTTAGTTGCCCCCGTCTGTCTCTCATGGCCCTTGAAGAGCTCCCCATTTGTTACGAGTTAAACAAGCTAGTGGTCACAGCTGCGCATGAGACCCTCCTGCCCTCTTGCAGTAAGAGAAACTCATTCAAGATGATACTGCTTACAGACTAAAGAAGACGTACTCTGTAACAAGCTAAAGGGGCCAGTCCTCATGGGAGGTTACAAATGAAGACCAGGCGGAACTAAGGAGGTACTAACAGGCCTAATATTGAATCAGAAGCCAGCATTTATGAAGGACAGTGACACAAGCCAATGACAAATATGACTGGAGAGTGGGCAGGACTTCAAGTACATAATACAATACAGCATAGCTCGCGGAGCAGCGCATGCGCTGCCCAGGCTCGACCTAAAAATAGTGCTGTTACCTTGCCACTCAAGGTGAGGGCAAAGTCGAGTTTGAGCAGTTTGCACTGCTCACGCAATCTGCAATAGCAGGACTGCTGTCATCTGTTTATGTGGGTCACTCAAGGTGCCACAATCAGTGCTTCAGGCCCTGGTGATCCCTTTAACTCTCATATCTTGGGTAACACTGGTACCACTTACCAGGGATGTCCAATGGGGTTAATCTCCTTGCTTATTTGGGTTGCCAATTCACATAGATCATATCTAGAGAGGGAGCACTTGCACTATGGCCTGGTCAGCACGGTTCAGTGCACTTTCAGAGTCATAACCATCAGCATTGGGGTAAAAAGTGTGGGGTTGACCATACAAAAAGGGCTCTTTCTTCCAAGTTGCCTATATCCATTACAGTGACAGGTGCTGCTTAAAAAAATACTTCTAATTTGGGAAGACATTAGGCAGTCAATTGTCTCCTAGTCCACTGCCTGTCCCCTCTGTGTCCACAGACACGATTTCATTTTGAAAGAGGAAGCTGTTCCACAGGTAAAGTTGTCCCTTTGGGAATCAGATACTGCCTCACATCAGGTGTCTACAATGCCCCTTTCACTCCCCTTCCTTTTTCAGAGAGTCACAAAAGCTATTTCCATGTCATAAAAGGGTTTTGTGCACTGTAAAAAGCCCCTTTGCAGTCGTAAACCCTGTCATTTTGCTTTGTATGTCTTGCCCTTCACATTCTGTGACCATGTGACAGAGCTACACCACCACCTTTGATCAGAGCTAATGCACGTGGCCCGGGTAATGAGCTCCCACTTGTCCTGGGCACAGCATTTTGAGACAATGGTTACAGCTTCTGGGAGATATAGTGATGGTTTACCCAAACAGTTTTGTGAGATTAATGTCAGGGGCAGTTTTGCAGTCCTATTCTTTCCGTTCTCAGACCCCTTTTCTTTGAATTTAAACTTAAATCTCAATTCACCTTTTTCCCCTTTTCTATTAAAATGGGAACAGGTCTCACGTGGTCCTTCAGACCCAACCCAGATCCTTTTTCTCAACCAAAAACATAAGCTTAAAACTAACACTCATATCCCAGTTTGCACTATTGATTTACCCCATCCTTCTCCCATAATCCTAGCTCTAACGCAAATCCAGTACCTTATACTCAACCTAACCCTTACCCAATATTTAGGTTTGGTCTCAGATTTTGGTACGCCCTTTTTGACATGGATTTGATGTAGTTTTTTTAATATGTTTTATTTCTTTTTGCTTCACATAATGGAAAGCATTTATCACAGAACACACTGAAGTACTTCAATACTTAGCGCAGTTTGGATCAGGGCGCATGCATACGCAAATGTCATTATATAAACGTTACATCTAGACATACTACTGCCCCACTAGAAAGAGAAGAAATAGGTTCTTGATGTACCAACATTTGCTTAGTTCAGTCAGTTTGCGAATGATGAGGTGGGGTCTCATCAAGTCCTCAATGCTTTGAGAATGGTCCTCCTAGTTTTTTAAGAAGTTTCTGGGGTGATCCCTGCTTTCAATCTTTCAGCTATATTGGGCCATGCATGGACACCATCTCGGCTAGGAAGGACAACGCTGATTTCACATTCTCTTGTGGGATCTTATTTTGCGGCAATAAGCCCTAAGGCTAAGGGATGAAGCGTGAGTTTATTTCTTGGGGATCAGTGTTCCTGTGGATGCACAGAATGACAGTTTGCGGTGCTGGTGGAACACCAGTGTCTACACTGCCAGCTTTGCATCCGCTATCCAGGGCTAGAATTATGCGATTCTGTGACTACAGCGTTTAACACTTATTTATGTATCTGCCACGACACTTACCACATCATTTGATGCGTAACTTTCAGATTTTGACGAAAAGATTGTTTCTAGCTAAGCCTGATCAAACGCAATTATAACGTTTGATTCACCTGTTTTTTGTGCAGTGATAGGCCCTTTGCAAGGGTTAACTAGCCACCTTTCAGCTGATGATTGCAATATTCAATGTTGAGGTGAATCATTTGCCCAGCCAAGATTTTGTAATATTGTCACTGAAATGTGCTACATTACACCACATAACTTGCCTTTTCTTGCCGCTTAATTTAGTCAGCCCTTCCCATAATTTGATCCTCCCCTGCAATGTCATTCCAGCAGCCCTGAGTATATCTGTTTAATTCTACGTCACCCAGATTGTGTGTGGGAACTTACTTCCTATTCGCCACATTTCAGCCACCTATCCTGTTTAACTAGGCCCATCTTGTGCAGTCTGCTCCTGGTATAGTAATACTCGTATAGGATTTTGGTTGGATTAGACGTGGGCCTGTCCTTCTCATCACCTCTTTACGATGCATCCACCTGCAAAATACTCACACTGACCTAAGCCCTTTATCTATGACCTTCCCATGCAGACGATGCAGGCAGTCAGGCATTCTATGTTGTAAGGGTCTTCTAGGTAGCGGATGTCGCTCACCTGGTTAGTCTTTCCGACTATGACCTGTATCCCAGGGGAGTCATGTCTGGCAAACTGGGCCAGTCTAACGAGCATGGTGGCAAGGCATGCCACAGTTGTAGGGATTTGATTTCTGGTAGGAGGACAGATTGTATTCATTTTGCCATGGACCCTTGTTTAGAAATGCCTATGGTATCCCAACTGTAGAACCCTTTCAGCTTAGGTGCGTCGCTCAACACAGTGTCCACGCATGCGGGGGATTCTTTCGTGTCCTTGACTTTGCCCCCAGAGAGTGTTACAGCTATACATCAAAGCTGCGTTACTGCCTGTGTTACTAGCGGTAATGTATGTACCCCTGACCCTACGCATAGATGGTGCAGGCATGAAGCTTCTTTCATGGCCAGTCACTGTTGAGGGGCCGTCACTTGGACCATGCACCAACTCATTAAGGACAAGAAGCTGGGAGTCCCACCACAGCCTTTTATTGGGAGTGCAACGCCTCCTGTATTAACATGTAACCCAAGAAAAGCAGTGCCATATGTGGGCACCTACTTGCTATATTGAGCAGCAGATCTCTGTGTCTAGTTTTTGGAAGAAGGTAGGCCTGGGCGGTGAACTCCGCTCTGTTCATGGAGTTTGCGGAGTTTTCTGCACTCCGTGCTCCGCAGAGCTCGCGTAGTTCGGCGGGGTTTTTTACCCGCTTGTGATCGATCGCGAAAGGTAAGTTCGCGAGCACGAGCTGCCGCTCGGGTAGGAATTCTACCCGAGCAGCAGGAAACCCAGCACAAACTGCAGTTCACACTGCACTACGCCACTCGCGGAACTTCGATGAGTTTTTTATTGTAACTTTGCGGAGTTTCGCGTAGCAAAACTCCGTGAACTACGCCCAACCACGGAGGGAGCATTTTGCAGTCATGTGATGGTTCTGGTATGTTATTCTTGGTAGCAAACCCTTTGGAACTAGGGTGTGTCCCCGGGGCACTGGTATATGGGTATTTGTGCCTTAATTCTTAATTTCAATAAAGTTGCATAGACTCTCAATTGGTAACGGTAGTTTATTTCATCACGACGTTTGTTTTCATTTTTTTAAAAAGATGCATGGATTTAAACAAGTACCACGATCTTACAAATCCCGATGCATTTCGGCATATTTTAGCCTTCGTCAGGGGTTTATCTGGAAAGAAACAATATATATACAGTCTTGATATCACCGAGTTGTATGAACTGCCAACTATAATGGTTAGTGCAACTATAGCGATTGGTGTTTATGCTATATATGTGATTGTTAAAAGAGAGATAGTTAGCGTGAATATGTAACTGAACGGTTCGCGTTTCAGTTGAAGGCGTGCATATTAGCGTTTACGTGCTCGATGGATTCATGCATGTGAGAGTAATGGGGATTCTATAAAATCGCGTTATATCTGTGGTAAAGAAAAAAGCTGAACAGAAGAGGCGAAAACGATGGTGAACGTGAATTTGTAACAAAATAGTTTGCGTTTCGGTTAAAGACGTGTGTTATAGCGTTTACGTGCTCGATGGATTCGTGCATATGAAAGTGATGGGAATTCTATCAAAACGCGTTATACCTGAGGTAAAGGAAGAAGCTGAACAGAAAAGGCGAAAAACGATCCCTTAGGATGTAATTGCTTACTTGAAGATGTGGACGGTGTTTGGAAACTTCCTAGCGCGTTCGGTATGTTGACGTGCTCGGTGCTCTGTGGAGTTTAAAGACGTTGGGGTGGGTGTGTCTTGTTAAGTATACAGGTGTGTGTGAAAATCGAAGTGGGACTGGTTACAGGCGATAGATAGTGAAAGAGGACTACGTTAAGGTGAAGCTGACTGTGTAAAACGATAATATGGCTACAATAAATGAGAATCATTTGGCAATGTTAAAAAAATCATTAGACAATTTAACAGAGGGCAATCAATTAGAGATCACGTAAATTCCATCCGATCATTCATCCCATGTGGTTTCATTGAGTTCAATGTGCGTATCCAGTAGTTTTCACGTTGTAGTAATGCTCTGTGGTTGTCTTTGCCTTCAACTTTGGTGACTATTTCTAAGACGGTGAATTTGAGTTGGCTGATGTTGTGTCCGGCTTCATGAAAGTGGTTTGCCACAGTGGATTTTGAGTTACGGGTTCTGATGTTACTTTTATGTTCGTTTATGCGTGTTTTTATTTTTCTTTCTGTCTGTTCCACGTAAATCTTTCCACAGGGGCATTTTAACGCATCTATGGTGTTGGTGGTGTCGCATGTAGCTGTTACTTTTAACTTGATGGTGTGTCCTTTCATGGGATGTCTGATGTATGGACCGGGTATGATATTGTTGCAATTGTTGCAGTTCCAGCATGCTATAGTTCCTTTATATCGGGTGTGTTGATCTTGGTTGGTGGGATTTTTTATGATCTCTCCCAAGTTTTTGGCTCTGGTATATGCAAAGATAGGTTCATTTTCAAAGATTTTGTTGAAATCTGGTTCTAAGCGCAATATTGGCCAATGTCTTCTGATGGTATTTTTAAAGCTTTTGCTCATTGTGGAGTATTTAGACACCACAGTCATTCGATCTTGTGTGGTTCTTTCTTTTGGTAATAGTGCTGTGGTTCTGCTGATGGTGTTGCTTCTCATTTGTGCTTGATGTAAAATGTGTTCTAGGTATCCCCTTGTTTTGAAGCGATTTAGCATTTCTTTTGTACGTAATGTCCTGGTGTCAGGGTCAGATACGATTCTTTTTACTCTTAGAATTTGTGTGAAGGGCAAGGGGTTTTTTAAGGCATTGAGATGAAAGCTGTCATATGTTTTTGTCGGTGATTTTTCTGTGGAGATCTGTCTGAAAGCCTTGATTGGTTTGTATGATGGTAACGTCCAGGAAGTTGATGGTATATTCTTGGATTTCGGAGGTGAATTGTATTCTTTGATCTTTTGTGTTAAGTTCTTCTAGTAGTTTCGTGAGTGTTGTTGTGGATCCCTGCCATAGGATAAATATATCATCTATGAAACGTACTAACCTTTTCAAATGAGTTTGCCATTCTGGGTTCGTTCAGATGTGTTTTTCTTCGTAGTTTCCCATGAAGATATTGGCATACGTTGGGGCTGCACAGTTTCCCATTGAAGTACCGGTCTTTTGTAGATACCAGTCTGTTTTCCATTTGAAGTAGCTATGTTGTAATGTGAATATCAGCAGTTCCATAAGAAAAATTTGTAGATCTTGATTGTACTCGCTTTGTAGGAGGGCTTGTTCTATGGCTTCTATTCCTAGTTGATGAGGTATGGATGTATAGAGAGATTTAACGTCTACTGTGCACATTACCATGGGTTGATTTATATCTTTGGAGGTTTCATGAAATTTGATTAAGAAGTCTGTGGTTTCTTTGATGTAAGTTGGTGGTTTAATGGCGCTGCGTTGCAAGTGTTTGTCCAAGTATTTCCCTACTGGTTCGTGGAGACTGTTTCTTGTGGATACAATTGGTCGAAATGGTGGTTTGGTCAAATGTTTATGTATTTTAGGAACCATATAAATGGTGGGACTTTTGGGGTTGGTTTGAATCAAGTATTTCTTTACTTTTTTGTTGATTGTGCCCATGTCTGTTGCTTTCTCGACTATGTTGATGAGAACTTCTAGGATTTGTTCAGTGGGATTAGAATCCAATTTCATGTACGTTTCTTCATCTGATAGTTGAGCTTCCACTTGTTCTTCATAGAAACTGGTGTTGAGAATTACCAGTTGTCTGCTTTTTGGCAGGTGATGTTGGTCTTGTTGGCTAATGCTTTTAGAATCCCCCATTCTTTTTGTGTGAGGTTCTTATATTTTTGTCTTTTCTGGAAATTGAATTTCTGGAGATCTTGTTTAACAAGAGATTCAAATGTATCTAGACTTTTGTGGCTGATTGGGGCCATGTAGGTACTTTTAGTCTTCAATCCTTTGAGGGGGTCTTCGGTAGTGGACACTGTGTGTTCTACTATATTCTCGAAATAATGTCTAAGACGCAGTTTTCTCATGAGTTTGAAGAAGCTTATTTCGATTTCTAGACTGTTGGTGTGTGACGTAGGGACAAAAGAAGTGCCCTTTTGTAATACTTTGGACTCAATGTTGGTTAGCTGGTAATCTGAAATATTGATTAAGTCGTTTTTGGACTCCCCTTCTTCTGTTTCTTCTGTTTGGATGTTGTCATGCGTGTTTGAGATAGTTCTTTTGTTTTTTCTTTGGCTCCTCCTGAGTCTTCCCCGTTGGTGGTACCTGCCTCTAAAAAAGAGACGGATGCAGATGTTTCGTGCTGTGAGGTTGTAGAGGTGGTTTGTTCTGTGGGTTTTCTTGAGGAGTTTGGAACATCGCTTTCTGATGAGGATGTATCGGTGTTTGCATTATAAGGTTTGTTTTGTCTCCTTTTGGCGTATATGTCCGCCCAGGTGTAAACTTCTCCTAACTTATAATCTATAGTGTCTCTTCTGTATTTCCGGATTTTTCTTTCATTGATTTCTTGAGTATGTTTGGATAATTGCCTGTTAATGTCTTCTAGTATTTTATTCCAGTCTTCTGTGGGTAAATTAGCTTGTAGTTCGGTTTTTACCATTTCTATTTCTTTGGTGAGTTCTTCTTATATATTGGATAACTCTTCTATGATTAGAAGGATTAAGTCTAATGAACATTTGTTCAATATCGCGAACCAGCGGTCCTTGAACGGTTGATCATTCTTGCATAATGATGGTTTTAGTGGGATTCTGAGTCCTCTGGGGATTCTTTGAGCTTTATGGTACTTAATCATGGTGTTTGCGTGTAGTCTCTGGTTGATTGCCTTTCTTGAAAGGTAAAGTAGTTGACGTACGTTTTGCTAAGGGATCGTTTTTCGCCTTTTCTGTTCAGCTTCTTCCTTTACCTCAGGTATAACGCGGTTTGATAGAATTCCCATCACTTTCATATGCACGAATCCATCGAGCACGTAAACGCTATAACACACGTCTTTAACCGAAACGCGAACTATTTTGTTACAAATTCACGTTCACCATCGTTTTCGCCTCTTCTGTTCAGCTTTTTTCTTTACCACAGATATAACGCGATTTGATAGAATCCCCATTACTCTCACATGCATGAATCCATCGAGCACGTAAACGCTAATATGCACGCCTTCAACTGAAACGCGAACCGTTCTGTTACATATTCACGCTCACTATCTCTCTTTTAACAATCACATATATAGCATAAACACCAATCGCTATAGTTGCACTAACCATTATAGTTGGCAGTTCATACAACTCGGTGATATCAAGACTGTATATATATTGTTTCTTTCCAGATAAACCCCTGACGAAGGCTAAAATATGCCGAAATGCATCGGGATTTGTAAGATCGTGGTACTTGTTTAAATCCATGCATCTTTTTAAAAAAATGAAAACAAACGTTGTGATGAAATAAACGACCGTTACCAATTGAAAGTCTATGCAACTTTATTGAAATTAAGAATTAAGGCACAAATACCCATATACCAGTGCCCCGGGGACACACCCTAGTTCCAAAGGGTTTGCTACCAAGAATAACTAATATATGCACTCCTTGTTCAGAGAAGTGACACCCAGGCGCACGGAACAACTTTTAAGCAAACAATACCTAAAATTCAAAATAATCATAGCGGTGCACGCACTACAACCATTGGATATATTCTAGGTTCTGGTATGTTATCATTTTAGAGATTTCAGCCATTCCCAAACAACGAAATCTGTAGTTTGCACCACTGCTTTACATCCAGTCTCAAGCTAGACAGCACCACTTCCTGGTTGCAAGCCAGGAATGTAGACTAATTCCTGGTCACCTCCATCCCATGATATTTTAACCCCTCTGTGGTCATTCTCCAGCCCCTGAGCACAACTTCCCCTTGTTCCACTCATTTACTTTTATAACAATAGACTTGGCTCAATTGATCTGGTCAACTGAGTACTTTTGAGGTCCCGGAAATTAGAGAGTCCTTCTGGGATCGTCCACAATGGGTCTGAGGCACACAATAGAATATCGTCAGTGTAAAGCAAGATTTTTTCATCTGTCCTGAGACATTATAAGACATGGGAAAAGTGGGCAATTGCCCACAACCCCAGTTTTGAAGGCACCCCTGGGAAAATGTTTTGTCTCCCCATATCACTTTTGTTTATCAATCTATACCTCTGTTCTCTGCCTACCTCTTCCTCAAACTCTGTCTCTATCTACCCAGTGACATATTAAGGATTTTGGGGCCTCAGCGAAGAAACATTTTGGCTGTTTTTGTGGGAACACATTTCTGATAATTTAACATATAATTCAATGGTTTGGTGTTTTGTAGGCTTGGATTAGAAGCTAATGTGTACTACAATCCAATGGTGTTCTGAAAAGCAACATCAAAATATGTCTAGGCGGGGGTCCCAGAAATCTTTAGGATGACACTACTCATCCTCCAGTTTAAATCTACTAATTTGGTAGGCAGACTAAACCCATCAATCCAATCAATCAATCAGGGTTCTTATAGAGCGTGACCCCTGACCTGTGAGGGTCTCAAGGCCCTTGGGAGGTTGCAGGTGTTCATAGCGGGGAGAGTGCAAACCCTTATCATATGCCTATCCTCTGTTTCAAAGTATGGTAGAGCACCCCTTTTACTCTTACTGCTGCTACTGAGGCTATGTCAAAGTAGATCCCCAATCTCAGAAGGTTGGACCAGATCTGAAGGGTTCAAGGACCAGAGACAGATAACACAAGTTGATGAAATTGAATGTGTTTTTTGGGCATCAGGGAAAGATCCAATAACAGGTATTACTATTGTGGTTTTTCAAGGCATAAGACAAGCCACATCAGGATGAATCAGACTTTTAATAACTTTCAGAAGTCTCTTTGCTTCTACTTTGGCTAGTATTTCATGTTTTTTTAAAGAAAGATATTGGGCGATACTGTGACCAGTCTTCCTCTTCCTGACGAATTGGGTGAGAGAGGTACAGAACAGACCACTGGCAAAGATTTTTTGTGTGAAAAAGGCTGCTTTTATTGAAACATGTGGCCATCACACAGATCCCTGGGCAAAGCGAGCACCTCACTATATGAAAACGTCACTTACAAGTTATCCTACCCCTTCCCTAAATGTGCCCCCACCTAACCTTACCCTGTAACTATCGACATCGTACCATAACTGAACTTCTGCAATTGTGACCTTTAACCTCTCCTGTTGCTTATCACTGTATCTATTAACATATATGTAAAATAACTTTCTATAGTGCAATATTTTACTACCTGCCTCTTCCAGGTGTAATCTTGTTTCCACCTTCCCTTTCGACCTGGTTCGACGATGGCAAAAAAAATTAAAAATTTGCTAAAACTATGATAACTTCTCGGCCAACCACCAACAGCACCTATCTCCAAGCGACAATGATACAGCCTGTTCCAATAAAAAACTCCCACGAAAGCCATGCAACCAAATATCAAGGGGTTCCCCCTAAACTGACAGAAAAATTGGAGAGAGTAGGAGGGGAAAGATTTCCCTCTACCAAGGCCCCTACCAATCACTAGTTCACCTACCATCAAAATGATAGCATGTAGCCCAATTAGACTGAGGATATGGCCCCTCTACTCCACCCCCATACCAAAACCTACGGCAGTCGCCTGGACTGCACCAACTCCCCAAATCATCCCGTGGGGCATACCTCTCCCTTCCCCCTGGTCGGCTGCCCCAAACCTCTATTCTAGGCTCTGTAGTACTGGCCCTCCAACCTCCAGCACAGCAAAAAAAAAATCTGTGCATTCCACGCAGAGGAAAACACAAACGTACTATGACGCACAATGCTTCACCTCCAATTCAGGGCTCTGTAGTCCTGGCCAGTAAGCCCCAGCAAGGCGAACAAACTGAGCCCTGCGCAGCCGGAAACGCTAATGTGCGAACAAACAGGAGTGCGCCCCATTTAATATGTGAGCAGCATGATATGGAAGGCTCCTTGATTGTCCCTACATACTTGTCCCAGTCTTTAAACATGAGAAGATCCCCACGATTCAACTACGGCTCCACCCATATATAGCCGTATAAGGCGAGTATGCCTAATTGCACTTCCTGTTTTTTCGTAAGTCCTGACTGGAGCAAGAGTAGATAGTCGGGTTCCTCCTAAGTTGGGGCCTCGCATGATGGTTATATGACAGAAGAACACATGGCTAAACCATGCGTGCCTCTACCACGTTACCCCAACAACAAATGAGTTTTAACAACGCTTTCCTTCACCATGCAATTTTGTGGTAAAGGCATGATTGGTAAAGCGATATGCGTGGTAAAGATCACACCCCAGCCCCCCCACCCTTGAGCCCTAAAACTGCCCCCATCCCTGAAAACTGTCCCTCCCTCCCTGTCCTGAACCTTAAAACTCACCTTCTACATCCTAAAAACTTTCATGACCCAGCTTCCCCTGCCTTGAGCCCTAAAACTGCCCCCAGCCCTGAAAACTGTCTCTTCTCCTCTCCCCACCTTGAGCCCTAAAATCTGACTCCCATGTGCCAAAAACTACCCTGACTCCAGCCTCCCACCCTAAGCCCTAAAAACTGACCCCCACCTCTGAAAACTACCCTGACCCCCCCACCCTACCCTGAGCCCTAAATCCCGGCCCCAAGCCCTACAAACAATCCCGACCCCCCCCCTCCCCGCCCCCCCCCCCGGCCCTAAATACTACCACACCCCTAATAACTACCCCTCATCCCCCAAAAACTCAGCCCCACTTACCAGACCGTGTCCTCTCCCGATCCTTTCTCTTCCTGTGCCCGAACATCCGCGAATCTAGACTGCGCACTGCCTTAATTAACCACACATATGCGTGCTTAAGACATATGCATGGTTAAGGCAAGTTTGTCTTGTGCTTGAGTCCTCTTGTTCTGGGAGTGAGTGACCCACATTTCTATAGTATTTTTGCTCATGCAGGTTGGAGTTTTCTCCGTCCATGCACATTTGGAATCCACTGTGTGAGGCAGATTATCACAGGTGCTCAACATTATATAATTGGTGCATATATTTAAACACATTTTCTTGACTTTTTGCCATTGTTACTTAGTGACTGCAGCGGTCTGGTGGTATGCAGTCTGTTTGCTGTTGGCTGTCCTCATAGGGAAGCATACAGCTAGGAGGCTTAATACAATGGATGATTCCTCTACTGGCTCATGCTCACCTCATCCTACAAAAAACATCATAGGGGCAAGGACGAGGGTTTGGAGGACAAAATAAGGCAAATTGGGATGGCAGCTAAGTCTGGTGGTCAGCCTCTCTTTAAACCTACGGATCATTTGCTTCTTTCTTCTTCTAACTCTGATTCAATGGAGGGGTCAGATAAACCTCCTCAAGAGATGAAGGGCAACTATAAAAGGAAAGTTTGCCGGACATCCTTGCTAGAATCTGCAGTAAGATGGGCATGGCTGTTATTGGACCTAACCCTCTCTGCAGGGTCACCTCCAAACTGTTGCCGTCATCCTTACTGCTTTGCTGAATTAGTTTTTACTGCCGATCAGTGCTGAAGTGCTTGTGCTGTCTCCCTAAAACATGGTAAATTTGGCCTACACCTCATTGGCACATTTGAATTACTTGTAAGTCCCTAGTATATGGTACTACATGTACCCAGGGCCTATATATGAAATGCTACTAGTGGGCCTGCGTCAATCGTGGTGCCACCCACTGAAGTAGCCTTTTATCAATGTATCAGGCCTGCCACTGCCGCCTGGAGTTCAGTTTTAAGCAGCCAGTTCGACCTGGCAAAATTAACTTTTTGCTGGTCCTAAGCATTCCTTTTTATTTTTATTTTAAATTTCTTTATTCATTTTCAAATCAAACAAACAGTTTCGACAATTACCAGCTGTCAAGAATCACACCAACAGAGCAAATAATGAACATACAGCAGCAGGGGGAAGGAACCATCATAAAAAAATAAGTGTGGAAACCGTGGATCAGCGTAAACAGTACAAGAAGACAAAAAATGAGCTGGTAGAGGAGGTCAGGAACAGTCTGCAATTGAGGAGGAGGATGATTTATTACCATCTGTAGAGCCATGCTCCAGGGTGTTGAAATATTAACGCGGCGGCTGCAAGATATCTCTAGATTGGGACGTAGGGGGTTGGAGAAGGGCATAATCATTGTTAATATTATCACAGTACGTCATGTCTTTAAGCCAGGCTGAGGAGGTGGGGGTTTTGTTACTTGTGCTGTGAAGTGCAATCTCGCGCTTGGCAAGCAAGAAGGCAATTCAGGTAAATTGATGCAGGGAGCGTGGTATCTCCCTGGTGTATCTTAAAAGGGCCAGAAAATATTCCCCTGGCCCCTAAAAAAAGGCCAGAAAAGGGTCAGGTTTGAGTATTATATATTAGTCATGGCGGAGGTGTGAGTGAAAACTGAGGACCAATATGTGGATATCACTGGGCATGTCCATGTTAAGTGTGCAAAGTCCGCTTCCGGGGCATGGCATTTAATACAACAATCGGATCTATCGGGGTCAAATATGCAAATATGGCTATGTTGGAGGGGGAGAGGTAGGTGCGGTGGAGGAATTTAAAATGTAATAAGTTATGCTTGTGGTTAGTCAAAATGTTGTGAGCAACAGTATGACCAAATCTTGTCTGCAAGGAGGATTCCCAGTTCCTCCGCAACCATCCTTTTTGTATTATATACAAGTCACCTCTAAAGTAGGCCCTAAAGCATTTTGTGGCAGGGTGTGTTGTATTTAAAACGTAGGACATGTGGGGTTTTGGTTTTACATGTACTGGTAATGAAAAACTTCTAAATTCATTTTTCACCACTGTAAAGTCCATATATATCACATTGACTAACACTAGGTTACCTAATTACATTTATTTGGTGCTAACTTTGGATTGGGAGCAGGTAAAGACATGCTGTTTGGACTCAAAAGAATTGTAATCTAAAATCCTCTTTAATGGTAAGGTCAGATTTTAAGTCACACTTTAGAAATGACAATTTCAGAAAGTTGGCCTGGCCATTTGTGCCTCTGTCAGTGTCCTGGGTCACATGAATGGTAATTGCTCTCCTGTTGGGCTTTGTGTAATCCCCCCAGATAGTGACACAAAGGGAATATGGTGTGAACAGGACTGGCCATCCTGCCAGGATGACTGGGGGTGGAGTAGTTCCCTGCTCCTCTTACACTTTAAAGGGCTTGCCTCCACCACACAAAAAGCCTTTTGTTACCCCTGCCTTCTTTGAGTTTTAGCAGGGGAAGGGTTGTACTTTCTAGAACCACATGTTGGGGTACTATAGAGAATACCCCCACTTCACAGGCTGGCACCATGTGTAAATATTGGACCCTCAGAACAACTCTTCAATGTACTCTTTGACCTGTGGAAGACTTCAGAAGGACTGCCCTACTGCTTGAAGGAGAACTAGACCATCTATTTAAACCCAGAACCACCAGAAGTGACTCAGGCTCGTGTCCTGTGTGAGCTTCAGGGACATAACAAGCTACTGAGGCCTTGAACCATGTACCTGGCCTGTACTTGAATGAGTTCTAACCCCCAAGTGGTGCCCCAAGGTCCTGGACCTTTGGAAGTGGTGTTGTGGTACTCCTCCAAGACCCTAGGACTTAAAACTTTTTTAACCAAAAAGTGCCATGAGAACTGACAGAAGACCAGGCGCTACCTGCCAACCGATCCACCCAAGGTGTATTGCCAGTCAGCCACATGACACCTCCTGCCGTGCCCCACTAAACTTCTACCTTTTGAGGAACTTTTCTACAGAATCTATTCCAAGTCCGAAAGTAACCGAGTCCTGGCTGGAACCACCTCATGTAGTCGACCCGCGCTCCATCATGGCTGGCCTTAACTTTTAACTTTGCCCCAGTCTTGCATGACTGAATACCTGCAGTTGACCCTTTGATCTTTTAGGTGCTATTTTGCACTGAAAACTTTGAACATTCATAATTCTGTCTCAGATTTAATTAGTTTTGGTGTCATTTTATTAGTTAAAATGTTCTCTATTTTTCTAAATTGGTTTGAGATTTTTCTAGTGTTGTCTTTTGACTTTATTACTGTTTGTGTGTTGAATAAATACTTTACATGGAGACTATGTTAAGCCAGGCTGCTTTTCTGCCAAGTAAAAAGAGGGTTAAGCACAAGTTAATTTACTGACTTTTGTGGTTCACCCTGACTTAGATTGTGTTTATTTTTAGAAAGGCTCTCACCCCCTAAACCACTAGCCCAATTTCTTACACCTGTGAAGAGAGTGCCTTTGATTCAGTCAGTTTGTTAAAACTGCTTCTTTGGGCTTGCCAATCCACCAGTGTGTTTATGATTTTTTCATGCGGCAGAGGAAAGAGTAGGACAAAATCACTGTTCCTAGGTTTATGTCCAAATTTTATGCTCTGTCGGATGCAGGGACAAAGGTCGTGGACTCTATGGTCACCAGTCTTGTTAGGTGTAGTTTGAAGGATCAAACTGATAAAGATTGTCTCTGTCCTAAAAAAGCATTATACTGGAAAGTAGGCATCTACTGGGATTACATTAGTCATTATACTAGCCAGCCCCTTATTTCAGATATTAAGGAGCTTTTCAAAGCAGTTCAGGGCCACTCGGAGTGTTTAGAATTGTTGGAAGAAATCCAAAAACAAGCTGAGTTTCTCTATTATATTGGCTTTGATGTGGTTCATGTCTCTGCTTTAGCCGGAGGAGCTAATGTGGCTACCAGGAGGTATTTGTTCCTTAAGGAATGACGTATGGATACATCTCAAAAGTCTGCTGCCGTGCATATTCCTTTTGAGGAAGCAAACTTGTTTAAAGCAGAGCTTGAGAACAAACCTTATTGAATTTTTAAGGGAAGAAAGCCTTACTCACCTTTTAGACATCCTGCAACACTTTCTAAGACTTCTCTTTCATCTTGGAAATTGCCCTTTTGGCAGACGTTAAGGAAATCACAACAGCAGTATTCAGAATTCTCCAGGAGAAAGAGGAACATCATAAATTCTTGAGACCCCAAATCCTTGATCATGTCAATAAACAGATAGCAGAGGTCCTGACCACTCCAAGGGAAGGACTGTCCCAGTGGGAACTCGAATAAGGCATTTAATTCCAGCCTGGGAATGATTCACTTCAGGTGCCTGGGCCCTGGATGTAGTATGGCGAGGCAACATGATAGAGCTTTCTTCTCCCACTTCAACAACCGAGACCATAATTACTCCCTGCCCTGCATACAAAGTCAGGATGGAAGCTATGTGGGGGATCGTACAAACTCTTCAACTGAATAACATAATAGCACTAATTCCCAAAGTCGAGAAGGGTTCACTTCCATAGTTTTCTTGGTTCCAAAGCCATCCAAAAACACAGAATGATTATCATCTTCAGGAAGGGGGTCCATCAGAAAAAAATCCATTCAAGATGGAAACTCTCCATAATGTCATCCCTCTAATCATGAAAATAAACTTTCTCATCACAGTGGATTTGGAAGATGTGTACCTTCACGTGCCTATGTTCTCTTGTCATCAGTGTGGACTACAATTCTGTCTGTAAGGCTATTACTTCCAGTTCCAGGTAATTCCCTTTGGAATAAGATCTGCTCTGAGAGCATTTACGAAGATGGTGGCCTTTCTTCATCTGGAAGGTTTTAAAGATGTATCCATATTAAGACAATTTGCTGCTCCAGGCTGGCTCTTGTGAGGAGGCTCTCGGGGGATATGCAGCGATTCATCATTGTCTGCAGGAGCATAGTGTGCTTATACATGTTTTAAAAGTCCGATTTTTTTTTTTTTTTTTTTTTTTTCCCGCTCAAGACGGAACCTTCATAGGGGCCTGGTTCAGGACCAACTTGGGTCATGATTTTTCTGCCAAAGGAGAGAGCCAAGAAGTTAAGGCTGATGGTTTGACAGCTCTTGTACACCAGCGTCACATGGCGTCATGTCTTTCTAGTCCCACAGGCTCGTCTGGACCTGAGGCCAGTAATAATCCATCTGCTCATATACTGGAAGCCTGCTTACATGCATCTGGAATAAAAGATTAGTTACAACTCATATCAAATCAGCTCTTCTTTGGTGGCTTCTCCCACCATCTCTGGAAAAGGGTTTTCCCTTGCATCAGAATCCTCCGGGGGTGATCATAACTTTGGACGCCTGCGGGGAGGCCTGGGGAGCGAAGCACAATGGTAATACAAATCAGAGAAGATGGTCTATTGAAGAGCAGAACAATTCCTTGAATTGGAGGGAACTATTTATGATCTGTTGGGGATTCATGATCGAATATGTACAGACAACTGGGCTGCTATATTCTATATTAACCGACAGGGCGGTTCAAGATCTGTGTCCCTCAATCTATTAGCAATGAAGATGGGGTTCTTTACAGAGAGCTAACTTCTATCTTCGAAGGCGACCTACATTGAATGACAATTCAAAAGTTGATTGCTTAAGCAGAACATTTCTGACCTCTCAGGATCTATCTTCGACATTTGTAACATATGCAAAAATTTGCAAATGATTTTGAACTCCTCTTCTGGATTTCTTTGTCTCAATTTACAACCACCAAGTTTCCGAATTTTTTGTCATGGTTGGTTTCCTGCTCCAGAATTCATGGGAGTGGATGCCCTCTCGATACCATGGTCTCATCTCCATACAATGCCTTCCCACCAATTCCTTATATATTACTTTCACTCGTAAAAAATCAAGAGGAAAAAAGCAGATGTGATTGTGGTAGCATGATTTTGGCTTCATTGAGCCTTGTTCCTTTGGTTTAGTGAGACAGCAATGGAACCATGTTGGAGAATTTCTCTTTCCGTTCCCCTGCTTCAACTTCAGGAGGATCTTTCTCTCTCGTGCTGTGTCCCCCATTCTGGAAATTCAGAGGATAGGCCTTAAGAGTAGAGGGATTCCTAAACACTTGGCAGACATAATTCAGAAATCTCGTTGTCCCTCTACTCTAAAGTCATACACAAAGCACTAGAAGAATTTTAAGCTTTGGTTCGAGTTGACCTATGTTTCAGCTGCAACCTGCAACATTGCTTCAATCTTCCAGTTCCTACAGGTTAGCTTTGGAAAGAAATTGGCATTTTCTACTTTCAGAGCCCAATGGGCAGCCATTAGAGTTTTCAGAACATCTGGTGTGATAGTTCTTCAAAATGAACCATACCAGTGAAAATGAAGTTAAACCAGTTCGACCTGCCTGGGATCTACCTCTGGTCTTAAAGGCTTTACAGGGGGTTCTGTTTGAACCATTGATGTTTGTGTATTTGAAGTACCAAATTCTAAGGATGTTTTTCTAGTGGCAATAACGTTCGCTAGAACAATTGGGGAGTTGTACTTTGTAAACCTCCTTTTCTTAGAAATATGGAAGATGTGAATATTTAAATCCAAATCTTGCCTTTTTTCCCAATGTTCTCTCTAAATTTCATGTCCAGCAAGAGGTGTTGTTGTCTTCTTTTTTCCCTAATCCTTATTCTAAGGAGAAAGAATTGTGGCATCGGTTGGATGTTACGAGAACCGTTTCTGTTCATATAGACATGTCCAGCAGCTTTAGAAATTTAGACCATTTGTTCATAACCTTTGGGTATCAAAGACCAGGCCACAAGGTTCTATCAACGGATGGATTTGAGATACCATATCTTTGGCATATTCATTATAAGACATCTCTATCCCTGAGGTTGTAAAGGTACGGTCTACATAAGTGTATTTGCTTTATCGGCAGGGGTTACTCTGAATGAAATTTGTAGGGTGGCTACTTGGACCTCTGCACATACTTTTGTTAATCATTGTATGATTCAAGGTGAGGAAAATAAAATATCATGAGGCCTATGTGTCCCCGTGTGTTCCCCCACACTCATGTGCACATACATGTCACCTACATATTTCCCCTCCATGGCCTGTCTATCATGATGCTCATGCTATAACGTGGCCTGCCATAATCCTGTCTCCCATGAGAGAAACGACAAATCTGCTCTGAGGCCTACACGTTTTGCATCATGTTTTCCTGCATTTCCATTATTGTGGCCCAGCCAGAGCCGAAAAGAGGCTTCAGGCCTCAGAACGCTCTGAAAGCTGTAGCTGCGTATCCTTGGCCTTGCACACTTGGGCCTCAGCCAAAGGGGCCCTGTCCGAGACAGTATTGAGCATGGTTATCTGCTTACTCCTACCAAAACCACATTCCTGCCTGGAGAAGGAGGGATAAACATGACATCTGCAAAGGAGAAGCCTAGCCTTTCTGTCTCTTTTTGTGTGATTACAAAGCTCACGTCAGTGAAAAGCCCATAGCCCCCGTGCAAGACATCAGCAGTAAACGAAGAAATAAATGCCACATTGGCCCTTGGTGATGGGCAACCTATGTCACGAATCAGTCCCTGCTCCAAACTTTAGATATCAGACAATACGAGATGTGCTGGTCACCCTGACACTGAAGGTCTCACTTCTAGACTACAGACTCCCCGGTTGCATAGCAACCCTTTTCACGTCATGCTCGAGTTGAGCACAAGTAAGGCAAAGTTCCAGTAAAGTTCCAGCTGATCACGCAACCCCCTCTAGGCATCCACCCACCTATGACACTTACCTGTTATCATCAAGTGGACGCCCACCTTCACACCTACTTACACGCCCACATGCTCTTATCTCATTCTCTCTTGCTCCGCCTGAAGCGCTCTTGCTTACGTATATTATTACAAACATATATATACTGTACTCTGTGAATAAAGTTTGAGAATACCTTTTTGATAACCCTGGTCCTGATCCCTTGTGGTGATGGAACTATTCTCCCTATAACTCGAGTTATTTGAATAAAGCCCTTTTGAACCTGATACCACGGACTCAGCCTTTTGCTTCATGTATAATTGTATTGATATCTTGAAATTCTGAAACTCGTAATAATTTATTTACGACAAAGGTGTTGGTTTGTGTGAGAAACTGTTTGTTCAGAAGCTCTTGACTGGATAAAGAGTTCTTCAATAAACATTTGTGATTTGTTCTGCAGAATTGACAGTGTGGAGAAAATATTTATTCATGTTGTACTATCTGAAGGCCAATTACAGCATTGGTATGCCTCATGTTTAATGACTAGGAAGATGACGTACAATAAAGGGTCAGTGCCTGGTTGCTTACTGGTACTTTTTATTATCCTTAGTCCATTACACCCCTGTCACAGTCATTACAATCCACCCACACTACCTGCATTTACTGACCTTCATTAGTGTGGTATTTTCAGAAAGTGTAATCAGGCTCACTAGACCTGTATGGCTTGGGTTGGGCGGAACCGTAGTTAAAACTTCCTATTCTTTCTCATGTTGGAGGTGGGGATCACCGCATGTTTAATGACTGTGATGAGAATGTAACAGAATAAGGGTAAAGAACATTTTTGGTAAGTAATTGGGCATTTATCTACATGGTAACAGGAGAAAGCCAGAAGCAATGCACGCTATTTAAGATAGTACTGTTTACAGATTGTTTCTGTTTTTTGGTAAACATGGAGGCACAGGCGAAGGAAGCTGAAAAGAGGACACATCTATCAGTGGGGTCATGAGGCTGGACATTTTATTATCTTATCTCTGGAAAAGATGAAGGCAATTATTGGTTACACAGTGTCCAGTACCTTAAAAATATCTAATGAAATACCTCCTGATATGGAGATTGCTAATGCCAATGATTCTGAAGAGCTCTAAGGAAGATATATACAGGGTACAATGGCCCCTATTAGAGACTGTAAGAAAGTAGCCCTTTTTAACATGGTCACCCTCACTTTTTGCCTGGTAACTGATGTGATTTTGACTGGAAGTGTACTGGGTTCCCGCCAACCAGGTTCTCAGTTCCAGAGCTCTTTCCCAAAACTGTACAATTGTTTCCCCGATTGAAAAACCCTTTAGCACCCTCTGTAAGTCCCTAGTAAATGGTACCCCTGGTACCTAGGGCTTGAGGTACTAAAGAGGGTCCCTAAGGGCCGCAGCACAAATAGTGCAACCCTATGGGACCCCTCACCAAGCACAGGCAAGGCTGTTATTGCAGGCTGAATGTCTTGGTGCGACCAATAGTGAAAACACGACATGTCACACTTTCCTGTGTGCCATGTTCTCTCACACTGCATATAATATTTGTAGGTCACCCCTACAGCAGGCATGACAGCCCTAAGGCAGAGTGCTGAGTATTACATGTGAGGGCATAACTGCATGAGCACATATGGCCCTGCGGTGGTCAGTCCTATTACTGCCAGTGCAAGTGGACAGTGAAACCATTATAAAACATGTGCGGACACTGGTGAAAACGAGGTCCCCAGCTACATGATGGCTTCACTGAAAATAGGGATGTTTGGTATCAAACATCTCGTATTGACAAACCCACACTGAATGCAGTGATGGATTTACCAATACATGCCTCCTGCGTGCAGCTTAGAGGTGCTCCCTGAAAACCTACCGGCCTCTGAAGTGTTCCCTGGCTGGTTTCTGCCAGCCTGCCACTTGAGACACTGTTCAGACCTCCTAGGGTCAGAGTCTCTGCTCTCAGGAGGCCCAGAACAAAAGCCTTTCCAGGAAGCGGATGTTACACCCCCTCCCACAGGATGACCTGCTGATTAACATTCCTAGTCCGGAAAGCTTCAAGAGCTGCTGCCTTTGAAATGTGAAGCTCGCTCCCCCTCACAGGAGAGGAAAGTGACCCACTTGTCCAGAGCCCCTTTTGCACCGGGAAAATTAGCTAGTCAGATTGGTGTGCCACCCCCCAGGCTAAAACCACCCCTAGGGTGGGGTAAACTGAGGTGGGCACGATTTTTCAGACGTTGCCATCTTTATGATGGCACACGCAGGAATTCAGGGAAGGGGTTATGTCCACTTCCAATAGGAAGTGGTCATATAAGGGGTGTAGTGATCCCAAGAGTCAGTAGGCCATTGGCTACTATCCTACACACCCCTAACGCCCTTAAATTTAGTCTTTAGGAGAGCCCCTGACACCAGAGGAGCAGATCCTGATGACCTGAAGAAAGAAGACAGACGAGAGGAGTTGCACAGCAAGAATAAAAGACTCAGCAACTGACTTGGCACCAACCCTGCCGGCCTGCCTACTGACATCACCTATTTCACCAGAAGTCTACTTGTCCTGCAGCTGCTGAGTCCCCAAAGCCAAGGAGACCTGCCAGTCTTCTCCCAGGAACCAAGGCCTTCCAAGGCAGAGCGGAACTGTCCCCTGCATCCTGCAGACAGCAAAATAAACACAAAGAAGATTACGGCCCAAACAAAACCCGATGCCGCCAAGCACCACTGCACCCGAGCCCCACAGCTCATGTAGAAGTGGGCCAATGGTGTCAGAGTGGTCCCCAAGCCCTCAAGGTACCAAGTCCACTGTGAAGTGACTCCTCATGAACTCTCCGATGTCGCCTGCAGCCTCTGTTGGCAGACCTCCTCCGAACGGAGAAACCTGACACCCAAAAACCCTCTGCACCGGGACGCCCCATCCAGAGGAGAAGAGGACCAACGGTGTCCCAACGAACCCCAACACCGCAAGAACCAAAATCAAACATTGGCTTCACCGGACTGGCCACATAGTCCCCTCCTGCAGCCTCTTTCTACAGTGACCATTCTCCATTGGATAACAGAGGGCACCAGACACTGTTTGGCACCTCTGCACCCAGCTTCCCTAGTGCCTCTGGTGATGTTCTGCTGGTGCTGCCTTGGACCTTGCCCACCACTCACCTTGATTCCTGGAGAAGTATCCCGTATGTTGCTGACAAGAACCAATAAACTGCATATAATGTTCCTCCCATGGGGTAACATTGCAGAACTCTGAAAGTGTACTGCATTGACTTTTTTAACTGAAAAATACTCTTACCTGAACGATTTTCTTCTGTCAAATATTTTCAAGATTTATTGATATTAAAAGAAGAGATGATCCATGTTCAATGCTGTCTCAAACAGAGCCAAACTAAACCCAGGCAAGACCGAACTAGTCCTGACGGGTGGTAGTCACAACTTCTGGGGCCCACGTTATTGGCCAAAAGAAGTAGGACTCTCCCCAACCCCCTACTCCTCCGCCAAACGCCTTGGTGTCACAATAAACAATGACCTATCTCTAAAAACACATGTAGGCACTGTGATCTCCACCTGCTTCTTCCAGCTGTGTTAGATTAGAAAGATAGGCAGGTTACTCACCCAAGCAGCTTTGATACAGGTCTTGATAGCCATGGTTCTATCAGACCTAGACTACGCCAACGCAGTCTATCTCGGTATGTCACTCTTTCTTACAAAACGGTTACAGATGGTACAGAATCAAGCGGCCAGACAGATTTACCAACAACCTAGGTGGCAACATGCCTCCCCCCTCCTGAGGAAGCTGCACTGGCTCCCTATTCCTCAACGCTGCGCATTCAAAGTTGGCTATCTGGTGTATAAATCCCTGCATGGCCGGAGCCCTAAATTCATAGATAGCCTTATATCACAGTATATCGATCAGTTATGTGCAGCAGCTGCTGCATCTAGGGCAGCTGTTTCTGGCTGAAGGCATGCATAGTTAAGATACTAAAAGCTCTAGACTTGTCTGTCACGACTGCCGGACATCCGGAGCCATGCGAACTAACACAATGGCTGCCGCACGGGGGACACGCATGCGCAATGACCAGACAGGTTAAAGCGCGGACGTCCCTGAGCGGCGGCGCTTCGCGTTCCAATTTTTTTAAAGTTGAAGCTTACCTTCCGGGTCTCGTCCGGAGCTTCGGGAGTCTCTTCGGTGTCCTGCTTCCACGTTGCACGGTTCCTCGTCCCAGCCCTCTCCCTTCCTGGTGTTCCTGATTTCGGCGCCTTCGGCGTTCTGTATACAATCAGTACGAATCGTTGTTCTGGTGCTTCCTCCTCCTTGAGTGTTCCTGATTTCGGCGCGCACCTTCTCCCTCCGGATTCCTGTCCGCCTTTGGACCATGCACTCCTGCAACACAGGAGAGACAAACAGAGATCCAATTTACTCCCATACACGGTAGTAGCGCTTTGCACTGATATTTATTTTCCTTTTTACTCGCCCCATTATACTTATCTGATCAGGCTATTCTGGCGCTGTGGACATTCGTTCCTTCTCTTGCTTCTTGGGATAATTGAACCTGAATAGGAAGAAAGAGAAAGTTATTAGTTTTCTGCCTGTGCTTTAAGACTATTTCATTTATTTACAAGTAAACATTTAATTTGTGATAAAGACTGTCCAGCTGGTGTTAGGAAGGATAAGGTGGGTTTCAATTCAGGGTCTTTGAATTTTCATTCTCTTGCTTTAGTCTACCCTCAACTAATACTTCCCTATTATTTTTTCCCACCAGGATCATATCCTTGCTAGATACCATAGCCTTTAATTATACTACGGAGAAGGGGAACCTTAAGGTATTTAACAACCCAATAGAGAGAATTAGAGACATAGTTACACCACTACATATTTACCTTTTTGTTGTTCTTTTCTCTTGCCAACATATGTTGTGCCTTGTTTTTGCCTGGTCCTAAAGCAGCTTGGGGTGCGGCGAGTGTCCTTCTCCTTCTATGTTTTGTTTCCCTTCTTCCCCAGGTTACCATTGTCACTTTGACTTCGTTGGGTGTAATAGGTGATTTGGCGAAGTTGTGGACCTTCCTTCATGTCTATGACGTTCCTGCGGAAACATAGGTGAGACCTTGACATTGTACATTTCATCCTCATTTGCCTTTTGTTGTATCACTCCTTTTTTGTCCTCATTTTGAATCATTAATTAAAAAATCAATAGAGGACATGGTATTTTATTGCCTTTTACATACCCCAGTTTTAGGTGTTGTGCCTTCTTCAATTCCAGTTTCTTTGGGAGAGGCAACAACAGTTCCAGCCATGAAGCAGGCACTTTTGAGGAAGGGTCGGTGGTGTTCCTCTATGATAAACACAAACTTTCTATTCAGTGCCTCAAGTACCCAGGCAGACACTCCAAAATGATGACTGTATGGCAAAAGTTCTCATCTCTTGGCAATTTGGATGGACAATGTTTCAGACACATTAATTCAGATTATGAAATAAGTTCATTTCCTAGAGTTCATAGACATTCCACCAGCAAAATTGCTAGTTTCTCCTTTGCCAGGCCCCGGGTTGTTGCCAAAGAAGGAAGTCTTGTGTAAATGAATACACCTTTTTCTGGAGAGAAATGTACTAAAATAAGTTCCACATCCAGAAAGAGGTCAGGGGTTTTATTCTATCCTCATTTCAGTACAGAAGCCAAATGGAGATTTCAGGATTTGCCATGGGGGGTCAGCAATACCAGTGTCAGGTACTTCCTTCTGAGTCATCATCCTCTCCTCATGTTCTCTCCATTTGTTACATATTTGTATGAAAGAGGAATTAGGGTTCATCCCTATTTGAATGACTGGCTGATTGCTGCTTTTTCTTTTTCCAAGGCTCAAGAAGATGCAAAGCTGGCCTGCAAGGGTCTTCAGTACTATGGATTTCTCCTGAAAAAAGACAAATTACAGCTTCTGTCTTCACAGGATTTGCTTGTTCTAGGGGCACATTTTCAGAAATTGTTAAAGGTGTCGCATCTTCATGAAAGGATGATCAGATTGCAATCTCTGTTGAATCCATCTTGGTTCAAATGATGGCTTTAAAAAAATGGCTGAGGGTTTAGGGTCTATTGGCATCCACTCTTTGTGTGGTGCCTTGGGCCACTATCATTTGAAACCTCTAGTGAGCTTCATTCTAGTTCACTGGTCTCCAGCATCAATAAACTATAAGGTGCAGTTGAGTCCACCCTTACATCTGAGGGAATCACTGGCATGGTGGTTAATAATACTTGAGATTTGATAGTCATAAAAAGCCATTTTATACTGATGAGAACCGACAGTCAGGTAGCCAGGACATACTAGAATTAACAAGGGGGGGACAAGTTCTGACTCTCTAAAGAGGGTAGTACAGGAGATTTTTTCATGGTCAATGTTTCTTCTCCTGCATCTCTGCAGTTTATCTTCTGGGGAGGTAGAACTGGCCTGCCATCCAGCTCAGTCGCCAGTTTCCTTCATCAGTCCAATATTGCCTTCAGCCCTGGATGACTCTTTTTGTTACCCAGGAAATGCTCCAACGCCCTGCCCCCATTTGTCCGATGAATAATGCTCCTCATGCTTGAGGAAGGGATGCTCTGTCTCTCAGGTGACCTTTCTTTTGTTATGTGTTTTCACATGCTATAAGTTTTGAAGAAGGTGGAGATGGTGGAGGTGGTTTCTAGCTGCACCCATATGGCCCAGAAGAGTAGGGTTCCAATTTACTTTTGTCTCCCTCAAAGGCATGGTATAGGGCAATCCCAGTGCGCTGATCTCTCCTGTAGCTTCCAAGGCTGGCAGCAGAAATCCTGAGGAGACTAACTGGGAATTTGCAGCTTAAGAGGGAAGGATTCCAGCAATTATCCTGTTCTAAGGAAGTGACTGTGGACATACAACAGGATAGGAAGCCATCAACCCTTTTACGTTTGTACCATCCTAGCCTTAAGATAGCTATCAGACTTATGATCTCATGAATATTTAGGGTTGCGTCTTCCCAGGTTCTTTTTCCTTCATGCTTTGTTATTAATTAAGGGTGGTACTAAGTTTTTTCCCCGTTCTTTCTATACGAGTCTGTGCATTTGAGACTGTACTTTGGCACGCAATGACTGGACCTGGGCATGCAGTGGTTGTACCACCTAGCACCTAGGTACCCTTGTGGGTGATTAGTCGCGCTCTACAAATCTGAGTTGATTGATTTATTGATTGATGGCATTGCCGCATCACTGGAATTTAGTGGCTACCCCTTTTAAACGTCATGACAGTAGTCCAGTTTACAGTGTAGTATCTAAAATGTAATTTCATCTGCTGTTGAAATATTTAGGGTTTTTTTGCATATTGCACTTAGTTATTTTCTAACTCCAGTGATGTCTTGTGACGCTATGAGGCCATTAGTCTCAAAGACCACATGACAGGCGCGCAACACCCATTGGGCTCACCGGGCTTCAGCCCCCCCCCCCCCCCCCCCCCGTCGGTCGTGTGTGACAGCCCGGCTGAGACAGCCTCGCGGGCTGGCGTCCGTCAAATTGCAGCCGGTCCCGAGTACTTCACGGGTCTTTAAAAGACCATTTACTCGTTAATGAGGCTTTTGTTGTGTTTTCACCCCTTCTTACAGCCATTCTGCCTATGGCTGGAAGACTTAGCCCCCCCCGAAATCTTTTTCAGCCCCCCCCGAAATTTGGCTCTAGTTGCCTGCCTGCCACATGATGTCATTTGTTGCCACTTCGGACATGTCATATCACTTTCCCTACCCCTAGTATCTTGGTGAATGGACAGTGTGGAACCAAAATGTTGAGTTTTTTATTTTGACCTGCATATATATTGACTTCACAGTATTGACTTGCACAATAGAAAGTACATCTATGCTTCCTGCTACTTTTTGTCGTAGCAGGGCATGTAACAAGGCGGAACATCCAACCCCATCTAAAACAGTTCCATTTTAAGAAGAGGCGTCAAACTACAATAGAAAAAAGCTCCATGTTGAAGAAAAGGCAAATCTGAAGTTTGGGGTTCTTGAACTAATCGAAAAAGTGGTAATTAATTGCGTGCATTCCATTCCAGTATTTTGTACGTCATCTCTACCATTACAAAAGAGGAGTAGCAATATTCGGACCAGCCTCCAACATGAACAGTCCATCTTAAGCGCGAGGCCGCGTCCCATCTGAAGGGAAACACAAGCAACCCTAGGCTGGTTTGGGCCATGGTATATCTCATAAGCGAGGGGTAGCAATGACTCCATATGGCACAGCAAGCAAGCGTCATACCCACAATACATAGACATGCTTGCACCGCAGTAAAGCTGCAATTACAGACATGGATATAAAGGATGGACTAAGCAAGTAAAAAGCGGAAGCAACGGCAGAGTCACCATACTACTGTATGCCAAAGAATCATGGGCCTGATACAGAGCTATTTTGTGGTCGCAAAGCCTGCGATTCGCAAAACCAAAGGGTTCGGGACTGCAAAATTTCTTTCTGGTATGTCTTAACCCATTTTGCGATTCAGTAACTGATTCTGAATCGAAAAATGAGTTTAGAAACCCATAAAAAATCGCTACTTAGAAGGGGCATGCTTAGGACTTCCCTTCCAAGTAGTGATTCTTCAAGGTATGTATCAATGTTTTACTACCGGAATCCGTTCACAAAACATTTACATTTTAGAGACACCATAAAGGAGGTGGTAACCTCCTTTAAGGTTTCTTGGCAAATAGGACAAGGTCCTTTTGGAATCTTCTTCCCCTCTGCGAATGTTTAAAAAAAGCAAACAAAATAAAACTTTTATTTTTAAATCCATTTTCTTAAAGCAAACCAGGCTGCATTTAAAAAATAGAAGTTGACTTTATTTAAATGTGATCACAGACATGGTGGTCTGCTGACCCCAGCAGGCCACCATCCCTGTAATGCCATCCAATCGTAGTAAGTCACAATTTGAGACGTAGCGATGAATATTGATGAGGTAGATTGAATTACGACTCCCCTATTATATAGATAGGTTCGTAAAATTCCTTTCCATTCACAAAAAGTTGGCACACAACTTACGACCCCTTTTTTATGGATAGAAATGCTGTACATCAAGCACAATGTTCTTTACATAGCTGTTTCACATAGTTTCCTGCATAACTAGCTCCCCCTTCTTTGAACTCTCCAGCTCTCGATTCTGCAGGTAAATATATTGATTAGGAATAGGGAAGGACGTTCCGCTGTTGCTGTAGCTTTCAAGGAGACATGTTTGGGATCATGGCAACAATTGGACATGGAATGGACAGACACTGGAACATCAAGAACAAACTACTAAAATCATTTCCCAATGAGGACACAGGATGACATCAAGCATGAGAATGAAGCTTGGAATGAATTGGTAAAAAGTCTGATTACAACATAAACTAACCTACACAAAAAGTGTAACATAGCATACCTATACTTCTTGCTTCCCATACAGATGTGTGCTACAAGTTCGGAATGTGTGCCTGATTGGGCTGTGCCCTCTGAGAGGTCCACCAGGAGGGGAGGCAGTGCAGCACTAAATTGTCAACACCAGTGCTTGTGACAGTCTGCCACAAGGTGGCGTTGTCTGGCTAATTTAGAGATGACCACAACAGTAAATTATCAATTAAATATACATAAAAAATAACTATTACCTGCCCAAGCCATTCTTATAGCTTTGGGGCCTAGAATAGTCTGAATTGTCACACTTGAAGGAGTGTGATGGTTTGTAATTGTGTTGTTGCTATCATTGGCAGCATGGCAGGGGCAATGTGTGGTGCAAGCTGCAGTGACCTCCTGATGAGAGCCCTGACACTTATTTGTTTACAAAATAAGCACTGAAGGAGTTTCAGAAAGAAGCGGTAAGATGCGGTCTCCAGGGGTGCCATCAGGTGAATTTCCGAGAGGTGCGCTTTGACGAAGTAAGTCCCTCGAGACACGTGTGACCTTATTTCTCTCATTTCCGTTCTTTCCAAGGCACTAATAAGGTTTCTATTTAATCTTTCCTCCAGGACAAGCCAAGGTACTGGGAGAAAATCTTCCCCGGTTCCTTTCTCATTTACATCTAGGAACTAATTACAAACTCTATGCCCCTATTACCATTCTAGGGTGTGACTACAAGCCCCTCTACCCCTGCAGATCATGAGACATATTTCTGCCTAAACAAAAGTATGTGTCATTAATATGTAATACATTTACTTGTTATATGTTGTATGTCACGTGGTGTCTCTCTTCACGAGTATTTTTAATTTGTACATAACCACTTATTTTCACAAGACAACGTGTGTGATAGAATTCTTCCACGACGGATGATTGCTCTAAGTAGCTGATAAGTACAACCACTATAAAGGAGTACATTGATCGAGATAAGACGCTGCATGTATTAAGGGTCTGCCAGCTTGGCTGGTAGGCAGGTGACTTTTAATTTACCTTTTGCTTTATTTCCTACAGATAGAGTGTGTCAGTGTATAACTGTATGTATTAAGTATTAGGTGTATACACATTAGGAGTGCACCTCATCATTTCCTATTCACAGGATTCTTTAGGCGTAGTACGCACTGGGCTGGCCCTCGTGTGGTCCTGAAGAAGAGCTTGTAGGGGACAGCTTGAAACATGTCGACCCAATACTAGGGACACCATACTCATTACAGTTAGGTCTTTCCCTAGTATTAACCCCCGATTTTAAAACATACCGACTAGGAGCAGGAATAAAATATTAGCTCACTAGCTAGGTATCTTTAACCTATTTTTTCCCACTCCACATCACTGCACCACACATATTTTCAAAACGAAGTGCTCCTACGTAGTTCGCAAGTCGCAGCACGCCTTAATCCGCAGTGGGTTGAGAGGACCCCAGTGATGAAGCATGCCACCTAGGGGCAACCCTTGTAGGTGAGGGGACTCTAGAAAATAATCTTTCTTTCTGGAAAGAGGGTTTCAGCACATGTTCAGTGGAATCCCTGTTCCTCCTATGATAGGTTTCTTATTCTGGTATTCCGTATGTTGTGGAACTGTATTTAGGAAGGAGGGTGAACCTAACCTTAACCTCCACCTCCCCCGTGTTTTGATTGTGTCAGCAAGAAGCACCTTGAGGTAGATGTTAGGTATTCCTAATGAGTTTGTGGGCGGATGAGAAGCAAAGAGGGTTCTTAGTCTTGCCCTGATAAAGCAACCTTGATTGTTTTTTATAATCTTTTTGATAAAACATGAAAACATTAGGAATCTGCAGATGGAGTCCTATTTGAAATAACACAGCAGCTCTCAAGGATCAATCTTCCACTAATCTCCCTAGCGCACACTGATTGGAGTCATACTTCACAGTAATTTGAGGATTTCAGAAAATGACTAGGTACAGAATTTCTTAAGCGTATAAACACGTATTATTCCCATCCTGTCACCGCCTCTGAGCTAAAACTGCGAGAAATGTAGCTTCAGTCACTTACTATGTCTCTCTTGCCTCTGAAAGGGACATTACATATATTTAAAAACTGAAATTTAAGATTGGGATCTGGATTAGCCCTTTTGGGATAACAATAGCGACACATGGAGGGGTATCATACTTCTGGTGGGACGGGGCGCATGGTCGGCCCACCACTTTCTTCTGAATCTCTCCTACATTATCAGCTCTGGTGGCTGCAACTTGACCTGACGACTGGAACTCTGTCCCTCCGCTGACCAGATACAGATTGTGTACGCAATCAGCGGGCATTGCAAAACCCAGAGATTTTTTTTCCCCTTTATCTGATCCCAACTCAAAGATGCAAAAAGTGCTCTATACAAAGACAGAGGGCACTAAAAAACAAAAGCTCCGCACTGGGTGTACCAATCCAAAGGCGAGTCAACTTTGAAGCATTTGAGGAAAGGCAGGGGCAGCGGTCATCAACGGGTCCAGTGGCAGTGAAATCAAGGAAAGACCTCACTGCCAGAGTTATTGACAGAGAATTAGTCCTGATTGGTTCCCAGAGTCAGGTGACTACGTTGACATGATGAGGACTTGTCTCTGTCAGTGAGCACTCTACTCTGTAAAGTGCCTTGCTGCCCGTCGAACTGAGTAGCGCCCGGCCCTTGAGTCTTGGCTGATAAAACTGGCCTTCACTGTGGTGATAGGAAGGTATATAGAACTCAGAACCTCAAAAGTAATCTCAGAGAGACTCTTCCAGTGGCGAAGGATTCAGTGATACCTGCTGCAACTGTGAGCTAGCATGCCTACCTGTAGTCCAAGTCAAAAGAACTTTATTTCGGAGAAAATCTCCATAAAAGGTACATAAAATTGAGTATAAAAGCGTTTAAAACCATACATTAGGTAATTAAAAGTAGTAGTTAAAAGAATTACAACATTAATGCACCAGGACAGCTAGATGTCTGCTAATTACATAGAGTCATGTACCATTTAACACAGTGCAAGATGAATCATGTTGACATTTTCAAATACCATTTTCGCTTGTGCCATAAAGCCCCCAGAAATTTGGCCACAGCAAACACAATGTGGACAGCCATTTCACTCTTGAGAATTCTGAAGGCTTCATGACACCTGGTAAAACCCAAATTCCTACAGACGGGAATGATCCATTTTCTGCGCGCCTCGGTATAGCCCGGACAAAAAAATATAATATGCAGCTCAGTTTAATCGCTTACTCTGCATGCCGGGCAAATACTGGGTGTCGACACAGACCAGTGGCTGGTAAATGCACGAATTGGCAAAGACCCGTGCCTCCATTGCAAATAGAGCTTCCTAATTATTACAGGGTAAACATTGTCCAGGATTGATTCAAAACTGTAGGTATTTTTAATGTAAAGGAATTGATGCGTTAAAGACCCTAGAGATTTTGGAGGTCGAAATGCAGGAGCCTTAGAATTATAATACAATTTGGTTAGAACTTTTTTAGGAAGCCTGGGGCAAGCATCCAGGGGGTCATTCCAAAGTGCATCAAGGCCTAAACCCACCAGACTGTTCCTTACAAATTTAAGCCAGGCAATGTTCCCCGAGTTTGGAAAACTAAGGACTTCCTGCAAGCCCTGTCTGTAATGAATCAATTCAGGCACCGCCCACAATCTACGCCAATAGATCACAGGGTGAAGTGCCAATTCTTCTTCCAGGGGTCTAATGCCTAGGTCAAGTCTTAAAGGCACTAAGGGTGTACTTGGAGGAAGGGCTACTAGACACCTAAGAAACCTGTTCTCCTCATTTGACAGACTAGCCAAGACTTTATGACCCCATAATTCACTACCATATATGACAGCTCCTCTGGCTTACACCCTGTAAATGTGGAGGGGAGGGCCTATGGGTTTGAGGGTCGACCTATTCTGTAGTAACATATACATGCCTGAAGGATGTCCCCCCGCTGTTAGTGCCTCAGGACCCAGCACTATATACAAACCACTGCTTCGCTCTGCCACTAGATCGCCGCTTGATGGAAATTTTGGCGGGGGCCAAATCTCCTTTGAAGATAGTGGGCCAGAACGAGGGCGAACTAGCTCTGCAGGAGAATGTTGGGATAAGTCCTTCCACATCGCAGTCCTGCAGTATCGTGTGTGATGCCCCTGGGGAATCTCGTGTTGACTTTGCGACAACAACTTGTAGCCCCCCTATCTCTAATAAATTAGTTTTAACCCACCCACAGACTAGGGCTAGCAAAAGAATTGTAAATCCCCCTAATGCTAAGAGGAAACGAGTAGGGGGGTCCCAGGGAGGGAGGAAGGCCAAACACCCTAATGTTACGGAAAAATCTCCAATGGGGGCAACACAGGGAGATGTTCCACTATCTCCTGGTGGGAATATTACTTGCCATAGTGAGCAGCCTCAGTTGAGTAATATGGTTCTTGAAATAGAAAAAATGTTCCGTTCTCTGATTCTCCCGGTTTTGGAAAGAGTTAAGCTAGTTAGTGAGAAGGTAGATAGATTAGAACAAACTGTTCTGGATAATTTCTGCTCACTTAAAAATGTTATTAAACTAGCTACCAAGGCAAGGGACAATCCTGTAGGGGTGTCCTCTACCCTTCCTACTCCCCCGCTGGCACCCCCTGCTAATGAAGTAGTGCATGGGGTTTTACCTGAGGTCGCTCTCCCCAAGGTACAGGTTATTGATAATTCTAACTTTACTAACCGATGTATAGATAATTTGGGAGACAATTTTTCGAGTGTGCCCAGTGTTAATGCTGGAAAAAAGTCTATGAACAAAATAAGGTCCTCGGAACCTGGGGTCAAAAGCAGCATATTGCCTAGGACTCATATTCATCTGCCCCCTGCCTGTTCACCATATGTTGCTGTTCTGACTGGAGTCCCTGAACTACAGGAAGGTGTTTCGGAATCGTACCAGCAACTAAAGAACAAAGTTACGTTTTGGTTAAATAGGAACAGACCGCTACCTAACCACTTAGATGGAAAGATCCTCTTTACTAGAAGGGTTAGTTGGGTAGGTCCAAGACCCAAAGATGTCCCAGGGGACTCCATTATTGTCAACTTTGGAGATAGTCGTACAGTGCATTATATTTGTGGTTCCGGACTGGCTTGCGACCAGTCAAAAATTAGGGTACATGATCTAGGGTTTTTTTACAACTCTTGCCCTGTAGGACTTAGTCCATCTCTGGAAAATTGGGAAGCAAATGATCTGTGCCCCCCAGTAGCTTTTGCCTGACCGACACCTGGGCCGCAGTTATTTACTACGCCTCCCAATCCAAGTATCCCTGTTGGAAGGCCTAAGTTCAATGAACCTCTACGTTACTCCCCTGTTATCGGGGTGGATAAGATAGTAGATGTAGTTATAGCAACCCCTGATCTTCCTATGGGATCACAATCTGGACTCGTGCAGTTGTGTGCGAACTCTGCCCACGTCCAAGGCCAAGGAAGGGAGGGGGGGTCTATGGTCTCTTGGAACATTGCAGGCTTAAAATCAAAAATGGACTCACCGGATTGGCTAGGCTATATAGGCAACTTTGATGTCTGCCTTTTTCAGGAAACCTGGACATGTGAGCCTCAGTTCCTACAGGGATTTTTGAACTTTTATGTCCCCGCAATTCAGGGTTTAAGGGGACGTCCAAAGGGAGGACTGACAATCTGGGTCCGACAGGCCATATTTTCAAAGGCTTCTGCAATACCTACTGGGTCCGAAGATATTCAATTAGTCAGGGTGACATTTGGAACCCTTGGCGATTTAGATATCTACAATTTGTATTTGAGGGACCCGAATAGGACAGGCTCCCAGGTTTTGGCTCTCTTGGTCTCCATTATCGACCAGCACTCAGGTGGTAGGCGTATAGTGGTAGCTGGGGCCTTTAATATCACCTTTGAACCGCTCCTAGACCCTGATTCTGGGTGGGGCAACGAAGCTGTGGAAGACCAATTGTGGGGGGTACCTGCGCTTGACCTCAGTCCAATTAAAAGGTGGACTGAGATTATTGTCCGGACCAATGCTCTCTGTTTTGAGTATGGTTTGAGGGCCCTGAATGGGAGGACGACAGGTGATAAGCAAGGGGCGAAGACCTTTGACAATGGTCGACATTCTAGCAGGATTGATTATGTCCTATGTAGCTTGCAATTATGGCATCCAGTTTTAGATATGGTTGTTGAGGCCAGAGTCGAGAGCGACCATAACCCTATCTGTGTTGCGCATAGATGGTGGTTTAGTAATCGCTCAATAGCTGGTGGAATGGTTCCGTGCCTGCCTGAGGTAACTCTAACAAATAATATGCGTAGACTTAAGTGGGGGGAGCTCGAGCATAACACCCTGGCCATTGCTGATATAGACAGCAAAGTAGCTGATTCTATCGTTGTGCTTGAGGGTATGCTATTCCAAGATCCTGGCAATACTAAAGTCACTGCATGCCATGAGAAGTTGTTTGCTGAAATAGGTTCCTATTTTACGAAGCCTTTGAGGAACACGAATAAGGCTCCAACTAAGAAAAACAGATGGTACGACGGTGTTTGTAGGGAATCCAGGTCCAACCTGGTGAAAGCCCTGTCTAATGGTGGACAGGAGTGTATCCGTTCCGCCAGACTAGCATATAAAAAAGCTGTAAGGATGGCCAAAAAAAATTGGGACGAGCAACACTGGCTGGATTTAAAAAGATCTTGCCATACCCGAGATTCCAGGTTATTTTGGAACATTCTTAAGTGGGGCTGTGGTGGGCGCTCTGATAGCCCGTCCAACTATGTTTCTCAGGCAGAGTGGGTCCAATATTTCAAACCTCAATATGCTTGTAACATTTTGTTTAACTTCGCATGGGTGCCAAATTATGTTTTCTACTCCCAGGGTCCCTTTTGCGTCCAAGATGCAAGTAGGGCTCTACGCTCGGTCACTAGTGGACGTGCCCCCGGCCAGGACAGGGTTCCTTCGGACGTTTTTCTCCGCAATAAGGGTAACTGGAGTAAGTATATAACCCTATTGGCTAACGCTGTGGCTGTAGGCGCGCCAGTCCCAAAATCTTGGAGGGGGGCAGTTATTATACCTGTATTCAATAAAGGCGACAGGTCGCTCCCGGGAAACTATAGGCCCATTAGCCTCATCGATTCCGTTCAGAAGGTGGTAGGGAGGATGGTTTTGAACCAAATTCAAGAATGGATGGATGATAACAACATTTTGTCACCCTTCCAAGCTGGCTTTCGGAAACTAACCAGCACGGTGGACCAAGTCTTTTACTTTGTCCAGCTCCTCTGGAAGGTGGTGACATTGGGGAATGGCAGTCTTTATGTTGCTTTTGTTGACTTAAGGGCTGCCTTTGATCTTGTACCACGACACCGGCTGTGGGCAGTCCTAGAGAGGCTAGGACTCCCCAAAGAAATCCTGACTATGGTGATGCGTCTGCACGAGTCTAACTATGCTAGGATTCAGTGGGGTGGAGCGGGTGAAGACACATCTGAGTTCCCAGTCGAGCGTGGTGTGAGACAGGGTTGCACTATGGCACCCACGCTCTTCTCACTTTATATTAATGGGATAGTTGAACTTATGCTTTCTGCTAATACCGACGCTCCAAGGTTGGCTGGTGTTTCCATCCCCATATTATTGTTTGCAGACGATACGCTTATCGTATCCAGAACATCTAATGGTCTGCAAAAAGCCCTTCGCCTGTTTGATGAGTTTTGCCTTGATCATGGTTTAGAGGTTAATGTGGCAAAAACGAAGTTTATGGCCTTTAACCCTCATAGCAGCTTCCAAGGGAAAAGAGTATTTATGAATAGGCAACCCTTAGAATTAGTGACCAGTTTTACGTATCTTGGGTTGCAAATCTCAAATAAAAATAATTGGCGCAGACATTTGGAAATGGCCTCCCTAAGATTTAAGCAGATTACTGGTGCTTTGACCAGAGAATTTAGTAGGTCATTCACGAAACCAATAAGCCCGGTTCTGCAAGTTTATGAAGCTAAGGCCCTAAACTCTGTCCTCTATGGGGCGGAACTTTGGGGCTTTGAACAACTAGCGACTTTGATAAATGTGGAGCACAAATTCCTGCGTAGAATTACTGGTCTTCCTCAGAGCACCCCTCTGATCCCACTTAGGTATGATCTGGGTAGGAGGTCCATCAAGGATATTGCAAGACTCCGTCCGGTTTTATACTGGCGGAGGCTTTGGACTACTCCTGAACTTTCCCACTATGCCAAGGGCCTGAATGACATTATAAAATCTGATGTTTTTCACAAAATTGAGTGGCTGAAGAACTTACATGCGTCTTTAAAAGACATGGGTATGGAAGGGTTGTGGACCGACCCAACTCCTGCCCAGTTTCCATCAAAAAGTTCTCTTAAAATAGCATACTGGGAAAGAATAGATTCCCAGGTACTGAATAAAGCAACCGGGATGTCTGGGAAATTTTTGGAGTTCAAAGAATCCCCCTATCTGGAACAATACTGGGATGTGGTGACTAATGTGGGTGACAGGAAACTCTATTTCCAGTTTAGAGCTGGTTCTTTGCCCCTTAGATCTTTGATTGGAAGGTGGGCCGCGAACACGGAAATGCAATGTCCTGCATGTGGGGCTGCGATGGAAACATCTCCCCACTTTCTGTTTGTCTGCCCGGCACTTGCTATTCCAAGGCGTGTTTGGCTTACACCAATGTGTAGATCTCTCGGCACAAGGAGCAGCACTGTAGCTTTACGCATTTTGCGCACTAGCTCTTTGATATTGGTCTCCATTGCATTGGCAAAGTACCTGGGCTGGGCATGGGCATTGCGGAGAAAATCAATTAAGTGCTCCCTTGATGGTCCCCAATGAATCCAGCGCTCGGGTTTTCCCCACTTTTAAGTGACACCAGGGACAATTTTAACCCAAAAAATCTTTTTACTACTATATGTCAGTCTATTGAATTGTTTAATGTTTTTTTAACAAGGTATTTTTAATAAGGTATTTTAATGTATTTATTGAAATGTATGTTTGTAGGTACTATGTTTGTGTCTTTTATGATTGTATTTTTAAATCGAATAAAGACTGATTGATTGATTGGTATATAATGTATTTATTTACAAAGCTGACTCCACCACATCATCTGTACATTTACAACCATTGTAAGCATGATCACCACCCTGATCCTAGCCATGACCCTAACCTTTCCTCTTAAAATCACTCTTACACTGAACATCACCCTAACAAGTTCCAAAGTCTTTCCCTAGCCTCAACTTAATCCTAACTCAGACCCCTTACCTTACTCAGACATCCTCCGTGACCAACAAGCATGTGAATGTTGTCAGGTATAAGAGCGTGGTTCCACTAAACTTCTTTTGATGGTGGAAGCCTGGAAGCTGTAGGCTGAAATAGCTTCACACGGTGGTGGCTTGTAATCTTTAAAAGTGGTGAGGCTTAAATAGCCATGATGAGTTTTACTCAGCAAGCCTGTGAGACAGCTTCCAGGAGGGTCCAGGGGTGTACACCCAGTGAGAAAACGTGTGGAAAAATTGTGCATTTTACAGCACAGTTTTCTGACAAAGGCAGGATGTACGAAGTCATTTTGAGTCACAAACCCTGTGATTCGCAAAGTCACAGAGTTTGTGATCACAAAGGGCTTTTCTTAATGCGCAAAAACCCTTTTAATAGTCAGAAAATTATTTCTGACTTATAAAAGGTATTTCGCATTCCTTTCCAGTTTCCAAATAGCTGGATGTGTGAAAGGGGCGTCCCCTCCTATTTCAAATTCAGAAAGGACTGTATCAATGGCAGGTGTGCACAACTGAAAGTAGTTGTAGCAGTGTGCTCAAAGGGGTATATTGCGCACCATTTTGGAAGCCAGAGGTACAAAGACCTCCCAGAACATCAGTTCTAAGAATATGGAAAAACATAAATTTGTTGAGCCACCAAGGGGCCACCTGAGTTATTTGACTAATGGGACTTTTATGTATCTCATAGGTAAGTGTGAGGAGCTAGACAGAGTAGGGCTATTATTTCTAGGACATTTTCCTAAATAGGGTTGAAGATATCTGGTTCCAGTGACTCCCAAGCTGGGGATCCTTTCTTCAAATGAGACTGTTGCACTTATTTATGTTCCAGGCTAACCATGGAGCCCTCAGGCAGGCAGTGATGGATGTTCAGCCTTGTTTAGAAAACCATGTTTTTCTTCCTTACATCATCTGTATCAGTTGCTGAGGCTTCACCAGAGAGAGGCCAGACTGGCCTAAATCACCATACGTCCAAGCTCCACACGCCAATCATAAGTACAGTATAAATTCCCTACCTGGGCTATTCATGGCTCATAGCGCAGAAAACACTGCTATGGTGCTCCTATAAGGGGTGGATGATTTTTTTTTAGCTCCCAGAAAGCAGAAGTGAATTTCAGGGCAAATCTGCCTGTTTTGGATCAAGCCCCCCATGAGTAGAAGAAGGGCGTCATTAGTCGATCCACCGTGTAGGGCACAGGGCCAGTTCATTTGGCATGGGCGGGACTAATGCCCACTCCCATGTGGAGTTTCCCAATATCTTTTACATTCACTGGGAACTGGCATCTCAGGGTAGACAACTGACCGGAAGTGGTCATAGAAAGGGGATAGAGGGGGCAGGGGTTGTAAAAATTTTTTACAAAATCCATCCATCGGTGCTGAAGGCAGATAAGCAAAGGCCCGGTGGCTTTCTTGTTGAAGGGAAACAGAGTCTTGGTGGGGCAGGTTCATTGCCAGATCGAATCAATGCATGACACCTGGGGCAGTCTGCTCATACACACTAAGGTTGTGGTACAGCCAGGGCCGGACTGGGATTGCAAACCAGCCCTGGCAATTACGTCCTACTGGCCCCGGGAGGCGCTGGCGGCAACACTGCTGCTGCGTTTTTGTTACAAGGGGCCGATTTTGCAGCACTGGTTGAAAAACGGCCCCCAGTAAATACAAGCATTTACAATGCAATGGTCTCGGCATTGTTAAAGTTAGAGCTATTGGCATTGCTCATGAGATTATTTTATTATTCAGATGCAATAACATACAGCTTTCAAAAAGCACCATGAATTGCACTGCAGGAAAGCTTATTTGCCCCTAAGATTGTGTGCAATTTCATCATAAGGAACAGAGATGGCTAGCACGTACCCAACACGGTCCCAAAACCTTCATTGGCTTCTCTCTCACAACACAGTGTCCCCCTAAGCTGCCGTTTCTATAAAATGCCACCTTTTGGGGTTCAAAAATCATATCTTCGTTTTTAGCTGGTACTTCCTCACTGGCATGCTCAGCAAAGCATGAGATATTGTCTTCCAGGTCAGTCCACAATGTAAGAGAAGCTTCTGCCAACTGACTGCTCCTTCTTTCGAGATGAGACACTAAAGCTCTTTTAGCCTCTGCGCGCACAATTCACAATGGAACTCTTATGTGGCCCATGTCTTTCATACAAGACCTGAATAATAATACAGACCAATCTATGAATCCCTTTTTACTACACAAACATGCGGATAAATAAACAGTAAATGCAAGGACACTAGATTTATAGAGACATTCAAGCGTGACTCCTTGTAGTCACACGCCCCTGTGCTACGGGTACTCGAAAAGAGGTGAAATCAGCTGACCACAGGTTACTAGTCTAGATCGTACGGAGAATTAACGCGATCGTCCCTCCTTTGACCTCAGAGTACCTATACTACCCAATTCCAGAGGCTTTGATTTACCTCTTGCTACTTGTTTTGGCGCTCCTTTTTTGGTCCGCGCCAGGGCTAGTCCTCTGTGGCTCACTACTTACCCTGTCCAGCTCCAGCACTCCTTCCGTGTCCACCCAGTGCCTTTTACATCCGACTTCAGTTGCCATCATCACTTAGCTTCTCAGAACCGCTCATTCCCACCCCCGAACTAATTTCTTACTACTCATGATCAACACTACTCCCAATTAGCTTCAGTGCATTTGCTTGACCCACCTTCAACCATTCCCCAATCTGTGTCCCAGTATGTGAACTTCTGTTCTCCCTAATCGGACTTCCAGTACTCTTTCCTGTACCTCTCTAACACCCCTAGTCCTATTTCAAAACCTCAACCTAATATCCAGCCTTAAGGAACGTTCTCCCTTAGTACTTTCTGGCAGAAGGCCCGAGTACCACCTTCGAGTTCCACACGTTCCTTCTAATCTATATACTATTCTCGACCTTATAATAAACATCGTCTTGGTGTCTATACAGATCTTTTGCCCTTCGTAGTGTTCTCCTCACCTTTATTAGGACGTTTCACCTGCATAAATTATATCTCCCATCAGCTTCCTTCTTTGTTTAACCTCAGTACCACGAGCCCCCTAACTTGCCACCCGCCTCATCAGTAACCGTGGTCTCTTATTTGCATCACCCAGACTCTCTCCGGCCACAAACTCTAAAGTCAGCCAGAACAGCCTTCCATCTTTCTATAGTCGACAAACTGAATAACATTAGGCAGACTAATAACACATCCAGGGAACTTATAGATGACACAAGTGTGGTATAAGACCTACTCAGAGCAACGACATGTCCTCTCCAAATACCCTCTCTAAGCCAAAGTACCTCTCCCTTCTTGTTCTGGCCTCCTGCTCCTCCCGGACCCAGATGCGCTCCTGCATCTCCTGCAGGGAAGGACACCACTCGTGCTCCTCTTCTTGCAGTTCCTTGAGCTGAAGCGGGCTCGGCCATAGTACTTCAGGCCGCACCCCTGATACATCGGCATGATGTCCATACAATCGTGCTTTGAAGCGCGGACCTGTTCTCCAGGGGCATTCCGGATCCTCAGAGGGTACTCCGCCGAGACCATGGCGCCTGGGCTGAGCGTGGTACCCGGCAGCACCAGACGGGAAAAGGGCTGGAAAATTGCGAAAGCACCGGTTGAAGGACGCGAGCGCCGCCATTTTGAAAAGGGCGGAAGTAGCAACACCTCCATGTTACAGTGGGAAAAGGACGACTGTTCCCATCTAATGGTTCCGTCATTGGTAGAGCGGCCATCTGAAAGTGGGCGGAAGTAACAGTGAGGAGACGTAGTTTTACGGGTTAGATATTTTAAGTTGTAAAACCCTATCTCCAATGTTAGCTTTTTTGTTTTACTACTTTTGGGTTGCGCAGCACCGACAGTCCGCAACAACTGTGGGGGTCGACACCTGAGCGGGTGTGTATGCCAACACTTGGTAGCAAACAAATATCTTAAGACTGAAAGAGGTTAAACTATTAGCTACTGGCCCGGGTTGGAAATTGAGCTATTTTAGTGACCGAAAGAAGTCTGCAAAAATTGAAAAATAGTAAATGTATTCGTAAGGCAGTCTTAGAAAAATAAACGAAGAGCCAGTATGTGAAAGTTGTTGTCGTGTCTTTAAAGATCACTCGTGCCACGTATATGTTCCTGGAGATTTATTTGATCAGAGATGAGAAACACTCAACTAGATTTCAGCCAGGCATGCATTTTTATCAAACAGTCGCAATAATGTCATACACAGCAGTCTCGATCCGCCTAACTGAGACTGCAGCCGTCTCCGCGTGCACTGACCCGGCTAAGAAAGTCACTGAGAGAAGAGAAGAGGTACCTACCAAAGAAGTACATTGCGACCAGACACGGGAGCCGACAGCAGGGTGAGAGGACGCCAGGAACACCACCGCCTTTCTCCGAGGTGAAGCAGAAATGCCTCGGAGAAACGCAGTGGCGTTTTCGGATTCGGGGGCGTGTTTTTCTTTTTCTCTCCTCTTGCCATTGGCTGGAGGAGAGAAAAACACGCCCAGAGAAAACATCGGAAAAAACACGCCCCCGAATCCGAAAAGGACGGGGCTTGTTTTGCGAGACAAAGCTCTTCTCCAATGGCTGGCCAGCATTTAAGAGGCCAGCCAATGGAGAAGAGGAGAGAAGAAGGGCGGGTTCAAGCCCCTCTTCTCCAAGTCATTAAATCTCGCGAGCGAGACTGCGCAAGTGCAGCCTTCGCTAGCCGAGACCTAAAAATGGCACACACAGGTCCAAAACCAGACCTCACCCTTCCAGCTCACCGGGGAAACGCCCGGTGCCCGTTATGGCCAGACCGGTCCTGGGTACAGCCCACAATTTAAAGCACTGGTGTGTTCAACCAGTGAATAAATACCCCATTGTAAAAACATGTGCAGGGGTATAGCTTTAAACACTGATTTTTTGGTGTCTTGGTGGTAGATTGGTAATTTAGATTTAAAAAAATTGCCAACTTACTATACTGCTCGTGGTAGGGCATTAAAGGGTAGCAAAGCTGAAGGTTCCCACATAATTCTGGGCAGGGGAGCAGAGCACATCTATTCCAGGGTCTGAGCTTTGTGCCTGGTGCAAGGCCTGTGAGGGGCACACAGCAAAGGAGATGTGCTGGCTCTGAGCTGCCGCTGGTGCTGTCCATGGAAGCATGGAGCACACTAGATCAGAACTAGGTGAGTATGCTGGAGGGTGATGGCATCCAGGACTGGGTCTGGTTCATTCAGATGTGAGCTGCATACCTGTCAACCTGAACAAACATCTCACTGTGTGAGGCGGGTCGGGGCCTAGATGGGGCGGGCCTCGTGCCAAGAAGTATCCACAAGGCACTTTTGCCCCTACCCTGCCCCCAAGCTCCATCCTTCAAAAACAAAACACTTGCTGAGGCTGGTGCCAATGTCCTGGATGTTTTTACTAGGCCTGGGCGGAGTTTGTGAGTTCCACTACCCAGAACTCTGCAAAGTGACTCAAAAACTCTGCCACACTACGCGGAGTTCAACAAGCGGTGGAGTGCGTTTAGTCAAGCCGTTCGCATTGTTTTTCAGTGCCGGGTGTTTATCTTGCGCTGTAAAATCAGTGTGAACTGCACCATGCACAATGCAAGAGGGCACAGCTTCTTTACTTGCCACTCGAGTAGATTTTCCACGTGAGCGTCAGCTTTCTCAACGCGAACGGAAGGTTTATCAACGCGAGCAGCCGCGACCATAGGTGACCGGCCACGTTGTGAAATCTGATGCCCGCGTTGAGAAATTTCGTCTGGAGGTAGATTTTACCCGCTCGAGCTCGCCAAGTTGATGTTGGCGAGTGACAGCGTGTTTTTTTTCGAAACTGTGACTGGTCTATGATCAGAGCGGACGTCACCGCCCTTGCCTAGTTTTCACACCCATTATTGGACGTCAGCAATTCAAAGCCTTGGAAAACGAGCTGGAAATCTCCTTATTACAGTGGTTTTCAGCTCGTTTTCCGTGCCACCATGTGATTTTGGCTCCTCATCGGGAGACTGTGTGATGGGAGCTGATATTGTGTGCCACAGGGTGGCACAGTGTGAGTTGGTAGGTATGGAGCTGGGTGTATTGAGAAAATGAAAAGGCGCAGTGCTGCTGCTGAGGATGACTGCTGAGCAGGGGATTCTTTGGCAGGGGGAGGGCAGAGATACCCAGTGGCACGAAAAATACCAAGGAATGGTGCTCAAATGCTACTGTGCCCTTGAGTATATTGTCAAAATCCTCTGCCAGACAGGTTCTTTGGGTAAGGGGCTGGTTGGGGTGGGGGGGGACGACTGGCCTGCCAGTGGTCCTGACCTTCTATCCCTACCCTGTAAAATCAGCGCGAACTGCACCATGCACATCGCAAGAGGTCACAGATTCTTTTCTTGCCGCTCGAGTAGATTTACTACCAGAGCGGCAGCTTTCTCAACGCAAACGGAAGGTTTTTCAACGCGTGCGGTTGCAACCGGCCATGTTGTGAAAACAGACCACCTGTCTTGAGAAATCTCGCTGTGAGGTGGATTTTCCTCGCTCGCCAAGTTGAGGTTGGTGAGTGACGATGTTTTTTTTTTCAACTGTGACTGGTCTGCGATCAGAGCAGAGTTCACCACCCTGGCCTAGTTTTCACACCCCTTATTGGACGTCAGCAATTCAAAGCCTCGGAAAACGTGCTGGAAATCTACTATTTACAGTGGTTTTCAGCTCCTTTTCCGTGCCACCATGTGATTTTGGCTCCTCACCGGGAGACTGTGTGATGGGAGCTGATATTGTGTGCCACACGGTGGCACAATGTGGAGCTGGGGGTGTTGAGCAAATGAAAAGGCGCAGTGCTCGTCATGGGTTTGAAGTTCTAAGAGCACCTCAAGCTAAGCCAGGCTTTAGCGCAAGCACAGATCAAGCTTTCAGTGGTTCCCTCATCTCTAGTTGAGAGAGTGGGGAAAGAGGTTTTACCTGCCAAATATGCAGCAGGTATAGTGACACCAAGGCCTTCTGCACCCTAATTATGGTCTGTGTGGGGGTTCCGACAGTGTTTATGTATTTTAGCTTGTGCAAGATGCATGCAGTAATATACTATAAGATGGGGCATGCATTATATATTCAGATAGAGCAGTGCATGCCTTGTTGGATGAGCAACCCCGAGGGCGAGGGAATTACACATTTCCCCCAGCAATTAATGCCTAATAGAGTAAAGGCCTGATTCACAAAGGTATATGCACACTTGTGTGTAAGTTTACTATTTTTTGTATTCACAAACTATGAGTTTATTTATAACAACATTTTCCTGATTCTGGATATGCCTCAGTTGGGGTAGAAGGCTCTGCACATACGAATGTAGGACATGCCTAACTTTTTAAGTGCGGAGTATCAGCCACGAGTGCAGAGCCTCCATAGTCGAAAAATTACTATTCATTGAATTAAACTTGCAGTTTATGGGGCGTGGCCAAGCGGCATAGCGAGATGGCCACATAAACCACAGGCTCCGTCCTTGCTGTCTTCCCCACGACTATCCGGCACAATCATCCGAAACACAAGACTGACAATACGGGCCGGAGAAGATACAGAATCCCACCTGAGCACTCCCGTGTCCCACAGCAGTCCGCAGCCGGAGTTCTGAGTCCCGGCAGGTTGAGGCCTGTGTCGCCACCCAAACCGGGGCCTGGCGTGTTAGTGGAAGCCGGACTCCGAACGAGGGAGGGCGGCCGAACTCCAGCGAGAGAACGGGATCCCGCCCGGCCCACTTGGCGGAAGTATCACCCTCGCCTGCGACACTAGGCGGGCCCACACCGCACCCTGGCAACCTATATAGCGACACAGAGGATAAAGAAAGGGGCTGTGAGCAGCTGTGGTGGTGCCCGATCCCCCGGCACAGTCACAAAGGCGGTGAGGAGGGACTGAGGGCTGGTGTTAGAGGCTGGGGGTGACGCTCCCCCCCTTTTTTCCAGATTACACCGCCTTTTCCCATACCAGAGCCACAGAAGAGCAAGTGTGTGACTGAACTCCCCGCGGTGTGGCGGCACTAGCAGAGAGCAAATAAACACATTCCGGTTGGGAGACCCCGGAGAGGCCTGAGAGTGTCCAGAACCCCGCCAAGCTTCTCCGCAGGCGACCACCCGGGGGGTCGAGTACACGACATCCCAAAGGCACCCAAGCGCGCCGCTGTTGGTGGCTGCATAGACCAGCTCTGGGGGACCCCAACCAGCAGCCTGAACCTATCCGCCAACCTTGGGAGCCCACGCTTGAGGGGAGGTGCATCGTACCCTTCAGCCGACATCGCAAGTTGAAAAGAGGGAGGTCTGAGCCGCCGCGCCCTGGGCCCACCGACTGGCATACATGGAGAAATCCAAGACAACAGGCGCAAAGGGCCCTAAAACGGCTCAATCGAATAAGCTAGACCATTATACAGTCCCCAAAGAAACACCACAAGACTCTCACCCTAGAAACAAATCCATGAGCGACCAAGGAGGGGAGAGCCAAGAGCTTACATTGAAGGATGTTATGGAGGCGATAGCCGGGATCAGGACCTCGTTGGAACACAAGATGGATACCATGTCGATCAAAGTGAATCTCATTCGTGCTGACCTCACCAAAGTCACCGAAAAGGTCAAACAAGTGGAAGTCACCACGGCGAGTCTAGTGGAGGAAGTCACGCAACTCCAAGGGAACATCCAAGACCTACAAACCTTCCGTAAGATGGCCGAACGCAAACTGGACGATTATGAAGGGCGCCTCCGGAGAAACAACATACGTATACAGGGGGTCCCTGAACGGGCAGAGGGGCAGGCGCCGGACCTCTTCGTTGAAGAACTTATCCTGAAACACCTACAGCCTAAAGGCCTCAGTAAGTTCTTTGTAGTGGAGAGGGCGCACAGAGTCCCAGGAGGTCATCCGAAACCGGGGACTCCCCCGCGTCCGATGCTAGTGAGAGTGCTAAATTTCAGAGACAGAGATATGATCCTCCAAAACGCCAGGATGGTTTCCCCTCTTCTATATGTAAAACGCTGAAATAACCTTCTTTCCAGACTTCACTCAGATGTTACAGAGGCAGAGGAGGTCTTTCCTGATGGTCAAGAAGAAACTCAGAGACCAAGGATTTAAATATGCTATGCTCTTCCCGGCAAGACTGAGAGTGGAAGCAGGGGGATGGACCTGGTTCTTTGAACAACCAGAAACAGCTTCAGAATGGCTTGACTCCCGGACGGACTATGGCCCTGGACATCACAGCCGGGGCGATTGGCCGGACGCCCAGCAAGAAGAATGAGGGGGCCTTAGGCGAACAACGGAACTGCCTTCGTCCGTGCTGAATCCTTGCCTGTGTGAGGAATACGTATGGGACCATTGATTTCTTGGACCTGGTGGGAGTCCTCTCCCGGCGATTGACCTTCGTACTAGTAGGATATGACTTTCTTGGATACTACACAGCAGAAGTTGGGAGGGGGAGGGCAGGGGGGGCGGGGTGATGCACCCCATATGTTTCTTCTTTTAGTTCACTTGCTGGGCGACAGACACTCTGCAAGTTTTGAATGGGCAGTTCTGTGCCCAGAGTGCAGGGGAGCAGGGTGGGGGGGTTGGGTTGGGGGTTTATTGTTGTTTTCTGGTTTGGTTTTATCATCGACACGATTTATTGACATTGATGCAGAGGTAGCAGAAATCTTTTTCAGTCACAAAGTGGGATAAGAGTGTTAAAATACTGAGTTGGAATGTAAATGGGCTGGGGGATAAGATCAAGCATAGCGTCGTCCTACAATACATTAAATGGCTGGCCCCTGACGTTATAATGCTTCAAGAAACACACTTGGTGGGCAACTCCTGTAAGGCGCTACACAGATGGGGATACAAAATAGTGGCACATGTGGGTTTCACGACCAGTTCGCGGGGTGTCGGAATTATGGCGAGAAACTCCCTCCCCCTCGCCGTGAGTTCCACATGGGCAGATGACCAGGGCAGATATATAGGTGTCACGGGTCTATTGGAGGGACACAGTATAACGTTTATGTCAGTTTATGTACCACCCGGCCTACAATGCACCACGTTTAAGAATCTGAGTACGGTCTTGCTTTCACTCCCGGAGGGGCTCATAGTGGTTGGGGGTGACTTTAATTCCGTGGTCTCGGGCGAGTTAGACCGCCATCCCCCGCGAGCTATAGGTACATCCTCTCGATGGCTGCCAGACTTCCTTGAGGCATTGGGGTTTGCGGATGGATGGCGGGCTTATAACCCTGGAAAACTCCAACACACTTTCCACTCTGGGGCACACCATAACCTCTCCTGTATAGATTACATCCTGGTCCTCGCCTCGTAACTTACCCACATCCACAACATCAAACATTTAGCCAGGGGCATCTCCAATCATTCCCTTTGTGGGTACATATTATCCTCAGCCAGACTAGGGTGGGAAGAGTCGCCCTCATCAACCCTTGGTATCTCCGCGACCCCACAATCCGCAAAGACCTCCTCAAAGCCATAGAGAATTACTGTCAAGAAAATGAGGGAACAGTGGATTCCCTGCAGACCCTCTGGGAGGCCTTTAAGACAGTGATAAGGGGACAGGCCCTCTCATTAATAGCTGGGGTAAGGAAGGACAGACAGAGGGAAATCGTGGATATAGAGGCGGAGATCTACCGGCTAAAAAAAGAATTGGAAACTGAAGTCACGTCGGAGACATTGTACAAACTCTGCCTCAAACAACACGACTACAGAGCACTGGCGACTGACAGGGCCAAAAGTCTGGGGAGGGAAAAACTGGGCAGAATTTATGATCTGGGTGACAAAGTCGGGAAGTTAATCGCCTGGCTCGATAAAAAGGAGTGGCCAAGTAGACTGGTCCCAGAAATCAGGACACTGGGCGATGACCACTTAACGGACCCACAAGAAATTGTAAACCAGTTTGCCAACCATTTCACTGCGGTATACACTACCGTTGCGCCCCATACTGGGGAAGACTCTAGCAAACTCCTGCAAGACATAGTGCTCCCCACATTGTCTCAGGACAACCGTGACTTTTTAGACAGCGCTTTGACGCCAGATGAAATTGCACAGGCTATCAGATCTCTGAGTTAGGGAAAGGCCCTCGGCCCCAACGAGATTCCCATTGAGCTATACAAACTCAGACCGGACAAACTAGCCCCATATTTGAAAGCCATGTCTGAGGACAGCAAAGAGAGGGGGTGGCTATCAGAGGACCAAAGGATAGCCATGATAGTCACCATTCACAAGGAGGGTAAACCTAAACCTAACTGTGCCTCCTATAGGCCGATTTCTCTACTTAATGCAGAACCCAAAATTCTAGCCAAACTCCCTGCCACTCGGTTAGCTAAGATGATTGGAATTCTCGTACACTGGCCAATCCGGCATGGAGTGATGGGGAGAGTGGCCACCATTCAGGAACCAGCTGTAATAGTATCACTAGATGCGACTATGGCATTCAATACCATCGAGTGGACATATCTGTTCGCAGTACTTGCGAAGATGGGATTTGGCCCAAGCTTCATTCAGTGGGTGCGCCTCCTATACTCGGAACCTCTGGCGCAAGTCGTAGTCAACAACAAGAAGTCAGCAACATTCACCCTGAGCAGAGGCACCCAACAGGGATGTCCTCTTTTCCCCCTCCTGTTCACTCTGGCCCTGGAACCCTTGGCGGCATGGATCCGGAGGGACCCTGTGATACGGGGTCTGTGTTGGTCCCCTGAATGGGAGGATCATATTTCTCTATATGCAGATGATATCCTCCTTTACCTGGCTCCTCCCATGGCATCTCTGGTGGCAGTCCTAAACATCCTGGCAATATTCGGCAGATACTCCGGATTCTCCGTCAAATGGCATAAGTCCCTCCTTTATGTCCTACGGGAAGATCCCCTGCTTTACCGCGAGACTGTCCAATCCAAATTAGTGAAGTCGGCTTCAAATATCTAGGAATTGTTATCTCCCTGGATCAAACGCTCTGATTTGATCACAATCTCCTTCCCCCGCTTCAGAGACTCAAACGCGATATAGCAAGCTGGAAATCGCTTCCGCATTCGCTTTTGGGCAAAGCAGCCCTGTTTAAGACGATGTCCTTACCCCGGTTCTTATATGCCTTGCAAAATTCACTAGACCCAGTTCCAATTAAGTATTTCACAGAAATTGAGGCCCTCCAGAGAGACCTGTTGTGGGACGGAAAGCCTTGCATTGCCTTAAACAAGCTCACACTACATTGGTATGATGGGGGTATTGGCCTCTCTGACATCAAGAAATACTATTGGGCAGCGCATTTAGCGGCTATCAATCATGGTACCTACGGCTGTCCTAATGACCCAGGCTACACCATGGATAGATGGCTTCTCCCGGTTGGGAACTACCACAGAGCACTTTACTCCAAACCGAACCGATATCACCTGTTAGGCCCTACTGGACACTCGGTTTGTATCTGGCATACAGTCACCAAATCCTTAGGTTGGGGACAGAAACTCACGCTAGCGACCCCCCTATGGGACTCGGAGCAACTGGGTAATCTCTGGAAATCTAAGGGATTCGATAGGTGGGACCTCATAGGGGTTTCCCGAATCAAAGACCTGTGGGAAAAGGGAGACATGAAAACATTTGCCTTTCTACAGCAGCAGTACGAATTAGCAGATTCAGAGCACTTCAGGTACACGCAAGTCCGTCATGCATTGCAATCATGCCTCACTAAAGGCACAGTCCCCCTGGACTCCTCTCCATTGGAAGATAGGTTGCTAGATGGTCATCTACCTGAGAAAACCATATTGCTAACGTACAAGAAACTGATTAACAACTTGGCAGACCCCGTCCCGCCCCTGCAAGAAAAGTGGGTAAGAGATGGCATAGAACTAGATGATGAAGAGTGGCAGGAAGCGGTGTCCTCACAGAGGGTGGTGGCGATCTCAGCAAGACTCAGACTAGTGCAACTTAAAATTCTCCATAGGGTATATGTCACAAGGCCTCGTTTTGTACAAATGGGTAGGCCTGGGGGAAGGGAATGTAGACGGGGATGGGGCGAAAAGGGCACGCTTATGCACATCATCTGGGAATGTGAGTAGATACGATCCTATTGGCAGAAAACACATGACATTCTAAATGAAGTGCTCGCACAAGCCCTTCGCCCCGAAGCGCGTTGATGCCTGTTGAACGTGTGGGAACCCACTGATCTAAATAACTATCACATGCAGTGGGTTACACTGGGATTAATGTTGGCTAAAAGAAACATTGAAAAATTGTGGTAAGCAATGCAACCCCCCGTGGTGCAGGCATGGGAATCAGATCTTGATTGGTGTATGTATAGGGAAAAGACAGTCTACATAGCACGGGCTGACCCAAAAGTGGGCCCGAATTCGGACTCAGTGGAACTTCTATTGAGGAGACATCTGTACCTCCCCACGTAGTCTTGACCGAGATGATCCACCTACCCCGTAGCCTGACGTGGTGATGTAATGTAATGGCATACTGTTGCTCATTGTCTCCGTTGACTGTAAACGCGCTACCTCATCTGTACTGCTTACTTTTTGTACTGCATATTTTATGTCGATAAACGTTAATAAAAAGAATTATAATTTTAAAAAAACTTGCAGTTTATGAATACCAAAAAATAGTAAACTTACACAAAAGTTTATGTTTACCTTTTCAATCAGGTGTTAAGCATGTCTGTCGGTTTTCTGGCAGATGCTGAGGTGAAGTAAATAACTGTTATCTCAAGTAAGATATTATATTGGGCTGAATTTGTTCTCACCAGAGTGGCAGTTACAAATTTGAGCATTTCATATTCTGATACCTTATTACAGTACATTGCACATTCTCTGGTTATAGTCAACGCCACTGGTATTATGCAATTTTATACCTGTGGTATTTTCTGCAAAGTAATGGATTTGCCGCATTTAGCACATTATCCATCATCTGCTGCATAATCTGCATATTTAAAAAAAGTCTTTGCTCAAAGGCTTCAAAGGTTACTAACAAATGCTGCGATACATGGTGTAGTACAGTTAAAGACCCTTTGAAAAGGCTGACTGGACACCTTTCTGTGGCTTTTTGCTACACTTACTTGTCAAACTTGTATTAATGAGGTGCAACCCTGGCCTATAGAGTGTTAACAAGTGTATAAAAATAACACAATAATGAAGTAATACAATCACAAAATGTTGCTGCATTACACCACATAATTTACCTTTTCTTGCTGCATAATTTAGTCAACTCTGCTGCATACTTTGGTTCTCTCCTACCACATAAATTCAGTAGCCCTTCTGATACTCTTTATCTAACCGCATCTACTTGCACTAGAACTGATCACAATTCATTTCAATAAAGGGCTACCACGGGTTATGCAACGTGGGATGATATATGCACGGTGGCATTAATACTAATTAGACATCCCTAAGAACTATATAACCCTATCCCAGAACCTTCGGCTCCTCCTTGACTGCAAACTCAATATCACAGTCCAAGACAACGCCATCAGTGCCTTATGCTTCCACAGACTGAAGATGCCGAGGAAGATTTCAAATGGCTTCCAGTAATAATGTGAAAAATCATCTCCCACACTCTTGCCACCGGCAACCCAGACTGCAAGAACACCCTCTACGCTGGATAAATAAGCATCTCATCTGGAGGCTGCACAATATCCAGAACACAGCAGCCAGAATCACTCCCAACCTCCCACAACACTAGCGCCTCTCACCTCACCTCAAGGAGCTACACTGCCCACCCATACCCAAACGAGCACATTTCAAAGTCCTCACCCAAACCTTTGAGGCACTCTGGCCCGGCATACCTCAACATATTGTCTGTTTTCATAAACGTTCCAGACACCTCAGCCTGGCAAGACTCCTACTTGCTTACAACCCACACGTATGGAAAAGCAGATCCAGCTGTTGAGCATTCTCCCAAATCACTGCTAAAGCATGAATGACGTGCAGTTATACATTCGAACCTCCTCTTCATTTCTTGAATTTCACAAGAAGCTGAACCTGGCTCTTCAAGTCATCACATTGGGTCCTAGGTTTGATCTCATCTCCCACCTGCTTAGCACCGGGATACTCCCGGGCGGGAGCGCGCTTCACAAACCAACCAGACATGAAACGACTCCAGAGACGCAAAAGCACTTTATGAAGCATTCAGTTCAAACAACTGGTATGGAGATTGTTTTCTTTTATTTCAAGGTTGGGTTACTGTGAAAATGGCACCAATATCACGCTTGCTATCTTATCAAAAGTTCTCCTTACGCGCCTGACATTTTACATTGATCTGCTGCTATGTAAATTGGAAATCTAGACAACAGCAATGGGAGGGAAAACAGGCACAGTGGTTCTGTGTCCTCTCCCATAAGTGGCCCATTAGTTGAGCATGAGGACTTTTAGTCTATTCTACTTAAGCCTAAATAACGGCGAAAATAATGTTTGTTTTGAATAAACTGTTTGTAAACTGCGCCGCCTACTGACATTTGTTGAGAACTGCAGAGAGAAACCCCGTTCAAGCGATGTGCGATGCAGGGATCATTTTCACATGAGCACTGGGAGCCGCGCTATGTTGACGCTCAGTTTCTGCCATAGTTTAGAGCTTACTGGTGTCTTAAGTCGTTTACAAGCTGGAGCTGCACCATTTTACCACCGTACCCAGTAGTAAATGGTTGCTTGTCACAGAACTGTAGGCATGTGCCACCTTTGGCTGAAAATGTAGCAGCATTTGTTTACCTCTCTAAAGTAAAGGGCAGAACATAACACAATAACATACACATAGCAAAATGTAAACATAACAACACATCCCAACTCAACAGAATACAACGAAACAACTGAAGTACTACACAAAATTACACTGCAATAATGCAGCACTAAAACACAGTCACACAAAAAGCAGTACACATCCCCACCACAACAAAATTCCACACAACACACATGCACAAATGTTCTTGTCACACATTATCTGCATGAGAATCCAGTTTTCATATTCTGGTGGTATAAGAGGTTTGCTGTAAGCACTCCCTTAACCTACCACCAAGCACATGAAATAAACAGCACAAATGTGTTTTGATCCAGCCCAGGATTCTTGCAGAAGAGATTATGAATTATTATAAATGGGGAATATAACCAGGTCAAATATCCTAAAGAAACAAATGGGGTAACTAATTAGTACAGCAGATGTCTAATGACATCACATTGAATGAAGCAGATGTCACAGCCAGATCATCCCTTCACTGTAATGAGGCAGGGCCTCTTTAACAGTGAACTCAAACTTACAAATGTTTAGATGTTTTTAAGTTGTTGTGAACAGACATGCTATATATATATATATATATATATATATATATATTATCTACTGGCGGTCGCCAGTAGATAGTTATAGTTAGGACTGTGTTTCCATAGGAAATCTCAAAATTCTATTTTGAATAACTTTGGCGCCAGTTGACGAATCCTCGCGAAATTTTCAAAACTAATGGGGCGCTCAGTTCAGCTCCTACCCTGAAAGTCTCGGGGTGATTCGTCAAGCGGGGGCCGAGAAAAAAGGGGGGTCCCAAAACGCATTTTCCCCATGCATTTTTCCATAGGACCTTTAGTCGCAGCTACAGCCCGAACGGCTGAACAGAATTACTTGAAATTTGGCAGAGAGGTAGCCATAAGGTCAAGGAAGTGCCTTTTGCAGGTCTGGTGTAAATCTGTTCAGTATTTCCGGAGAAAATAGCATTTAAAAGCATATATATATCTATATGCGCGCAGGGTGCGCGCACCGTGCGAGCACCCTAACGTGCGCGAGCGTAATTCTGATTGGTGGTTACATGTTAGTCAACGTTCGAATCGGTCGAAATCAGGAACTGTCGGCCGCCATTTTGTTTGTTTTCAGTGCGAGAGTGAAAAAGGAAGGTGGCGAACGTGAAAAGGGGGCAGGGTAGAGAGTTCCTGACCCCCTAGCCTTTGTGGTAACTAATTAGTACAGCAGATGTCTAATGACATCACATTGAATGAAGCAGATGTCACAGCCAGATCATCCCTTCACTGTAATGAGGCAGGGCCTCTTTAACAGTGAACTCAAAGTTACAAATGTTTAGATGTTTTTAAGTTGTTGTGAACAGACATGCTATATATATATATATATATATATTATCTACTGGCGGTCACCAGTAGATAGTTATAGTTAGGACCGTGTTTCCATAGGAAATCTCAAAATTCTATTTTGAATAACTTTGGCGCCGGTTGACGAATCCTCGCGAAATTTTCAAAACTAATGGGGCGCTCAGTTCAGCTCCTACCCTGAAAGTCTCGGGGTGATTCGTCAAGCGGGGGCCGAGAAAAAAGGGGGGTCCCAAAACGCGTTTTCCCCATGCATTTTTCCATAGGACCTTTAGTCGCAGCTACAGCCCGAACGGCTGAACAGAATTACTTGAAATTTGGCAGAGAGGTAGCCATAAGGTCAAGGAAGTGCCTTTTGCAGGTCTGGTGTAAATCTGTTCAGTATTTCCGGAGAAAATAGCATTTAAAAGCATATATATATCTATATGCGCGCAGGGTGCGCGCACCGTGCGAGCACCCTAACGTGCGCGAGCGTAACTCTGATTGGTGGTTACATGTTAGTCAACGTTCGAATCGGTCGAAATCAGGAAGTGTCGGCCGCCATTTTGTTTGTTTTCAGTGCGAGAGTGAAAAAGGAAGGTGGCGAACGTGAAAAGGGGGCAGGGTAGAGAGTTACTGACCCCCTAGCCTTTGTCAGGGGGTCCCTGAAGGACCCCGAAGGTAAAAAAAAAATTTTTTTTTTTTTAAAAATCGCGGGGGTGCGCGCACAGTGTGCGCACCCTGAAAAACACCCCAAAAAAATTAAATAAAAAAAAAAAGAAATTCGCAGGGTGAAAACCAAAGAAAAAAAAAATAATAATTTTTAATACGTAGTTTATTGTAAAATAAATATATAAAAAAAATAATACATAAATAAATTAGCATTTAAAAAACCGTACAAATTCACTGAAAAAACCATAGGTTTCACACACGTTATAGTTAGGAATTAGCATTTAAAAAACCTTGCAAATTCACTTAAAAAACCATAGGTTTCACACATGTTATAGTTAGCTGGACATCACTGATGACATGTGTCTTTCTGAAAAATAAATATTTGTAATATATGTATAGCTAAAGATTAATGGAAGAAGACATGGGTAAATAAGTGTCTAAATACAGTGATGTAATATCTGACGTCATCAGCAGAGGATTGCGGTCGCGTGAGTTATAGTTGCCTGCAGTAACTATAACGGGGGAATTTCATTGGTTTTTTTATGAGTGAAATGTCCAGCTAACTATAACATGTGTGAAACCTATGGTTTTTTAAGTGAATATATATATATATATATATATATATATATATATATATATATATATATATATATATATATATATATATATATATATATATATATACATATATAAAGAAATCTCTAAACAACATATTCACGCCCAGTGGCAGCCGCAACAACACAAAGATAGGGTGGCGGGGGAAGGACGGACGGCAGACAGGTGAGCGGAATGGGGTGGGATGGGAAGGGAAAATAATAATTTTTTAAAACGTAACTTTCGCTACTGCCTCCGATGCCAATGGCTGCCTCTGTGCTCTTCCAGCAGTCTCTGGGAAGGCAGAGGCTGCCCAGCCAAACCAGACATTGCTCTTATGCTATGAGAGCAGCTCAAGGATTGGTCCGAGCAGCCTGCTCTGCCGCTCAGACACCGCCTTGTAGCATGCGGCTTTTCTACAACCCGGTTGTGAACACAGCTGATTTGGAAAAATAGAAGTGCGCATGTCTGTTTAGCCGGCCAAACTTACATACGCACTTCTAAGTACCCACCACTCATCCCAGCCCCGCCCGCCCTACACACTTTCCTAAGGCAATCAGTCACAGCAAAATAAAATTATGTTTTATAGTCATTTTATTTTTCTATTACTGATGAGTAGGGCGATGCTCCTCCGTCATTATGGGGGAACCGCCCCTGTTTATGCCTATCTAACTGAGATCGGTGAATGCAGAGATTAATCGTAATAACCAAGTCTACATTTAAAGAATATATGTACATTTATAAATATGTAATAATTTGCACAGTATGAAAGAGTGAACTAATATAAGCACTTGCTATGCAATTAAACATAAAAAAGGATGCAGAAATGGTTTCAAAAAGCCATACACTCATAAACCATTATTAATTATATTTAAAACTCTTCAAGTTCATATCAGGGTTGACATAAGAATGTAAAGACAATCATTTAAAAAAAATGTAATTGAAAAAGTGACATGATCCACTAAGGAGTCTGTCTTGGAATGTGAATGGGCTGGGATGCAAGATTAAAAGAGGTATAGAGGCGCAGCGCAGTACCGCCATTGCCTCATCCCAGATATAAAAATACTGCAGGAAACCCCTCTTTTGGGGAATAATCGGAAATGTCTCCAGAGAGGCAGATACGCCTTGTTGGTGCATGCAGGGTATACAGGGGAGGGAGGTGCCACGAGGAGTGGAGATCAAGGCAAAAAACCACCCACCGCTTCAGGTGGAAAACTGACGGTTAGAACCAGGCGGTCAATACGTCACGGTACAGGGAACATGGAACATGGAACAGGAAGACGTTTCTGCTGGTCAATGTCCATGCACCTCCCAGGCTGCAACGAGGTGTCCTTGATTAGGTGGGCTCCATTTTGCTAGCTCCGGAGGCAAACCTGTGCATCATATGGGGGACTTCAATGAGGTGATGTGCAGGGCAATGGACAGAACAGCGGCCATGGGATCGGTGGATGTGTGGAGGTCCAGATACCCCTCGGATCGACAGGACTCATTTCTGTCGGGGGTGCATGGGTCCCTGTCTAGATTGGGCTTGTTTCTCCTGGCAGAACAAATTCCATGGTTCAGGAGGCAACTTACTGCTGAATGGCATTTCCGACCACTCACCACTGCAGGTCACTATAGGTACACAGAGACTAGGGGCGACCAATGCATGGAGGTGAGACGCGTGGGCCCTACAAGACCGGGAGACTCTTTGGGTCTAATGGGATGGGTACAACTTTGATGAAAATGAGGGGATTGCGAACTCCCCTGTTAAGCTCTGGGGGGCATAACAATCTGTTTTCCATGACAAGGCCCAGAATGCGATGGTCCTTAGGAGACAAAAGAAGGAAAGGCAGGTGCAGGAGTTGCAGGAGCGGCTCCTCGAACGGGAACATGAATGGAAGCAAAGGGGGGAATATCTATAGCTGAGGGCAACCAGGGAACACTGCCAACATCTCTTACAAACACAGTGCATAATCAATACTTCTCAGCACAGAGGAAGTTATACCAGACCGGGTACAAGGCACGGTTTGGAAGGCGAGAAGAGGGGACAAGAAGGGTGATGGAAATGCGGACTGAAGCAGGAGAGGGGGCCTGTCCTGACAAAGACACAGCAGAGGCGCTGACACCAACTACAAGAGGTTACACGCAGCACAACATGACAGGACCAGCTCTGACATAAAAGCGTTCCTAAAGGAAGTCCCATTACAGGTTTTGGAGGCAGCCAACTGGGAGGCACTAGAGGACGACCTCTCAGTCAATAAAACAGGGGACGCCGTGGGGGCGATGAATTTGAGGGAGGTGCTGGAAGCGAATGGCCTCCCAATGGGATTGTACAAACGCCTGACCCCCGCAACCTCAAACCGCACCTCAAGAATATGCATCAAGCAGCTAGGGGCGAAGGTCAGCTCCCGCCTGACTTGAACCATGCAATTATAGGGGTGAGCCCCAAACCCGATCAACCCAGGGATCAATGTGCCTCATAAATGTTGACTTCTCTCTTGAATGCAGAGTAACGTTTTAGGCAAGATGCTGGCCACTAGGAAGGCCAGAGAATTACCACTTTTGTACATTAGGACCAGATGAGATGTATGCCGGGAAGAGCCCCTCTCTCAATCTTAGATGGCCTCAGGTGGGGTTAGATATACTATATTTAGTATATGGCAGCAATAGGGGGTGTTTAAAAAGAAGAAAATTCCACTTACCTGCCCGCCACCTCTCCTCCGTTCTTCTGTCGACGACGCAGGGACAGGAAGCACATAGACTCCCAGACTTCACTAATCAAGTACGATGCTGCTAGTAGCAGTGTTGTGATTGGTCTGAGTGCCATGGTTCGGCACTCAGACAGGGAGTTGGAGCCTATGCATGTTCTCCACCCAAGCTGTGTATTTACAGCCGGTGGAGAACATGCGCATGACTGTTTGTTCGGCACAAGACGGCCATCCAAACCGTCAGGCGCACTTAAGTGCATATACCACTTCTTCCCCTGCTGGCAGACAGCCAAGCCCCACCCTGCACACTCCTTAAACAAAACACAACAGGGCCAGTACGGGAAAAATAAAATGATAACATTTTGTTAATATCATTCTATTTTTCCAGTGGGGCAACACTCCTCCGCCTTAGCGGAGGAGCCGCCGCTGTAATACTCATGTACCAATACCTCAAGGATCATTACATTTTGGTGGTACTTTGAGGTATGGATGCACGGTTGCTTGGACGAATGAAAGGAGTAAGTGTGAATTCTTTTTGTTTAGGTTTTTAATAAAATTGTTAATATTGTATTCGCCTATGTTTTTAGTTTTAGATGCAAATTGTGAAAATAAAGCATATTTATTTATTCCTCGAGTTTCATGGCCTTAATATATTACAATTTTTTGATGTAAATAAATTTAGTTGCCTAGCGATTTTCGTATACAATAGTGTTTCCCTGCCCCGGAAGCGTCCAATATTAGCATTGGGTCCTGATACACTAAAATGCCTTTGACTCTATAGATTGGAGCTATCGCCACAGGACCCTGAGGTGACCGGGCAAACTGAGAGAATCTTGAAATACGCAGAAGATGCGCTGCTCTCTCCTACTAACCCGGCAATGGTGAACACAGCGGTCCTATCGGACTTTCGCTCCTTCGAGGGATACTCTGGATACCGCATTAACTGAGAATTGTCAACCCACTGTCAGCTGGGGGACTGGGAAGACCATGATGGGGTGGCAGGAAGGCTTCGAGTCGCAAAGTTGGGGTTCAAGTACCTGAGTATTGAGATCACCACTGGCCCTTGAGGGGAATTTAAGAACAGTCCTAGAAGAGTGTAGGGCGGATGCGAATAGGTAGGTCTGTTGCCTGTAATGATCATGGGCAGAGCCGCCCTATATAAAATGATGACCGTGCCAAAATACTGTATGTGCTGCCCAATACCCCAATTGAGATATGAAGCCTATTTTACTGGGCTTGATACCACACTGAGACAGTTGTTCTGGAGTGAGCGTTAGCGTTACAGACCTTGTATAGGTCCTGTCACAACAGGGAAATCTCCTTGCCAGATCTCAGAGCCTACCATTGGATGACACAACTGCAGGCTATTAATGATTGGGTGTTCGCCTCCCATGGTGAGCCGGTGAAATGAGTCGAAAAGGCACAGCTGGAGCTGGCCACTCTATCATAGAACAGAGAGGGAATACCTGCCCACACTAATACAAGCCACCATGAAAGCCTGGGATGATGCCAGCAGAGGAATTGGCTGGCAGCGGAATCTGGCATTGGCCCCTCCATTGTGGCAGGGATGGCCCTTAAGAAGGTCCGTAAGTCAGCAGGCTTGAAGTAGTGGGAACTTGTGGGTCTGGAGTCCCTGGGAAACATCCCGCTCCGGGGAGGTGAAATCCTTTGAAGACTGACCACAAGAATATCAAATACGACTGGAAAACTGGGAGTCACAAAGTGAAGTAAGTCAGAGGACGGTGTCACAACTCTACTGCCCCTTGACACACCATGCCCCTTAGAGCTCTGAGCTCTGCAGGCCAGGAGGAGGGCGGATATTGGAGAAATGGACAAAATCGCTTGGAAGGCGGCCCCATGTACCCGAAGGAGGTAGCCATTAAGACTCGGTTAAGATTACTACAGTTGAAAATACTGCCCTGGATATACTACAACCGCAGCAAAATATTCAGAACGGGTAGGACTTCGAACCCCAACTGTCTGCGTTGCGCTACAGATGATGGCACATTCCTACACACTATATGGAGGTGCCCCAAAATGAATGTGCATCGGAGAGAAGTGGTGCTGGACCGGGAGGCTGTCCTGGACCTGGAGATTCTGGGAACGCCCCAATTATTAATCTTGAGGATCCTAAACCATGTGATACCCCCACAGACCGCGGGGATTCTGCATGCTGGGGTTCATGGTGGCCAGGAGAGACGTGGCCGGTTTGTGGGGCAGACACAAGTTCTGACAATAACTAGGTGGAAAGATGGCATGAGCACGTGCATAGAAGCAGGAAGGCTGGCGTTTGAAAGCAGGCTGTGCCCTAATAAGTTTGACAAGGTGTGGGGGCATAGAGGCCTTACTATTTTCTTGTTGTATTAAGGGTGAAGGGGGGATCCAAGGCACAATGACATTCCTGATTGAGGCCACGCCCCTCGCACCCCCTGAGAGAAGAGGCAGGTGTAGAGTCGCCGTGGCGAATCGTGGAAGAACAGCCCCGCCATTTGGGGTGAGTGTTAAGGGAGAGAGTGGGGCAGTCTCTACTGTGTGAAAACTATCACTTCTGTATCCGGCTGCACTGAAAGCTTGCTTCTGTGCCTTTAAAATCAATAAATAAGAGTTATTAAAAAAAAGAAGTGACATAATGCATCAGGGTTGTAATCATGCTATTATTGCCACTTTAGAGCGGTCTCCGAGCTGCATGGCACTCTGAAACTACTATGAAATAACTGTAATCATTCATAAAAATGTGAAAGAGAGAAAATTATATTTTACTATTTTTATCAGTCATTAGAAATATCTGAAAGTGGCAAGGTTTTTACTTGGTAGAGATTTTTAAAAACTGAAATTTTTGTCTCGTAAATAAAATCTGGTATTATACCTTCTGATTCGGTGCTAAAGTGTTTGTTAATTAGTGGTGTTTTAACCACTTTTTAAGCACACAAAAGCACCCCCTCAACCCAACCAGGTGGGGGCAGGATGGATAAAGAAAAAGTTACACAGATTTTACAATCGCAGGCCTTAGACATTGAGGGGAATATTTACAAGCCTCTTGCACCGCCGGTGCGTCACTTTTAATATGGGAAAAAGTGACGTACTGGCGGCGAAAGGGGCTTGTAAATAAGCCCCTTAGATAGTACGTCTATCCGCCAGGTTAGAGAGATTTTACAAGCTCAAATATTTTAGCCAATATTCAGGTTTCCCTCTGCTTACATGCTCAAACAACAGAACGGTCAGGCTACGCCTGAGTTAAATGCCCGGGTCTACTGCACCCAGCATATAAAGTGCTAACCATGCTGTACAAATACAATAATAGAGATGTTGAAAAACCTCCAGATGAGTCATGTAGGAAGCATCATACCAGCAAGCAGGTGCCTTCTGGCGCTAATTACTGTCAGTCAATCAGCTGTGCATGTCTTGAATTCAGCATAAATTATCATTTGAAGATCAGCTTTAAATGCTTTTTGAAAAACACTCATTTTAGCCCCAAACATCAGCTTGTCATTTCCTGGAAATTCATGCTTCTCGGAGCCCACGTACTAGCCTTTCCTTTTTAGTAATTTGTATTTGTTCCAAAACAATATCTTGCCATTTTCTGAAAAAGCATTTACTATCTACGTCTCCAAACATCCGCTTGTTAAGAAAATATAATATTTTTTGCTTTCAAAGATCCACTTTTCTTTCTTTACGAAATAGGCCAACATATCTACAGCGATATTAATAATATTTCGTTTTATATGTTGCTCCAAAGGGCACTTCCATTTTTTAGTGCTGATAAAAAAAACAGGTATGTTTTTTTTCAGCCTAGTGTCACTCACTTTAATGTCACAGAGGCGCCTCATGGGGGTTCGGTCTGTGGAATCATGATTAAGTCTGGGCTCCAGGGAACAGTGGATGAGAAGCTGCAGTCACGTTACATCTTTGACAGCTCGGCCCTTGTGGGACTTGTGTCTTGGATGTTCCCATTACACGCATGAGTTTCAATATCCAGCCTACAGAAAGCTCCTGATAAAAAATCCAGGAACGGATGAAGATGTCTCACCGCAGGGAGCCACGTGGAAGCTGGGAGATCACATATTTTGTGGGAGAAACTCTTTCAGTAGCACCATAGATAAAACAAGTCTTGGCAAAGCCAATAGGTCGCCCCTTTGGGACCCATTGACATTGGTAATGCTGTACAGTATCGGCCAGAAGAAAAAAAGAAGCATATTACATGGCCGTGTTATTTCAGAGGTGTGCACATGCATGATGACATGTGTGGGCCTATGAACTGAGGCATGTGTCATAGTTTTTTTAATATATCAATCTGAGATGTATTGGTAAACAACAAAAAAATGAAATTGTGAGCAGAACGAAATCACTTTTTTTTAAGACATAGGGGCGAGCAGCAATTTGCTGGGCGACCCAACAAAAAATAGAATATATTATAAAAAAGACTACAGGGGCTGAGACAGAGGAGTGGGTGAGGGAGCAATGTCATAAATATAAAGCAGGGTGGGAGGGAAAGGAATAGCAGCACATGAGGGACAAAGCAGCACAAGGGAAAAATACACTCTCGTGGAGTGCTTAACCAAAAAAGTGGTTCCCTAAAAGTGAGCAGTGGAAGTATACAAAGCAATCAATTAAAAGGATGGTAAAGAAGCTATGCCACAGGAGAGGGATAAACACAAGAGGGCGAAGATAAGTCGACGAATAAGGAGCAAGCAAATGAGACTGACAATAAAGCCTTCCAATGTTAATCAATGGCCAGGTTGTCAGCCCACTGCAAATGCTTTGTAAGCCCACCCAGTGGGGTGGTGGGGCAGGCCAGAATTTGGGGGAAGTTGACAGATGATGGAATAGGTACAACTAAATAAATCCTATTCCGTCGCCTGTCGACTTCACCACCTGCCACGACCAACTGCGCTTACCCACACTGCCCGCCGCTGCCATATAACACAATGCTTCCGAAAATGTTTATAACCATAACCCAGTTTTTAGAATGACAAACCTTTGCGATTAACCTAGCTTTAATGGGCATGAGGCAGGGTGACCTTTTACTGCAGTAGTAGACATGCTTTCAAAGTCACCAAAATAACATACTCGTTACAATTTTTTGAGTTCCTCTATAACATCAATTCTTTGCAAATGTCAGGACCCTGACCACACCCTTAGATATGTTTTTATTGGACTGTGAACAAGATATTGATCTGCCTTTAAAAGTGACAGACAGTGAACTTCACTGGCTTTCACAGTGGGGTGCTGACCTGTGGCCACTGTTCTCTAAAATTGCACAAAAGTTTAAAATCTTGGTCATGGTACCAGTGGTTTTAGCAAATTCAAAAAACTCCTTCGGCAGCAGAGAACGGGGTAAAGCCCCTTATCCATTTTTGAGTTAAAACGAGGCCCAGTGGTGCATTTTAGACTCTCTCTCCATATATGTGTGATCAAAGCCTGCAAAGGCCGAAACGCGTCATGGCGGCACAGCGCACTAATCAATAAACAAATAAATATCGCACACGAAAGTGGAGTCCGTTCTTATTTTTGGTTCCATTTATCAGGGAATCGTAAAAGAACAAAAGGACTTGGTTTGATATATGTGTATTATCTACTGGCGGTCGCCAGTAGATAGTTATAGTTAGGTCCGTGTTTCCATAGGAAATCTCAAAATTCTATTTTGAATAACTTTGGCGCCGGTTGACGAATCTTCGCAAAATTTTCAAAACTAATGGGGCGCTCCGCACAGCTCCTACCCTGAAAGTCTCGGGGGGATTCGTCAAGCGTCAGATGGAGGAAGGCAGGAATGTGCCATATTTACTAACATATGGCACATTCCTGCTCTCTCTCTGCTTTGGCGCACTTGTGGCAACCAAGCACCAACGCAGGCACCCTTGCGCCATGGGGCAAGGGTATCTGTGTTACACCCAGGATTGTTTTTGTGCAGGAAGGGACACCTCTCTCACAAAAACAATCCTTATTAGTAAGAGTGCTGCAGAATGCAGCACACATACAAAGAGGAAACACCAAGGAGAAATAAAGATATTTCCCCCTCGTTGTGCCTCTACCAGGAAGGTGTACAATTGGGATGCATTCCCAGGTTTACTTGTCTTGGTAAATCTGGAAATGTGTCAAAATACATGGGTGGATACATGGGAACACCCACTCTCCAACAATGTAACTCCTTCCTGATGCAGAGTTACGCAAGGCAGTCACTTGCGTAGTCTTGCATTACTCCATATTATCCAAGCCGCACAGTCACGCAACGTGGCCTTGCATGGCCAGGTAATATTTGACTTGGGGATTGCATTTCCCTTTCGTCACCCTGAATGACTGAAAAAACAGGTAGTAAAGACATAAACACTGCCAAAACCTCAATATTACATGTAAATCTCCATTTAAAAGCTTCAACCTTTTTAAACTACAAAACCCAACCAAACTCACCTCTCACTTGTTCTAGAACTGAGGAAAGTTACTATTCTATGGTAGGATTGGGGGCAAGTGTTAAGCTTCTTTACTTTCCTATAGCAGCTTCACAACAAAAACACATTAATAGTACAAATCCAAATATTCAAATGGATTAAATTACAAACATGTGTCTTTTTAATAGTCAATCTAAACCAAGTCTAAAACCCCAGAAAGCACAGCCATTTAGCCTCCTTCTTTGCAGCGATCAGCTCCAGGTAACTACACGCTTGCTCTTCTGCGTAGTTTTCATCATAGGTGGCTCTATGTTCTGTTAATGCGCTTGTATTGGATTTCCATATTATTTTTAGGTTGGTCATTAAGCCGAGGCATTTGATTTTATCAACATTATATTATAATACACTTTACTAATATGGGCCTTAAAAGAGCCCTCTTCATTCATTGATCTTTTATTGAGCCATTCACGTTTTTCTTTCTCCCAATAAAGCATACAGCAAGGGCCAATGGTTCTGCCCGCTTCAGCCATTGGGTAACCAAACTGTGCAAAAGGGCATTCTTCCCTTTCAAAAATGAGCACATTCACACACACGTAGTTGTTCCCTTCAGTGCCAAGGACTACTGTAGCAAGGTGTACTTTGCAAGACCCCAAAAATATATTTGCTTTCAGATATTTGTTTTTCAAATTAGCGAGGGCCAGGCAGCTTCTTTAACAATAAAGTTGATAAAAGAAAATATGCTGTAAAAAAATGTCTGGCAGCCAACACTAGACCTATTGTCTTTGCCAATGCTTGTATTTGTTTGCAGCAGATAGCAAACAAACTTTGGCCCTCATTGGCTCTTCCGGCTACCGGCTTTCAGAGAGAGCGCCGCTCAATAGTCGGTCAAAAGGGTGAGGAGCTATCCGCCATTTTGTGTTCTTTCTTTGATTCCACATTTCCAGACCTGAGCTTTCCTGAGGAAGGTTCATACTTTCACAGTGGCCCAACCTCTCTGCCTGCTCATTGCACTCCTGCCCTGAAGCTATTATTTTCAGTTATTCAGTGGATCGTAAGCGGTGATGGGATGGTAACCATTTTAATTTTGGACATTGTATTAGGTACCAAAGTATTTTAAATAGTTGCACTCATTATTCCCTTTCTGTTAAGGAGATCAGTAATGGTGGTGGAATGTTTATGGGCAATGCTGGTACAACAATATGTGTCGGGTTGAAAGTGACTATTTTTCATGGACATGTTTGCTACTAGTAGATATATCTGCATGTTTTGTTTTGTGGATTAGTCCTAAGGCAGCTCGAAGTGGGTTGTGAGAAGTAAATTTGATACTCTAGACAAGATGATTGTCTATTCCACCAGATCTTTTTAATCATTTAATAGAATTAGAGTTGCTTCCCTGTTGATTTTAGTGGCTGAGAGTTTATGAGGAAAATGTATATATATTATAAAATAGTAGCAAGCATTTAAAGTTGGAAACTGTGTGGGATGAAGGATATTATCCTTGGAGAGATGATGACGTTGGCCCTATTGACGAGTACTGGATACAATATTGCCTTTAAGTTATACTATCACCCCAAATATGAGACCTTTTTCAACTAAAACACTGATGGGAAATTTAGCAAGCACTTTTCTTGACTACAATATTATGAGCAGGGCCGGACTGTGAACACAAACCAGCCCTGGCAATTCAGTCAGACAGGGCCCGGCTGTTGGGGGGGGGGAGGGGGTCAAACGTTTGTAAATGCGAGACCTATTTCACTTAAAAGAAGCGGCCGCCATTGTCCCGGGGTGCTTGGAAAGTGAAAGCGGACATGGCGCGCTGGATGTTGCAGGAAAGCAAGCTGTGCCTGCAGTAGGAGAAACTCATTAAAGAAAATAAGTGCTTACAGACTAAATAAGACATACTGTGTAAAAACTGAAGTAAAAGGGCCAGTCCTCACAGGACAAGGCGGTACTAAGGAGGGACTAACAAGCCTAATAACGAATCAGAAGCCATCGTTTACCTAAATTAAAATACATGGGAAGAAGGGTTTCACATATTTCTGACATATGTAGCCTGCCAAGTTCTGAACACAAAGTGTGCAGCAAATAAACAAGGAATGGGCAAGTACGAACAATAATACAATTAAACATGTCTGAAGCAGTTTCCTGCCTGGTCACCTTCTTCCACTGTAAAGAAGACTGTGCTTTCCAGCAAGTGAACATAGCTAGGTAGGACCAAGCCTCAATACCATGCTCATCATTTAGTTAAGAATACATAATTTTTTATTTTCAGATACTGACATTGCCCATCAACAGGGTGGTTCGCCTTTGCTATTTTTAAAGCAGCTAATTACTATCCCCAGCAGCTGGAACATACATGCCAGTTTAGACGCCCGTGAAGGAAGACAAAGTAACCCAGATAACTAGTTTGCTTACAAGATTTTGAAGATTTAAAGAGAAGTTAGGCTGCATAGTTAGAACAATGGGGAAACTGCATTCAGTAAAGGAATCCCTCACAGGTGTAGACAGGTGTCACGCGTCTACTTGGCGCTACACCGCCCAGTCTTGGAAGCAGACATAAGGTCCATCTGCTTCTTTATAACAGAGGCAGACCTGTCGCTATCACCGTACACACCGAGGCTTGTCAGGCACAGGCTCCCATTTATTCCACAGTCGCTGCCAAGAAATGACAGGGGTACAGGACTTAAAGCTTTCAAGTGCCCTGAGCAACTGCCCTGGGACCCCCTTTCAGCAAAGGAGGCAGCTTCGGCTCAAGAATGCAGGGCGGAAATGACTCCGCTACACAGATTATCTATCACCCAAGGTGCAAAACACTCCTTTGACGGCCAGATCTGTTACAGCTCTTCCTCCTTAAGATTCAAACAGATCCTTTTCTCATACCCTCGCCTCTGCCCTGCTCCCAGAAGTGCCTTGAAGTGACTGACAGGTATCAAGCACTACACAACACCAACACTGGGGAACAGTACACTGAATGCGGTTTACTAAGATGACATCAGCATCGCTGTACCAGTAGAGCAGCACAGAGACCTGAAACACCTGAGCACAGACACAAAGTTCAGGTGGAACGTGCAAGACCTGACCCATAAAAAACCCTTCAGAGTACCCTACTGACTGAGGAGTGGATGTCACCTACCCTTGTGAGTTTTATCAAGGAATGTGCCACACTGGCCCGAACAGAGATTTTTTCCAATATAGAAAGCAACTGTACCACCAGACCCAGGTTACTTCTATGGGGTGCACAGTTGCCCCGAGTCCAGCATGTCTCAATATGGCTGCATTTCAGAGAGACAATAATTTCTCCAGTACCAGCCCTTAAAGTGCCAATATACTTGTTTGGCGCAGATACATTGATGACTTCTCTTCTGGAAAGGAGAGAGGACTACTTGTGAGGACTTTGCAATTGGATAAACACTTTGAATCCCTACTTATGTATTCCAGTAACATCTCTGACAAGGGCCTTCCATTCCTTGACCTGAATATTTGGGTGTGGAAGACAAACTACAAACCACCACCTATAAAAAAACAGCTGACTGTAATAGCCTTCTTTTATACAGTAGTCATCACTCAAAATCACTAAAGGATAATCTCCCCTAAGGTCAGTTTTTACGACTAAGCCATAACGGCACAACAACACAAGACTTCAGCACACAAACGCAACTTCCATCCAACAATCTAGAAGCACACAAATACCCCCGCCCTCCACATCATGTTAGAACACCAAAAATGGGCCAGAACTATCCTGTTAGAACCACGCCACACGAGGATGTATTGATTTGCGTCACCTCTTTCACACCTGATTCCAATAAAATACGGAAGACTGTTACAAAACATTGGTCGATTTTACAGACGGCCAATCTATCACTATCCCCCTCTTTTTTGCCTTTAAACGCGCCTCAAATGTAAAGGCTATGCTTGTACATACTAGGCCACGCAAATCCACAAGAATAGACCAACATCCTTTTTGGGACCAACCCCCTGTGACAGGTGATTTTCCCTGTGGCTCATGTGCAACCTGTGCCTTTACGACTCTACAAAAGAGGCTAAACTAGATAGTAATTTCACCTGGAAACAAAAAACACCACCCAATTGCAACTCTGGAACATCGCAGCAGCATACGGAGTAGAAAGATCAGCACAAAAATGAACACACATTTTCTGACTGAAGAACATTCACTTAACGACATATGGTGGACCGTCTTAGAAGCATATCCACAAATAAACAAAAACACCCTTTTCCGTCTGTCGACCCATGTGAGTGGACTTAATTACAACATTCCATGAAATGAATTGAATAATTGAGCTCCCCGAGGTCACCTCAATGAATATTGTATGGTTAGCCACATGTATATGTTACACCCTCATTTGACTTTTCCATTCAATTTTCAGAATGAGTACATTGACTCCTTTTATAAATCATTTGCGTAGCCATGTATGTAGAATTTATGAAAATACTTTGAGCCTTCCTGTCTACACTTTGACACAAAGTTCATATTATTAGATTTCGTTTGGCCTATCAATGACACTCAGACATCTATAGAACTACCCATCCTGCTACATATATGACCTTGCACCCCTGTGTGAGGATTCACTTTTTTTAAATTGTCTTTTTATTGAGATCCATCAAGAGTTTACAAATTCATCCAAATAACACAATACAAATATCCAATAATACAACCTTACACAATAGCCATATTGATCATAAAAAGTCAGTTGAAGTCAAGTTTCATAGTCAGAAAAAAAGAAGAACCTTGGATTAGACAAAGCATTAGAGATCAGATACAGTATTCTTTCATCAATAACTAGATAAACACTAAAGTGTACATAAAGCAGTATAATATAAGTCTGGATAAAGCTGGAAGTATTGACGAAATAAAGGCTCCTAATGGCAATTTGGCGTACTAAAGATCAAATCCAACGTTGCCTGCCATTTCTAAAACGAGTTAAGGTGTCTATAGTGCATTAGGTCCAATAAAGTATGCAAAAATATCAACATATAGGTGATAATTAATGTTTTTTTGTTTGTTTTTTTCCTTTCTCCTTTTTTCTTCACTTCCTTTCTTTCCTTCTTTTCTTTTGTCCTGTTGACTTAAACCACTTTGGAAAAGGGAAGCTAAAGTATCTGTAAAATGGGTGTCTATAGTGCAATAAAGTGCTAACGAGTACACAAATATGTCAACACATACAACAATAGTTAAAATGTCTGCATATTAAGGTAACCTTTAAATATTTAAGCTCTCATTTAAAATTCAGTCACAATGAGCCGCCCAGACTTTTTCAAACTTCTTAATCCCTCCAATTTGTAATGCATACAAGCGCTCGCTATTCCTGACCTGTTTCATTTTCCGGACCCATTCACATTTTGGTGGTGCCAGGTCTGATTCCCATCTTTGAAGCAAGAGTGACCTTGCGACCGCCATTGCAATTTATAATTATTTAATAAAGTTATCGGAGAGATGTAAAGAAGGGTCGTAGCCAAGGTCTTTCAGCCTATTATTGGAGTCTCTTATGATAAAATATCCAGCCTCCATATGACAAAAAATCTCATTCCAGAACCCCTGAATTGAAGGGCACTGTGATATAATATGCGTCTAATTGGCTTTCGGATGATTTAAACAGCGAAAACACTGACCAGATTAGCTGGTGTAAACCTTAGATAAAAAATGTGGGGTTCTATATAGAAGCCATTTGCTAAAAAAATAGCATCCGGCGCCAATTTGCTCTCCTTAATGTTGTAAAGTTAAGTTTATTTAATTCGGACAACATATTCGCTGTAAGCTCCAAACCTTCGAGTTTTTCCCATTTTGTAATTGCTTTCTCAGAGAGATCCGAAACCCTGATTGGGGCTCAAAATAAATTGCACTCCCCTGGTTTCCTGACTGTGATTTCTTCTAAAAGAGCATAAACCAGCTTTTTACGTTCATTAATCTGAATCAGATCCAGACTGTTAAGGAACCTGATAAGAATCTTAAATGACCCGAGAAGAAGGAAATGATTCGGACTTAGATCGTACATTTCAGAAATGTTAAGCCACCTATCGATCCTTATAAAATCTGAGATTTTCCAGAAACCAGCCTTAGCACATTTTTGAATAATTTTGGTCGATTCTCTAGCCTCAAATACTGAAGTGAGTTCGGATAATGGGGGTGAAGAATAAATAACTGGAATTTTATATCTTCTATAAAAGTCCTGACGTTTATAAAAGAACCACTGCATGCACTTTTAACGCACTAATTTAGAGGATTTCGAAAAATTTTATGGACACCGTATCTGATGCTCTAAATTCATAAAATAATTTACAAATAGTCCTGTATTCAAATCTGACTTAAACCTGGACATATATTGTGCAAAAAATGTAAAATAATAATCCCTCAGAGTAGGGAGAGCTAACCCACCATTCTCCACCTCCTCATATAAAGTGCTTAGTGCAATTCGGGGAGTTTTTCTTTCCCCAAAGAAAGTATGTAAACATAGACTCTAATTTGGCGAAAAAAGATGCTGTTAAAACACACGGACTTGCCAAAAATACAAAATTAAATAGCAGGAGAACAGACATCCTAATCAGTGAGACCCTTCCCATAATAGATAACGGGAGAGAGTTCCACCGAAGCAGTAAATCTTGTACTTTCCGCAGAAGCGGAACACAATTTAGATCATACAGTCAACAATTCCAGACAAGAAATAAACCCCCAGATATCTTTTTTGTTTAGAATTCAGACAGGACAAAATGTTAGGATGTACACACTTTGGGCTTGCATCCACACAGGATTATTTCCGTTTTCTTTTTGTTGATTTTATACCCTTCAAGCAATTTAAACTGCTCAAAAACCTCGAAGCCTTTTGCTTGGACCACATTATTGCCTTTCATTAGAAGCATGATATCGTCCGCATATAACTTTAGTTTCCCCCTAGAAGTAAAGGTGGCTAATATCTGCATTGTTTCGAATAGCGATGGCCAAAGGTTCAATTAAAAAAGCGGATAAAATGGGGGACAATGGACAACCTTGTCTGGTCCCTCGTTTTACACTGATTTGACCAGCCTCAGAGGCGTTAACAATAATATTGGCTTCTGCGTTAAGATATATTCTCTGAATCAGCCCCGTGATCTTAGGAGGTATGCCAAAGATGGAGAGGATTCCCAGTCTCCCAGACCACAAGGTTGAACGCCTTCTTACGTCTAACAGAAGGACCAGGGCTGGTATTTCCTTGGTCTCGAAATAATCCAATGCTTCTGCTAGGTAATGCGTGTTAGTCCCAAACTGCCTACCTGCTATGAACCCATTTTGGTCGAAGTGTAACAAATATGCAGCTATAACATTGAATCTGTTAGCTAAAAGTTTGGTGATGATTATAGTCAGAGTTTAAAAGTGTGATTGGGCGATATGAATCAGGGTTTTCACAGTCTTTTCCCTTCTTTAAAAAACTAACTACATTCCCTTCTTAGAATGAAGGCGGAATCGGGCCTCCCTCGAAGATTGAATTAACAACCAACAAAAAATATTCTTAAACAACATCTGAAAATGTTAAAAAAAACTCCGCCGGGAGACCGTCCGGTCTACAGGCTTTGCCATTCTGGAGGGCTTTTATGATTTCCCCCAACTCTTCTCTGGAGAAAGGGCGCATCATTCTACTTTTATCGGCCTCGGAAAGTACCGGTCTTTCCTGTTGCTGGAGAAACTTGTCAAGGGATGCCTTATCAATGGGTGTTGTTGACCATAAAAATATGGAGGGCAGTATTCCGGACTAAGATTGTATATACCTGCTTTTTGGCAAGATTCCGCACCTCCTCACGAATCAATTTCTTTCTTGTGTCTAAGTCTCTGATTTTTAGTCAGTAGTCAGCAGAAAATCCTCCCAAACGGATTTTCAGATCATGCATTGCTCATTTTTGAGCTTGAGTTAGGTAAAATCTCGGCTCCTAAGAGATGGACTTTAAGTGGACAATGTCTTTCGGAAGAAATGTGGGTACTACTCTAGGAGTTTCTCACAAGAAATCACATGACGGCTCCTCCCCACATCATCTGGCATGGTCTGAAGGCTTATATTCGGGGCCTAGCTATTGGGAAGGAGGCTGAAAGTTCTAGAAAAAAAAAGGAAAAAAGTGAAATTTAGAACAGGAGGCGCAGAGGTGCTATGATATTTTTCTCAGTAACCCCTCGGCCCCCAATCAACGAAAATTCGATCAGGCCAAACGGGATCTTACCGAAGCTTATTACATAGAATGCTAAACAGTTAATAGCAATCATACGCAAAAGGTATATGAAGAGAGCAATTTCACCGGGAGGTTCCTTGCATGGCAGGCCCGGGAGCAGGCCGCAAGTAACTTGATTTAAACTTTGCGATGCCCTGTAACTGGTACCCGAAGTGAAGATATTGTGGTCATAGGGGACATAATGCTTCAATACTATAAGAATATTTATGGAGGATTCACTTCTATATATTTCCTTTGGCTAACATGACGTGTTGACATCTGATTTTGATTGTGACGTTTAGGCACCCATTCATGCCAACGTTTCTTGCTCTTCGTAGCTCACTTCTTACCCATGCAGTCCCGTGGCATATTACAACAGTTGTCACCGGAAGCACTGCTGGGGACTTGATTATGGTCATTTCATGCTCTGTACATCTACCTGCGTTTCCAGTTATCCATGACTAACGAATTTACCATTAGGCCACTTGTGCTCTTTCCAAGATGGCGCTGATGGATAGCCCTGCTCCTTCTGGACGCCGGGCCAGCGTGGGCCAGTGTACAATCTGTTGTAATGGCCAGTTTACTTTGCCTCAGAAGGCGGTCAGGTGCCTTAAAACACTTGACCCTACTGCTACCTCAAAAGGAAACCCTTTTGGCTTCCAGCTCAGTCCTCCCTGGTTTTTCACTCTGGGTAGGACAGTAATTTGATCATTAGCACTTTTTTTACCATTAACTATGAGGCTCCACATTGTCTCTTGAGCGGCCTCCTCCCCTTTTAAGATGGCACCTTATATCGAACAACGCTTACACTTGAAACGGTCTAGTTCCACCGTGCTTGATGGGAACGTTCACCTGAAAGCAGTTACTCACAAGTGATTGGTACTTAAGACGATCCTACCGCTCACTCCTCCATTTCAGAGGCAGTAGAGTTCAGGTAGGTCGTCTCCTGGAGTCTGCACTATGATACTGTGAGTACCACTGTGGGGTTTTTTCTGGGTTCCCTCTGCAAAGTCCATCATTGCACCTCGACTATGAGGTGAGTCCTGCATTACTTATGTGTATTTCTGTATTTTTAGTACACTAAGTTAGCATTTACTCTGCTCCCATTCGAGGAGGCATTACCACTACCCACACTGGGTGAGTTTGCCCTCTGACACAGTGTCTGAAATCTCTGTGTTCTTGTCAACTGTTCAATGTGTGGTTTGGTTTTTCACTATGCAGCTAGCATTTACACTGATAATTCCATGTTGGGCAATATCACGCATGCCACACTAAGATGAGAGTATGCCTCTAGCTACTTGTGCCACACAGGTGGCTTGATTTATGACTTTAATTTGCATTACAGGTCGGTTTTTAGAAATCAGCCCATGAAGGCATCTACCTATACCAATCAAGGTAAATTGTGACTGGATAATCCCTGGAATTACACAACCTCAGATTCCAACCGTTGGATGCAACTTAATCATCTTAAATGTAACACTAAACAAGCATTTGCAATGCAATAGGTCTCGCAATTATACGAGTTTGAGCTATTGGCATTGTAAATGACAATGCTTTTTATTTAAGTTTGGTTTTTGTAAATCATAAATAAAAGGCACTGTCATTTACAATGCTAATAGCTCAAACTCTCGCAAATGCGAGACCGATTGCATTGCAAATGCTTGTTGTTGAAGGTTCTGTTGTGCACAAAACCAATATGTAAAGGTGGCTTTGGGTCAGCATATTACTTGTGATTTGTTGACTTTATGTTTATCTGCCGCTTCATGACGCACACCGTACTCGTGTAGTGATGCAGGAACAAACATATGTCATCATGCTGGAGTCAAAGCCAGAATGGCCTCCACGTCATGACATATGCGTGTGCATTTTTGGTGTTGTATGTGTACATCATCATGCTTTGATCAGATTTGTTTTCTCTCATGCTATTTAGCATCTGCAACAAGTCTGTAACTCCGTTCAAAAGTGAGACCTATTGGCTTTGCCAGTGCTTGTTTTTCTTATTTTATGCCATTTTTAAGTAAGTTCAGTGTGCATTGGACAATGTTAAAATAGTATAGATTATTTTAGGTCACATTGGGGCATACTTTGGTTGTTTGGTTATTTCAGTTCTGGCCAGGTTAATGTACCAGGTTAGGTTATTGGCCGGGCCAATGGAATTGTGCGCAGGGGAGGACCAAATTATGTGGCAGGGTCGACTACATTATGCAGCAAGATAAGGCAAGTTATGTGACCTATTGAGGAACATTTTGTGATAGTATTGCTTCATATTTTTTTCATGTTAACACAATCTGGTCAAAGGTTTCACCTCAGTAGTACCAGTTTAACACCAAAAAAGAGTAATAGGAACATGACCAGTCAACCTTTGCATAGGGCCTTCCACTGCGTGGCAACATGGGTCGCTGCGTTTTCAGAAAACACATTTTTTGTATTAAAATCTGGAGATTATGCAGTAGATGATGGATTGTGTGGTTTATGCGGCAAATGTATTATTGTGCATACAACACTGCCGCCGCAGAATCACATAATTCCAGTGGTTCTGATTATTGGATATTTATTGAACTCACTATTTCCCAGCTTTTTGGCGCTATGGAAAATGTATCAATTTAGTAGCAGCTAGAATATCTGTTCTGCCGAACTTTCGGGTGAACGATGATTGTACGCATTATGTAATAACGCAATAATGTAACTCGTGATTATATAAAGCGCTACAATACCTTAGGGCCGAGTTCGCGCTAAATGAATCTAAAAACAAACAAGCATTGAAAATGCAATAGGTTTCGCCTTTGATTAAGTTAAAGTCATTTGCTTTGCTAATGGTATTATATAGCAAAGCAAATGGCTTTAACTTAATGGAAGGCAAGACCTATTGCATTTAAAATGCTTGTGCTGTGTTGCGGTTCAATTTTCCCCTCTGGAAATTGTATGAGGGGGTAAGTACAGTGGAACCCCATCCCTTTTTCTTGGGCCCTACTTGACAGATCAAGATCACCCCAAAAGTTTCCAGAAAGGAGCTGAGGTAGATTACTTTGTTTTGTCGAAAAAAAACCCTGCTTTTGGCATATTTTTTCGGTAAGACTGGGGAAACTTAGATGGTACTAGGGGGCTTATTTGCAAGCCCCTCACACCACCGGTGCATCACTTTTAATGGGGAAAGGTGACTTACGGGTGGTGCAAGGGGCTTGTAAATAAGCCCCTGGGTGTCCTCATAAACTTGTGAAGGGTTTCTGGATTACATTGACGACATGAGCCCCATAAAAGGTTTTAAAAGGCCTGGCTGTCAGGAAGCATGAAGTCAATCCAGAGTGGATGATGGACCTATCCCAGAGTGCTGATCTGGATAGCATAAATGCAGCTGATGAGATGATCACCTGTAGTCAGCACTGAATAATTGCATTCTAAACTAGTCAGCCTATTTACCTTTGATAACAAAAGTAATTGTACAATAAACAATTTTTTTGTGCGTAAGTGGCAACGTTTATCAATTCTCGTCCACCAACTTATTCATGTTACCATAGCATATCGTGTTGTCTGGAACGGACGACATAGAATAGTAATTATGTGTTTCCCATAATGCATATCGTCTCTTGGACCGCTTGTAGACCAATACTGAACATTTTATTTGGTGCTCCACTGTAATGTGAGTGAAACTGTTTTGACATGAAAAGTGTTACCCGCTTCTTCTAGGATTTTTTACAGTGAGAAGGGGTTTCCTTACTTCAGACCTGAATTGAAAATATGTTTTATTTCATGTACGAGTTCAACAAATAGGGGTTTCAACTTCAACCAATCAGGAAATCGATATGAAAAAGGCCCCTTTCCTGAAATGTGTGTGCTAGACAAGTAGCCGTGAACAGCACTGATATAAGCTGAACACCGATTATTAACATTTCCAGTAGAGGGCACCAGAAGACAAGCATAGAGGTCGGTAGGTTGCCTTGACAAGAATCGTAAGAGATAACAGGGACGACTTCCATTGACGCCAAATATTTACGCTCACCGCTCAGAATGAACGTCCGTTCAGGCAGCACGATGCCTTCTGGATAATAATTGATGTAAACATGCAGTAGCAGAAAGATGATTAATTTAAGAAATTATGAAGTTCTACAGACCATCTTCATGAATCTCTTGTGTCAATGTGCAAGGGAGCTAAGCGGCAGATCAGGTGCAATTCAGGAAATATCTTATCCATAGGAAAACTGTAGTGTAAAACATTAGTTCAGATATTCGCACCAAGAGCGAAAAGGCTAAACGCATAATGAACAAGAAATGAGTGAGGAAGAGTAACGGGCAGAGACAGAAGGTGAAAGAATACAAATATATAGAAAGCAGAATGCGGAGCGAAAGGGAAACGAAGAGAGAACAAGAAGGGCTGGGCGAGAAGGGAGGGGGGAATGCCAGCAACAGAGGAGCCCGCGAAAGTGAAAGTGATCGTGATTACGATCGCTACGGAGGAAAGACACATGGCGCTGCGCGCGTGCACGTTCACGTGCACTGTAGCTTTAGGCCACGGCAGCACTTTGAAAAGCCCAGATATAAAATGTCTCTTCGAGCCTTTGGCTCGCGAGACCTAAAAACACACAGCTAATGTTAGTAGGGAAGTCCAATCCATTCAATCTCAGCTTATGGTGGCCCAAAGACACTCCGCCCCCGCCTAATACTGTAGATGTGGTTAAGAATCTGCGAGTAAAAATCGACTCAGCTTTATCTTTTCGACCAAAAGTATTAGCTGCGGCTGGGAAGTGTTTCAGTCAGTCCCCTTTTACCGCTTCTCTTTGCACTTGAAAAGGAGGCCTTAGCTCAGAGGCTCTGCCAGGTAGGTGGGGAGTGGGGTTCCCGCTGAATGATGAAGTGCACAGTTGCACTGTATGAGGGTGATGTTCTCTTCATATACGTGACATCCAAACGGGGACTCTCAAGATTGCAGGATTTCTTGAAGAATGTCGGAGGGCGCCGAGACTAGGAGTCAATTGAACAAAGTCGTGTGTTTTCCCTCTCCGTGTTGACTGCCCCTTACAAGAGAGCTGAAGCTGCCATGAACGGTGCTGGGACGAGTATCCCTTTAGAAAATGGTGATGCTCCCCCGGCTACTTTTTCCATAATCTTCCAGGGCCTATCCCATGATCCACTTTTCACGCCTGACACGCTATGCTTGGAGGTTTTATATGTAACAGGGGCAGAAGGCAAGTGGCATTCCACAAGCTGCGCAAACGGTAGACAAGGGGGGCCTGGGAGTACCAAACTTTGAACACTACTATTTGGCGGTGCAGCTACAGTGGCCCGTGAGATGGCTGGTACGGAGGCAGACTGATGAGGTGGGCAGGATGCCAGCAGCCAGAGCACAATTAATGCTAGGGGAGGTGTTATTTCCAAGGGCGAGGATTCCTCGAGAGGCGAATAATCTAGTATGTACAGGCTGCAAGAGTTACCAGAGAAGCTTGCGCCTTATGTGGGGCCTGGTGCCATTTTCTCTGGCAATGATTGTAAGCATTATAGCTCAGTTTTCAAAACTCATAGGGAGGGATAACCGGCAATGTGGAAGGAGGCTGAAGTAAATACCATTGGAGATCTGTTCAGGGATGGGGCGCTTATACCCTTTGAATAGCTGCAAGAAGAGTGTGAGTTACCTCCGGATATTCCCTGCCTCACTGTAAATTAGTGGCAGAGCTGGGCCACCTATGGAATATCACTGACACCGAGCCAGAGCAACACCCACTGGCGCATACCATACACATCATGAGGAGCGGCCAACTAAACACCTGGTTTGCCAAAGCGCTAGCGCACATGACAACTGACCCCTGATGGTGACACATTTAAGCTGGGAGAGGGATATCTGCGGAAACTATCCCTTAATGCCAAATTTCAATACATCCAACACAATATATTGCATAGGGTTTATCTTTTCCCTGCAAGCCTACATAAAATGTTTGAGACTCCCTCTTTCTGCCCTAGATGTTGTGCACACAATGAGGATTTAGTGCACAAGTTCTGGAAATTCCCTGCGGCCGCTCCATAGCAATGCACTGGAAGGCACATACCCTCCCGAGTATACAGCACTTGTGTGCGTGAACGCTAAAATGGGGCAGAGCAAAGGCAGTGGCGGTGAGGAGGGAGGAGGCTAGGGGGCTGCAGAGGGTGCCCATAGCGGGTTTGTGGGAGAACATACTGCAGGAGGTACATGCGCTCCATGATGCCCCCTCGGATAGATAGAAGACAAGCTGGCCTTAATAGAGACCTTGACCCCTGGTTCAAGGCCTGCACTCTCCCCAGCAGCCCTGCCTGCTAGTCGTTCCACAGCAGAGCCCCTCCGAGCAGGGTTCGAGCCAGCAGCCTGACTCTGCGCCGCAGTTCCTCCTTGCCTGCTGTGTGCCTGGTTTTGTAGGGTAATCTCCCCCTGGTCTGTTTTATTGTTCCTCACTGTTTGCCTCGTTATTTTGTAGTGTTCACTGTGCGCTTTGTTTTTTCCCCCGCATTCCTCACTGTTTGCCTCGTCTTTTCCCGCCGCTGCTGCCCCTAGGGCCCCGCCCCCCATCCCGGCCCGCCCCCTCTCCCCTACTTATGGCGACCGCTGCGGGGGAGCGCATGTGAGACCTTGACCCCTGGTTCAAGGCCTGCATTCTCCCCAGCAGCACCGCCTGCCAGTTGTTCCACAGCAGACCCCCTCCGAGCAGGGTTCGAGCCAGCAGCCTGACCCAGCGCCGCAGTTCCTCCTTGCCTGCTGTGCACCTGGTTTTGTGGGGTAATCTCCCCTTGGTCTGTATTGTTGTTCCTCACTGTTTGCCCCGTTATTTTGTAGTGTTCACTGTGCGCTTTGGTTTTTTCCCCACATTCCTCACTGTTTGCCTCGTCATTTCCCGCCGCTGCGGCCCCAGCTGCCCCGCCCCCCATTCCGGCCTGCCCCCTCCTTCTGCGCCCGCACCCCTCCCCTACTTATGGCGACCGCTGCGGGGGGGGGGGGCGCGTGTGAGACCTTGACCCCTGGTTCAAGGCCTGCACTCTCCCCAGCAGCTCCGCCTGCCAGTCGTTCCACAACAGAGCCCCTCCAATCAGGGTTCGCGCCAGTAGCCCAACCCTGCGCCGCAGTTCCTCCTTGCCTGCTGTGTGCCCGTCCGTGCCTGCACCGTGCCCAGCACCAGACCCCCTGGCCCCCGCGAGCGGCAAGACACCAGACTCTGATACGACGCCAACACCCTCCACGAACTCAACGCCGGCCTTCCCACCACCTGCTTCCAGGCCACCCCGAAGCACACCCAAGGACCCTTCACCTGCCGAAACTACAGCTTCACCAGCCAACGAACACCGGTACGCCCCGCCTGTCCCACCAGGGCAGGCCACAACCATCTCAGATGCATACTACTCAACACCCGCTCAGTCCACAAGCACGCCATCGAACTCTGGGACCTTCTCAACTCATCCTCCCCAGACGTCGCCTTCCTGACAAAGACCTGGATGAATGCCTCCTCAGCGCATGATATAGCCATAGCCATTGCCATCCCGGACGGCTACAAGATCACCCGCAGGGATAGTAACAACAACCCAGGAGGAGGAATCGCCATCGTCCACAGGAACTCCATCAGAATTTCGCCCAACACCAAATACTCCGAACACCTACACTTCCAGATCCACGTAGATCACAATACCACACTCAGAGGAACCCTTGTCTACAAACCCCCGGGACCCCGACCACAGTTCAGCGACTCCATCGCCAACCTCGTCAGCACGCACGCCATCGCCTACAGAGACTACATCCTCCTCGGAGACCTGAACTTCCACCTCGAGAACACCAACGACAGCAACTCCACACACCTGATAGACAACCTCGCCAACCTCGGATTCAAACAGCTCAACATGACACCCACCCACTCCGCCGGACACACGCTCGACCCCATCTTCTCCGCCAGCAACCACGTCACCTTCAGTCACACCAAGATCTCCACTGGAGCAACCACCACTGCATCCACTTCTCCTTCGAGAAACACACTGCACACAACCAACCGCAACAAATCCCATTCCGCAGCTGGAACAAAGTCACCAAAGACCAGCTCCTCGCCAACCTCACCTGGAACCCTCCATCCAAGCCCTCTGACACCAACGCAGCGGCCCACAACTTCAGACAATGGATCGACGACTGTGCCAACACCCTCGCCTCGATCAGGAAACCCTCCAACAGGAGCACCGACACAAGAGCCATCTGGGTCAACGCCGATCTCCAGAATTCCAAGCAAACCTTGCCGAAGACTCGAGAAGAAGTGGTGCCAAGACCAGACACCAGACAACCACGCAGCCCTCGTGAACACCAGACGCAAGCACTACCAACTCAGCCGATCCGCCAAAAGAACCTCTTTCAAGGAACGCATCGACAACAACGCACACAACAGCAAGGAGCTCTTCAGCATCGTGAAAGCCACCCCCAGTTCCAGCTCCAATTGCATCCCGTCGTCACGAGAACTCTGCGACTCCCTGGCCACCTTCTTCCATCACAAGATCGCAGACATCCACAACAGCTTCGACACCCAGACACCGACGACAGACGCCTACCCCCTCGAATCAACGCCCACCGAACACACCAACCTCCTGCTATCCTGGAACAACGTCAACGACAAAGACACCATCAAAATCATGAACACCATCCACTCCGGCTCACCTTCCGACCCCGGCCCCCACCACATCTTCAACAAAGCAAGCTCCATCATTGCACCCCAACTCCGAAAGATCATCAACAGCTCCTTCAAGACCGCCACCTTTCTGGAGAGCTGGAGGCACGCAGAGATCAACGCCCTACTCAAGAAACCCAAGGAAGACCTAAAGGACCTCAAGAACTTTCGACCCATCTCCCTGCTCCCGTTCCCGGCGAAAGTCATTAAGAAGACCGCCAGCAGATAACTGACCCACTTCCTGGAGGAGAACAACATCCTGGACTCCTCCCAATCCGGCTTCTGCAGCAATCACAGCACCGAAACCGCCCTCATCGCCGCCACCAACGACATCAGGACCCTGCTGGACCAAGGACATCAGGGCCCTGCTGGACAACGCTGAAACCGCGGCCCTCATCCTCCTGGACCTCTCGGCCACATTTGACACAGTCTGCCACCACACCCTGTGCACTCGCCTCCACAACACAGGGATCCGTGACAAAACCTTGAACTGGATCACCTCCTTCCTCACCAGCAGAACCCAGAGAGTCCGCCTCCCACCATTTCGATCCGAAGCCTCCACAATCACCTGCGGCGTACCCCAAGGATCATCCCTCAGCCCGACCCTTTTCAACATCCACAAGGCACCACTCGCCGACATCGTCCGAGCACACCACCTCAACATCACCATCACCCAGCTGATCCTCTCCCTCACCAAGGACCCGGCCACCGTCAAATCCAACCTCCATGAGGGAATGAAGGCTGTCGCAGACTGGATGAAAACCAGCCGCCTGAAACTGAACTCTGACAAGACAGAGGTCCTCATCCTCAGCTCCACCCCCTCTGAATCGGACGACTCCTGGTGGCCGGCCATGTTGAGAGCTGCCCCGACACCCACCAACCACGCACGCAACCTGGGATTCATCCTGGACTCAATGCTCTCCATGACCCAGCAAGTCAATGCTGTCTCCTCCTCCTGCTTCAACACCCTCCGCATGCTCTGCAATATCTACAGATGGATCCCCACCGAAACCAGAAGGACGGTCACACAAGCCCTCTTCAGCAGCAGGCTGGACTACAGCAACGCCCTCTACACAGGAACCATGGCCAAACTCCAGAAAAGACTCCAACACATACAAAACGCCTCTGCATGCCTCATCCTCGGAATCCCTCGCCACAGCCACATCACCGCCCACTTGAGAGACCTGCACTGGCTCCCTATCATCGAGAGGATCACCTTCAAACTCCTCACCCACACTCACAAAGCACTCCACAACGCCGGACCAGCATATCTCAACGAATGCCTCACACCTTTCTACACCCCGAACCACGAACTCCGCTCCGCCGACCTCACCCTTGCCACCGTCCCATGCATCCACCGAACGACCACTGGCGGCAGATCATTCTCCCACCTCGCTGCCAAGACATGGAACTCCCTACCCACCTACCTGCGACAGACCCAGGACCTGCTGACCTTCAAGAGACTCCTCAAGACCTGGCTGTTCGATCAGTTGCTGCTTCATCCCCCTCCCCTTCCAGCGCCTTGAGACCCTCACGGGTGAGTAGCGCGCTCTACAAATGTCTGATTGATTGATAATAGTACACACAGTGGACAACACTACTTACAAATCCGTCTGTGATTGCCTTGGCTGTGATCCCTGGAATCCAGACAGCTCTTGCCGTGTGCCCTTTCCCCAGTTGACTACTGGCCCTGGTTGCCCAAGAAGATGGGGAAAGGGGGTGAGGGGCTACATGCATTGGAATACTGAAGATACAGGTGCACAGAGAGAGAGGGGAAACACAATTTAGAGGGGGGGCAATAAATGAGGTTGGGAATATATAAACTATGACTCTGCTGTTGTGATCTGAAGTTAGACACTGTTTACCACAGTATACTTTTTATTTATGTATTGAGCCATCTACTCCTGCCAATTTCTTATGTCTGTCATATCTGGTACCTCTTGAATGCATTTCCAAATGATGCCTCGCATGATGATTTGTACTGTGACACAATTCAATAAAAATGGTTTAATTAAAAAAAAAAGGAATACTGCCAGATTTTTTCAGAATGTGTTGTGCATTTACATACTGGCCATGAGTCTACTGGCACTGCTCCTGTAGAAAGAGTGACTTTTCATACGGTTGGATTATCATTACTGTTTTATTTCAAAATGATCCATTTCATTTGCTATAATAGATGTCAATATCTATATCTTCCTTCAAATTATAAGGATTCAAGACTGACTGATTCAGAAACATTGCAGTCAAAACACGGATATCTTAGGATGAAATGGCATTTCTCTTGCTTAACTATGTTGAGCAGAATCCCTCAATCTAAAAAGTAGTTCTTATTAGACCAGATTATATTCAAGATCTCGTAGCATCTCCATGTTGTACATTTTGTCTCATTTCTAGATGCTTGATCAGTTATGAATTCAATGCTTAGTAAGTCCATCGGAGCTGACTGCTTTCAATTGATCAAAGTCAGATATACATTTTAAAATGTTATACCGATTCAGAACGTCATGTTTGCCTTCAGAATGATATTGTGGGTTAAAAACAAGCTGCATATGAGGAATTGGATCAGAGAGGTTATGAACACATTTGTTAATCATTGTGCAACCAATTTTAACTTTGGAGATGTTTTGCATTATCTTTGTCGAAATACAATCTTGGTTAATTCCTGGATGAATGTGTTTTTGTTGACATAATTGAGTTAGTGCAATTGGCGTTGGTTTTTGTATGCGTTTGGTATTTTTTTCTATTTAATCTTGATTGTCAGCCCCTATTGAATTTTTGGGACTTAGTTTGAAATGATTGAGAAATTTCAATAACCCTCTTTGCTTCTTCCCTTTGTATTTAATTCCCCGCTGAATCCTTTTCTCATTCTGGAGTTGGAGCTGATATTTCATTAGCACTAGTTTGACTTGATGTGGACGATAGAAAATTAAGTTACATGTATTAGCATTTGGAGTAACCATGTATGAGGTAGCGTTCCCATCAACTTTGATAGAATAATCCTTACATTGATTGCTCCTTTCAAAAATGGGAACAATCTCTCAGTGTTTTTATTAGGTTCAGACTTATTTTTTTGGTTTTTTTATTTAATTTTCTTAAATTCTACAGTCTCTGTTTAGTTGTGCATTGCTAAAATCCATCTCCTCTTTTAGTCCTGAGTAATTTGATTGCCCAGGTATATTGATTATGTCCACTGATTCTGGTTGTATCAAGTAGTCAGCTTCTATTAGGATGTTTCTAGGAGATGGTTGAGTGGCATGGGACTTTTTTGATGCTATAGACCACGAAGAGCTATCCACGACAGTTTGTAAAGTATCTTGGTAATATTTTTTATTTGCGATTTTACTTTTATTAAGTTCTGGGGAGGCCATCTCGTAGAGCAGCTAGGTGTAATAATTGGGCTCCTATTTTGGGAGGTTATAATTGTTGACAAAATCATCTGTTTTTAAAAGTGACTGCATATGTTCCTGAAAGGATTCAAACCGTTTTTGCCAATTGTTCAGTTGAGTTTAGGGACTAGTGGTTTCAGATAACATTGACTTATTAAGGATTAAGACATTTTAGTCAGGATGGGCCCGATTCACAGAAGTAATCCGAGACAAAATCCTAAACTTACTACTTTTGGTATTCACAGAAGGCATTTAGTAGTAGTAAAGGTAGGATTTTGTCTTAAGTCTGTCTTAAGTCTGTCTTAAGTCTGTCTTAAGTCTGTCTTAAGTCTGTCTTAAGTCTGTCTTAAGTCTGTCTTAAGTCTGTCTTAAGTCTGTCTTAAGTCTGTCTTAAGTCTGTCTTAAGTCTGTCTTAAGTCTGTCTTAAGTCTGTCTTAAGTCTGTCTTAAGTCTGTCTTAAGTCAAACTTAAGTCAAACTTAAGTCAAACTTAAGTCAAAATCCTAACTTTACTACTACTTCTGTGAATACCAAAAGTAGTAAGTTTAGGATTTTGTCTCAGATTAGTTCAGTGAATCGGCCCCGATGTCACTGATGGAGCCCATTGCAGCCGGAACAGGGAAGGCAGGTGCAATATTATCGTCCTCAGTGTGTCGAAAGAATAGAAAGTTCTGTTTTTTATGCACAGGATTTTCAATTTCTAATAAAATGTCAGATATCTCTAATGAGTTATGGGAATCATTTATCACCTTTTATGTGCTGTGATAGACTTATGCCCTGTTTGAGTCCGAATCAGCTGCTTATTCAGGAACTGACGTGTGGTTAATCTGTGCCGTGCTTACCTTTAACTGAGACTGACGTGCGGCTGACTCTTCCAAGTTTTCAATGTTTATAACTGTTGATAATGACAAAGTAGATTGGCTGCTGGCCGGTGTTTTGGGGTTCGAAGATTGGGAATCACTGCGCTTCTGAGCTTTGCTCTATTTTCTTTAGATCCTTTGACCCCCGTCCCTTATCAGAAAAGAAAGCTGGTAATTGATCCAGATCAAGAAATTGCAAACTATGTCATTAAGGAACCTTTTTTCTTTGTTTGAGGGGGTGGGGGTTGAATTTAATTTCCAGACCTAGTTTCAATACCTTTGTAAAATTGTAGCTACAAATTCGGTAGATACTGGGCTGAACACAAATATCCACAAACATTCCAGATATATAAGTCTGTCTTTTTTCTATTTAACTGGTGTAATGCTTGACTCACACAGTCACAGATGAAAACAAGCAAAAAACATGCAAACTTTAAGCGAGCAGCTGTCAAAGCTTCATGCACTAGGAACAATTTATAGATAATATCTTCAATAATTGGAAGGAGCTTAGAAAATTTCTTATGCGTCTTTATGTCTGAAGATCGCTAATCCGATCGAGTCAAGGCTCCAACTTCCACTTCTTGTGGATGTACCCATTTACGCTGATTTGGCTGGTTGTTACAATTATTGTCATGCTTGCACTGTCCCCGGTTGCCTTTACCAGGCAGAGAGCAGAAAAGTGAAATGCAAATGCCAAACCGGTAGTGTCTGCCAGCGATTGCCAGAAATTGCCTTTCTGAAGCACTCTGTGGCCAGAATGGCCCGTAGCAAGCACAGGCTCTTTGAGATTCTGTGGTACGACAAGCTGCACCATGGCCGCCTTACCTGGAATGCAACTGCCCCTCCCTAACCAGCACCAATTCTTCTGACATGTCCAATAAAGGCTGGCTCTCCTGCTGGGGTCACAGGAACGCACGGGAGAAAATGAATAGGTGAGAGCAGTAGCAACAAATACCTGGGCATGAGCACAGCCATCCCCTGTGTAGCAGAGCAGACTGTAGACTCAGCAGTAGTCTGTATACTCTGTGTTTTCACGTGGAGGAGACTCCTAGGACTACCGCTATCTCCAGGACTTAGAAAGAATAATCTACTGCTCTCCTTCCTCCTCATTACCTCCTAGCCCCCTCCTCCTCCTGATCTCTTGGTTTGGGTATGAGTAAGGGTATTGAGGCTTGCTGGGACTTGTTCTGGAGATGTTTGATAATAGATGCGTGGTATGGAGCCCACAGGCTGGTGGAAGCGGGGCTTTGAGATGCTTTAGGATGCGGTCCCAAGCATGTTGCTTTCACTCTGAGTTATACAGCATCAGCCACTGCAGGCCGGTAAGCCACCACGGCAGACGGGAGAACTACTGGGCTGCAGTGGACCAGCCTCTGGCAATGAGAGAAGATAGTGGAACTAGCTGGAGAAAACACCTGGTGGTCAGCACTTGGCTCCTGGCTCTCCTTAAACCACATCGGACTGCCCTTGAACTCCTGCACATGACTACTCCGCCTCTCCTTGAATTCAGGACTTATGCAATGAGTCATCCTCTAGTTCAGCTACTGTGAAGCAAAAATATTTGACATTGTAGAGAAAGCTCTAGCAACTGCACTGCAACCTCCAAACACTTGCATTGTGAAGGTTGCAGAAAGGCCAACTGAATGCCCATGATGGAGAATCATTTTGATACCCAAAATAGGCCTCCCTTTCCCAGAGTTAAATGACAATTTAATAGAGCCTCCCACAACGAAGCACTTGAAAAACTGGACCAAACTTTCCTTGCAAAAAAGAATGAATTACTCTCCAAAGCACATGAACTTTCATTTTCCTTAAGTGAAGAACTCCCGATTGACTCGGGTCAATCTCATGTACATGATCAGCTTCCCTCTGAGGTGGATGGGATTTATGAGCCAGAAGACTAAGACTCTTACCACGATAACAATTACCAGCTATGGTTGCCAAAAGGCAATACGAGAACAAAGGGTGAAATAAATGATGATGATGACCTGTAGTACACAACATTCTCTATGAACTAGCTGTGGTATTTTTAATGCGGAGGAGATTGTGCATACACAGTCCTCTGATTGGACCCCTCCTCCCCACACTGACACTCATGTCCAGACAACACTGAGTAAAGCATTAGGTAAAAAGCTTAGGATCTACCTCAGGCCAGAATGCCCCATAGCAACATTGGATAGCAAATTGTCCTCTATGCCTGAGTTGAACACAAAAATGTCCCCCTTTAAGGGAAAATTCTCTAGGGATCAGCTAGTAATATATTTGAAGGAATTGAATTCCTGGATCTTTTCTTCAAATTTTCAAGTTGGGAAGGTAGTGACGGGGTATCCTTTAAAAGAATAACTGGATGGTCCAACTGGAATTCAGAGATGCTTATCTTTCCATTACGATGTTTCAATATCATTACACATTACATCAGTTCATTTGGACCAATCAAACCTAAAGGCTTTCTGGTCATTTCTTTGAACTAGCTTTAGTCCTGTGGTGCTTGACCAAAATGGTGCAAAAAGTTGCAGAATATTTCCATACCATGGGTCAGAGAATGATCATTTACTTTATCAACATGATATGCGTGGTAAAAACCATTAGTCCCTCAAAGCAGAAGTGTCTCTGGCCACAGAACCTTTCAGAACATGAGCTATCTAATCAAACTCACATCCCAAAATTGGAGCTTTGTCTGATGATTTTAACTGACTTTCTGGAGAAGGAAGATGGTAGGCCGAGGCGGTCACGGTGAACACTCTCCCGGTATACCCCCCCATGCAGCCTTACACACCTGATTCAGGCTAATTTTGGCCCAGGCAGTAGTGGTGGACAACGCCATGGACCTGGCACCTTACTGGCAGAGCGGAAGTTGTAGGGAGCGCCGGAGACGTCGCAGATGCTGTGACAGTGCTGTATCGTCTTGCGAGGGTGTTTGCAGCAAGCGAGGTTGGCTCGCTGGCAGACTGGCTCCATTCAAAGGCAAAAACGAAAACCAGCAATGGCTCCACTGCGCGGATCTGCATTGCGAGGAGGTCGGGGAGGCTACAACAATACGGCCGCATCTGCAGGTGAAGAGGTACATCAGGAGGCCAGGAAAGCAGTGGGATCTCTGATCGGGCGGCCCATAATGAAATTCTTGCAGTCTAGTAATGCTGCAGGACTACTAAACTCTTGTAATCCTGGTGAAGCTAAAACAACAGAATCAACGCTGGTGGAAGTGCTCATGAAGGCAGTTCAGAGTAACAAAGGAATCAATGAAAATGAACTGTCAACAGATTTAGCAACTGATACTGCTCCAGATGGGTGTAGACGTATGCAATAAGGATGGCACTTTAAATAATACTACAGACAACAGTATATTAACATCACCCCAGGAGGAGACATCATTCACTGCGGACTTTGGTACTACAAATGCCTCAGAACCCACTGCCAACAATGCGGAGCATGGTCCTATGGATAGCAAAGGTAATGCTAATGCTGGAAAATACTCCCTAGAAAGAGGTCAAGTGGCTGAGTTAGCTGAAGTTGGCTCTGAGGACTTGGAAATTTCTTCCTTAAGTACCGCCATAACAATGGATAAATGTACAGACCTGGAGGTGTTGAATGATAATATAGCTGAGCGGTCTGAAAATAAGAATGAAGACCATGATGTGAGATCGGAAGGGTGGGTAAATAATGAGCCACCTGTGGACAATGCAATATCGGACAGTAACATCCTAAATAAGAGGCAAGCTAGAGCCAACAGTTTAAAAGGAGCCAAAAAGAAAGGACATGGCCAGCGCAACGATATCCAATTGGACCACACTGTTTCAACCCGATATAAGACAGGGTCTAAATACGGGGAGGTTAAAGCTATGATAATAAGACTATCAAAGATCAGCTCTACAATCAATCAATCAATCAGTCATTTGTTAAGCGCACTACATAGCCGCGAGGGTCTCAAGGCGCTGGGGGGGAGGGCCGCTACTGATCGAACAGCCAGGTCTTGAGTGTCCTCCTGAAGGTCAGCAGGTCTGACGTAGGCTGAGTGGGAGGGTGTTCCATGTCTTGGCGGAGAGGTGGGAGAAGGATCTCCCGCCGGTGGTTGCTCTTCGGATACGCGGGGCGGTGGCGCGTGACGAGGTCGGCGGAGCGTAGCTGGTGGTTGGGGATGTAGAAGGAAAGTCGTCTGTTGAGGTAGTCTGGGCCAGTCTTGTGAAGTGCCTAGTGTGCGTAGATGATGAGCTTGATGGATATCCTCTTGTTGACGGGGAGCCAGTGCAGGTTTCTCAGGTGGGGGGCGATGTGGCTGTGGCGTGGTATGTCGAGGATCAGTCATGCCAAAGTGTTTTGGATGCGTTGTAGTCATTTGATGAGCTTGGTCGGGGCTCCCGCATAGAGGGCGTTTCCGTAGTCGAGTCTGCTGCTGACGACAGCCTGGGTGACTGTCTTTCTTGTATCTGTCAGGATCCATCTGTAGATCTTGTGGAGCATGCGGAAGGAGGAGGAGGAGACTGCGTTGACTTGCTTGGTCATTGAGAGCGTTGAGTCACGGATGATACCCATGTTGCGTGCGTGGTCGGTGGGTGTCGGGGCTGCCCCCAGTGCCGTCGGCCACCAAGAGTCGTCCAGGCCGAAGGGTTGGAGCCGAGGATGAGGACCTCCGTCTTGTCCGAGTTCAGCTTCAGATGGCTGATCTTCATCCAGTCGGCGACGGCCTTCATTCCTTCGTGGAGGTTGGCTTTGGCTGTGATGGGGTCCTTGATGAGAGGATCAATTGCGTGTCATCGGCGTAGGAGATTATGTGGAGGTCGTGCTGTAGGGCGACGTCTGCGAGCGGGGCCATGTAAATGTTGAACAGTGTCGGGCTGAGGGAGGATCCCTGGGGTACGCCGCAGATAATCTCGGAGGCTGCGGACCGGAATGGGGGGAGGCAGACGCTCTGGGTTCTGCCAGAGAGGAAGGAGGTGGTCCATTCCAGAGCCTTGTTTCAGATCCCTGCGGCGTGGAGGCGTGCGCGTAGTGTGCGGTGTCAGACAGTGTCGAAGGCAGCGGAGAGGTCTAGGAGGAGGAGTGCTGCGTCTCACCGATGTCCAGCAGGGTCCTGATGTCGTCGGTGGCAGCGATGAGGGCGGTCTCGGTGCTGTGGTTGCTGCGGAACCCTGACTGGGAAGGGTCCGGGATTCTGTTTTCTTCGAGGTATCGGGTTAGCTGTCTGTTGACGATCTTCTCGATGACCTTGGCTGGGAACGGGAGCAGAGAGATGGGCCGGAAGTTCTTGAGGTCTCTTGGGTCTGCCTTGGGTTTTTTGAGTAGGACGTTGATTTCGGCGTGTTTCCAGCTCTCTGGGAAGGTCGCGGTCTCGAGGGAGAGGTTGATGACGTTGCGCAGGTGGGGTGCGATGGAGCTGCTTGCTTTGTTGAAGACGTGGTGCAGGAATGGGTCTGACCGAGAGCCGGAGTGGATTGTACTCATTGGGCCCGATTCACAGAACTAACTTAAGACAAAATCCTAAACTTACTACTTTTGGTATTCACAGAACAGACTTAAGACAAACTTGAGACAAAATCCTAACTTAAGTCTGTCTTAAGTCTGTCTTAAGTTTGTCTTGAGACAAACTTAAGACAAAATCCTAACTTCTGTGAATACCAAAAGTAGTAAGTTTAGGATTTTGTCTTAAGTTAGTTCTGTGAATCGGGCCCATTGTCTTGATGGTGTCATTGGTGCTCATGCTGGTCCAGGCTAGCAGGGGGTAGTGGTCGATGATGTGCGGAGAGCCTGTTGTGTTGCTGTCTGTTGGGGCTGTCTGGGTGTTGAAACTGTCGTGGATGTCTGCTATCTTGCGGTGGAAGAAAGCGGCGAGGGAGTCGCACAGGGCTTGCGACGGCGGTATGTCGTTGGTGTTGGAGCTGGGGTTAGAGTTCCTTCACGATGTTGAAAAGCTCCTTGCTATCGTGTGCGTTGTTGTCGAGTCGGTCTTTGAAGGAGGTCCTCTTGGCAGTTCTGATGAGGTGGTGGTGGTTTTCGGATGGCGTCCTTGTGTGCTGCGTGGCTTTCCGGGGTCTGTTCACTGTGCCATTTCTTCTCTAGTTTCCGGTAAGCTTGCTTGGAGGCTAGGAGTTCTGGGGTGAACCAGCTGGCCCTGTTGCTGGTGTCTCTGTGGGGGGGTTTACTGCTGCACAACCTCAAGCAGTACCATCCAGGGATATGGGTCACACACTGAGCGGAAGCAGCTCTAACTCTGGCTCAACTATTTCTCCTGGATCGGGCAAGAGAACAGACCTCACCGGAAGGCCCTCTCTGGATGTAATGGAATCTGGTGATCTTCCAACTGATACCCGTGCTGGAGCGTTGGGCACTAATGCGCCTACTTTGGCGACAATCCTTCAGTTTTTGCAAACCCAGCGGACGGAGGCTCTAGAACACTATGCGCAGGTTAAGGCGGACAGTGCAGCGATACATCAGGCTCTTTCAGATGTCTCTAGGAAAGTGGCAGTATTGTCGGCCGATATGATGGAACTACAGCAAAGAGATGCAAGTGTGAGAGAAGTTGGGTCAGAAACTGTCAGTTCAGGAACAAGGAGGTTTCATCTCGACTCATCAAAGCAAACTGGAGGATTTAGAGAACAGGCAGTGGCACAACAATCTAAGGCTGTTTGGCATACCCCAAGGGGAGAGAAGGCAGCGACCCTAGAACATTTGTGGTGAACGTATTGCAGAAGGCTCTTCCCGAGATGTCAGATTGGGACATGGACTCACAGATCCAAAGGGCTCACAGATTGCCACCAGTTAGACAAGTCGGACAGGCACATTCAGCCAGAAGAAATTTATGGTAGGCGGTTCAAAATTATACAATGTTTAGGTTGAAATTAATGTGTTGGGGAGTGTTGCTGGGCTAAATCAAACTCGTAAAAGGCAGTTAGCTAGAGAGGAATTGGCAGTTTATAAACCTCATTCCCTGGGTATAACAGAAACTCATCTAGCACATAAAGATAGGCGGACACTGAGTCAATTGGGGCATGATAGTATGACCTGTACATTTCAGACAATGTCTATACATGGGGTGGCTATTTTGAAATGTAAGAGTTTAGCACTTAAATTTACTAAAACCTCTACAGATAGCCGGGCGAGATGGGCCATTGCTCAGCTGCTGATTAATACTCGAAGATACACTGTGTGGTTTATGTCCCACATTTGGATGAACCTGATATGTTTGATTACCTTAGCTTGGAACTGCTAGATTGGAAAGGGGAGTTGGTAGTATTGAGTGATTTTAATTGTGTTATGGATTATAATATCGACTCTACTAATAGAAAACCTAATATTCGTATGACTAAAACCAGCGCTTCAATTATGGCTTCAAGAGATGACATAGGCTAGATGATGCGTGGAGGATTTTATGTCCTCAAATACCTGGCTATACTTATTACTCCTTTCCCCATAGGCATTATTCACATATCAATATGATACTTGTAAGAGAGCAGATGTTAGAGCCAGCACAGATTGAGATATGCCCTAAGATCATGTCTGATCATAACACTATATAACTAACGCTGCGGTTCCCACAAGTAGGATCTAAAGTTCGATCTTTTATGTTCCCTCGGCACTTGCTCAATAATGTGGAATATTGTCAATAACTATAAACTTTACTAGTTGAATTTATTCAGCTCAACAAGGGCACTGCCTCTATGGCTACGATATGGGATTGTATGAAGGCATATATAGGGGGGGGGGATACATTTCAATTTATTTTAAAGAATAGGCACATGCAACTGGAACTGTCTGAATAACGGAAGAAATGTTTAGATTTAGAGCTGCAACATGCGCAGGCAGTTCTTGCAAACAACCCCCTCGAACAGGCCATACACCTTAAGTTAAAGGAGAGGCGGCAAATGGTGAATCGAGGGGATAACTGAGATGGTGGCAGTAAGCTATCAACAGAATAAAATGTATCAGTATGAGTATGTGGAATAAGTAGGGCACATCTTGGCCCATCAGTTAGCTGATAAAAAGCACCATCGCACCATTCAAAAGTATTATGGAAGATGACGGAGGTAGCCACAACTGCCATGTCAATTGTTGATCAATTTCCTGCTTTTAATGAAAAAGTTTATAGTAAACCAGACAGTATTAATCAGCAGGTCATAACTAACTATCTTGAAGAGAGTCAGATTCCCTGGTTAGACTCTACGCAGGGCTCTATGTTAGAAGCAAAGGTCGGGTTAGGGGAAGTGGAGGCCGCTATATGTACTTTACTATCTGGAAAAGCCGTGGGGGAGGATACTATTCCTCTAGAATTATGCGAAATATGTATGGATATCCTTGCCCCAGAATTTGTAGAATTGACAAACTATATCTATAGTCGGGGAGAACCCCCAGTATCATGGCGGGTGACTAATATTTTCGTCTTTCTGAAGAAGGGCAAACCATCTGTAGATAGGGGGTCCTACCACCCAATATCTCTGATAAATGCAGATGTAAAGATCTATTCTAAAATCTTAGCTACTCGCCTTGCCTGTCTCATGCACAAGCTGGTCTCAAAACAACAGCACAGGTTTGTATCTGGCAGGGATAGAATGGCACACATTAGTACTGTGATCGCAGCATTTGATGTTGCCTCTCAAACTCGGGACCGAATGGGAATGATAATGCTGGACCCAGAGAAGGCATTTGACCAGGTTACCTGGAAATCACTTTAGGCGATTATGGGGGCTTTTGGAATTGAAGATAGGTTTACAGCATTAGTGCAGAAATTATATAAGAATCCGAGGGCTAAAATTTTAATGGACGGTAAGTCCTCCTCCCTAATTTCTATATTCAGGGGCACTCATCAGGGATGTCCACTCTCCCCACTGTTGTTTGCTCTTTATATAGAACCCTATATAAAACATCATATGCTGAATCAGAATATACAGTCACTAAAACTAAATGGGGTTCAACTGAAAATAACTGCATATGCAGACGACATAGCAGTGTATGCTGCTAACCCATGTATAGCTATTGAATTCATATCTAAGGATGCAGAAGAATTCGGTGTATTTTCAGGATATAAGCTTAATCTATCTAAAACACAAATTATCCTTAATTTTAAAACACCCACTCCACTAATGGGAGTCACGGACAATCCATATATTTGGGGGTCGGACTTAGCAGTCCGGTGGAAAATAAAGTCACTCTTAATTACAAGCCACTTCTTAAGATAGTAATTACTAAGTTATGACAATGGTATTGGTTTCCCTTGAGCAATTGGGGATTATGCAATATTATAAAAATAAATGTCTTGCCAAAATTCGTTTATTTTCTTCGTTCTATACCGCTACGGGTCCCCAATTTGTTTTTTAGATGTATTGAAGGGGCAAATTGGTAGTTTTATATGGGGGTATAAGAGAGCTAGACCGGCCATTAGATATATGAAACTGCTCTATGAGCAGGGCGTATTTAAATTGCCAGATTTTAAATTCTATTTCTGGGCCTCATTTATGGGTCAGATTCAAAGATCTGAATGGAGATAACTCTAAGACAAGTTCAGTTGTATATCAATTAGCATTAGGTCTAGACATTAGGTATGTGATGCATAAGCTAATGGACCCTAACTATTTTGAAAGGGTGGGATTCAAGGTGATAAGGGACGTAGTTGGTAATGGCGTGAAATTTGTATTAAGTTTTCATTATCAACTTTCTATTCTCTTACCCCACTGTGGGGCAATCCACTATTCCCTCATATATTTCATGACAAGTTGGGTCAAGCTTGGGGGGGATATGGGATTACAAATTCTTGGCCAGCTATACGATACCCAGGGACTACGATCCTTTACAGTACTTCTGGAAATATATGGTCTTTCGCAACTATCTTTTTAAAAATATCTGCAGGTCAGGGACTGTCTCATTCATCAGTGCGACTACAAAGAGGAGCAAGAGATTTCTGCAATATCAATCGCCAAAATGTGATATAAGTACAATGTATCAGGAGTTTATGTCCCATGTTAAAGATGCATCTCCAATCTGACTCACTCAATTTCCTCAGTTTTTGACGGATCTGGAAAGGATGTTTCACTTTCTGATAACATCGAAACTACTTCACCTAATAGCGAACCTCTAGAGACAATGGCAAGTCCTGGTTCTGAGGAGAACCCTCAAAGGAAAATAGGGTTCTGAAAAGCGTCGACCTCACACAGCTAGCCGCAACCATCACAAGTTCACTGAATGATACAGTGTGCAAACAAGGCATTCAGCCTGTTGTAATTCTATTGCCGACTAGCTGGTTCTAGCAGGTTGCAGTAACGCAAACCATAAATAAGCCTGCACCGCTACTGTTTCTTTTCTAATTCAAGGACTGGTCATTTATGTTGTTAACGGTTTGTTGTCATGTATTTGTTAAATTTCAACTATATTGTATTCATTATTTGATGTAGTATTAAATGATAACATGTATGTCTTATTTCTATCACATGAATTTAATGTCTTTTATGTATGCTATACAAACTAATGTTTAAAGTAAAAGGTGAAATAAACACACCAAACCTGCTTTATGTGTCAAAAGGGGTTTATCTTAAGAGACTTAGCCAAACAACACGACCAAACAATCTCTTGTTACTAGTTTTAAATAAACCAGGCATGGGTCCCAGGTATCCAAAAGCAACACCGATCAGCTTGGTCCATGTGGATTAATAGTATGGTGAACAACCGATGGAGACACGTTAGAAATGAAGTTAATTTCCTATCAAAACTTGCACACAAGGGGTTACTTTAAAACACTTTAAATTCTCATAAATCTGCTATTTTTGCAAGACAAGACCCTCTCGACAGTCTACCGACTGGCTAATATCAGATTGTGAAAACAATATTGAAATACAAGGTACTCTCAGCTCCTACAGAACCTAGGCATTCTTCCCTTTGGTATGTCAGCGCAGTACTGAAGTTTACAGAGGTTTAGCTCGCCATGTAGGACTTCACCTCAAACAATTATCAGCAAAACTGGTGATGTCACTTTGTCTAGTTTCCTTCTGACGAGTTTCAGTCGTTAAAGCTCTAGTCCTAGATGGCAGGATGTTTGAACATTAGGGGGTCGCTGTTAATTCTAGTTAAACAAAGCAAGAGATCGATTTCTTATCCGACCTAGTTTTTACTGATAATTCTCATTTGTGTTGTCCATTGCTTAAAAAACAGGAGGATAGAACTAGAGAAATTAGCCGCAAAAGAAGGAGACCATTGTTAATAGCCTATGTGAAACCATAAGCTCCAGTTTCTACTGTTTCATTGGCCAGGTGGGTAAAATGAATGACAAAAGCAGTGCTTAATTTGAGCCGGTGCTTTCCAGTGCTCGGCTCCGGCACTTAATTAGTTTCCAGTGCTCAGCACCAGCACTTAACTATCATCACCACACTTATGACACTCAGCCACATGGTGGCGCTGCTCATCCAATTTAGAGATGAGCAGAACATTGTTCGTTTATGAACACAAAATACATTAACAAATACGAAATCCTGCCTCCCCTGCCATTTCTTTAGCTCTGGGAACCAGGAATAACGTGAACTGTCGCACTTGAAGGTGAAAGAGCTGGTTAGCAGTTGGTTTGGTACCGCCATTGGTAGTGATGACAGGCAATCGGTGGTGCAAGGTGTAGTGGCCTTATGGTTATGGCCCCGGCACTTATTATTTTATAAATTAAGCACTGGAGAAAAGCCAGAACAAATGTTGCCGGGTTTGGGGCACATTCTGAGAGGGGGGCCCAGTATTACGATGTCTGCTGATTGGACTAATCATGCCACATTGAAAAAGGTCTCCTTTAAGCCTATTCCAGATATTGCATCTGATATAACTGCTAAACTCATCTAGCATAATACTCCCCTATGGCGCTTCATCAGAATGCAAAATGTCCTAGCTTTTGCATCTGAAAATGTTGATTCTTTTATGAACATGGAGGCAAGTATTATCCCACCCACATACAGTCTTACTGCAATGTAATTAAGTTCTGATATTTTACATAATTACTCAGTTGTATGTGTTTTGACTCCACCCTACTTTTCGTGATGTATTGTAAGTTATTGTTTTCAGATTGAATTGAAAGTATACACTATGGGCCTGATTCACAAAGGCAAACCTACACTTTCATGTAAGTTTACGATTGCTTGCTATTAACAAAGAGATTTCCGAGTAGTTTCTTAATGACTCCAGGTACATTTTTATCAGGTTGCACATGGTGCCCATTAGGTTCCCAATGACCAAACTTGCAGACAATGTCAATTAGGCACAGACAGTATTTTTAACCACCAGCGGTATTTCATTTTATGCTGCTGCTATCTTTTTTTCAGATAACTTCCAAGAGGCCATATATTTTCCTGCCCGCTGATGATGATTTTAGATCCACTCTTGATGTTAAAATAATAATATGCCACTTTCTGGACTATTTCATGGAATGCTCCACCTGTTCCCATTGGTAATTGATTGCCCCCTCCAATTCCCTTCCAGCTGGAATCAATGTCTATAGTTGACAGTGTGAACACACGAGCCATGGTATCAGCAATCTTGGACTTGCCATCTGTATTTGAGTTTCACTTCATGCTCTCTGTATATCAGATTCTCACAAAAACAAAAGTATTCGCTTTCGGGATACAGCAAATCTGGTCTGTGTGGTGGTTAAGGAGGCATTATCTAGAAATTGCAGATTACTTCCTGTATGTAGCCTTATTGTTCACCAGACCTCTAAAGTTATAAGTAGAATTCTCACTTAGCTCATACACAAGACAGTAACAGGGAGGATACAAGTAAACTCGGGGTGGCATCTTAAGGGTGTTTATGGAATCTATCAAAACCAAAGACAGATCGCTTTTGCACAGAATGTATACATTTGCTATGCTTCACTTGCTTTTGGATTTCATTTTTTGGTGCATGCTAGATCTTACAAGCGGCCATGGTTTTAAAAACATGTTTACCTTTGGCATGATGTAGCCATTTCCTTTGGGTCAAATAAGGTTTTTAGATATAGCAAATATCTTTCTATTTTTTGTTTTTAAGATATATCAACGATCTCTCTATTCAAATAGTGAACATGTGTACTTTGGAAAGTACTGTTTTCAAATGTTTTAGGTTTTAATTTAAGATATGTTTTTCTCTGCAACGTTTCTACAAACTGACCTACAAGATACAATTTTTCAGTACATCTGAAGCTACAAATATGCCAAAAGTTCCTTTCCAAAATTTGTCTAAAACTCGTTTTACAATTTATTGAAATTAAATCCTGCAAGAAATGGTGTGGAGCTTCCCAAGTCACACACGTTACTTCCCTTCCATTTAAAAATAACAATTGCCAACATTTAAGACGGATGTGTGTTGGACTTGCTCAATGAATCCATACAGTTGTCTTCTAGTACCAATTTAATTAAGATGCAAGATTTCACCAAACAAGTTCTGATTTGTAAGAGCCATTAAGAATTCTGAATCAAGGAAATCTTCAGATACATTTTTATATTTAATCCAGTGATTTATTAGACACTTGGCCTGGAAAAAGTTAAATACTGTGGGCCGAGCACAAAGGCCGACAATGCACTGCAGGTCAAAGGATGTGGTGCACTCCAAAAAAACTAAGGTGTCATTTGTACATGGACGAAAGGCTGGTCCAAACGAGCAGAAACACTTATGTGGCTGCAGTTATACCATCCTCAGTGTAGGTCAACAGAAGGTGTACAGTCAAAAATGCGGGATATACACAGGGACAGATGGATTCCTAGGACAACAATAGAACAAAGTGAGGGAAAAATGGAACATCTCTGTCTTCAAAAAGGTATATGGACCCAAATCCCAAGGCTAAAAAGCAAGTTGTAGAGCAGCTGGGGGCGCTAGGTGGCGCACAAGCAGAATGGCCGCACTGCTGTGAGGCTCCTGCAGCCCAGTATATTTATCCTTTAAATGATCCTACTTAGAGACGTTGCTGAAAGTTGAAAGTGGTGACTACAAGGAGCACCTCTACCCGTGTGGCATTGGTGAAAGTCGCGGCACTCTTGGAGCAACACTGCGCGCGCTGTGCCGCTGAGAGGTTTGAGCCGGACTGGTGTGCAGAGCGGTGTGGAGCCCTCCCTCGGCCTGCGGGAGCACGCAAGGCCGGTGCTGTCCATGAGGTGACTGGGCCCGGGAGCGCGCTGCGGAAGACGAGATCTGTGCGGGCGGTCCTGGTCCCTGGGAGGAGTGCCTGCGGAGTTGATACCTGCCTGATTCCTGGTCGGGGGATCGCGGCGGAAGCTGTGGAGGGGTGGCGACGCGGTAGCTGAGACGACTGGTGCGGCGGCCCGCCTCGGCTGCCATGAGCGCGTAGGCTCGGTGCTCCTCGCGCGGCGCCTCAGCCCTGGAGCAGTGCCCTGAGAGACACGGCGGACGCGGGCGTTCCTTCGGACTCGGTGAGTGCTGCCAGGGGGAAGGATGCCGGCCTGCTCCCCGGCTGTGGATTGAGGAGCTCCCACCGCAGGAACAACGGAGCGGTGGCGGAGAGGGTCGTGAGGAGCAGTGCTGCCCTGGGGGCGCGGTGGCAGCGGGGACAGCACGAGTGGAGCCTTAACGTGGGACAGTGCGGCGAGTTGGAGCGCCAAGTGCTTGTTGCAGCCTGCTGGGGTGAGATTTTGGCGCTTTCTGCCTGTAATATGCCTAGACTGCTGCTCGGATCTGTTTGACGCTGTGGTGGCTGGGGTACTTGAAGGCAAACTCTGAGTACGGCCCAGTCCGCTCGCCTACGTAGACCCTGCCAGTGGTGACTGCACCGGGGTTCCCTACCCGGTGCGCTGAGCGTCCTGAGTCTCTCCGTGAAGTTGCGGGTGCAGAGAGGGGAGAGTGTATTCTTTGTTGCATGCGGTAATGGCGGGACGCTGAGACGATTGGGACGTTACTGAACTACCCCCGCGGCTCCCTTGCGATTGCTGACTCGTGATGCCCTGAGGAACCCGGGCCAGGGTGCTGCGGACTGCGGAGGGTTCGTCGTAGCCTTCCTCTTGGGTGGTCCTTGCTGTGTTGTTTTGGGGCCACATCCCGGTCAGGAGTGCTCCATCGTTGTGGCGTCATGGGTAAGTCGGATGCCCGGCAACCTAAGCTGACCTTCGAGACGGCCAAAAAGAATGCTCGAGTCCCACAGGATAACCAGGTGATGGACAATATGGAGGAGGCTCAGCGCGGGGCGCCTGCGGTGACTACCGATGTACAGAGTATACTGCAAGAGGTTCGGCAGGGATTCGCTACTATAGTAGACAAGGTGGACAGGATGTCATCGCGTATTGACTCTATTGCACATAAATTAGACGGCCACGAAGCTCGTATCACAGAGACTGAGAGTCGTATCTCGGACACTGAGGATACTACTACACGGGTCACCACGCAGGTCACCCGCATGGAGAAATTGCTGAAACTGGTGGCCGCAAAGAATGAGGACTTGGAAGCGCGCAGTCGGCGCAACAATATTCGCGTTTTAGGCATTCCTGAGTCCACCAATACGGGGCGGATGGAGGAATATGTGGAAAAGATGCTACTGACCTCTATCGGGCGGATGTTTTCTCCAGTCAATTCATAGTCGAACGCGCGCATCGAACATTGGGACCGCGGCCGCCTCCCGGGGGCACGCCGCACCCCATCATAGCGCGACTATTAAACTATCGGGACCAGGATGCCGCTTTACGGATAGCAAGAAGCAAAAAGCAACTGTCATATGACGGCAACACGTTTTCTGTCTACCCGGATTTCACTCCACTGGTTCAGGAGGAACGTCGCAAGTTCACGGCGGTCAAGAACAAACTGCGGCTGGCTCAAATTGACTACGCGCTGTTGTATCCCGCGCGCCTTCGGGTGACCCATCAGGGCCAGCAGCGGTTCTTTACTGCGCCACAGCAGGTGGAGGATTATCTTAAGCATCTGAAGCGGACAGGTCGCAGTGTGGACGCTGCAGCTGCATCACTGCACTCTTTGCCATCGGAGGCGGATGATGGCGCACAGTAACTATAGTATTGCTTCTTTCTTTTTCCCAATTGCTAATCTTTCTGTTTCAGGATATACTGGAGTTGGACTACATTTCGGGCAGTGTGACAATAGGGATGGCTGGGTGGTTAGGTATCAGGTGATCAGTACGATTGCTGCTCGACTGCCCGATCGCTCTAAGTACTATATTTGACAAACTGGGCACTCTCGGCTCCGCTAGAGTCCAGCCCTCACCATACGTGGTGGACCGGCGGAGCGGGGAGCGGTAAGGTGGCCACCTACTGCGATTCCTCATGGGTAGTCCCCCGCGGTGGCACACTGCATGGCCTAAGCCATGCGAGTTGGCCATTGCCATATTGCATGTATTTTTTGGGGCTGTTTTTTCTTTCCATTTGTTATATTTTTTTTTGTTGGGAGGGGTAGGGGGGTGGGTGAATACTTCTGGCAAGTTGGGGTTGCTTCAGTGGGGGGGGAGGGATTTCATAGGGGTGCTTATCAGAATCACTTGTTCATTACAGTATGGGACAGTTTGAGTTCACTTATATTGAGCACGATAGTGGCTAGCAGAACGGAGAGTATGGCACAGGTTGTACTATTACAATGTATGTGTTTTTCTTTTTTGGATTGTGCACAACAGGCACGGACCTTGATGGTTATTATTGAATATGTATACTTATGTCTGATGGGAAGATAGAAAAACTGAATGTCATTACTTGGAATGTTAGAGGGTTGGGAGATGCACGTAAAAAGCGACACATACTGGCCTATCTCGACCGACATCAGGTACATGTCGCCATGTTGCAGGAGACACATTTTAGTCCCCGGAGCCCCAATACCTTTGCAAGCAAATGGGCGGAACACCGAATTTTTTTCTCTTACTCCTCCTATGCTCGAGGCACAGCTATTCTTATAAAGAGGTGCACACCATTTCAGCTAGCTGGGGCTACCTGGGACGAGCAGGGGAGATACTGCACAGCTTGGGGTAGACTGGGTTCTGAGTCCGTCACCCTGGCTTGCTGCTATGGACCTAAAGTGGATGCCCCAGACTTTTATTCTGAATTGTGGGCTAGGATTTTTGATGTAGGCTCAAATCATATCATTAGGGGAGGAGATTTTAACGTCGCATGTGACCCAGGGAATGATAGGTCCCACCCTGCCCCGCATCATTACACCAAGGCCCGGGCTGTCCTCCGGGACATACTCTGCACTTATCATTTACTTGATGTTTGGCGGCACCTTCATCCATACAGATTAGAGGGCACACATTTCACGGCTAAGGCGGCATCCTGGGCGCGATTGGATTATATCTTCTTGACCCGCAGCCTCGGTCCAGCCATAACACAGGCGCAGCATTTGGCCCGCACTTATTCAGATCACGCCCCAGTTAAACTTACCCTAACATCGGCAGATTACGGACCCCCGCGCAATAGCTGGAGGCTGCGTGCATCTATTTTGTTGGATCCGGTTTTTCAGGCCGGGCTGGGGGAGGAGGTGAGTGAATTCTTCACACGGAATAAGGGCTCAGTCGAGCATGTTGAGACTGTTTGGGAAGCATTCAAGGTCACGCTTAGGGGGTACTGCATATCTAGGGGAGCGGGTGTGCTGAAAGATATTATGGGCACACTGAGGAGGCTGGATGGCGAACTGAAGGACCTGGAGGCGAAATTAGCCGAGTGCCCGGATGGTCCTACCCGGCTTAAATTTAGAGAAGGGCTTACCGAGTATATGGAGGCGGCGCGGCGTGAGATGCGCTTTCGGGGTAGATACTGGACAGCTAGGCGGTATGGTGAGGGAGAGCGCCCGGTCAAGGCACTAGCGGACGCAATTCGGAAACCACAATACTCCTCCTTAGTGTTGGAACTCGCGGGCCCAGGGGAAGTAGTGTACATAGACACGGCAAGTATCCTCAATGCCTTTGCCACACATTATGCTCAATTGTATACCACGCAGAGGACTGGTGAACTGCATCTAGATAGTTATCTGGCTGATGTGACACTGGGATGGCTAAGTGACAGGCAGCGAGAGTTTCTTTGCACCCCGTTTCAGCTGGATGAAGTTAGGGAGGCCATAATGCAGCTACAATCCGGGAAGGCCACTGGCACAGATGGCATACCTGTAGAATTCTATAAAATGTATGTAGATCAGATGGCCCCCATACTGCGTGAAGTTTATGAAGATGTCCTGGAGGTCGGGCACCTCCCTCCCTCTATGCGGGAGGCCCTGATCGTTTCATTATTGAAGCCTGGGAAAGCGTCTCATCAGTGTGACTCATACCGTCCATTATCACTTCTTAACTGCGACGTTAAAATATTAACCAAATTAATAGCCAACAGGCTTAGCTTATTGCTGGAGACCTTGGTGCTGCCTGATCAGTCTGGGTTTGTGCCCGGACGCGCAACCTCCCATAACCTACGCACTCTTTTTGCGGTGTTGAATAATGTCGCTCCTGAATTGCCTCTGGCAGCGGTGTTTCTTGATGCCACTAAGGCTTTTGATTCACTTGAGTGGGACTATATGTTTGGGGTGATGTTACACATGGGCTTTCCTCCTCTTTTCCTCTCATGGATCAAGCTATTGTATTGTTCGCCAGTAGCTACGGTGCTCGTCAATGGTCGCGTGTCTCGGGCATTCCCGGTCACGAGGGGTACCCGACAGGGCTGCCCCTTATCCCCTTTACTCTTCGCACTAGCAGTTGAGCCCCTAGCGGCAAAACTGCGGCAACATCATAGGGATAAGGCGTTGCGTTGCAACATGAGGCAAATATTAATATCCTTATACGCGGATGACATCACTCTGTATATTCGGGACCCACAAGCCAATCTGAATCCGATTCTTCGGGAATTCATCGTGTTTGGGAGACTCTCAGGGATCCAAATAAATTGGAGTAAATCTTGCGTCTTCCCTTTGACAGCCGCCGCGACCCGCTTCCCATTAGACTATCCCCTGGAATGGTGCGAGGATGAAGGGCGGTATTTGGGCATTACAGTCACGAGAGATAGGGATGCACTAATGCACCTCAATTACGGAACGGCTCTGACGCGTATCATGGAATGCGTGACTCGATGGATTACTCTCCCGCTCTCGATGGCGGGGCGGGCGTCCCTGATTAAAATGGTGATCTTACCCCAGTTACTGTATCTTTTCTTAAATATACCATTTTATCCTGGAAATTACTTTTTTTAAACGCTGAAATCTGAATTGATACGCTTGGTGTGGGGGGGCAAGCACCCACGACTACAGTGGAGTGTCCTTATTCGGCCGTACTCGCAGGGAGGCTTCGGTGTACCCAATTTTGAATTATATTATCTCAGTGCGCAGGCTCACTATGCCTATTTTTGGGTGCACCAGCCGCGATATATGCCACAAGTTGCAGCGGAGCACTGGTTGGCTCATCCCATCCCGATAGACGGAGCACTGTACAATGTGCCTGTTAGCAGGGAGCGGCCGACGACAACGGTTGCATGCACTGTGGCAGCATGGCAGCGCATAGGTGTCCTACTGGATGCTCCTATGCTCTACTTCAGGAAACGGTGTTTCACAGATTTGCGGAGTGCGTGTGCATTAAAACTTGGGGAGATCTTTACCAGAATGGTCAATTTCGAACTTTAGAGCACATACTCCAGGACTCACAACGCACTCCACTAGATGTGTTTTTATATATTCGCCTTCGGCAGGGCGTCTGCTCTCTCACCCCAGGGCTTCCCGGCTGACCCCCCGAGTTTGCGCCACTACAATTGATTCTTAAAAGTGCGACGGCTAAACGATTGGTATCGTTAATATATCATACCATCCACACACAGAGACAAGAACCGTCTGCTCCGGCCCGGGCGCGCTGGGGTGCAGAATTGGGGTTTGCGCTGACAGACAAGCAGTGGGTGTATTGCTCGTCACAGACAGAGCAGGTTTCGGCCAGCAGTCGACTGCGTAATATGCACTATACATTTTTACACAGGCTTTATTACACGCCAGCCAGGAGGCATAGGTACAAATTGAGGACAGCGGACAACTGTGAGAGGTGTAGAGCACCAAATGCGGATTTTTTACACTTAGCCTGGGAGTGCCCGGGTGTCTATACTTATTGGAGGAAAGTTTTTGAGGCTTTAACTCTGATGGTAAACAAGCACATTGAACCCACGCCCCTGCTGGCCGTACTAGGCTATGTGAAACCATTAAAAGCCGATTATCGCAAATATGTTGCACTAGCGCTTCTACTGGCAAAGAGGCGTGTGGCGATCCGCTGGGGCAGAGGGAGGGCGCCCAAATTTAATAAATTGTCAGGAACAACTCACCGCATATGCGGAGCTGATGCCGAGCACCTCTATGCCCAAGGATATTTGGGGGCCACTAAAATGCTATCTACTTGCACGCCCACAAGGGGGAGCCGCTGCGGAGTGGGAGAGGGGTATGTGTCCGGAGGGGATGCTGGGGTGTGTGACGGCGTGGGTGGGAGTTGATTCCCTTACTGAGACGGAGAGACATGGGGTTACATAGATTGGCTTACACTAGGTCGGGGTTGGGCTGCCCAGGGGTGCCAGTGAAGGAATCTCCCTAGAAGGAATAGATTGGAACCTGTCAGATATGATACTGTGCTATGCACGATAGGACAAGAGGAAACTGTGCCATGTAAGGTATTGATACTGTGCTGAACTAATGCTCCTGAATGTACTGCACTTGTTTGTAATGTTTGAAATTTATAAATAAAACTTTAAAAAAATAAAATAAAAAAATTAAAAAGTTGTAGAGCAGCTACATACGTCCGTGGCTCAGGGAGAAAGTCCCCTCTGTACCTTATTTATTGATAGAGAACTGCCTAGTCATTGGCAGAAATTACTACTCCTAGAGAACCAAAAACAAGAGAACAAGGAATGAAAGAAGGTAACAAAGCATCAAACACACTTTGAAACAATGACTGCAAGCCAGACTGTACCAAGAAAACAAACTACTTAAGACTTACTATTTCTAAGTTCTAAAATATACTTCTCCCTCATTTTCTTCAGATATGCAAAACACAGAAAGACTAGCGAGTGCTAGACGCTCAGAAGAATAGCATATGAAATCACTTTAAACACTAACACTAAATTATTCCAATTAGAGTATAACTTCAGCCAATCCTTGCTCTCTTTCTTCATAATTGGGAGCTCACGTCATACAAACAAGTCAATCTTCACAATCCACGATCTTCATAGGTTCCATAACTCATTTTGTGAAGGCGTATAAGTTGTTTGTGCACTTTTTTACCTTGTGGACAGTGTTAGATTGAACATTTCTAAATTAAATATGCATTCCTCATTAGCTCAGATGCGGTGTGTTCATGAGAAAGGCAAGCGTTTCCATACTTCTTTCACTATGAACATTAGCACTGCTTTCAAGGACTGCAGCAAGGGAATGACTTGTGATATCTCCCTAGTTCCAGATGAGGCCTGAGAAAGAAGAGCAAATGTCAATCATACCTTGCACAGTCTTGCCTCTCAATATTCCTGTGTGATAGATGTGATACAGGTGTGAAATGTTGGTCCAATTAACAGAAATGAATAAGTGGACGAATAAAAGTCTGTCCTAAATGGAGGTGGAAATGAGTTGAAGAAAAGTTGAATGTTTGGGGATAAAGGGTTCCTAACATGGGAATGGAATCAGTGCACCACTGCCACCTCAGTCAAAGTGTTTTATAATTACTTTCAAAAGACATTTGTAGGGTGACCACACAGCACCTCATTTCCATTTCCTGATTGTTTTCTTTTACTGTAGTCACATCCCCACACCCTTCCCATCACAGGTCAATGTCATAAAAGGGGTAATGATACTTCCCACCTATTCACTTTGTGATATCCTTTGTGCGTTTGTAATGTGTAGTGATATCTCATCAGTACCATGTATAGACTTGAACAAGACTCCGCATCTGCGTTTAATGTCTAAACGTGGAAAGTGTGATTAGATATCACTGAGACTAACCTCTACATAAAGCAATTTGATAGTCCTAAGCAAAGTTCTCAGATCTCCTGGCCCACTTCCTGATTCGCCTCTTTTATAAATAGGTACGATAATCAGACTCCCACCCTTATTTGTCCACAATTAGATGTAGAACATATAAACATACACCCTCATGGTGTTCCCAGCTCTTGAGGCTGTTCCTTTACTAACTTGTACTGTGTGCTCCTATCTCCCAACATTCTCAGCTGCAGGTAATCCCTTTGACAGGCTTGTACATGCTGATTAGATCGTGCCATGGTCCAGGACACAAATCAGCTCTTTAGATCCATCCTCTGCCCTAGCTCACAATGTGACTAGACACGAGAGGTGTGATCTGTGTCTCCCCAAATCCCAGCAGGTTATTTTGTAGTCATGTATAGGGTTCTCAGATCTTTACCATTTCTGATTCAGTGCTTTTATAGATATGTAGGCTTTCCTGTTTTCAGTTTCAATTTTTGGTCAATTCTGGTGTTTTTTTCAGTGTTTTCCAGTGATTTCAATACCTTAAAAAACAGTGGTTATAAGTGGGCACACATTTTCTCACCTTTAAAAACAACCAAAACAGGGGTTTTCAGGTGTTCATGGAACATTTTGCATTTATTATTGCTTGCTTTCTGCACTGGTAGTGCATGGTCTATAGACAGTGTATGTACAGTATATATGAGGTCCAAATATATTTTTACAAATCAAACTTATTATTATAGTACATCATATAATAATACTTCAATACTTCTTCAGTGAGTCTTTAGTCATGTGCCTCACTTTTTCCTTTCCATGTAAACTTTTTTCTTTGGGAGAAGGCCCTCTCAACATGGGAACTTGAGACGGGCAACACCAAAACAGCCAGTACACAATTTGCTAACTCTGGCCCCTGACATAGCTTTCCATGGCAATACTGGTGCACCTTAAGATTGCAATAGTCTGGTATAGGTTCTGCAACATATGTGTTGAAGTGGGCGCATATGCCCTCAGAGTTATTGAAGCGGTCAAAAATGAAGCAGTACTTTTTTAAGTCTGGAGAAAATTCCCTTTTACAGAAGGGATCTAGAACTTGTGCAGAGTACCTCAGTGAGGCTTCATTGACTTCAAATGCAGTGGTTGGTGAAGGGACATTTCTATGCATCATTGCAAGCCATTTCTCATGCATTGTAAAATAAAATTTCCTGAATTGCTCCTCAACATTTCTTTGCTTACCAAGTGACAAGAATTATAACATGGAACATGCTGCAGTGCCAAAGTCACTAAAAGTGTTGCCCAGCCAACTCTCAAGGAGATGTTTCACAGCTACACCAATTACACTGAACACTTGGTAGACAAGGGTGTTTTCAGACTCTAGGTATTTGATTCTGTCCACTACAGCAGTTTTCCTGTACAAATCTAAGAATGGAGTAGAATGTACTTTTCTTCACATCACTATCACTATGCGACCAAACATCCTCACATTTCTTGCCTTTGACATCATCACTAAGCAAACATTCTGTAAAGGTTGCCACATGGATAATATAGCATTCATGGGCTCTAGGACTGAGAACCATGGGCTAAATCACACAGTTGGGATGACTCTTTCTTTGATGCCACGTAAAAGCACAAAATGAGAAATATTAGCATTTTAGTTTGCACGCATAATGAAACAGTGCATCAGAATGGGCTAGAAAGTCACCAGCATTCTTCATTATCTCTGAAGATTGTAAACATGATTTCATCATACCATCTAGCAAGTGGCAAGGATCTCTTACAGGAAAGTACGTCAGCTCAGGTATCGATATTAACAGGTCATCACCTAACTTTTTCATATATGTACCGGAACCATTGCAAAGACAAACAATATCACTCCAATCTTTGTTGAACTTGGTGAGAACATTTTGCAGAAGCAATCCAAGAGGCACTACGTTCCATGTTTTCTAAATGTTCGGTGTCATATTTTCACCACTATCCCAGATACCTGTCACTACACCTTACATTGAATATTTAAAGCTTGCGGTATTTAGCAATTCACCTACTATCAATATTGACTCGCTAGAAAAGGGGGCTGATATAGCAAAGGGTTTCACCCATTCTCTGTCTGTGGGTAAATGTGATGGTACATATTGGGAAAGATTCTCATGAAACCAACCATCATACCTATCAGTGAAAGAATCAAATGTAGCCAAAATATCAAATATGATTTTAATATTTCCTGATTCTCTACAGTTACAAATAATTAAGACCTAAAACATGCTTCTAAATCCTGCACCTTGAGACCAAAGACCACAAAACTGAAAAAAGGAAAAGGAAGAAGAAACAATATTTTAGTGACATTCCTAAACAAAATAACTCTAGCAGAATATCTAGCAGAATAATGTTAGCCCAGTCTGTCTTGTTGCTACCTTGGATATTAAAGTTGACTCTTTCACGATCCTTTACATTTCTTTGGATGACATTTAGTTTGTTCTTGTGCAGGTGTTTTTTCAGTGTTTATATGTTTATACTGGTGAGGGCTATTTCCCTTCCGGCGGGGTGTTACTTATAGGTTTACACCTAAACCATGGGTAGCCTATAAATATGTGATCAGATCCCAAACCTTTGACAAGATTAGACATGAGAAGAGTATTCCTATTTCTTCTTAATCCCAGTAGTTGGGGCCTTTTCACAGATGTGTACAACAGCAAATCATATTTCTTTCGATTCTATACCTTCATTGAGCTATCTAAAGCCTTTGACCATGTGCCTAGGTCTCCCCTATTGTTTTAGACACTGATAAGGCATATGATAGACTTGTACGAGGGATCGGCCCACTCTCGCATTAGGGCATTGCTTTGAACAGAACACTGTGATCAGAGCTACCCCTGCAGCCAGCTCTTGCTAGTACAAGGAAAGGGTGAAAAGATATCCTCCTGATTCCAGTGCTTGATAAGGCCTCTTGATGGACATACACTGAATTACATGACCTATCCTTATCTTTCAGAGTCCCGGAAATACTGTTCAGATTTGTGTCCATTCCAGTGCCTTATAAGGTTTTTTGATACATTGGTAGCTGGTGATCAAATTTTCTTTGGTACTAGTTCTCAATAAGGTGTTGTGATGCACCTTTATAGAGTAAAAGGAATTCCTCATTCCAAACTCTATTAGGACCTTTGATTAACGTCTGCAACGTGATCAGATATCTATCAACTCTCAAGGCTTTTTATTCATGTGAACGCAATGATCAGACCTCCATCTGCTCCAGCTTTCAAAGACTGTTGTCATCAGTGTCCAGATCACCCTTGATCTCCTCACTTGTTAACACTCTTTTAGACACTTGTGTTTTGGAGATCAGGTCATGCTCAGTTCAATTCTCAAAGGCTCTTTGAACCTCATTTGTAGAATCATCCAACATCTCCATCTATTTAGATCCTGATGTTATTTGATATAATTCTGTACAAAAATATAAAATCTGACCTCATAACCATTGATGCTTTCTGACATATATGAAGAGAGTGAGAAGATCTCTCCTATACCCAAGTTTCAGATAAGGATATTTTACACGCTGGCATAGGATAATGTAATTGCCCATCGAGAAACAGGGCAGTTGGATGGCTTGCGCAAGATGATCATATTTCCTCTTTTTCTAGTCCCTGCCAAGGATCTATTAACAAATCTTGAACAGAGCAGGGGATCATCAGTCAGTAAAAATACATAAAACTCTAGAATAAATTTGTACTGGATCATCAGATGTGCCTTTGTCACAAATTCCTCTAGAACTCCTTGGCAGAATTCCCTGACTATATTATTTTGGGGAAACACCACATCCATTCAGTACAGAGAAATTTTACTAAGAGACCTGCATTTGTAAATTTTGGACTCATGGAGTAAGATTTTCGGCAAGCCCTTCATTACTTTGATTAATAAGCATCATCTCTTCGTACTACACAATCAATCAAACTGTTCAGAGTGAAGAGAAGTTCCCCAGCAGATGGCAGAGCTGATATGTAGGTCTGACTTGCATGAAAACCTATTCCTGATTCACACGGATGGCAGGGACAGAAAAACTGACTTTCTTCGTCAAAATGAATGCAACCTTCTTCTCATAGTAAGCAGCTTCATTGATAAATAGAGGGTAAACAGTCACATTTCCATCGTACAAAACCTCCTGTCCACTTAGCATCTGAAAAATAGGATCCCCTCGCTTCACAGGAAGAAAATCCTTATCCTAAAAGTGGAGAAAAGACATTGTGAATGTGAGTTTATTAAAAAACAATTAGTATCCAAGACTTTGAGATCTTACACTTGGATTTTGCCAATGAAAGTCTCAGAGAAACAACAATTTCTGGGTTTTTAAAGAAAGTCTTAATTTAACCAATAGTTAACTACAAAATAGGAGCCCGCAGTAAATGTTCATCAGACACACAAACTGATGAGACATATGTAGACCGACTATAGACAACCCTTATGTACCCAGGCAGGTGTCAGGAAAGTACACTTCTCTTACAAATTACATACAATACAAGATGCACAACAAGCAAGCAAACTACCGACAGTGGAACAGGACAGGTACAGTCTACTTAATCCTCCTTTGCAGACCATGGCCACAATGCAGGCAGCAGTACTGCAATCTCCCCTCACACCAACAGAATGGGTACTGCAGAGACAGCTGCACTGCAGGCTAGCCCATACAAAAGGTGTATGCAGAGGCAGCAATAGAGCACGCTTCCCCCATAAGCAGAGAACACTTAAGCACAGGCAACAAAACTGCAAATTTCACTCGTCCACAGTACAGGATCAGCACAGGTAGCATCACAACAAAACCACAAATACACACATAAAACAAAAACAGTAATGTTAGCAACAAAGCTTCCCTCATACATTCATAACATACATATCAGTATTAACAGCGAAAACAACCACTTCAAACACGTACGGTCTGATTTACAAAGGAACATTTACACTTTTGTCTAAGTTTACGATTGTTTTCTATTTATAGAGGCATTTTACTAGTAGCATCTTTACGACTGCAGAGTCACCGCACATAAAAAGATAGGACTGTCCTAACTTTTTATGTGCTGAGGCACCACAGTCGTAAAGATACTGCTAGTAAAATACTTTTGTGAATAGCAAGCAACTGTAAAGTTACACAAACGTTCAAGTTCACCATTGTGAATCAGGGCCATAAACAGAATAAGCAAAGAAAAGGTAGCAGTAGTGCCTGCTCCTACTTGTGCGCACACCCCATCCCACCCACTAAGTACAACAGTGCAAAGTGTTGACTCTCTCAAATTACACAGCAAAGATACAGTGTGGCATACACAATGCTAGCTCCTCATACACTCAGAAAAATACACTACACATAACAGCACATGCTTCAGTCACACCTAGACCAGGATATCACTTGCAGCACCAAAGAAAACTTCTTTCATCCACTGACAGGAGACTATGGGATCAGCAAGTGACTAAGGTTAAGAGCAGCAAGAAGCCTGAGATTATGGCCATATAAGGCTGTTTTACGTCTGTCTATTATGAGGGGGGAAAAGCATTGGTAGTTGCAATAGTTTGCACCCATGTGATTAATAATATTTTTTGTTGTTGTAAGTTTAGCTTGGTGAGCAGGTGTGCAATTTAAGTTATTTAAACTTCATAAAAGTGTTATGGCTTGTTTATTGAAAATGGCAATATATTGTGCAGCAACTGGCGGTAATATAAAGCGGGGGGATTCGGTAAAGAGAGTAGGACAAAGGAAGAAAACATGCAGGCAACAAGCACGCTTGAAATTACACCACAGAAGTCTTTGCAAACCTGCCCTCATTGCCAGCTGATGTTATCCAATATTAGGGTACAGCGTTTAGAAAAGTACGGATTTCCTACTACAAAATGCCTATCTCTAAGATTTTTAATGCCACTCATAAATGCTAGATCCCTTATTAAAAATACCTTAGTTTTCTCTGACTTCCTGGCGGCCCATACGTTGGACGTGGCATTCGTCACTGAGACATGGGCTGATGCTGCTTCAGTCTCAGATCTCATTATGGCCATTCCCAACGGATTTACCATCACTAGGCTTGACCGGATAGAAACAAAAGGCGGTGGATTAGCCATTATATGTAGGGCATATTTCAAAGCCTCTTTTGGGACGTTGGATGGGATTTCGAAGTGTGTAGCATTGGCTTCTAAAATATCTTTGACCAATCACTACTCTTTCAATGGGGTTCTTATGTATAGACTCTTCGGTCCCAGAACAGCTTTTTTGGATAGCAACAGCCAGCTGCTAGATATAACAATTCATTCTTCAGACTTCACCATTCTAGGTGATTTTAATCTCCATCTGGAGAACCCCCTAGACAGGTATGCAGTATTTTGTTCAGATTTTCTGTAAAGTGGGGGGCTTGTAAAACGTATAAATGCTCCCACACATGCTGCAGGCCACACATTGGATAGTATTTTATCCGACAATCCCTTTCTTACAGTCTCGTCCATCCTCCCGCTAGCATGGTCAGACCATTGTGCGGGTATGTTTTCACTTCATATGGAAAGGCAAGCCTCCACTGTTGTCTCCCAAACATCTAATTCCTTAAGTCGACCCTGGCATAAAATTACACCTGAAGTTTTTAATGAGCTGTTAGTCAATTCTGAACCGGAGATTCCCCAAGATTTGGAGGAGGCTACTTCAGATAATCATAATCACCTCCAATCTCAATCGGTTGGCAAGCTGTAAAGAAAATGGCAGTTACAGTATGACCCCATTGATAAAACGTCTTATAAAAAGGCCCTTCGGTGTATAAAGTGGCGGTTTCTAATGCCAAATCTAGCTACTTTACCGCCAAAATAAAGGTCTCTTTCAAACTTCCCTAAAGAGATTTTTTGAGACAGTACGCAAGCTGAGATAACTGGCTGAACCTAATAATACTGAAATTAATCAAGATTTTTACAATTCTCTGGCAGACTTTTTCTTGAGCAAAGTTGAATTGGCCTGTAATTCTTTTGTAATCAGCCACCCAAGAGACGCAAATCCTGAAGAAACGGCCTTTACACCCTCAGCAGGAGAGACTTCCTCTTCTAAGTCCCCACTGGAGAACAACCCCATTGGGGAAGATCTTAACTCTCTCTCTGAAGCTGCAAAGCAGGCTACCTATCCATCAGAAAGCTACTCTAGTTTGAATGAGTTTAGCTCTCTTGATAAAGTTACTATTTCGGCCCTTTTGAGTCAAACTTACTCTGGTTCACCATTGGACTCTTGTCCCCCAAACTTCCTTCATCTAGTACCTGACATCACAGCTAATAATCTTAAGGACATCTTTAATAGGATGTTCCTGGAAGGCCACTTCCACAAGGAGTGGAAAAAGGCGTCCATTCTACCCGTGCTAAAAAACCTAACCTTGATGTCAGTGACCCGAACAATTACAGGCCAATCTCTCGGCTTCCTCTCCCCGCAAACATGTGGAGAAGGCCATCAACTCTGAACTATCCTCATTCATTTCTAATAATAATCTTCTCGATGCTACTCAATATGGCTTTAGAAGTCAGCACAGCAGAGTCAGCTTGGATTACTGTTTCTGAGGAAATCAGGCGAACCATCGATACGTGGGTGAGGGCTGCGTTCATTTTATTAGATCTATGCGCAGCGTTTGACATGAACAACCATAGCCTTCTTATTGACCGTCTTTCACCCTTGGGAATTAGGGGCAAGGCACTCAGTCTTTCCTTTCAGACAGGAAGCAGCTTGTGGAACTTAACGGTTTTAGGTCTGGGGCCTGCTTGCTTCCCTGTGGGGTTCCTCAGGGATCATCTCCAGGTCTGGACTGGGAACCAAAACCAGCCCAGGCAAAGTGCTTGACCAGCCCCCTGGGGTTGGGGGTGCGGCTGAGCTGTTTGCCACGGCCGCTATGCTGAAAAAACGGCTCTGTAACAAAATCGGCCCCCAAGAGCCCAAAAGCAGACCCAACCCCTGGTGGCCCACTGGGGAAATACACGGTGCCCGCTGTGGCCCGTCCCTCCCTTATCTCTGAGCCCTACGCTCTTCAATCTTTATGTCACTCCATTAGCCAAGCTTATAAAGGCATTTGGCTTTAGAGTGGTATCTTATGAGGACAATACTACAATTTGAGTATCGCTGGCCAGTGACCATGAGGGCACGGCTCTCAGATTTCAGGATTGCATGCGTGAAATTAGGAACTAGATGTCCAACAACTGTCTCAAATTGAATTCTGGAAAGACAGAGGTTCTCTTTTTGGGAAGGATACCTCTTTTAGGTCACCAAACTGGTGGCCTTCGGAGGTTAACTTCCCATCCCGGTCAGAAAGGTAAAAAACGTGGTAGTCTATCTTGAGAACAGACTCTCCTTTGAGGGCCAAATTAATTCTATAACATCCTCTTGTTTTTTACCTTCAAAAATTCTCAGGAAAGTCCTACCTTTTATTCTCCCGTAATTTGCGGAAAGCTGTCATTTCCGCTTTAATATTGTCAAACATTGATTACTGTAGTGCGCTGTTTTTTAACATCCAGATCAAACTTTTTAAATAAACTTGAAGTTCTTCAAAATGCAGCTGCTTGGCTGCAGCTTGCGGTACCAAAACGTCAGCCAGTATTGCATCTTCTGCCACAATTGCACTGGCTTCTTATAAAAAACGTATTAAATGTAAGTCCCTGTGTAAAGCCTTTAAGGCCCTGCACGGTCACGGTCCCAACTATTTCAAACACAAATTCATCCGGTATGTTCCCACAAGACATCTTTGATCAGGAAGGAGAAGTTTTATAGGTAGTACAGGCAGACTATAGCACTCCTTGCCAATTTCTCTCAAAGTAAAATTGGATCTTTCCTCCGTCCGTAAATCTTTAAAAACCTGGCTGTTCAATAATTAATACCCCACTTCTATTTCTCTTAGTCAGAATTATGGCGCCTAGACACCTTCGTGTAGTAGTGCCCGGAATAGATTACATTTTCATTTCATTTCATGCAGAAACAAGCAGATTAAATTAAAAGCTTTGGACAAACAAGAAAATGCAGCAAAAAAGCATGCAAATAATTTGCAGTCCTAATGAAATATCTACACCATCGGTGAAGTTGTTAACTAATATAGAGTGAAGGCGTAAAAAACAGCGGGAGATTAAAAGAAGTATATACAGCCATAAATACACTTTTGTGAAGGCCATGACTTTAATATGCAATATACAGTAAATATATGCATTCAGTAAGGTCAACACGAGGAGATAAGGGGAAGGGCGGAGGATTTAACTAAAATGAAATACAGCCCACAACGTTCTCAGTAAAAATGTGAGCAACATGTTTTAGTACGTTTGTGATTTAGCTGGCAGGAAGGGGTGTTGGAGAAACTACGAGAAGATGAGTTAAAAGGCGTTATAGCACTTTCAGCCACTAGTCTGTGACTCTAGAAAAGAGAATCACTGGCAGAAGTATGCTGGCATCAAAAGTCACAATCAATGTTTAACAGTGAAGGCAATGCATAGACTCTAAGATCTGAGAAAACATACAGATCGTGAAGGGTTGAGTGAAGCAAGAAAAAAAATATTCTCAGAAACAGTCTGTGGAATTTCTGAAAACAAATTTAAAGACCATAATTTATTCCACAGGATAGATGTGGTGTGTAATTTGAAAGATTCTCAAATTTCCACAACCTGCACAATTCCTATTCATTCAAAGAAATATCATCAGCTGTTGAGTGCATCCAGAGAATTGAAAAACATGGAAATTAGCACAATAAAGTCCATTCTTCCTGAGCATGAGTTGATTTTCATCCAAGGCCTCCAAGAATTAAAATATGGAGTAACACTTGACTCTGTGTTCCAGGTCAAAATCATAAACCCAAACTTCCCCATACTGATTCACAGTGGGCTACAATGTGGGGTAAGAAACATTGGTAAAATAATGATAATTCAATACTCAACCTTTGAACAGAGGTCGTCAACAAAATCTTCAGTGGCATATGATGGTTGGTTTTAGTAAGTTGTAAACGCCTAACTAAAAAGCTCCTAAACACAAGGTTCATGACAACTGCAGATTTACTGTTTTTGAACCCTGTCCATTTGCCAATGCCAAACATATTGTTGCAGTTTACACAAGGGTAAAATTGTGCAGGACTCTTGTGATACTTTCAAGGGATGTAGCAAGAGATGCCACTGGCCCTTAAGTAAGCAATGAAAATGATCCCACTGTCTCAAGGAACAGTGTTATAAAAGAGCCATCATTGGAGTACTGTGAGCTGCTCATGCACCTGTGCCTGGGTACCACTTGTTAAGTCAAACATTGATGCAGACCGGCTGCCTAGAACGTGAGTGAGACGGGTATGCTCAGACGTGAGTCCCGTGCTCTCCATGCCACTGGAATCAAGCTATCCTGGCTGAAGAGGGGTGAAACCCCGAAACCGGTCCTAGGATGCTTGGTTCCAGTCCAGGGAGGACCTGGCTTGGCAGTTCGGGCTGGACTGTACCCATTGGGCGCAGGGTCGAGACTGATTTGCATATGGCTGGGTTCAAACTGGAATGGCATGGTGAGCAAAAAAACGATGGATTTAGGCCCAGATCTCTGTACTGGGGTGAATGTATGACATTGTTCTGCATTCTGTCCATCAACTGTTTTTGCATTAGAACGCAAAAAGGCATGTGCACACTGAGTCCCATGTTTAAACAGACTGGCTTCACATTGTGCGAAAAACATATATTAGAGTCCGCTATTACAGAGTCAGAATGGCTGTGGCCTTAGTCAGTTCTGTAGCACAGTGGATCATGCACCTGCTTAAGAGATCTGCCTGAAATGTAATGTCACAGGTGCCACTTCCTGCCGTCACTCAGTCTTTCCGTCTTCGGAATATTGGTAACAGCTCTGAGCTATCATATTATTGAGCCTTGCCACACAATGGTCATGTTGAGGATGCAATGTACAGCTTTGTGTTTTACATAGAGTAAAGATAGATGATGCTGTAGTGAAACTGATGAACACAAGATGCCGGTTGCTGGTCTTCGAAAATTGCAGGGCTGTGGTGCCGGATATTACAATTTATGTCAAGTTGCTGTAATGCATGTATACGTCCATGGGCTAACACTGCCGGCATCTGCTTCACTCTGTACATGTTCAAAATCTATAATTAACTGCCATTTTAGCGCACTTGTCGCACTTGTCCAGACTGTTTGGGCTGACATTGGAGAGCTGTGCTTGAAGCACACTCAGGGCCTGTCGAGCCAAGGGTGTGCTGCTGCTGCAGAGAGTGCCTAATCAACCCTAGTGAGCTCTGTTGGAACAACCCCCTTTTAAATCTGTTCAAGAAATAATGGTCCATGCCACACATTCATAATACCCCATTATATCTCACAACCTCGTTTATTCTACATGCCTGACCTTGCCTCCCAGTTTGTGTGAGAAGCAAAAATATTCAGAGGTGACAGTGCTAAAGCTCTGACAGCACGTGTATGCAGAGCATCAAAGGGGGTGCTCAGGTGTTTTCCTTCACTGTGGGCGGCTGAATAGGAGAGCATGCAGGAAGTCCGAGGGCAACAAATCAACTCACTGGCAAGCTGCATCTTTTAAATTTCAAGGCGGGCACACTCTGGGATCAGTTCTACAGAAGCTGAGAAGGTGATGTGCAAATTGGTGTGGCGCACCACATTAAAGCTATGTATTTTGTTTCGAATTGCTGCGGCAACCAGGAAAGTGCAAGACGCGTTGCAGAGCGCCATTTTAGTTCGGGTAAAACATCGCTCCCAGTGAAGCTACAAAGGCGGCATATGCTCAGCAGTGCAACCAGTTTGAATCTTGTTCGGAGGCAAAATCTTCAAGTGCAGACTCTACAAAGGTTCGTTTTGATGAAGGAGGAGAAACAGAGGCGGAATGTATGTTGTCTAGAGTAGCTCTGTATTGAACAAATGACGGAGCTCACTTTATTCCGAGTTAGACGCAAAGTGAAACAAGCAGGGCTGATGAGAGCTTGCTCATGAGAAAGAAGTTCCATCGAAGCGGATGAACACGGGTACTTGGGCCATGGGACACTGATAAGAGAAATACACAGAGGAACAACTGGAAATAATATGCTACAGCCAATAGAAATGGAGGAAAAGTGAGTGGCAAGCATAGGAACCAATGAAAAGCAAAGACGTAATGTAAGCCCCTTCTAAGAATTATAATATTACAATAGATTGCAGGCTAAACCTAAAACCTAGGTGCATGTGTGCATGACATGTAAAACAATTTCTCAGATTAAGGCAGGTGATTCCAAGTGTCTTCCTTGTGAAAACATCACTCATGAGGACACGTGGCGAGCTCAAAGAATTTAAGACAAACCCTCAAGTGTTTTGAGCACAAGGAAGAGGAACTAAAAGCTGATAGGTGAGTATACTTAGAAGAAGGAAGACCACACACTGATGCGAGCACCAAAGGAAGGGTACTGGTCAAGCAAATAAGTTTGCGAATGCTTGCTGGTGGATTTCCTAATAAAATTTAAGCATACAGACATTACACAAAACCAGTGGTTGTTTAGCATTGATTTGAGTCATTGTAATGGACTGGAAGCATGTGCAGACCCTAGAGGGGCGAGCTACACACTAGCAATTGAGATGCCATTTTAGGGCATTTTTTCAAGTGGAAAGACTTTAGTAGACATTGTTTCACAAGCTGTACATCGAAGCCAGGTTCATCAAATTCATGGCCCATTCCTAGTCATAGGAGGAGCTGCATCAAGGTTGGGCCTCAACCATGACCTGTGGGATGCCCCGACATTAGGCCTGATGCCCAGTGAAAAAGACCCCGGAAAAGCTGCACTCACCAGAATCCTGGACTGTGCATAATCAATGTATTTAATAATTTTGTCTATAGGGCACCTAAGCTTGAACCCTCTAACACAGAAAGCAATGGACAAGTCAGAAGTCAGAAAAATATATTTGTAGGACTAATTATCATAGACAATGTACAATGATATCACTTCATCATTGAAAAGGCATGTCATATCCATCTAATTCACCTCACTTTAATGATAATGGGATTATTCTCTCAATAAAACCGAAGTACACACTTTGCTGGACATATATTACAAATGCATAAAAAAATATTGTTATCAACAAATCACACATTCATAACAAACCACCTGCTCGTCTGTTACTGAATAGCAGCAGTGAATGTAGAGCCAATGCAGGAGTCTATATTTAAAAAAGAATGCATCCATAAACACATTTTCATTCATTATTGACATGCAATAAAACAGGCTTAAGGTGCACAAATACATTTTTAAGAAGCTATGCACTCTTTTGTTAGCCACCTGATTATCTCCATCTATACAAGATGCTATCAGTTGTGCTGGGTCCTATGTAATGCATGTATTACTGAAGTACAGTGTGCTGGAACATGAGTGGAGCTTTTAATCCAGAGTTCTCAGACGTTGTGTTCATGTTCTCAGTTTATTAGCACTCTGAAACTGTTTGGATGCTATGCCAAAACATCACATACATTAGACATTATTATACACAAAAAAATGAAAAACCCTTTCAAAGTAGGTTTATCACACATTAAAAAGTAGTACAGCTTTCAAGTAATACAAATTGACAACCCTTTAAAATAAAGAGAATTTAAGCTTGATTGGTAGATTTAACAAGCATCTGCAATGCAATAGGTCTCGCATTACTGAAAGTTTGAGCTAATGGCGTTGCATTATTATTTGCCACGCCAATAGCTCAAACTTTCAGTAAAGCGAGACCTATTGCATTGCAGATGCTTGTTTAAAAAGTATCTATTACATGTTCTAAGTGCAAGCGATCATTTTTAAATATAAAAGGACTTGAGAATAGTGAAGGCCTAAACAAGGTGTTTTACTCAGAAATATGGCCTGCAGCATCCCCAGCCCACGGCACGATGGGGGAGGGGTAAACTATTCCAGCCCAAAGGGCGTTGCACGCCTGTTTTGGCGCTCCGGTTAGAGAAAATCCACGCTGGAGAACGTTCGCTGATGGCTGGGTGGGATAATGTGCGTCAGGGTCGCAGGGCAGCGTGTTTGTACAGCATGGCTGAGTAGGGCGTAGCGAGGTGGGGCCAGAGGTTCATGCTGCAAATTCGGACAAGCTTGTCAAAAGGGGCCCAAAAGACAGATTGGCAGGGGCGGTTGTCTATTAGAAGCAGGAGACAAGTGGGAGGAAGGGAGAGTGTCCAAGCGTGTCAAGTTGGATGGGGGGATGCAAGATTTGTTCTGTTTCGGTCAGTAAATCAGATTTGATGGTGAAAAGGATCTCCACTGTACTGGGTTTTCATAAGGTTAGATCAGAGAAAGGGGGAGGGGAGCTGTGACAGACTTCATTGATGGCCTTGTCGTGTCGTTGTATGTTGAATCTATGAAACAAAAACACGTAGAATCCATGCAAAGCAGAGACAATAGGAAGTCGTAGACAAAGAAACGGAATGCCAAGGTTTCATAAAGAGGCCAAAGAGGAAGTTTTTTTAGGTGATCCCAGACCGGAAAACAGGGCATATAACATCCACAAAGGATTTATGGTCCGGAAGTGTGGATTAGCGCCATGAAACTCTTCACACTCACCAAATCGCATACATAATAGTCTGCTGAGAAGAGCCGCCAGCTTCAGGTGACGCGCTTTATACATTTCAGAAAGTGAACATCGTGTAGCTAAAAAAGTAATGTGCACGGCTGCCATGAAGATCAAGTGTGGTGTGCCGCTTCATAACAAAGTATCATTTCAATAAAAAATAATGTGGCGAGCCGCGTTATAAGAAAGGTGCGTGGCCGCCATTGATCCAGCTGAAACGCGGCATGCCAGTTCGTTTGAAAAAGTTTTACGAGCCATGCATAACAAATCTTTTTTTAAAGGCGTGGCCGATATTCTTAAAAGTGAAGCTGGCGTGATGCGCTCCTTTACTCTGAGATTGTGCCTGTGTTGTTAATAAACAAGACAAGCCCGGCTTCTAAAGTGGTCCGGACGCGAGTGGCCGCCGCACGAAAGTGAAAGCAAATTTGTCATATGGGGTGGCGCGCGCGCTTGGCGGGGGAGCGCATTCCAGACGGGGGAGCGGACCCTTTGAAGTATGATGCCGAGGGCGCCAGTGGGCTGAAGCGCTTCCCCAAACGGATTGCATGGCGGCACGATGTACGTGATTGTGCGCGTGCTCGCCATACAATCCACTTTTTGGAGCACTTTGAAATGCCCCTCTTACTAGAGTCTCGCATAGCGATTGTGTAAACGCAATAGCTAGGCGAGACCTAAAAAGGGCTGTTTAAAATGAGTTAAACAAAATCTTGTGAGCATGTTTGTCTAAAGTGTACATCAGTAGACTGATGAGTGCCAAAGATGAAAGAGAACTGCAGTCTTTGGTAACTCCACTTGGCCCTTTAGGCATGCGAATCAATCTATATAAGTCCTTTCCAAAAGGCGGTGCCTCGTAATGATTAGGGGAGCCCATAAATGAAAGGGCTTGCTTTTATTGGTCACTCATAGTTCATAATGCCATAGTCAACGGGGTCACCATTGTCTTCCTCTCAGGGCCCTTAATTGAATTACTGTTGGGACCCGTCCTCTATGGGCCACTTTAATGTAGCGCCCATGAGGGTGTATTAACACTCCTGCTGAGCTGGCTCTACTCCCTGATGAAATTCTAGTGGGCCTTGTGTTTGCTTCATTCTTAGCTTGGAGGAGCTTGCGGAAGGCTTAGATAACTGCATTGGAGCTGATAGATCTTTCCCCGGTAGGGTCAGCTCAGGTGCTGCCTCATGTAGTTGCTGCCAGTCAACTGGATCCTGATCAATGCATTATAGGTTAATGGCTGCTTTCTAGGAAGCTAAAAATTGCTTGGTTTAGTTTCTTGGGATAAAGTACTTTCTTTGTGTTGTGCATTTGATGATTGGATTTTAGCTTGGATAGTAATTGTATCTTATGCAACTTGTACGAACCTGGCCCCACTGGCATGATAGAGAGAAAGGAATGGACAGATAAGCCCCATAGGCTGACATTATGTGGCTCAGAACAGGATACTGTGCCTTTAAGAAAACTTTCCAGAACTTTTCCCAGTATCCCAGAATGCACAGTAGGTCCCTTTTACTTTCAGTTCTTTTTGAAGGCGTAGCACACCAGACCTGTAGCATTCCTTACATTAATAAATATCTCTCCACCGGGGAGGAGGGCGGGCGCTTATGACTATCACAGAGATACCCCTACTACAGAACTGGAGTTACAGAAAAGAAACTACTCCTTCTGTAGTAGGGGATCTCTGTGTATAGTCATAATCTAGTGAATAGAATGGCAAGCCCATCCCCACACCAAAAACGGCGGTGGAGAAGAATTCAAAATAACACCACTATTGTGCGAACAAATTTTGCAGTGAAGCCTGCCCAACCTGAGCATCTGCCCTGGCATCCGTGTCCAGACAGTAATGCTTAGCAAAGGTATGGACCGACCTCCAAGTGCCGCCTTGCAGATTTCTGCAATCGGAACATTACGTAGCAAAGCAGATGTAGCCGCTTTGCCCCTGGTGGAATGAGCCTTAGGTTTACCCCCTAAGGTCTTATTAGCCTTTTGATAACACAATTGTATACAGGACACAATCCACCGAGAGATGGACTGTTTAGAGGTAGCAAGACCGGTCCTGACTGATCCATAATTGATAAACAATTGGTCTGACCTACGAATATCCTTGGTCTTATCAAGATAAAACTTCAACACCCTCCTAACATCCAGGGAATGGAGAGACCTTTCCGCTGGAGAAGAGGGATTCTGAAAAAACGTAGGTAAAGTTATGGTCCGGTTGACATGAAAATCAGAAATAACCTTAGGAAGAAATGTAGGGTCAGTACGCATAACAACCTTAGCAGCATGAAATACAGTATAAGGTTCTTGACAACATAATGCCTGAAGTTCACTCACCCTGCGGGCCGATGTAATGGCCACTAGGAACGCCGCCTTCCAGGACAGGTGCTGCAACGAAGCCTTGTGAATAGGTTCAAAAGGCTCCCTCATCAGTCTGGACAGCACCACATTCAATTCCCAGGAAGGCGAGGGAAGTCTGACAGGAGGGAACACCTTCTTCAAGCCTTCCAAAAAATCCTTGACCACAGGGATCTGAAAGAAGGAAGTCTGTGAAGGGCATTTCCTGTAAGCAGTCAAAGCAGCGAGATGAACCTTAATGGAGTGGAAATTAAGGCCAGACTGCGCCAAATGTAAAAGATATGGAAGGATGATATCTTCCTTACAGGTCGTCGGGTCAAAGTTCTTGGACTTGCACCAGATGCAGAATCTCTTCCACTTGTAAGCATAGGAAGTCCTAGTGGAAGGACGTTTAGCCTCCTTCAGTATGTCCATACAATCTTCTGGTAGATTCAAATGGCCATATTGCACTCATCAAAGGAGCCATGCCGCCAAACTCAAAGACGAATGGTTGGGATGCACCATCCGCCCCCCGAACTTCGTGAGAAGGTCCGGCCTGCACGGCAGCCGCATGTGAGGAAGGAGAGACCGGTGAAGTAGGTCCGTGAACCACCACTGCCTGGGCCATTCCGGGGCAAAGAGGATCATCCGCGCCCCGGACTTAGACAGTTTGATGAGCACCGCCGGAATCGGGGGAATGGGTGGAAAAGCGTACAGAAAGCTGTTCGACCAGTCGATCCATAGCGCATTCCCCAGCCTCCCCCGCTGGTAGTACCTGGATGCGAAGTCTCGGCATTTGCTGTTTTCGGCGGTGGCAAACAGATCTACGTCTGGAGTCCCCCACCTTGCGAAGACTTCTCCTAGTACTTCGTCGTTTATGACCCATTCGTGGTTTTCCTGACGCAGCCTGCTCAGTGCGTCCGCCTGAACATTCTGCACCCCCGGCAGATGCGTGACCGTAATCATCAGTCCCCGGGCCAGAAGCCAGTGCCAGATCGCCTGCGCCTCCTGCGACAGAGTGCGCGATCTCGACCCCCCCTGCTTGTTGAGGTAATACATCGTGGTTGTATTGTCCGTCTGTATCAGCAGCGAGTTGGTCTGGAAGGACGGATGGAAGGCCTTCAATGCCAAGGAAACGGCTCTGAGTTCCAGGAAATTGATGTGGTACGTAGACTCCAGCAGGGACCACTTTCCTTGTATCTGTAAGTCTCCGGAGTGCGCTCCCCAGCCTTGGAGAGACGCATCCGTCACGATACTCATCGTGGGAATGTCCTTGTGGAAGGGAACCCCCCTGAGGAGATTTTCCGCCGAACACCACCATTTCAGAGACTGAAGAGCATGCAGAGACAGTCGTATCTTGTCGTCCCAAGAACCTGTCCTCTGATCCCACTGATCCTCCAAGCACTCCTGCAGTGGTCTCATGTGCAGCCGTGCGTGAGGAAGATACAGGAGGCCATCGACCCCAGCAGCGAAGACACCTTCCTCACTGTCATCCATGGAGTGGTCATGAGGTCCTGAGCCTTCCGAAGGAGCGATAACCGTCTCCCCTCCGAAGGAGACACGCTTGCTGACAGCGTATCTATGGAGGCCCCCAAGTACTGTATGCACTGGACCGGAGTCGGGACAGATTTGGACATGTTGACGTGTAACCCCAGCTTGTTCAAGAGAGCGCACGTCCTCCGGAAGTGCGCCTGCGCTTCCGAGAAAGATGAGGCCTTGATCAACCAGTCGTCCAGGTACGGGTAGACAAACACCTTGTTCCTCCGCAGGTGTGCCGCTACCACTGCCATGCACTTCGAGAAGGTCCTGGGCGCAGACTTTAGCCCGAATGGCAATACTGTGTATTGATAATGATTGGCGCCGACTTGGAATCGCAGGAACTTCCTGTGTTTCTTTGCAATGGGCACATGGAAGTACGCATCCTGTAGGTCTATGGCACAGAGCCAGTCTCCCCGTTGCAGCTGAGGGTAAATCTGATGCAACGATAGCATGCGAAACTTCTCTCTGCGAATCCATTTGTTTGCTTGCCGCAAATCCAGAATGGGCCTGAACTCGTTCTTGTCCTTCTTGCGAAACAGGAAGAACCGAGAGTACAGACCTCTTCCCCTTTGAGACAGAGGTACGTCTTCCACCGCCTTTTTCCGTAACAGGATGTCCGCCTCCGCCTGGAGCTCTCGCAGTTGATACTGCGAGCTTACCGGCGGAATTGCTGGAGGCGGTCTGATGAACCGAAGACTGTATCCATTGCAAACAATATTCAGCACCCACTTGTCCTGAGTCATTTTTCTCCACTCTGCCAAAAGAAATTGAATGCTTCCCCCCCACTGGAGTGGGTAACGGTTGCAGGGGAAGTAGACGCTCAGGGCCGAGACCCGGCCGGGCCCTTGGTAGCAGTAGCGGACTGCTGGCCCCCTCTACCCTTCTGGCGTTTCTGGAAGGGTTTTCGGAACTGCTGTTGCTTGTGTTGCTGCTGTCCCGAGGCCTGCCCATGCCCTCTGCCTGCAGACCTGAACCGTCTCTGGAACGGGCGCTTCTTCTTCTCGGGCTTCTCCAACCCGACAGCCGTCAGGGTCTCTGCCTCCGTCTTCATGCGGGCCATCTCATCGTCCGCATGCCTGCCGAAAAGGGTTTCCCCTGAGAAAGGCAGATTGGCCACTCTATGCTGGGCCTCTGGCTTGAGCGAGGTAAGGCGCAGCCACGCGTGACGTCGTTGGTGGACGCCATGACAATACCCATGCGCTGCCAGCAGGGACACATCCGCTGCCGCACTGATCACCTGGTTCGATACCAGCATCCCCTCGCACAAAGTCTCCAAGAAGTCCTCTTTCTTGTCGCGAGGCAGCAGCTCTGCGTACTGCTGGAGAGACTCCCACAGGGCACGGTCGTACCGCCCCAGCAGAGCCCCGGCACTTGCCACCTTCATGGTGGTAGAAGCCGTCCCACAGACCTTCCTGCCCGCCGAATCTAGCCAGCGGCTCTCCTTGTCGGGCGGAACCGTCGATGAAGGGGTGGTAGCATGCTGCTTCCTCGCCGCCGTCACAATAACCGAGTCCGGCTTCGGGTCCATCCTCAAAATAGTCGGGTCCGAGTCCGGCGCCCGATACCTTTTCAGGAGCCGTGAGGGGGCGGATTTCGTCACCGCCGGAGTGAGGAACAACTCCATCGCGGGCTCCACCAGTCCCGGCACTAGAGGCAGCAGGGGGCGAGACAGGTGCTTCTTGTGCAGCGTCTCGAATATCACGGACGTCGTAGGTGTCGGTACCGTCACCGTGATTCCCAACTTGGCTGCCCCCCTCAGTAGTACCTCCTGGAAGGAGACTAGGTCGTCAACCGGCGACACCCTCGTCCCTGGCGAGTCCGACAGCGAGAAGTCCCTGGCAGATGATCGTGTGCGTGATCTGGATCTGCGCCTCCTGCGGCGTCGCCCCGATGTTGACGACGAACGCCCACGGCTCCTCGATCTCCCTCTCCGTCCGGAGCGGGAGCGCAATCTCCTTGGCTTCGGTCTGTCCGCCGGCCTCGCCGGGCTCGGCGACGGTGGCTTACCCTGGCGCCGCGGCCTAGGAGTTCCCTGCGGCGGAGTCGGATACCTGGGCAACGAGACCGACCGTGGCGGAACCGCGGGTGGGCCCCGAAGGCGTGCGAGGCGGGATAGAACGAGGAGGAGGAGGAGGTGGAGGATGAGGAGGCAGTGATGGTGTCGGTAGGGGTGGAGGAGGAGGAGATGGCGTAGGGATCCGCGGCGCGGAATCCCGTGGCAAAGGAGTGCAGGGCAGCGACCCCGGCCTCGTCGGTGTATACACCACGGAGTATACCGAGCCCGGGGACTTCCTGCGCCGCCTCGACGTCGATGACTCCCTCTTCGACGTCGATCTTCGACGTCGATGACTCCCTCTTCGACGTCGATCGCCTCCTTGACGTCGATCGCCTCCTTGACGTGGATCGCCTCCTTGACGTGGATCGCCGCCTCCTTGACGTCGACCGCCTCCTTGACGTCGATCGCCTCCATGACGTCGATCTCCGCCTCGACGCCGAACGCCGCCTCGACGCCGAACGTCTCCTCTTCGGCGACAGGCGACCTCCCCTCGACGGCGAGCGCCGACGCCGGGCCTGGTCTCGACGTCGATGACTTGACGGCGACGTCGACGAAGACGATGACGATGCAGTCGACGGCGGCCTGTTCAGCTCCCTCGACGTTGAGCGTCAACGCCGCTTCTCCCCAGAGCCCTGGGGAGAAGGTGAACAGACCGTAGTCATCCCCCTCGACGCCGTAGTCGACGCCATCGACGGCGGCGGAGAATGGGGACGCTTGCCGGTCTTCCTGCCCCTGGGGAGCCCCCCAGAGGCCTCAGCATGGGCAGAATCAGCCCCTCCAGACCCACCTTGTGCCTTCAGCCTTCTGTCCTCCAGGACTTGGAGCCTGATCTCCATCCTCTCTCTCAAGGTCCTGGCCGAGAACGAGTGGCAGATTTCACACTCCTCCGGCACATGGGACTGGGGAAGGCAGACGATGCACACACTGTGTGGGTCTGATTTAGCCTTCTTCCTATCGCACTCTTGGCACTTGTCAAACAAGCCAGGCATGATGACAACACCAGAAAGAAGGCCACAACACTAAAAGCTTGAAACGTGACAAAATCACCAAATAAACCCTCGAAAAGGGAGAGCTCAATGCTCCAGGGTCCTGCTAGCAGGAGCCGGAAAAAAGAACTGAAAGTTAAAGGGACCTACTGTGCATTCTGGGATACTGGGAAAAGTTCTGGAAAGTTTTCTTAAAGGCACAGTATCCTGTTCTGAGCCACATAATGGCAGCCTATGGGGCTTGTCTGTCCATTCCTTTCTCTCTATCATTCCAGAGGCTTCTGCTGGTAGAGGCAGGTTTTTTCCTGGTGGAAAAAGCTGGGCAGGCAGTGCTGTTTGTGGATGTTGGTGGAATTTCCTAGTTGAAGTACTGGACAGTGTAGCCTGTGGGTATAGGCTGCATTATCTGTCTTTAGATTAAATTCTCTCTTAAGTGTAGATGCAGGTCTGCATGACTTGACACCTTAAGAGATTTTTTTTTTTATTGCTCCGGGGTCCCCGCACAAGGGCGGGACTATTGACTAGATTATGACTATACACAGAGATCCCCTACTACAGAACACAGAATATTCTTCCTTCTCACAAACATAACAGGAGTAATGCAAGCGCCCCTAATTTACACACAGAATATCTACTGAACAGGTGGCAGCAGTGCAAGTTTCCATGCTCATAAAGAACAGATGCTCCACAGTCAGAAGCACTACAAACGTAAGCAGAAGCACTGCGGGCATTTCTCAGCCACACAGAACAAACAGAACTCAAATAATATTAATAAAAGCTTCCATCGCACTCACAGAACAGGCACAGCACTGGCAGCAGCAGTGCACGGTCCCCCAGAACAAGGAACAGTGTAGTATAGGCACTTACAGTACATGCGTCTTATGCGGCACGCAGGTGCAACAGATTCGCCATCTTTGCAAGCTTCCATCACACACAGAACAGGTACAGCACTGGCGGCAGCAGTGCAGGGTCCCCCAGAACAAGGAACAGTGTAGTATAGGCACTTACAGTGCATACCTCTCATGTGGCACGCAGGTGCAACAGATTCGCCATCTTTGCAAGCTTCCATCACCCACAGAACAGGTACAGCACTGGCAGCAGCAGTGCAGGGTCCCCCAGAACAAGGAACAGTGTAGTACGGGCACTTACAGTGCATGCGTCTCATGTGGCACACAGGTGCAACAGATTTGCCATCTTTGCAAGCTTCTATTACACACAGAACAGGTACAGCACAGGCAGCAGCAGTTAAGGGTCCCCCAGAACACAAACTGTGTAGCATGGGCAGTTATAGCGCATGCGTCTCTTATCTAGCATGCAAATGCAACAGATTTGCCATCTGTGCAAGCACAGAACAGGTACAGCAGGGGGAGCAGCAGTTCAAAGTCCCTTCACACCCAAGCAGGGGCAGCACCAGGAGCAGCAATGCAATCATGATGCTTCACTCACAGGAGAAACAGGTGCCGCACAGACAGCACAACGGCAAGCTTCTCTGGGCAGGTACAACACTCACAGGACTCATTCAAGCTTTCCTCAAAGACAACCCACAGGAACAAGAGAGCCACCAGCAGTGTAGTCTTTAGTCTTACACATGAGATACAGAACTGGCAGAAGTGCACGGTTCTATGGAAACTAAACAATTGCACACAAAACAAATTGACCCGTATGTTGGCTTAAAAAAACTGCTAGAATTGATTATACGGACCTAAAGGAAAAAATAGTTTATACTGACCTGGACAATTGTGACCGCACATTTTCTTGAAATAAATAAATAATGAAAGAAAAATACAGTTTTTTGTATCCTCAATGTATCCTGAATGAGCTATTGACTTCAAGGAACTGTATTTTGGGCTATTTTTACAATGTACATATTTGATTATTGTAAATTGGATTATTTATTGTTTTGGTTTTGTTTTACACTCATAAATATTGGCTATTTTTCTAAAACTGGTGTGGGGTCCTTTTGTAGTTTGTTCACTGTATTACTGTGTGTTATGTGCACATGCTAACACATTGCCTGTGAAATAAGCCTGACTGCTCGTGCGTAGCTACCAACGGGGTGAGCAGGGGTTATTTTAGAAGCGTAATCCCATTACCCGGACTAGAAGGAAGGGTCCCTACTTGGACAAGGTGGATAAGATAACTCTGTCAACGAGAGACTCAATCAAGATTTTCAATCATTTAAAGGAGGAAGAGTGTGAGTATCCAGTGGGCACAATGCAGACAACCCTAAAATGAATCCTGATGCCTATCATTAGATTACTATTTACACTTAATTAGAGATGTGTATATTAGCAGCAATAGCAAAAGGGAGGCTACTACGCTGAGGAGTTAAATAATACATGTGTTTTTCTTTTTTTGGTTTACAAAAATAGCATAGCACGAGCAGCAAAAAGAAGCACACTGCTACAGGATATTTAAATGCATCTGGAGACGATTACGCTGATCTATTATTAGAAAAGGTATTTTATTATATTTGCTAAGCACATTAAAGTGTGTTAATGTAGGAGTCTCACTCGAGTATGTGAATGAGCATTCCTTACCTTTCAATTGCTAAATTATAGGCTAGTCTCTTTTATTTCTCTTTGCACATCCAAAGTTGTTGTAGTATCACTTGTGGCGTCTGACATTGACACAGGTCATGCTGTGCTAACGGGAACTGGAAACTGTGTTTTTCTTTCTCTGAGGGGAAGATTCCCAGTGCTTTATTTGAGACGGTGGTTGCAGGTGGGGGTCACCGACGCTCATTACTTTGACCCAGAGCAAGATAGAAAAAAACACAAAAGGGAAAGTGAGGAGGAAAAGGAGGATGGAAAAAACTGAATATGCTACTTACCAGTATGCATCTGTTCTTGGCATGTAGGGCTGCTGACATTCATATCTGTGCATAGATCGCCGCCTAGTGTTGGGTCTGGATGATTGCACATTGTTGTCCTGGAAGAGTCTTCCAAGTATCACGAGATAGGTGGCTCCTCCCCTGGACTACAGTGCGCATGGGCATCCTCTCCATCCTTAGATTATTTTTCGCCATTGTGGCAGTGATGGAGTAGATACAGTAAGTGATGACCATGCTATACAGTAATTCTGAGTGCTGCAGCCGCTATAGGCGCCGGGGAGGAGGGTGGGCGATATGAATGTCAGCAGCCCTACATGCCAAGAACAGATGCATACTGGTAAGTAGCATATTCAGTTCGAGGCATGTGGGCTGCTGAATTCATATCTGTGCATAGATTATATAGCAGTCCCTCCATTAGCGGCGGCTGCCCGTGCCAGCTGCAGCAGTCTGAAAAAGAGTTTTGAGAACAGCCTGTCCTACAGCTGCCTGCTGTTTTGAGTGTACATCTGTTTGGTAAATGTATGTATAGTGGACCATGTGGCTGCTCTACATATTTCCTGCAAAGGAATGTTTCCTAGGAAAGCCATGGACGCCCCTAACTTTCGTGTTGAGTGGGCTCGTGGGGGAATCGTTAATGTGTGTTTAGCTTTTTGATAGCAAATTTGAATACATTTAACGATCCATCTGGCTATTCCTGCTTTGGAAATGGCGTTGCCCTTGTGTTGTGGAGAAAAGGCAACGAAAAGTTGTTTTGTTTTCCTAAAATTCTTTGTTCTGTCTATATAGTACATGAGGTCCCTCTTTACATCTAGTGTATGGAGCATTCTCTCTGCGACATTTTGTGGATTTGGAAAGAAAACAGGCAGTTCAATAGTTTGATTCATGTGGAACTGCGATATCACTTTGGGCATGAATTTGGGGTTGGTACGTAGTACAACTCTGTTTGCGTGAACCTGTATGAATGGCTCTTGAACGGTTAGTGCCTGGAGTTCACTAACTCTTCTTAAAGTGATTGCCACTAAGAAAGCTACTTTCCAGGTGAGGAATTGAATCTCACATGAATGGAGAGGTTCAAAAGGTGGACCCATTAAACTGGTGAGGACCACATTGAGGTTCCACACTGGTGCCTGTGGGTGTCTCGGGGGAATCACTCATTTGAGTCCCTCTAAGAAGGCTTTGATAGCAGGCACTCTGAATAAAGAGAGGTGCTGCCTGCTTTGAAGATAGGCTGCTATCGCGGTTAAATGTATACGTATGGAGCTGTATGCCAGATTGCATCGGTATAAGTGTAAGAGGTAACAGATGATGTTTTGAATGGATGCGTCCAGCGGGTTAATGTCATTGTTGTTGCAGTAAATGACGAACCTTTTCCATTTAGTCGCATAGCAAGCTCTGGTTGTGGGTCGTCTGGCCTCCTTGATGATATCCATACATTCAGGTGGCAGGTTTAGATAGCCAAACTCTAAGACTTCAGGAGCCAGATTGCCAGGTTCAGCTGTTGCGGATCTGGGTGCTGAATTTCGCCATGGTTCTGCGTTAAAAGTGCGGGTGTGATCCGCAGCCTTTGATGCGGCACCACGGAAAGTTCTAGAAAGGTGGTGTACCATGGTTGGCGTGCCCATGTGGGAGCAACTAGGATGAGTGTCAGTGAGTGTTGTCGCAGTTTGTGTGCCACTAGCGGTATTAATGGCGCTGGGGGAAAAGCGTACGCAAATGTGCCGGACCAGTTCATCCATATCGCATTGCCCTGTGACTGCGGATGTGGGAACCTGGCGGCAAAGCTTTGGCATTTTGCGTTTTCGTTTGTGGCGAATAGGTCTATCTCTGGATGACCCCACTGTTGGAAGTACAGCTGGAGTACTGACGGATGTAGCTCCCACTCGTGCATTTGGTGGCTGTGTCTGCTGAGCAGATCCGCCATCTGGTTGTCCTTGCCCGGGAGGTGTTCCACTATGAGGAATATGTTCCTCTGAATGGCCCACTTCCACATGCTCTGAGCCAGATGAGACAACTGTGGAGAGTGTGTTCCTCCCTGCTTCTGTATGTAGTACATGGCAGTCATGTTGTCCGTCCGGATCAACATGACTGTGTTGCATAAGTGTACTTTGAATGCCTTCATGGCTAGGAAGATTGCCATCAGTGCCAGAATGTTGATGTGCATCTTCTTTTGCTGTGTCGTCCATAGTCCCTGCACTGTGTAATTGAGTACAGGAGCTCCCCATCCCTGGAGAGAGGCGTCCGCCATCAGTATTATTTGCGGAACAGGCTCTTGGAACGGTCGGCCCTTGCAAAGGTTTTGTGGAGTCCACCAATGCAGAGAGTTGTATGCCCGACCGCTCACCAACACTAGGTCTGTTAATTGTCCTTGAGCCCGATTCCATTGACGTGCCAAGCACCCCTGAAGCGGGCGCATATGTAGTCTCACGTGCGGGACTATGAAAATGCAGGAGGCCATCATGCCTATCAACTGCATGAACACTCGCGCTGGAAGGGAGTGTTGAGGTTTGAACTTTGTGATCAGCAGTTGCATGCTGTTGATCCTCACTAAATTTGGCTGAGCTGTGGCTGTCAGAGTGTTTATGGTCGCGCCCAGGTACTGTCGTACGTGTGCGGGTTGAAGATGTGATTTTGGGTAATTTAGTGAGAATCCTAGACTGTGAAGAAGGTGAATGGTGAGGGACATGTGGCTGGCACATTGCTGGGCTGACTTTGCCTGAACAAGCCAGTCGTCCAGGTAAGGGAAGACGTGAATGTGCTGTCTCCGTAGATGTGCAGCCACTGTCGCTAGGCACTTGGTAAAGACCCTTGGTGCCGTTGTTACTCCGAAGGGGAGAACTTTGAACTGATAGTGGTGATCCTGAATAGTGAACCTGCTGTAGGGTGAGCATATGGAAATGCTCTGATAGAATGTAGTGGTTGAGGGGTCTCAGGTCTAGTATAGGTCTGAGAGATCCGTCCTTTTTTGGGATTAAGAAGTACAGAGAGTACACCCCTGTCCCTTGTTGGTTTACGGGCACGATTTCTATTGCACCTTTTTGCAGCATACTTAGTACCTCCTGCTGCAATAATGCCAAGTGCTCTACGGACATAGGACGGTGCTTTGGCGGTATGTTGGGTGGAGTGGACGTCAATTCTAGACAGAAACCGTACTGGATAATGTCCCTGACCCACCTGTCTGTGGTGATGGATTTCCAGACTGACAGGAACTGTTGGAGTCTCCCCCCGACAGGTGTTAGTGACGCCCTCTCCCTGCCCCCCGATCACATGTTTGTTTTTGGGGGAGGACCTGGTGTTGCCGTATCCACGTCCTCTGCCTTTGGTGCTGGATCCACGATATCCACCTCTGTTGGTTTTATCATAGTTACTTTGCGTACCCCCTTTATTGTACTGCTGCTGGGACCCCTGACCTCTAGCTGCTCCTCTATTCCCGGGGCGACGAAAGGAGCCACTACGAAACTGCTGCGACTGCAGAGCCCCCATTGATTTAGCAGTTTCAGTGTCTTTCTTAATTTTTTCGAGGGTAGTGTCAACCTCGGGGCCAAATAAAAAGTCTGGGTTGACCGGTTGATTTAAGATATTGTTCTGAATTTCAGGCTTGAAGCCTGAGATTCTTAACCATGCGTGCCTCCTCAACATGACGCTTGTGTTGATCGCCCTGGCTGCAGTGTCGGCTGCATCCAGTGCGCATTTGATGGACGCATTTGTAAGGAGTTGTCCCTCTCTGATAAGGAGCTCCGCTGCCTCTTTGTATTCATCTGGCAAGTGTTGTAGCAGTGATTCTAGTGTGTCGTAGTGTGACCTATCATAACGGGCCAGGAGTGCCTGGGTGTTGGCAATGCGCCAGATGTTTGCCGCTTGCGCTGCTATCCTTTTGCCTGATGTCTCCAGCACTTTGGACTCCTTGTCAGGGGGAGGAGCATCACCCGTTGTTTGTGAATGGGCTCGTTTGCGAGCATTAGCAACAACCATGGAGTCTAATGGTAACTGACCCCTAATGTACATAGGGTCTCCGGGTGCAGGCTTGTATTTTTTTTCGATTCTGGGGTTCAACACCTGTGCCCTGGTTGTTTCTTTAAAAATGTCTTTTGCAGGTTTTAGAACTCCCTTCAACATTGGCAGAGTTTTGATGGTTTTCTCAGAGGAGGCGAATGTGTCCACTAAGAAATCTTCTTCTACAGTGTCAGAATGGAGTTCCACTCCATGATTGGCAGCAGCCCGTTCTATAAGGGCATTAAAGGCAGCAGTGTCCTCTGTGGGAGATGTCTTTAAATTATAAAGCTGCGTATCAGGAGTATCTGGTGCGTTACTGTTAGAATGGGGAACCTCTGGTTGGCACAGGTAGGTACTTGTGACAAGCAGTGGTCCCTTCTTCTATTCAGGGCGAGAGAATTACCCCTTCAGAACAACCCCTGCTCACCCTATAGGTAGTGTGGCGCGAGCAGTCAGGGCTAAACTTCAGGGCGCTAGTCAGTGAAGCATTTATGATCACACACAGTAAACCACAACGATCCCCCACAAATGGACACCAGGCGTAAGTTGTATCAAAAATACGGATGCTTTATATAAAAGATTCTTGGTTACGCAGGCATGTACAAGACCATCAATAACGGTTGCGAAATGGAAGCCACAAGATGATAATTAGGCACTGTTCTTTTCTTTGGTAACTTCTTTGATCACGAGCGCTTCGCAGGGCTCGGTTCGAGTCGGTCCAGTCACGATGATGCGCAAGGCACCCGGGATACAGTGATACGGGGAAATCAGAACGTTGCGGACCCCGAGTCCGATAGAAAGTTCACTGTACCTGGGAACGTGCGATGTGCTTGGACGAGTCTTCGGGGGAGATGCAGGTTCTGCACCTCGTGGGTCTCCGGATCAAGAATTCAGCGGGCGGCTCTCGGTAGACAGGTGCGGCCCAGGGCCTCCGACACGGACTGTGCGGGAGGTCACTGCGGAGGGCGGCACGGTCAGACTCAGGCTGGGAGGTGAAGCGGGGCGGCCGGATACGTTACGACGTACGGGCGGCCGTCCGAGGCTGGATTTCACTTCCCCACTAGAAATCCGGCGGGAGGGCGAGAGGGCACCAAGCGCGCTCCAGTAGCAGGCAGGTGACAGGGAAGCGGGATGGCCAGACTCGATGGGTCCAGAGCGACTCAGGTAGAGCGGGGCTCACGGCGAGTGGAGGCGGCCAGGCTTCGGGGTGTCACGGCCCTAGGAGGGATGCGAAGGTGCGCAGGGCACTCCGGCGGGAGAAAGCACACGGCTCGAATTCTCAGACGAGCGGAGACACAGTGAACCCACTGGTCCTGGGGTTCAGTTCAGGGGGCAAGCTCTTCTTCCAAGCCCTTGGAGATAGTTGAAAACAAAGTGCAAAGTCTCTTTCAGTCTTTTCCTCTCCTTCCTCAGCAAGGCACCTACTGCAGGCCAGTCCCTTAGGTCAGGGAAAGTTACTCCTCCTTCAGCTTCTTCCAGGTCCTTCTAGTCGGGCAGAGTTCCTTTGTGGTTCAATCTGGATCTGATTTCATAGGAGCCAGGCTCCTACTTTTATACAGTGATTCTTTTGTTCTTTAGCGCCAGGGGGCCTGGGCCTGGCTCAGTCCAGTTTCTGGAGTACTTTGTTTTGGTGACTCTGCTCTTTCCTTTCAGCAGCAGGGCAGAGACATCAGCCGCTCCACAGGGGGCGGCGCCGGCTTTGTGGTGGCAGAGCACAGGTCTATTCAAGAGTCAGGGTGTACTCCTCCCACCCATCCTGGTGTAATATCTCTACCCACCACCTGGCAGCCAACCTGTCTCCTGGAATCCCCCAGCCCTGCTCCTGTACTGTTGCTAGGCAGAACACACACCCACAGCAGAGGCGGACTGAGATGGTCAGGCACGCAAAGGCTAACTTTCTAAAAGTAGCATTTGCAAACCCAGGATATTAAAATAACCTTTACTAAAAGATGTATTTTATTATCCCGAGTTCAGGCATACTAAACATGACTTTCTACCATGCTCTCTGAGTCTACTGGGGTCACAGCGTGGAGCGATCCCAGCAGCCCATTCTGGCCTATGGAGAGCAGGTAGCCTTCAATAGTGAAAAACGAAAATGGCTGTAATTCACTATTAAGACATGCCACACACACCAGGGCATGTCCTACCTTAGGCCTACAATGCACCCTGCGCTTAGGCCTACCAGAGGGGTGACTAACATGTAGTTAAGGGAAGGTTTAGGGACTGGTAAGTGGGGACACTTGCTCAGTCAGCGCGACGGTACCAGACCGCGCGCAGGTTCTGCAGTGGCAGACCCTAGACACATTTTACCCCGCTGCTTCGGTGGGTGGCACAACCAGTGCTGCAAGCCCACTAGCAGCATTTGGATATACAAGCCCTTGGCACCCCTGGTGCACTCTACTAGGGACTGATAGTAAACCAAATAAACCAAACGTGGAAGTCAATTCACATAATACATTTTACCATAGGGAGCACTTGCACTGTGGCACTGGATGGCAGTGGCACAGTGCCCTGAGCAGCTAACACCAACACAAAACACATTGAGGCACAGACAAAAATGGAAGGGTGACCCACGCCAATGGTGCCAGGTCTAACACGTGTCCCCTCCAGCTGAAAAGTGGGGAGAACTACCCTACCCCAGGGAGTTCTGCATCACTAAGGCGGAAAAACCTGGACAGACCGTCAGCATTGGCGTGATCTGTGCCAGGGCGATGCTCCACCGTAAAGTCCATACCCTGTAGGGAGATGGACCCCCTCAACAGTTTTGGGTTCTCACCCCTCATTTGCATCAACCATCTGAGGGGCCTGTGGTCGGTCTGAACCCGGAAGTGAGACCCAAACAAGTAGGGTCTTAGCTTCTTCAGCGCCCAGACCACAGCAAATGCTTCTCGTTCTATCGCACTCCACCTTTGTTCCCGGGGAAGTAGCCTCCTGCTAATAAAGGCTACGGGTTGGTCAAAGCCCTCCTCAGTGATCTGTGAGAGAACAGCCCCTACACCATGCTCTGATGCATCCGTCTGCACCAGGAACTCTTTGGAGAAGTCAGGAGCCAAGAGCACGGGCGCCGTGCACATGGCAGTTTTCAGTGTGTCGAAGGCTTTCTGACAGGTGTCAGTCCATATCACTTTTCTGGGCTGCTTCTTCGAAGTCAGCTCTGTCAAGGGGGCAACGATGCTGCCATACCCCTTGACAAACCTCCTGTAGTACCCGGTGAGTCCTAAAAAGGCCCTCACCTCCGTCTGGGTCTTTGGGGGCTCCCAAGCCAGGATGGTTTCAACTTTGGGCTGGAGGGGCGCCACCTGGCCGCTCCCCACTTGGTGTCCCAAGTACACCACTGAACCCTGCCCGATCTGACACTTGCTTGCCTTGATCGTGAGGCCTGCCTTGCGCAGCGCCATCAACACTTCCCAGAGATGTTGCAGGTGTTCTTCCCATGTGCCACTGAACACTGCGATGTCATCCAGGTAGGCGGCGCTGAACTCGGTCAGCCCAGCCAACACCTGGTTGACCAACCTCTGGAAGGTGGCAGGGGCATTCTTCATCCCAAAGGGCATCACCCGGAACTGGTAATGCCCATCTGGTGTAGAGAATGCGGACCTCTCTTTGGCCCCCTCAGTTAAGGCGATCTGCCAGTACCCAGACGTTAAATCAAACGTGCTGAGGTACCGTGCAGCCCCTAACCGATCGATGAGCTCATCAGCTCTGGGGATGGGGTGCGCGTCAGTCTTCGTGATGAGTTGAGTCCTCGGTAGTCCACACAGAACCGGAGTTCGGGCGTGGCACCCGGCGCTGCAGCCTTTGGGACCAAGACCACTGGGCTGGCCCAAGGACTGCTGGAGGACTCAACCACCCCTAGGGCAAGCATCCTCGAGACCTCCTCTTTGATGCAGGCTCTGACCCTGTCAGTTACCCGGTAGGCCTTGTGCTTCACAGGTAAGCTGTCTGCTGTATCTACATCATGGACGCACCAATTTGTGATACCAGGAACCAGGGAGAACAGGTCAGGGAACTGCCCCAGCAGCTGGCGACAGTCACCCTGTTGCTCAGGGGTCAGGGTGGGTGAGAGGTTAACTCCATCCACTGACCCGTCTCGCTCTGAGGCTACCAAGAGGTCAGGAAGAGGCTCGGACTCCTCTTCCGTCCCATCATCGGTGGCCAAGAGCATGCCCACTTCGGACCTCTCCAAGTGGGGCTTCAGTCGATTGACATGTAGGACCCTTAAGGGGTTCCTAGGAGACTGCAAGTTCACCAAGTAGGTGACAGAACTCTTGCGCTCCACAATCTCAAAGGGTCCGGTCCACTTGTCCTGGAGTGCACAAGGCTCCACAGGGGCCAGGACCCACACTTTTTGGCCAGGTTGAAGCTCAACCAGAGTGGCATTCTGGTCGTACCACCGCTTCATTTCCTCCTGGCTGGCTTCCAGGTTTGCCTCAGCAAGTCGCCTGAAACGCCTAGTCTGGTTCCGGAAAGCCAGCATGTAACTGTATACATTCTGGGGAGGTTTCCTGGGAGATTGCTCCCAGCCTTCCTTGACCAGACTAAGAGGTCCTCGTACTGGGTGGCCGTACAAAAGCTCAAAGGGACTGAACCCTAGAGACTTTTGTGGCACCTCGCGGTACGCAAAGAGAAGGCATGGTAAGAGGACGTCCCACTTACGCCTCATGGGTTCCTCGAGACCCATAATCATGCCCTTCAGGGTTCGGTTGAAGCGCTCAACCAACCCGTTTCCTTGGGGATGGTAAGGTGTGGTGAACTTGTAGGTTACACCACACTCTTGCCAAAGGGACTTCATATATTTCGATATGAAGTTGGTCCCCCTGTCAGACACCACCTCTAGAGGGAATCCTACTCGTGAGAAAATTCCCATCAGTGCCCGTCCCACCACGGGGGCCGTCACTGTCCTCAGAGGGATGGCTTCAGGGTACCGGGTGGCGTGGTCCACCAAGACCAGGATAAACCTGTTGCCCATGGCTGTCTTGGGGTCCAGTGGCCCCACAATGTCAATCCCCACCCGCTGGAATGGGGTACTGACCACAGGGAAAGGTTGGAGTGGAGCTCTCAGCTTCCTTCCACTCTTGCCACTTGCCTGGCAAGTCTGGCATGTCCTGCAGTGAGTGTCAGAACTCCTGCGCATTTGGGGCCAATAAAAGTGGGTGACAAGCCTTTCAAAGGTCTTGTCCTGCCCCAAATGTCCTGCTAACGGTACGTCGTGAGCCAGCCCCAGTAGGAAGGCTCTGAACTTCTGGGGTACCACCAGCGCACGGGCTGACCCAGGTTCAGCAACCTTAGGCTCTGAGTATAGGAGGTCGTTCTCCCAGTAGATCAAGTGAGTTCCGGACTGATCACCATTGGCCTGGGCTGCAGCCTGCTGCCGCATACCCTCTAGAGAGGGGCACTCTTTCTGCTCCCTGCAGAATTCCTCCCTGGTGGGGCCTCCTTCTTGCTGCCAATGGGTCAGCTCAGGCAGGTCCCCCAGTTCGGCTATCTGTTCCCCGGTAGGCTCCAGGGCATCCCCCTCAAGGTCTGCTTCCTCCTGGGCCGTGGAAACTTCAGGAGCCGGATTCCCGTGCCTCCCTGGCCCTCTCTCTAAGGCCGGTTCCTGGGCCTCTCCCTCAGGCTCCAGGGTTCCTTCAACACCCCTACCGGCTGCCATCGACCGGGTGGTCACGCACGCCCAATCAGGCAAGCCCACCATCCGCAGGTGAGTTGTCTTCTCCACCTTTTCCCAAGGGGAGCTCTCCAAATCGTTACCTAGGAGACAATCAACAGGCATGGCCTCTCTCACAGCCACTTGCAGAGTACCAGAGACCCCCCCCCACTCAAAGGGAACCTGAGCCATTGGACACTGACTCTCTGTGTTGTCGGCGTTGACAACACGGCAGAATGCGTGTGGGACAACCTGCTCTTGAGACACCAGGTGTTGCTTGACAGCAGTCACACTGGCTCCTGTATCTCTAAGAGCCCCCACCCTCTTGCCATTTATGGTCACCCACTGCCCATACTTTTGAGTATTGGGGGGCAGCTGGGCCTCAGCGACCATCTCACTGTCTCCTAATGAGACTAGGGTCATCTGTACGGGATCCCCCGCCCCTTGGACATCTATCTCCCTCCCCAAGGCTACACTATTCACCTGCTTGGGGGGTGGAGCACCAGAGGGTGCTGGTTTACCATACAGGGGGCACTTGGGATCCACGGAAATGTGCCCCAGGTTGTTACACTTGTAACATCTGAGGGGCCCTCTTTGAACAGGGTTACCTGTCGGGGCCCCGGTCTGCTTCGGGGGTGGGGGTGGCTGAGAACCTTTCCCTTGGTTCCCTTGGGAATTACTTTGGGGCCCTCTGTAGAACTCCCTCTGTTTACCCTTGTCCCCCCCACCCTTCTGCTGGGGACCCTGAACACCTTTGGCGGGGCCTCCCACGGGACCCTTGTGGACCCTGGTGCTGATCCAGCGGTCCGCCTCCTCAGCAAGCTTCCTCGGGTTGGACAGCTTGCTATCGATCAGGTGTTGGCGTAGCTCAGGAAAACAATTATCCGACAAGTGCTCCCATGCAATCAAATCAAACAGCCCTTGGTAATCATTCACTTTGCTACCCTTCACCCAACCATCCAGCGCTCTGCAAAAAAAGGTCACATATTCTACATAAGTGGTACCAGGTTTCTTGGTGCAATCCCTAAATCTCTGTCTGTACAATTCAGGAGTCAACCCATACCTTGTCATAAGAGCCTCCTTCATGTGTGGATAGGATGTGTGGACATCAGAGGGGAGGTCTAGCAGTGTGTCCCGCCCCTCACTCAGGAACCTTCCCCACAACCCCGCTCCCCAATCCTTCTCAGGGACCCGGTGGGAGGACATGGCTACTTCATAGGCCCTGAACCACTGCCCAATATCATCCTGTTTATAATATTCTCTGACTACATCTTTAGGAATGTGCACCCTTGACTCTGTTGAATTGCTGCCACCAGAGGGTGAGTTGTCTAAACTCCTGGCCTTGAGATCCAACTCCCTCATTTTTACCTCATGCTCCATGGCCAGTTTCTGCCTTTCCATCTCCATTTGTAGTTTTGCCATCTCCACCTCATGTGCTCGTGCAGCACTCCTGTCGGCCATCTCCTCGGGCGACAGGCCTCTGCTAGGCTCAAAAACACCTTCTGGGGGTATCACCTCTCGTGCATTCTCTGGAAACTTTGATTCGTGCCAGGCTCTCAGCGCCTTCACGTACTGATCCTTGGTCGTTAGTCCACTTTGCTTAATTCTGTACTTGGAGAGATATCCTTTCAGGACATCATTGGTGCACTTCCTCAGTGCCTCCTGCTCCCAATCGATGTCATCAACTCCAGAGAATATAGAGGACGCTCCGCCTCCACTGACTGAGCTAGGCATGGTTTCTTAAGGTGGAGATTCTTCTTTAGCAACAACTGTCAATCAATCTGTGGCTGCGTTATAGGTCTGCTCTACGTGGTGATCAATAATTCACTGTATGTAAATCATAAATGCAAATTCGAAATCCCACCGCTGCCACCAATGTTAGAATGGGGAACCTCTGGTTGGCACAGGTAGGTACTTGTGACAAGCAGTGGTCCCTTCTTCTATTCAGGGCGAGAGAATTACCCCTTCAGAACAACCCCTGCTCACCCTATAGGTAGTGTGGCGCGAGCAGTCAGGGCTAAACTTCAGGGCGCTAGTCAGTGAAGCATTTATGATCACACACAGTAAACCACAACGATCCCCCACAAATGGACACCAGGCGTAAGTTGTATCAAAAATACGGATGCTTTATATAAAAGATTCTTGGTTACGCAGGCATGTACAAGACCATCAATAACGGTTGCGAAATGGAAGCCACAAGATGATAATTAGGCACTGTTCTTTTCTTTGGTAACTTCTTTGATCACGAGCGCTTCGCAGGGCTCGGTTCGAGTCGGTCCAGTCACGATGATGCGCAAGGCACCCGGGATACAGTGATACGGGGAAATCAGAACGTTGCGGACCCCGAGTCCGATAGAAAGTTCACTGTACCTGGGAACGTGCGATGTGCTTGGACGAGTCTTCGGGGGAGATGCAGGTTCTGCACCTCGTGGGTCTCCGGATCAAGAATTCAGCGGGCGGCTCTCGGTAGACAGGTGCGGCCCAGGGCCTCCGACACGGACTGTGCGGGAGGTCACTGCGGAGGGCGGCACGGTCAGACTCAGGCTGGGAGGTGAAGCAGGGCGGCCGGATACGTTACGACGTACGGGCGGCCGTCCGAGGCTGGATTTCACTTCCCCACTAGAAATCCGGCGGGAGGGCGAGAGGGCACCAAGCGCGCTCCAGTAGCAGGCAGGTGACAGGGAAGCGGGACGGCCAGACTCGATGGGTCCAGAGCGACTCAGGTAGAGCGGGGCTCACGGCGAGTGGAGGCGGCCAGGCTTCGGGGTGTCACGGCCCTAGGAGGGATGCGAAGGTGCGCAGGGCACTCCGGCGGGAGAAAGCACACGGCTCGAATTCTCAGACGAGCGGAGACACAGTGAACCCACTGGTCCTGGGGTTCAGTTCAGGGGGCAAGCTCTTCTTCCAAGCCCTTGGAGATAGTTGAAAACAAAGTGCAAAGTCTCTTTCAGTCTTTTCCTCTCCTTCCTCAGCAAGGCACCTACTGCAGGCCAGTCCCTTAGGTCAGGGAAAGTTACTCCTCCTTCAGCTTCTTCCAGGTCCTTCTAGTCGGGCAGAGTTCCTTTGTGGTTCAATCTGGATCTGATTTCATAGGAGCCAGGCTCCTACTTTTATACAGTGATTCTTTTGTTCTTTAGCGCCAGGGGGCCTGGGCCTGGCTCAGTCCAGTTTCTGGAGTACTTTGTTTTGGTGACTCTGCTCTTTCCTTTCAGCAGCAGGGCAGAGACATCAGCCGCTCCACAGGGGGCGGCGCCGGCTTTGTGGTGGCAGAGCACAGGTCTATTCAAGAGTCAGGGTGTACTCCTCCCACCCATCCTGGTGTAATATCTCTACCCACCACCTGGCAGCCAACCTGTCTCCTGGAATCCCCCAGCCCTGCTCCTGTACTGTTGCTAGGCAGAACACACACCCACAGCAGAGGCGGACTGAGATGGTCAGGCACGCAAAGGCTAACTTTCTAAAAGTAGCATTTGCAAACCCAGGATATTAAAATAACCTTTACTAAAAGATGTATTTTATTATCCCGAGTTCAGGCATACTAAACATGACTTTCTACCATGCTCTCTGAGTCTACTGGGGTCACAGCGTGGAGCGATCCCAGCAGCCCATTCTGGCCTATGGAGAGCAGGTAGCCTTCAATAGTGAAAAACGAAAATGGCTGTAATTCACTATTAAGACATGCCACACACACCAGGGCATGTCCTACCTTAGGCCTACAATGCACCCTGCGCTTAGGCCTACCAGAGGGGTGACTAACATGTAGTTAAGGGAAGGTTTAGGGACTGGTAAGTGGGGACACTTGCTCAGTCAGCGCGACGGTACCAGACCGCGCGCAGGTTCTGCAGTGGCAGACCCTAGACACATTTTACCCCGCTGCTTCGGTGGGTGACACAACCAGTGCTGCAAGCCCACTAGCAGCATTTGGATATACAAGCCCTTGGCACCCCTGGTGCACTCTACTAGGGACTGATAGTAAACCAAATAAACCAAACGTGGAAGTCAATTCACATAATACATTTTACCATAGGGAGCACTTGCACTGTGGCACTGGATGGCAGTGGCACAGTGCCCTGAGCAGCTAACACCAACACAAAACACATTGAGGCACAGACAAAAATGGAAGGGTGACCCACGCCAATGGTGCCAGGTCTAACAGTTATCCTGGTCGGTGGGGTTATCCCATGCCTGATCTGGGTCTTGCATGTGATCATCAGGATCGATATCCCCAGGGTAGGTGGTATCATCCCCTATATAGTCCTCTCCGGCGTCTGCCTCTGAATGCGTAGGAGAAAAGGACGGTGGGTCCTGAAGGAAGGGTTGAAAGGTTTCATGAAGCACTGGTGCGGAACCTGCCGGCAGTTTTTGTTTCAAAGGAATCTTGTATGAGTCCAAGCCCTTCTCTGGTGTGATTTTCCGCTTGCGGAGCATCAGCCTACCAGTGTCGGCGTCGATAAAGTGTGCCTGTGAAGGCTCGATATCGATTTGTCCAGTGGATAGTGACTGTGTTTGGTGGACACGTGTCCGAATTTCGAACATTTTTGGTGCCTTGGGCGGCGGCAATCCAAATGTGATGTGCGCCGGCGCCGAGTGTGATTTTGCGGCCTTGTGCGTTTCGGGACCCGACGTAGGTTGGAGGGTTGCCCGGTCCCTGATGCGTTGCAACGACGCTGAGACCTGTGGCAAGGGGAACGCAGATGGCGCTTTGGAACCGATAGGCACCTTGGAGGCAGGCGTAGAAGCGGTATCCGACTTATTTCCAGTCTTTGGGTCGTCGATCCGAAGGTAGGTATCGACGCTCGTAGGAGCCGATGATTTGGCAGGCGCCGCACCCTTCGATGTCGACGCAGACGGATCGACCACCTTGACCTTGGTGGGCTGGGCCGTAATCTTTGGTGCCATAGGCCGAGGCCCTTGTGGGGACCGAGGGCCTTCTTCTTTGGCTCGGCGCCGGGACCTGTCGCGGTGAGCTCGGCACCGAAATCTCTTTTGGTGCGTTCGGTGCCGATGACCTGTGCCGGCGTCGAAGGAGTGGAGGGCTTCGAGGCCTTCGATCCGATCGCAACTTGTTTCACTTTCGGTTTCGATGTAACCGGAGCGACGGACGGTTTCGCTGAAGGAAATCCAGTCGTCTTCGATATTAATGGCTCCTGTGAAATGTTCGAGGCCGGGCCTTGAGGCGGGGCCGAAGAACCGTGTGACTGATCTCAGGTAAGGCCCGCAGGCGATCCCTCGACCTGAGCCTTATGACGACGTTGTCTCTCGGCCTCCGTATCGACAGGTTGGCCTAGCTCTTCGCTGGAGCTATCTTCCTCGGCCCCAAGGGCCTCATTGTAGTCTCCTACCTCTTCGACGACGTCTTCGTCCTCAAAGATCACCTCATCATCGTCTTCCGATCGGGAGTCATGTTCGGAAGCGTGGCTGGAGTCTATGTCTTCTACGCTCTCTGCTTCTTCGTCCTCGGTGCTGAAGATGTTGGCCGGGGCAGGCGCCGATTGCTGTGCCTCCAATCTCGCTGCCCGTCGATTCCGCAGTCTTCTTCGAGCGGAACCGGGCGCAGGCCATACATTTCGACTCATCATGATCCGGTGAGAGACATTTGTTGCACACCGGATGGACATCGACGTGTGGGTATTTCGCATGGCATAAAGGACATCTCTTGAAGGGAGTCCTCGATTCCATCGTCGATCGGAGTTCGATGTTCGGACCGAATCGGATCCGAAAAGCGTGAAGAAGGTGCTAAAACACAAAATAAACTGGTCGATACCGAACGGGAACAATACCGACGAGGTCTAAAGGCCTTTTGGCCTTAAACTAAAGTTTCCGAACTTGAGCTAAGATAAGCACATCCGAACCCAATGGCGGAAAAAAACAATCTAAGGATGGAGAGGATGCCCATGCGCACTGTAGTCCAGGGGAGGAGCCACCTATCTCGTGATACTTCGAAGACTCTTCCAGGACAACAATGTGCAATCATCCGGACCCAACACTAGGCGGCGATCTATGCACAGATATGAATTCAGCAGCCCACATGCCTCGAACTGTGGCAAAGCAGGGGTGAAATAGAACCTGCAAGAGTAAGATACAAGGGCAGGGAATGTCTGCTTATGGATGATGGAGGCATGAGGTGGAATCAAGACTATGGAGCCTTTGTACTTGAACCTTCTATAGCGCCGGTCATGTTTTCTGAGCAAAGCTTTGGGCCCCTGCACTTATTCTTGTACAAATTAAGCACTGTGCGCCATTTCATACTGTAGTTCATCTCACTGCAGGCTCTGGGAAGCCCAAGCACCCTCCTCCCATATCTAGGTCACTGCTTGTGGAAGGCAGCGTACACTTGTATTCAGGCTGCCTAACTTATAAAGCGCTTTATCCTCCAACAATCCCATTTCAGAGAGTGACGAAACCACAAGGTGTAGGTGGCTGGTGTAAACTACTAGCAAGCTTTGGTTTCTGCCTTGTATGTCACAAAGGACGGAGTCTTGTGCTCTGAAAAACTGCTTTTCTGACATTTGCCTTAGGTTGTTGCACTCCCTTCCATCTTCCTGAAGACTTAGTCCCACTCCTATGGTTTTCTGCAAAGAGCTGTATACTTTTCGTTTTAATACACAATTCTTATAAGTGCTTCTGCCCTCTATTCGAGCTGCTCAGTTATTTTGTTTAGGGCTTCATCTTTTCAAATCCAGTCCTATCATTCTATCTCTACTCCAATCTTGACTACACATGGATGAAATCAAGAAAACAAATAAAACACAACTAATGTCCAAGAAAGAAAAATTGTACTAACCTACTAATATTAGGCTCATTCCCTCGTCAGGGGTCCTAAGCGCTATATAAATAAATGTACAATTACAATCTTTTGAATTGTAATTTCTATGTTGTCTGGGGTACGGACATTTGTGTTTCCCTGCATTGCTGCGTGTGCTCTGCTAGCCTAACCGGCAAGGTTTGAGCATTGCAAACTTTAAAGAAACGTCCTACTGACCTGCAGCTTGGAGTGTATGACCGCCAGCGGGTGTCCAGCTTCGTCCCGGGGGTAGTCCACCCTTTCTTGCACTTCGTATGCTTCCATTTCGAAAGCGGGGAACTCTGCACCTGGCGTGGAGAGAGAGGACAAGGTGGTGAGGTAGATGCATGGACACAGGGGTGAGGGCGAGTGAGACACATGAGGAATCAGGACACAAGGCTACGAGATCGACCCTATGCAGAGGTGTGAGAGAGAGAGAGATGCGTGAAATCCTGGGCTACACTTTGAGGCTAATATCTGGGGACATGGAATGGGGAGCTCCAGACTGCCAAGAACATGACCACACTGTAACTGGGACTCACAGAAAACCAGAAGAGTGGTAACTCTGGAACAAGGAAGATTCAGAGAAAATATGGAAGAGTGCGGGTGTAATGGGTTTGTATTTACTATTCTCTTATTAGAATGTTCTTCGTGCTGTGTTCTGTTTGCCCTGCGCATGGAGTGTGCGTCCTTAGGAGTTCAGTCAACTGCGGTCAGTTCTGAGTTGGATCCTGAGAGTGCGCCGCTCCTTGCCGTGACTGAAGCTGTATGTCATAAACGAGACTTTAAATATAGAAATACTTCTCCTTCGTGGTGTCTCTCAACTTACCACAGCTGAGTGTGACTCATTGAGATCAGGACTAGACTATGATGGACATCCATGGGGGACCGAGAGGAATGGCAAGTGTTACAGAGGGACGCGCCACACACCTCTGAGGGAGATATATGTAAACATGGAAGTGCAGTGAGTTTGACACCCTAAAGGTAAGTATGAGGCTGTGGTGGACGCATTGCGGAGACCTGTCAGAGAAAATCGAGTTCACGCTCATTCTCAAATCTCATCAAAAAGCTTTAAAATACTTTAATACACACCTCAAATATGGTGACAGACGTTAACAAGGGTCACGACAGAGTAGCATTGATGCCCACCCAAGGAAATGGGAAGTCCAAGACGATACTTTTAGTACTCCTTGTATTGAGACTCTAATGGTGCTTAGCCTGAGCACATTCCGCCAGTCTACCATTCTGCCATGTATTCGTCACCCATCAAACCCCATGTAGATGTGCCAGAAGGGCAAACATATTTAGATCAAACTGTGATAGTACATATGGCAACATACTGAATACGTATGTTTAGGTAGTACAATATGGTTATTCTAAGCTTGGCCATAAATATAATAATCACTTGTATAGCTTTTTATAAACAAGGCAAATGGTGAATTAATAGTTGGCCATTTCCTTCTTCTGACAGCCAACATGTTTGATCCTTGTTCACAGGACTTTAAAAAGGCTCAGTTGGCTAGTAAGGGCATTTTTACTTAGTACATGTTAGAAAATTCTATTTCCAAGTGCAGAAATGACTATGAAACGGAATCTGTCTGTATATAGTTTAGGAATCCATTCTACTGAAACTACAGCAATGTAGATACGTGTACCATGCCTCTATGTGGTGGACAGGTAGCAATGATAAGTACTTAAAGGGTGCAAGAAGACTCATGTTTAAATAATACTAGGAAAGTGATGTACTAGAAGCCAGGTTAATCCAATTCCACGTATGAACAGTGTGGACACAATTATGTTATCTCCAGCACTAGCCAAAGATGCTATTAAGGCAACACTATTAAGGCACCAGTTCTGGTTCATCTTCACAGGTTGTTAATTAAGCAACAAGTTCCATTTAAACCCATGCGTAGTGTACTTGGGGCATGGCAATGTCTTTGGTTTCAAACTTCTTTTTCAATTCATTTAACGCAGGGCCCCCGCCTGCTGACAATGTCTGAGATAGTCCTACTGTAGGACTTTTCCACAACTCTTGACAGTTTTTATCTGTGTTGTTCTTAAGCAGTGTCCTATACCATGAAAAACCTGATCACACTACTTTATGTCAATAGTCATAAAGGAATAGAGACTTGGTAGTGATCAATATTTTCAGTCGGCCCTTGTTTTTTTTGGCCGAGTAGATTGTTTCATGCATTCAACACCACTTTTAAACCTGATGTCGCCCCTGACTGTTGGCTAAAATTCAAGACTCCATAGCCGTACATTTGACAAACGTTTGGTGACCCTCAATCCAATGATCCCTAGTCGGATGGTACAGATGATGTGTTCAATGCACTTCACTTAAATGGAGCATACTTAAATGGAGCATACAGAATAAAAAGAGTAAGATGGCAGTCCTGTGATGATATGTAGTCAACCCAATGAGCCTGAAGCTCTACCTCCAAGCCGCAGCCGCTGGAGGTAAGAGCGGTGAGGCTTTGAGGGGATTTCGAGAGACGACCTTGAGGTAAAATGTATTATTTATTAAATTTTTGCTTGTGGTCGTCTCTCGAAATCCCACCACACCGCTATTACCTGCGGCGGCTGAGATAATCATCCCTTAATACACCACGCTCAAGCCTATTAATCCGTTCACCATACTTGCATGCAGAAGCTGTGATTTAGGAAGAATCATATCTTGGGAAAGCCATTCTCAGTTCTGGTGCCGACTATTTAAAATGGCCTCCTGACAGGTCGCAGTTTACCATTTTGCATTCAGGATGCTGTTCGAAAACTGTTCGCTTTCTTGTAGTTATACATACGTGCCTAGTCCCTCTTCTTTTTAAGACAACTTTACTTACATTCTCTGTTGTCCGTGCCACAACACTTCTTAAGAGCGTATGACAACTTTACAAAAGTCCTGTACACAACATGGTATTATGAGGGCTCAGGGGAACTGAACGGTGTGAGAAAAGTTTGTTCATCCTAAAAGAAGCATACCTCACACTGGCCTCTGCCAATGCCAATGTTTTCACTGCGCATCACACATATACTCATGTTTCACCAATCTCTACTCAAAACGTAACCTCTAGTTACATCCGTGTTGCTGCCAAAATACTGTAGTTAAAAGATCACCCGACGTGAATTTGGCTTATACTCCAGGTGATATTCAAACCAATACCGACTCAGCACCCTGCAACACGGTATTGAAGAAGAAAATATTTGCATGCATCACCTGGCATCTGGAAATATACAAGTAACCAAGATGCTCACATGGTGCCCCTTTATAAAGCACCCTAATAAAACTGGATTAAAAAAGGACCCATGATTACAGGTTTAACCAATCCAAGGAGAGTGACAATGGATTTGTATCTTGCCTATCCACGTTTGCATACAACCTCTGACCTGTGGGACAGAAATGTGAAGAGGAATGCAGGTTATAAAAGAATGAGTCTCTTAACCTACTAACCAACGGAGAATGATGCATGTTGGGAAAGAGTGAGTACCTACCCAACCAATTAGGAGATATTAATGATTGGGGGCCGGTATCAGTCAATATCTAGTTTGACTGAGAAATGTGCATATATTTCAAAATTTGAATTAGGTCGAGTTCAGTGCCCCAAAAGTGTAATTACAAATCTTGGCTTCTGGGTGGATAACAATTTGTCCATACAAGATTAGGTTTCTTCTCTTCTTTTTGTGATTACTGTTCCAGCACCTTGCAATTGTTTAAAGAAGTGTTCAAGTGGCTTCCGATAAAGTCTAGGAGAACTTTGATCCAGGCCCACATTATGAGTCTCCTGGATTATGGAAATGCTCTTCTAGCAGCGGCTAACTACACCTTTCTTTCCAAATTACAGGTGGTATAAATTACGGTGGCTCATCTTCTCTATGAACTTTCTCCTGGCTCCCCCAAAATTTGGAGTGGTGCACTACCCAGGTGGTCTTTTCAATACATTTTGTTCACTTGTTTTTGTTGTATCAAAATCAATCCTTTATTTTCAATGTCATCCGACAATACAAAGTTCCAGCCAACGCGTTTCGTTCATTAAGCAATGAACTTCTTCAGGGCGATTGTAGTTGCTGGGACGGTGAAGAGAAATATGCTTCCTGTCGCCGTGTTTTGTGATAGGCGTGATGCGAGCTAGCTCAAGTATGCTCGTGGTGTTCGTAAAAAGAAGCGTCTGTCTGGCAGGTGTGAAAAATTGCAAAACTACACCAGGTGTGACCTCCTTCATAAGGGCCAGGATCCATAGTTCTGTGGTGCAGTACGCCTGGGCCAATCTCGATCCGGTCAGTGAGCCTCTCCTACCTCCTAGCTAGGCACATTCGGTAATGTCCGAGTAGAAATCTGAGGTCCAAGGAAAAAGCCTTTTTAATAAGTCATTGCCACATCTGAACCTCTAGGTTTGGTGGTCAATCATTATCCTACCTAGCCCCTTATCCTTAGAGAGCGTTCCTCGCCATAGTCCATCTTTTTCTGATTTTGAAAGGTTTAAAAAAAACCTGCTGAAAACCTGTCTTTTCTGTATTTTTTACTTTCCTTTTTGTTCACTGGAGCGCGGAGATACTCTTTTGGGAGTAAGTCACATGCGCTATATAAGCTTTAGCATAACATAAAATAATACACTGAACACATTTTGAAAATCCAATTCAACATTAAAAAAAAAGATATGTGGTCATTGATTCTCCAAATTTACCGTCGATTTTGACCTCATGTGCCTCACTCAATCTTTTTTTTTTTCCTTACACGGCCAATTTTGTTCCGCTTTTTTTTGGATCTATTGTCTGTAGTCTCTACTAACAGAAATAAGGCTGTCACCTCATTCAGATTTATTTTTAAATGAATGAATGAGTGCCTACAAATTCTAAAATCAAACAAGTAGACTGAGTAAAGACACCAGGGGTAGAAGCCACTGTCTTTACTCGTAATGCCTTGATTCCGAGAGATGAAGTAATATCCTACGATTCCGCATCCAACTGGTTAGCTTTCTCACGTAAAATGTAGATCTAAATGTAAAACCCTGCACAAGCCTCAATATTTAACCTTTCCCTACCAACTGAACAAACTGGGACTTACTGACCACGCAGGAATAATCTAACCTATTTAGGAGACCTAAATGTGTGGTTGGACAATCCATCAGGGGCAATATTCGATTTCAAAGACTGATTTGAAATCTTTATCATGCAGCTACTGTCCAAATAATTGTAGTTGGAGAGCCCATTCCACTGATCAGGACTGATCATTTAACCATATCCTTTTATATCGACTTCCCTGCCATGGCTAGTGTCTCTTCATTAACAAGATACTGTAACCATACCTCTTCTGACTCAATTGCCTCAGAGGTAATAAATAACTCCAGAGAAAGAGAACAGAAACCAGTCTAGTTTGATCGCAAGGCCTTTGAACCCACTGTCAACCAATCTCGATACGGGGTATTAGACAGCATTATTCCTTTACATGAGAAGAAATTCACTTAGTAAATATAACCTATAACTTGCTGCAGACCTGGAAAAACTTAAGCTACCACCATTACAACATGAGAGGCAATGAAGTAAAACCTATTATTTAGCCCTCAAAAAGTCTTATTTAATAAAAGCCAACACATACAGGGATCCTATCCCAGAAGCAAAGTGTGGTTCAAAAGGCGGTTAAAGCAAGCAAATAGATTAACCAAAGAACTAAACAGAACCATTGATGACTTACAGCCGCCTTTCATAACCAAAAGTAAAGTGAAGACTTCAGATAGACTATGCAAAATCTTACCGCAATTTCCAAAAGAAAAATATAAACACCATCAAGACCATTATACATGAGACCGTATCTAAACTAACAAAGTGTTGTAGATTGCGGCCTGGAAAACCACACTACCAATCAAGAAATGTCATTTATTTCTGAAGAGTCACTAATGGAGGCTATCAATAAAAGTCCCCCTTCCAGCTCTCCTCTGAATCTCTGCCTTTTGCTAAATGAAGAACACTTATCCATAAACAGCTCCCAGGCGTCAAAATTGATTCCTGTCTCTTGGAGTACTGGGCAAGGCTCTTGGAAAAAGTAGTGTTCTCTCAAATTCAGAGCTATGTGGAAGAAAATGGTATACCAGACTCTTTCCATGCAGGCTTTTGTCCAAGGAGCAAGGAGCTAGTTTTGTTCTCAGTACTCAATCTGCACTGACCTGCAGAAAGTGTTGGTGTCTGTGCATTAGCCATTTTTCACCTATCTGCTGCCTTCGATAAAACTGTTCCTATTAACAGACTCGTAAATGCAGGCATCAAAGGGTCTGTATCAAGCGGATGGATCTCATATTGGACATAACTGTATCAATCAGTGACACTACTTGCGTTCAAGCCTAAACACAAAGCTCACATTTGAAGTGTCTCTCAGGTGTCAATACCTTCCCCAACCTTTTATTCATCTATAAAAACTGATATGCATCTGCTGGCAAAAGATCTCAATCAAAATGGAGCTAGGTTTTACATGAACGCAGAAGATACCCAATGGATCTTTGGTTTGTCCTGCACCACCGAGAACTCATCCACTCTGGTAGAAACATGCACTTGACCCACTGGTAAAATCAGGCAAATTTAATTAAATTAAATCCAACTGACAGTAAATTTCTGATTACCACTCAGGGTCTATGACTTCAAAAGACTTAACCTAACCATTTATTATAGACCCACCTCCCATACCAGGTACCAATGACCAAAATGTCCCGCTTTAACTTAGACCTGGATACTCTGACGCAAACATAATTCATGTTCCTTTTTTAAATCGAAGAAACTTTGAACAATCTTCCCTTTCATGAAAATGCGGTTTCATGTTCCAGGGAGTGCAATTTATATTGTTCCCCAGAGAAAATGTTGAAAAACTGCAGCTGATCTAAAGTGCAGCGGCTCATTTAATCGTTAGCATCCCCAGGTCAGCTCATCTTGACCCTATTTTAATGCAGTTGCATTGGTTACCTATAAGGCATAGGGTCAAGCTTAAGGAAATGGTTGCAGTTTACCTACCGAAGATACCCTGATTTCAGGGCCTGTAAAATGTACTTGCCACATACTCTCAAGATCATTAAGGTCTACTCAGAGGCTTTTGTTGTCTATCCCCAGAGCTACAACATTCATCTTTAGTGACAGATGAATTTCTGTTGCTGCAGTGCTGGGTAAGGTTGTCAGAGATGATTTCCTTTGATTGCTTGCACTTCACTTTTTGATTCCAATTCATGCTAAAATCTCCAATAAGGGACTGCTTTCTGAGGATAGGATCTGATCAGCCATAAGCTCCATAAGTTTGCCTTCAGTTATATCCTTACCTGGAGGGAAATATTGAACGCTCAAGCTAGGATGCAAGGCACTGTTGTTAGGGATGGTCACTGTGAGACATTTGAAGAAAATGAGTGAGTTCTGATGTAGCAGCAGAATGGGTGTTCTTTACATATACATACAATATACTACCTGTCTTATCAGGACCGTCCTTGCATAGACAGACTTGCGGAAGTAGGGAGTTAACTATGGGTTGGGATGCAGAGCTGAATTAGGTGGCTATGAGCTTAAGAGCAGAGGATCTGCAGTCCATGAGATTGCACTTGATTTGCTTGTATTCAGTTATTATGAGTGGATCGCTACTAGTATTTTCTGGACTTGCCCTTTCTGCAGGATCTTCTTCATACTTTGTTGCCATCCTCCTCCTATGCTTGCCGAATTAGCTTTTGCTGGACTTAGGACTCTATGTATGTTACCACTACTAACCAGTGCTAAAGTGCTTGTGCTTTCTCCTCTAAACATGGTAACAATGGCTTATACCAAATTGGCATATTTAATTTACTTATAAATTCTTAGTAAAGTGGCAGTACATTTTTAAATGTTTTAATTTAAAAAGTTTTATGTAAAGCGAACATGACCCTAGTGGGTATCAGAGCCCTTTACATAAGAGTTGAGGAACCCAAAAAGCAGTGATATAAAGCAATAACAGCCGATATAATGATATAAAGCAATTATATAAAGCAATAACAGCCGGTAAAAAATGACAACAAAATGATGGAGAAGTGTGGCTCAATGAGTGGAGAAGTGTGGCTCAATGATTAGAGCGGCAGACCCTGATGCAGAGGTCTAGCCCGGGACCAGGGTTCAATTCCCCGCCTCGGCGGGTCTTGGGCTCAAAAATTCCACGGACCTGATAATTCTCGCCTCGGTGCCATTCCAATCATGGAGTCCCACTCTGCAACTCTGGGCAATAGCTTGCTTAATCTCCACAACGGCCCCCACAACGCTAAGGATGCCTGGCCTCCACCTTGGGGGTGCCCAGGAGTGGACGCCTCACAGGGAAAGCCAGGATGGGTTCCACAGCGGTATTCGTACAAGCGCCTTGAGACCCTTGCGGGTGAGTAGTGCGCTATACAAGTATCAATTTACATTTACATTTACATAAAAGAGGCAAGCAATGGGGATACAGTTGCCAATTAATAAAAGGTACATGATAGGGGACAAAAGGGCAAAAGTTTCTAGCTCAGCACGGTATTTATCAGTAATGTTTTCATTTCCCTTTTGAAGGCAAGTGTAGAAAGAATCAGTCTAGTTCCCGGAGGAAGGGAGTTCCAAATTCTCGGGTCAATACCTGAGAAAGTACGATCACAGGTTTTCAGTTTTTTAAATTTCTTTGGCTTGAGAAGCAAGGCGCTGGAGCTCCTTGAGGAACGGGCACCGCCCGACAGTTCGAGCTTATTTGCCAGGTACAGAGGAGTGTTGAAATGCAGTGCTTTACGAGTCATACATGCAAATTAGTATTCGAGTCCTTGCCTCAAACGGAAGACAGTTTAGAGATTTCAGGTCAGGAGAAATGTGGTTGGATTTCTTGGAACCAGCTTAGCCACCGCATGCAGGGATGCTCTGAGGGGGGCTAATCCGTATCTCGGTAGTCCGCAGAATGTGGCACTACCGTATTCCAACAGTGAGATGACTAACACTTGCACCCCCGCTTTGAAGTCATCATGGAGAAGGAAGGGTTTAAGTTTCCTGAGGATGCTCAGTTGGAAATACGCTCCTTTGTAAGATGTGATCTTGCATGTTTAGGGTCTTATCCAGCACTTTTCCTAGGGATTTCGTAGAGTCAATGATGTGAGGTGTGCAGTTGAGAGCAGAGAGGTTTTTCACATACTTCTCCACAATGGGGGTTTGCTTGGACAGCGAGATAAGTAGGAATTCCGTTTTGAGGGCGTTAAGTTTGAGGTGGATGGAGGTTAACCAAATTTGGGTTTTGAGCAGGGTTGCATTGAGTATCATAATATCTTTAGGGGAAGAGATTTTCATGTACAATTGGGTGTCCTCTGCATACTTGTGATATTAGATGTTAGAGGCTTTGAGGACTGCAGTAAGAGATTCAATGAATAGATTGGAAAGCGTGGGAGAGAGAAAGGACCCTTGCGGCACCCCCATAGTGCAGGGACTGGAGTTGGATAGAGTTTGATTGGATTTGACTCTCTGCGTTCTGTGACTGAGAAAGAAGAGAATGTTGAAGATGGATGTGTTGTTGAGGGGTGTTAATTGACTCCAAGAGGCATTGTTTTTAGGCGAGCGAGAGGGCACAGTGAGAGGCAGGGCTGGTAAGGAGAAGTCTAGAGCGAGAGATATATTGATCTGGGTAGACATTAGGTCCGATACAATCTTGCTCGACTTTTCAAGGAAGAAGTCGGGAAATTCATCGCAGTTTGGCTGAGGGCAGGAGATGTGAGGAGATTGGTTAGGCGTGTAATTGGCTTGTAACTTAATCAGTTCAAACAGCCTTTTGGGTCTATTTTTAGCTTTGTCCAGTTGGGATTTGAAGATGGTCGCTTTCGCCGATCTGATGTGCTTGTTGTCACTACTCCTTTTAGTCTTAGAAGCTTAAGGAGATCAATAGATGGAGAAGATCTCCAGGAATGTTCTATTAGTCTCAGGTTGCGTCTATCTGCATTTAGGCTGTCATTGAACCATGGTTTGGAGTCTTTGATGGACTTATTTTTAGTTGAAGGGAGGCAATTGCATTCAGGGTAGTCAAAATGGAGTTGTTGTAGTTTTCAGTGAGTTCGTGAACGTCGGACATGCAAGTAGGCGGTGGGAGGGACAGATTGCAGTGAGAAATGAGCTCATTTACGTTTGTGTTATGCAGCGATCTTTTCCAGTGTTTTTGTTTTAAAGGTTGCCCTCTTTTGGAGGTCCAACTTTCTAGGATTCGGAAGGTGATATAGTGGTGATCTGACCAGTCACATGGGTCAACAGATTCAAGCTGAATGGAGTTGAGATTGGAGATGATTAGATCAAGTGTCGCGCCTAAGTTGTGCGTTTGGGTATCACAGAATTGAATTAGGTTGAGGTCAGCTAGGACGTTTTTGAGACTGATCACCGCCTGTTCATTCGGGTAATTCCGGTGAAGATTGAAGTCACCAAGGAAGATCTGGGGGCTGTGGAGACCCAGGTTGGACGAGATGGTTTCCAGTGGGAGGTTATCACCAGGAGGATGGTAAAAAACGGGCAGGTTTCATAGTGCTCTATGTTTCCTGATGATGTCTATGCACATATATTCACAGGATGAGAGAGTTGCAGAGGGGGACTGACTTGCTGAGAGACTGTTGTGGTAAATACAGGCTATGCCCCCTCTCGTTCTCTTAACTCGGTCGCGTCTAATAATGTTGTAGCAAGGATGGATTAGGATGTCAAGGATAGGATCTGAGGAGTCATTAAGCCAGGTTTCAGTAAGGATTAGGAGGTCTAATTCCTGATCTAGGATAAGAACAGCAAGGTCCGCAGAATGTTTCACAGCAGATCTACAGTTAAGCAACATGCATTTCAGGTGTGATTTGAGGTCAGTGGTAGAAGGCTGAGTAATTGGGATTTGCATGAGGTTAGCAGTGTTTAAGGCATTAGCATTGTGTCTGGGCACTCTGTGTGGGTTAGATGGAATGGATTGTATAGCCTCAGCTATGATTTTCTTGTGATTAATAGCTCCAGGAGGGTTTAGAGGGGCAGTTTGAGTTGTTTCATGAAAGACTTGTTTGACCGATAGAGAGGAGTTGTAGTCTCGTAGGAGGGAGAGAATGCCCAGTTCAGATAAGTGATTCTTGGATCTAATGAGTCTAGATAGGGTGTTAGGGTAGGGAGAAGTACTCCAGTTCTGGACAGGTGTTTTCTGCCCCTGATCGATCGATAGCATAGCGGAAGGAGTTGGTGTTTTTGGGTATTGGTTGTTTATTTGCAGTATCCACTTCGAAGTCTTGTCAGAAGATAGGTCACGGGCCAGCTCCGAGGTGATGTTTATGAGTTTTTTGTATGTTAGTTTTGAGTTTTAGATGCTCCAGATTTATTTGGTTAAGCCTAGAGGCGGGCCCAGATTGGAGATCATAACTATTGGGCAGTGGAGATGGCGGGCCGTCCGCAGAGGAGGATTTACCAAGCTGTTGGTCAGAAGGGAGCTGCAGGGGGAGCCTGAATTGGAGCAAGTGAGGAGCAAGGGTGGAGGGGGACAAAGGTTCAAGGGATGAGGATTAGCAGAGGTGTGAGGTCCCTTGCTGTTAAAGTGTTTAGGGAAAGCTGCCATCTGAGTGGAGAGTGGGAGAGCTTGCCGTGGAAAAATAGGATTATCTAGGCGAGAGACAGGAGGAAGGGGAGAGAAGGAAGTGTTACAGAGGTAATCAGGGCTATGGCTATCGTTTGATCTAGCCATCAGGGAGTGGATGTAGTCCAGTCTGGGTGGTCGGGAGATGGAGGGCGAGTCCGTGCAACCAAGCTGTGGAGACACTATGTCCATATGGGTGTTGTTCAATGTAGGAGGGGAAGTCAACAGGTGACTGTGGCTCATTAAAGAGAGTTCATGGAAGTCCTGAGGGATGGTTAGTGGCTAGCATCCCTAGAGTAATTAAGAGTATTACTTTGCTCAAGAGATTTGTTGAAGGAGGAGAAGCTGTCATCATAGATACCCAGATTCTGATCGGAGGCTTGTATGAGGATAGTCCCATTGTTGTAAATGGATATGATGGCATTCGCTCTGTATGTGGGTGAAGGCACAGCCATTAGTCTTAGGCCATGTGTAAGTTTCTTAGCCGAGACGATTTTGAGTGAAGAATGGAACGCAATTTTACATGTCCTAGTAGTGAAAAACTCTTACATTCGTTTTTCCCTACTGCAAGGCCTATCTCGACAACAGGATAACACTGAAGTTGCCTTGTTACATTTTATAAGTGCTATTTCAAACTACAAAGATATAACCAGTTTATGTTTGGTGTCTATGGAATCTAAATGTATTATCAAATCATGAAAATATCTGGAGCATACAAAAACCTGGAAAGCATGCATAATATTAATCGCAAGCGTTTAGGGCCAAAGTTTGTGAAAGTGGGGTGAGACGAACATGCCTTATAATACTCAAGTAGATTGTGATAGCGTACACTGTTCTTGTGCGTGAAAAAGACTCATGCAGAATCATGCTTTGCAGAAACCTTTCGCTAACCTGTCATTTAAGTTAGTCCAGGAAAGCCGTCCTCTGATATAGTTCTTTCTGATTGTCTCTTCACGGTGTGTGAAGAACTACAACGGCTGTAACGGACTCTTCAAGGGATGCTGTCTGACACCCAGAATAGTCACTGTCTTGTCTCTTGCCCTTCTTCAGGGTTCCTAGTGTGTGTTTACTTCAAATTCCCTCATTTGCCACACAGACATGGGCTGTCTCGGTATAACACAACCTTCGTTTAAGGAGAATGCTGTAAGTCCCACTCTTTTTACTGTGGTTTCTGTGAAATGGTGGAACTGATATCAGACAGCTGACATCACTAGCAGTAAATTGTGCATAGTTTGTTTTGAGGGGTATTTATTAGAGAGCTGAAAAACACTTGCATTTGACAAAGGTCTTCAGAAAATTAGTGTTGAAGTAATTGAGTACTATTGAACAAAGTTCACTAAAGACGTACAACCAAATGATTTTGAAGAGGATTGCTTGTATATTCGGACAGCAAGAACTCAATGCAAGTTATTTAATGTGCGATCAAGCGCAGAAGGAAACAAAGGGTGAAGATAAATGACATGTTGACTTTTCAAATTATTTTTGCCTTGGACAGAACTTTCAGTTCTGTGGTTTGCAATGAGTAACTCCACCCTCTTTCACTCAAATAACACTGTTCCCTGATGGAGACCACAGTGCTTCATATTATGGAGATTACTTTAAAAGGACAGGGTTCCTGGAGATTTACTACAGGACAAATACCAACATTTTGAGCAATGTCTTTAATTTTAGTAAATGAGATTTAGTACTTAAGGTCACAGGTCGAGTGTTCATGTAAAGCTGCAAATGTATCTACAGAGCTGTGCCATACCTTACCCTGGTTATAGAGATCCATGAAGTCCAAGCACCATTTCACCAGGGCTCTCATGCGATTGAGGATGTTGGCTTTCACCACACCCTGTGGCTGAGGTCCCACTTCCAGCGCTATGCATGAAACAGAATAGAAACATTGAGCGTTGTTGAAAGAAAAAAAATGCAAAAATTGTTCAGCGTTTATTCCACACCACCAAACTCTCCTTTATAGTTCTTAAGCATTTGCACCAAGGTCCAAGGAAGAGGCAGGAGGTGCTGCTTCTAGGAATTCGAACAAAAACACAGACTAACAGCAGAAACTTAGGAAATGAATCTTCAAAAGTTCAATGAAGCTCAAAGGCTCCTTCTGAAGGAATCCAAAAGTCATGAAAGGAAGGTGCTACCTATCCTGTAAGCATCTATTAGTAGTGCTGTAGATTCACGTACTCTGCAAAGTCCTGCCATCAAGCATTGGGCTGGAACATTACAATTTGTTTTTCTGTTGATGCATTAGTGGCAATGTCAGTGCATCTCAATCTTTTCCCGCCCTGCTGAGTGACCGTGAAGCATTCAGCCGGGTGACCGGCTTCAATATAAATACCCATAAAGCACAGGTACTGAGCCTCACTCTTTCTAATCAATTGGGCCAAACACCACGTGCAGTAACTAGGAGTTAAGATCTACTCTACCGCCGACAGACTGGCTACCCAAACCTACTGTGAATTCCTAGTAACCACTCAAAGGGACTTGCAGTCATGGCTACTGGGTGTTCTGTCCTGGCTGGACAGAATTGCAGTTATTAAAATTACGCTTCTGCCCAGTGCTTAATTTGTTGTGAAAAAAAGTGCCAGGGCTCTTGTCAGGAGGCCACTGCATTCTTCACCACACACTACCCCTGCAATGCTGCCAATGATAGTAACAACACAACTACTAATCAACACACTCCTACAAGTATAACAGTTCTGACTATTGGAGATGCCCAGAGCTAAGAGAATGGTTTGGGTTGCAGGTATTACTCATTTTAAATGTATATTCAGTTAATAATTAACTGTTTTTGTAGTCATCTCTAAATTAGCCAGAGAGCACCACCTTGTAGACAAGTGCAGGTGTTGACAATTAAGTGCTGGCGCCGAGCACTGGAAACCACTGGCTCAAATTAAGCACTAACAGACAAACTCCACGAATGAACAGAAAATTTCAAATCGGAGGTTAAAAAAAGCCCTGAACAGCAAAGAAGCATGCCTACCTACCTACCAGTAGAGGAGAAAGACGTGGGATTTCTAATCTCATGAACTACTAGCTAGCAGTCCAAATCAGATATAATGTGGAATGAAAGAGGACTGGCAAAGACAAACACTGGTGCCTCACAGATCAACATATAGCAGGCACACACATCTCAATGGTTTCTTTGCTGGCCAAAAAACACAGACCATAGGGTGTCCATTCCTCTCTGGTTCATAGAACCGCACTAGACGCCGCTCATCTACGTCCTTCCCACTGACTCTCATAATAGGCTGCTTGGAGCTCTCCGCTGCCATAGCCAGGAATACCTACTCTGAGTTGCAGAAAGTAACCAGCAAGAGATAGGGAACTTCTACAATGCTGAACGAATCTAATCTTTCAAACACCTGAAGACTTACATTGGAATCCATGAGAGAGAGAGACTGAGGTACTTATAAATCAGGCACTGGGTAATCCAAATTTCTATTAAGCTCCACGCCAGAAGGCCACTTACTCGCTTTGAAAAATGGGTAACTACGAAACAAAAACAATAAACACATACTATCTGACATTTATATATTTCTCAGACCCACAACGCACACCAGGAAAACCTCACCACAAAGGAGGAGGGAGGCAGAACTCAAGTGCATCCTCTCTGAGCAAGATTGGGCCAGCATGTTTTACAGATCCTGCACTGTTCGGCTGCACCCCATCCTGCATCCCTAGAGGAAACATAGAAAAGTGCCTGCCTTCAGGCGAAAGTGGAGGGGAATGGCACCCTGACTTATCTGCTGTGGTGATGCCCCAAACTAAAACAGTACTAGAAGAAAGTTCTAACTAATGTAAACTCAATCTTCACCCGGTCATACCCAATTCCCTGCATATATCCTCCCTAACACACATACCACCATTATCCAGGAAAGGTAGGGCAACAACAGTTGCTCTAAGCTTCATTAAGCAAGCGATCACTGTCCTATGGGGAACAGATGCTGTCCCAAAATACAATGCCTGGCTAAGCAGCTTGTGGGAGCTTCTGGGAACGGAAAACACTCTTCATCATCCTGGATGGCAAAGAAACAGAATTTGAGAAGATGTGGAGCTCCTAAAGCACCTTCTTGACCCATGAACTTAGAGAGAGCAGCTGTACCAAATACCATAATTGGGTAGAGAGGATCAGGCCAAAAAAGAGCCAGTGCTTCTACAGGCCCATTTTAAATGACCTCTTCTTGGCTTAATTCAAACTAAGCAAAAACCAAAGGAAATGATGGACAGAGTGTTGAACATTGCAAGCACTCACCCCCAGTCAACTGATCTGGGTTTAATCCATCACCGTTCTTTAGCCCACTCTGCCACCCCAGTTCAGACATGGCCATATGCAAATCAGTCTGACCCTGTGCCTCATGGTAACAGTCCAGCCCGAATTGCCAAGCCATGTCTTCCCTGGACCGGAAACAAGCTTCCTAGGACCGGTTTCTGGCATTTCAGCCGTCTTCAGCCAGGCTTGCTTGAATCCAGTGGCAAAGTGAGCAAGGGACTCACGTCTGAGCATACCCTGCCAACTTATGGCGAACAAAGCAAAAACCAAAGGAAACTAAGCCAGAAGGTTAGTGTCAAGAGAATGGCTACCAATGAGTGGATTTACTGAAGACAATGTTCAGATTTCAGAAACAAATACCGGATTCTGAGAAAAAGTCAAGAATTTACGAGAGTTCATTAACCTGTTTTATTGGACTGTCTCTGGTTTCTATTTAAGTTGTTGTCATAACTGCCAAGGTTTCCGATTGATATGTGACATTTTCAAAATTTCAATGCGTTTATGAGTGACATTTCAACGAATATGAGTGGCACTTTCTTGCGAGCAAAAAAAATCAAGCAATGAAGATGAGGGAAAAATATAATAGCAGAAATTAGACCGAGAAACTCTAAGAAGATCTTAAAACTTGTGCAAATGATTGCGTCGGCTGACCCATAATTACGATAAAATTATGAAAATGTCACATATAGCAATCTGAAACCTTGGTAGCTATGAGAAGACTGGCCTGAACCCTGACCTGGGAGAATGCCTGACCAAGAGTTAATGAACACCTTTGCCTCACTTATTAAAGCTTCAGTCCTTCTGAAACAGATGTCACTTGTGGAGAATACTCAGAATAGTGTCCCTACTCCACTTATCCTGTGTGTCAAAGTTCAAGATGCTGATTGCAATGTGATGTTGTTGCAATCCTTTATCTGAAGAGGGCCCTGATATGGGGGTGTGAGTTACCAGTAGGTCATTTGTCTGTGTTAATCAACACACGCACATTCCTGTGCAATGCACACAGGCAGTGATTGAGTGTTGAATACCCATTTAAACATGCCCTCGGCTGTTTCCTATCCCAGAGGGGAGGCAGTGTCCACCCTCATATGCCCCTCCCTATTTCCACCACTAACCCGTTCCACATGACGGATTTTGTCACTGGCCTAGCCGGGGAGTGCCATATTTCGATGACTTAAGTTCTCTTATCGGGCTCTGCTTTTGTGCACATCTTTAGTGCTAACGCTTACTAAGGGCAGACCACAGACATATAAATAGATACACACTTGCATGTACATACTCAAAAATTCTACCACACCCAAACACACACAAACGTATAGACAGACAGGTACACACAGGCAGAGGGGGGGTGTGGGAATGAGTTGATGGAGTGAGAAGCAGAAATCAAAGCTTGCCTCTGACGGGTCCCATTCAGCAGTATCCTGACTCAAAAGTGAGCCGAGGGGGTTAGTATCCATAAGTTAGGGTTGCCTCCTCGGCCCCAGGAGGGAGGAAGTGGCAACAGAAAGGAACCAGCCTTCCTGGATTGGCACTCCAAGCCCTGACCCGGCAGTCACACAGCCGTGCTGCTAAAATGGTGATTGAGTGGAGCCTCTAAAGACCAAGGGCCATATGTAGGTAGCCTAATACCGGTCGGTAACGGCCGATTTTCGGTAAAGATCCCGTTACCGACCGGTATTCAGGCTTTTGGTATGTAGGGGGGACATTTCAGGATTCGGTAATTTACCGAATCGGTAAAATTACCGAATCGGTAATTTTACCGATTCGGTAAATACCGAATCCTGAAATGAGATGTAGGGGTAGTGTGTGGGTGTTGTGTGGATTCGTTATTTACCACCAACTAAAAGTTGGTGGTAAATGACGAATGTCTTAGAAAAAGCATTTTTTGGCCCTTAGAAGTGTGCAATGTGGCAGACATACATGCCCTTAGGGCATGTATGTGTGCCACATGTGCACACATGCAGGAATCAGGGGTGCAACAGGGTGTCACTGTGACACCCTGCCACCCTTGATTGTGCTCCCCCCATTACCGAATCGGTATTTACCGATTCGGTAATGGTAACTGGCTTCCCATTGATTCCTATGGGCCTCCTGGCCCATAGGAATCAATGGGAAGCCAGTTACCATTACCGAATCGGTAAATACCGATTCTTAATTACCGACCAATTCCGAATCGGTAATTTTTACCGACTGATTACCTACATAGCATTTACCACTTCATAAATACTGAATCGGTAAAATTCGGTATTTATGAAGTGGTAAATGGGAGGCTACCTACATAAGGCCCTTTGGGCCGAATTTACCGATTTACCGATACCGAATTTTACCGATTCGGTATTTATGAAGTGGTAAATGCTATGTAGGTAATCAGTCGGTAAAAATTACCGATTCGGAATTGGTCGGTAATTAAGAATCGGTATTTACCGATTCGGTAATGGTAACTGGCTTCCCATTGATTCCTATGGGCCAGGAGGCCCATAGGAATCAATGGGAAGCCAGTTACCATTTCGGTAATGGGGGGAGCACAATCAAGGGTGGCAGGGTGTCACAGTGACACCCTGTTGCACCCCTGATTCCTGCATGTGTGCACATGTGGCACACATACATGCTCTAAGGGCATGTATGTCTGCCACATTGCACACTTCTAAGGGCCAAAAAATGCTTTTTCTAAGACACTTTCGTCATTTACCACCAACTTTTAGTTGGTGGTAAATAACGAATCCACACAACACCCACACACTACCCCTACATCTCATTTCAGGATTCGGTATTTACTGAATCGGTAAAATTACCGATTCGGTAATTTTACCGATTCAGTAAATTACCGAATTCTGAAATGTCCCCCCTACATACCAAAAGCCTGAATACCGGTCGGTAACGGGATTTTTACCGAAAATCGGCCGTTACCGACCGGTATTAGGCTACCTACATATGGCCCCAAGTGTGGGCACAGAGCAGCAGAGAGAGTGGCACCCCTAACTGACACCTTGGGGGTGCCCCCATTGGCCCTAGAAGTGTGGAGGCAATTGCTTGGTGGCCCCAGCCTGCCCAGACTGGTGTTCCAAGGTGTTATTAGCATGGTGGCAGAGCTGGATCGCCGGACAGCGGAGGGGATGGCACCCCTGAGAAGCGCAGCAGAGGCAGACAGACGGCTCCTGGATTCGGCAAGTCGATTGCAGGGAGTCGCATTGGCACTGAGAGGGACCGGTGCCCCGGGGGAACACTGCCTTCTCTGCGGAGCCACCTGCATGTGAGCAGACACAGGCAGGAGGCCACAATCTCTCTCTGGTACACCTGTGAGCATGGTAGTGCTGGTGATTGAGACTCTGCCCCAGTGCTTAATTTGTAAAACAATAAGTGCCAGGTCCCTCGTCAGGAGGCCACTGCAGCTGGCACCACCCGTTGCTCCTGCAAGCACTGCCAATGACAGTAGCTACACAACTACTAACCATCACACTCTCGTGATTGTCACAATACAGACTATCCCAGCCCCCCAAAGCCATAAGAACGGTGTGGGTGGCAGGTATTAGTAATTTTTAATATTTATGAATTAATAAACAACTTTTTTTGTGCTCATCTACAAATTAGACAAACAGCGCCACCATGTGGCAGACTGTCATAAGCGCCGGTGCTAACAATTAAGTGCTGGAGCACTGGAAAGCACAAGCTCAAATTACGCCCTGCTCTGCCCCTGCAAACAAGACCCCAAGAACTCGGCTGGAGAACTGCAATACCTTCGGGTCGAGTTAGCACTATTAAACTGCTCAAGATGCAGTGGGGCAACAGTACGCATCAGGATAATAACCCAAGGTCAGATAAATAAAGGCGCCGCTCCCGGGCCAAACTGCCTGCCAGTCCAGACCTGATAAATGACTTTAAGGTACATTGACTCTCAGAGGCAGAGAAACACTTCTAAAGGTAAAGTACATTAGGAAGCCAAGGAGAAACATTGAGTGACACTTCACCTACTCTGTATCAGCTGCTGTGAGCACCATTGACGGTATGGGCCAGTTGCGACGATTGCCCTGGGCTGGCACAGTTCCAGGCAGCACTGCGACCGAAGTACAGATCAGACACTCTTCTCCGACAGACTCGTGTGCCATTAGCAGACCTGGCTGCACTGGACTCGCTGCACGCAGCAGCTGGAGCAGTCATGCTGATGCACCACCATCACGGCTGAATCATCAAGCCGGCCGGACCGCGTGTTGTCAGCAGCAGCGGCAGGCCCCAATGTGAGCTAGCTCCAAACAACTGAAACCATGCTGCGCAGCCGCACCGGCCTATGGCGCCTATGGTGATTGGGCAGATTAAATAATGGGACAGACTCAGGATGTCAGTGAATGCGCGCAATTGCATGAAACATTGTAGCTAACCGCAAGCTGAGCCAGCCGTCCTAAGTCACGACGAGAACAGACTGCATCCCCCAAGCTAAGAGCTTTGCAGTCAGTGGAGGTGCGGATCACCACACTGAAATGCGTTAGTCTAACACCTGATGCGTGGTACTTGGCAGGACTGGCAGGACTGGCAGGACTGGCAGTTTGGTCGGGGTGCGGCACCTTTATTTGTCTGGCCATGGGTTATTATCCTGATGCGCAGTGTTGGCCCACTGCATCTTTAGCAGTTTAATAGCGCTAACTCATCCCAAAGGTATTGCAGTGCTCCAGCCAAGTTCTCGGGGTCTTGTTTGCGGGGCAGAGCCTCACTCACCAGCACTACTATGCTCACTGGTGTACCGGAGAGAGATTGTGGCCTCCTGCCTGTGTCCGCTCACATGCAGGAGTCTCCGCAGAGCAGGCAGTATTACCCCGGGGCACCGGTCGCTCTCTGTGTTCATGCGACTCACTGCAATCGACCTGCCGAATCCAGGAGCCGTTTGTTTCCCTCTGCTGCCTTCCTCAGCATTCCACTGCTCAGGGGTGCCATCCCCTCCGCTGTCCGGTCTTCCGGTTCAGCCACCATGTTATTCGTGCAGCCGACCTCGCAACGCCAGTCCGGGCAGGCTGGGGCCACCAAGCAACTGCCTTCCCACTCCTGGGGCTAATGGGGGCACCCCCATGGTGTCGGTTAGCGGTAACACTCTCTCTGCTGCTCTGTGCACACACTCGGTCAATAGAGGCTCAACGCAGTCACCATTTTAGCAGCGCAGCTGCGTGACTGCCGGTTCAGGCCCTGGAGTGCCAATCCGGGATGGCTGGGCTCTCTCGGTTGCCACTTCTGGCCTCCTGGGACCTTGGGAGCAACTCCTAACTTATGGGTACTAACCCCCTCGGCTCACTTTTAAGTCAGAATACTGTTGAATGGGACCCACCGACTGGGAACTTCAATTTCTGCTCCACACTACATCAGCTCATGTCCACATCCGCCTGCCTGTTTGTACATGTCTGTCTAGATGTTTGTGTGTGTTCGGGTGTGGGAGAATTTGTGAGTATGTGCATGCAAGTCTGTATCTATTTATATGTCTGTGGTTTGCCCTAAGCAAGCATTAGCACGAAAGGTGTGCACTAAAGCAGAGCCCGTTAAGAGAACTTCAGTCATCAAAATCTGGCACTCACCGGCCAGGTGAGTGACAAAATATGTCATGGTAAGCGGGTTAGTGGTGGAAACAAGGAGGGGCATATGAGGGTGGACACTGCCTTCCATCTGGGATAGGAAACAGCCCACGTCATATTTAAATGCGTATTCAATGCTCAATCACTGCCTGTGTGCCCTGCACAGGAATGTTAGTGTGTTGATTAACACAGACACAGACACATGACCTATTGGTACCTCACACCCCCATATCAGGGCCCTCTTCAGATACGGGATTACAACATCACATTGCAATCAGCATCTAGAACTATGGCACTCGGGATAGGTGATGTTGGAACACTGGGTCCAGTATTCACCATTCGGAGTATGCTCGACAAGTGACATTTGTTTCAGAAGGACTGAAGCTTTAATAAGCGAGGCAAAGGTGTTCATTAACTCTTGGGCAGGCATTCTCCCAGGTGAGGGTTCAGGCCAGCCTACCTATAGCTGTCAAGGTTTCAGATTGCTATATGTGACATTTTCATAATTTCATTGTAATTATGAGTCAGCTGCTGCAGTACTGTGCACAAGTACTAAGATCTTCTTAGAGTTTCTCGGTCTAATTTCTGACATTTAAATGTTTCCCTCATCTTCATTGCTTGATTTTTTTTGTCTGCAAGAAAGTGTCAATCATACTCGTTGAAATGTCACTCATAATTGCATTGAAATTTTGAAAATGTCACACATAGCAATTTTATTATCCCACACTGGTGAAAATGCTCTCTTTCGAAGGTGTCAGTTTGCTGATTGTGGATGAAAGTATCCTACTTTACTGCATGTGTACTATGTTTTCTCATACACTGAGAGATAAGCTATTCACAATGTAACAATGGATTGCATTTTTGCAAAAACGTCCAAGAGGGGTCTGTGTTCTCCATGTTTTCCAACTAAAGGGGTTGGCTTATTTGATGTACTTGCTCATTCAGTAATTCAATCATTTTTCAAAACCACTGTAATCGTAATGCATTCTCAGTACGGACCAGAAACCATGACTTGACACTTCTCTTAGTACCACTGATCACTCCCGAGACCGTGCCGATGCTGGTACCCTACCAGGCAGGACAGATGTTCTTACCAATGCCATGTTTCCCAATAGTCAACAAAGAACTGGGCTCTCTTGTCATCTCATGCACAACGATGACACGACAGGGGCTTGAGCTGTCTACACAGTGAATCTGCAGAGGGAGGAAGAAGAGATGGCAGAAGCAGAATATTGAAGCTGTATGTTGATGGAGAGCTGAATAACACAGAAGAGGACAGCGATGGGTCCTTGAGCAGATGGTTTCATAAGGGATATTTATATACCCCAGCGGCTAAAGCACTTTGCTTTCACAGTATCAGTAACCAAATAACATGATGTGCAGGCTGTGCGACTTGTAAACAAGTTGATACATGTTATATCGTACACAAAATTAGGCCTGAGCGAAATTGAAATTACACCATCGAATTCCCAAAATTTTGCATTAAACAAAAATCACAAAAGCTCTTGAAGTTTCACATTAAGCCGATTTGTGTCATACTTAATGTACAGGCTGACACCAATCACATCTTCCTAGACAAATACTGCTCACTGTACAAAGAGACGGAGAGCCATGGGGACCCTTCCCTGCAGGAGTATTTAGACAGAATTCTACTCCCAAGACTTGACCCCATACAGCGCCATACACTAGACACACCGCTAACGATGGAGGAACCTCGCCTGGCGATAGATCATAGAGCACGCAGCAATGGAGAGACTCCCAGTGGAGATCTACTCCATCTTCAGAACAATACCAGCCCCAAAACACCTTCAAGGGTATTCTGCCGGAGACTATGCAAGAAATAATGATCATAGTCCTCCCCAAACCAGAGACCCAGAGGAGATGCATTCCCATAGACCGTTGTATCTTCTTAATATTAAATATAAAATTCTCGGGAAGGTTATTAAAAATGGACGATTGGAGTTTCTCTCCATACCAAAAAAACTGCTTAACCCAAGCAGGGAAAAATTCCTCCACCCATAGCCCTGTCCCTTGACATCGAGAAGGCTTTCGATGGTCTGGGATGACCCTACTTAATGGCAGTGTTAAAAAGAATGGGCTTTGGCTTGGAAATACTGCACTGGATTACTCTGCACAAACTCAGCGGCCCATGTCCACACAGGCAGAGAGATCAGTAATGCCCACTGTTGCCAAATATTTTTGCCCTAGAACGCAGTCCCTTGCAAGCCTTGTTCGCCAACAGTAGCCACAATGGGGGATCACGAGCCATTTCGCTATACAAGGACGACGTACTGGCGTAATTGTGGGACGCACACAGTGTCCACCGATAGGTGATGAGCATGCTGGAAGACTGGAACATCTCTGGCCTAAAACTGAACTGGACCACGCCCTGCTTGTTCACACACAACAGGAACATGAAGCTCTGACTCGCCTGGCTCTAGAGTGGTAATTTGGCATTTCCAATCCCTGGGGTAAACATATACCATTCAGAAGATGATCTCATACAGGGAAATCTGGGGGCGATGGTGGTCAGCATGCGTAGTTCCTTCACATTTTGGGGAACCTTGTCATTATTGCCCATGTGCAGGGTGGCATTAGCCAAAATGCTGGCAGTGCATGTACTACAATACCATTTCTCTGGGTTGCCGGTTCACTTGCCCAAACATTTTTTCAGAGAAATGAACTCTATCCTCACTGACTTGGTATGTGGCGGGTAGGGCCGGAAGACAGTAGCGCTTCACATACTGTAATGTCCGCTAGAGAGTGGGGGTCTCGGTACCCCCAACTATGATCTTTACTACACGGTGGCTCAATTGCAGTGGTCAACATGGTGACTCGTGAGCACCCAAGCGGTCAGTTGTACTGAGGAACTTGGGGTACTGGCTTCTGGACCCCAACAAGATGTCCAAAGTATAGGCTGCATGGCTGCTGGTGTGCATATGTTCAGTTCAGGCGCAATCTCACGCCATCCTCATCAGCTCTCCCGCTGATGACACTCCCAGACTTCCATACGCTGACTGAACACCATAACGTCAGGCCATGGATGGAGGTGGGACTCTCCACTTTAGGCGATACGAACACAAACAAAGCCCAGCTGACTTTCCAGGATCTAAGACACCAACACGGCATAGAGGAGGGTCAATTCCTGACTTATGAAGCAATGTCAACCAAAATTTGCACATTGTGAAGACTGGAAAAAACTGAAGCAGAAGCATATCTGCCCCTACAGACACTATTAACCCATGGTAACGACAGACGAGCGATCCATGTGCTCTACAAAACCCTTCTGAACTCCAGCACAGCGAGGTTTCCTGCCCTTAAAGATACTTGGTCCAACACTGTGGATCAGGACCTTACATACAAACAGTGAATCACTGCATAGGAATTTGTCTGTAAAGTTTCTTTGAACTCCTGTCTAAAGTACACACACGTTTTCTATTTACACCTGACATACCTCACACCTGTGCACATTCATCGCATGTTCACTGAGACTATCCCCAATAGCCCACACTGCCCATGCCTGAGTGGAATTTCTATCATATGGGCCTGTCCAGTTATCATACAATTTTGGGCAGCAGTGTTATTGCAACTGTTAGAAATCACTGGACAGACCCTACTCCACAACCCCCTACAGTGTATCATAGGAGTCCTAAAATGCACACCTGACAAGGGGAGACAATGCATCAGGATTCCTGGACACCCACCTGGAAAAACTGGTGGCAAAGACTGAGGACAGGACACCATGAGGGACCAAATTCTCCCTCATCAGCTGAGAAACCTGAAGGGGTGGCAAGCCCCGCCCACAGCAACTCAGAAATCTAGATGGAACACCACACCGAGCCTAGCCCGCAGGCTCTCCCATCACCTTCCCCCAATCAGATCTCATAGTATCGATTGTATCATCCTCTCCCATGGTGCACTGGCACACCCCACACCTCAACACTTTTTTATAGACACTAAGAGGCGAGACACCTCTTTTGAAGGAGATGCTCGGAGTACCTCCACAAACACATTGTTATACAGGCTGAGCCCTTGTTGGGCAATATTCTAGGTTATTAACAGTGGATCTTTTGCGAACGACAAACAGCGTCTATACTCAGAGGATGTATACACAGCACCTCACTAAATCACTGCAACTGTTGTGACCTAAAAGCCACCATACACAAAAGACACTCATTTACTGTTGTCTCAAATGCATCCGATATACGACTTTGGAGCCGATTTCAATGCGGTCGGAAACTGCTCGGATCATCGGTTGGAGCCGTTCCGACCGCACCGACCGCATTGAAATGTCCCATTTGTATTCCTTTCCAACCAACCAATTATGATGTGGTTGGTCAGAAAGGAATCCAAACAGGTTTTCCAAATGGCTTCCAACAGGTTCGGAGAACCCATCTGCCATTCGGAAAGCCTCCAGTAATCCCTCGGATGGCTCTTTCCACCCGAGAAATTACGATGGAAGATTCCTACAGGTGCCTGCCATGGGGTGCAGGGATGAATTGAACCTCAGCTCTTCACAATGAGAGCATGTATTCCAGTCGGAATTAATGCTCCTATTGTAAGGAATAGGAATGCAACCAAACAGGGTCCACAGGCAAGGAAGGCGCACTCTGATAGAAGTCACTCAGGAAACATATGTAGTCCAAAAAAATCTTTTTATTAAAGTTGTTTGATTCTTAAAACCGGCACACAGCCAACGCATTTCCTTCCCTAGTGCCACAGAAACTTCGTCTATAATAATCATAACATAAATTACATAAATATACATATAAAAAATATAAATACACACTACACATTAGACAATAGAATTTTTAGACAAAACCAGACAATACTCCTGAAATGACCCAAGATCAATGTATGAGTTAAAACACACAATATTCTTGAAGAACCACATGACAAAATTAAAATGCCAAGGAAGATAAAGTGCATACACAGTTAGACAAACCACATATGACCATACAATTCTATACAAAAACAACAATAAAATACCACAGAAGGTAAAGTGCATGCACAATTGTACAGAACAAAAATAACCATACAATTCAGCCAAATGTATGAATATAAAAAGGTGGGAAAACACAAGGCATATAAGATTAGTGGTACATATTAATATTTAGACAGTAAAAGGAAATAGAATCAGCACGAAGAAGGCCCACTGTCAGGGGCTTCAAGCCGGAAAAGGAGAGGGGAAGTGATGAAAAGGATAGAAAGAAAAAAGAATTAAAAAATGTTATTTATAGTGAAACATAGTCAAGAAATATGTATATAAACAGGAGGAAATTGTAAAAAGAAAATATTAGAAAGAATAAACAGAACAGAAAGAACGGAGGAAGTCCAATAGTATGAGACTGTATCTCACCTTGCTCAAAAATCAAATGAATAGATATAACCGGAACAGTCCCAAACAGTCAATTGCGATGTAGAGTCTAAGTATCTCTGATGGAGAAACAACAAAGTACAACCATTCTTGTAACGTCACCTGCTACATGACACTGCTTGGTACCATCAGATACTCGGGATTGCCATGGGTTCTACATTAGCTCCCTCTTACGCTTGCCTCTTTATGGGGTGGTTTGAGAGGGAGTATGCCTGGCACAGACGCGCCTCCTCCTGGGCCGAATATATTCTGTTCTGCGGGAGGTACATTGATGATATCATCGTTCTGTGGTCGGGATCCATGGATCAGTTACACCAATACCACACTTATCCGAATGCCAACACCTTCAATGTGAAACTCACTTGACTCACGATAAAGAGAAAATCAACTTTTTAGACATACAGTTTTATGTCAAAGAGGGAGTTGTACAAAGCACCCTCTATAGAAAGGAAACTGCTTGTAATGCAGTTTTGCATGCTGACAGTGCTCACTCACATGCGGTCATCAATAACATTCCCTACGGGGAGATGACAAGGCTGAGAAGGAACTGCAGTGAGGAAGACACATATCGCAAGAACGTCCTGGAATCCAAGAACAGGTTTTTGCCTGTGGATAGATCGTAAAGGTATCTCATGAGCCGGTGAATTGACATCCCAGCCCACCTGATTACGATACATCGCCAAGGCAAGGTCCGCAGGCCAACCTGCAGCAAAAACCTTGGCATGCTCTTCAGGGATGTAACGTGAAAAACTCGGAAGTATCACGTCCTCCCCTCTAGGAGCTGCTAACACAAAGGGTGGAGGCCAGTCCGCCTCCACTAACAAAATGTCATACGAGGAGGTTAAATTCTCCCAGAATACTGCTTTGATTGGACGCTGTATATCACCTTCAATTTGGAAAAATGTCAAAGTCTATCCGGGGGCAACCCGGGTATCAGCTGTTTCTACTGTAATGAATGTGTCAGTTGCTGTGCCTCCAGACAAGGACCCAGTGCCTCCCGCACTTTGGTAGCCTCTGCTGCGCTGTCGAGCAGAGTCACTGCCCATGTCCAGTCCAGGATTCGCGTTCTCACCGTCTGAGGCATATCTCGCTGTTAAAGCGGCAACCTTCTTCTTCTGATATGGTGGTCAAAAAATGAGGCAGATCCTCTGGTTTTCCTTTACCATCAAACTGTCGAGGCTGATCTCGTCCCTGTGGTGCAGGTTGACCTTTGCCATGATCCTGCCGTTCTCCTCCACCGACTTGAGAGCCTGGTGTGTTCTGTAAAGAACGAGGAGAGCGCTGTTCAGGGACTTGAAATCTATCAGGAGACTTAATTTTCGTGCGATCGCGCAAGTCATAAGTACACTCAGAAGACTGAGGTGTTGGTGAACCAGCACGCGAACCTTGCTTCTGTTGTTGCTGCCCCTGTTTTTTATTTTTCCAGTTCTTTTTAGGAAAGAACGGGTGCCCATCTTTATCAGTCTGGGCTTTTTGTTGTGTTTGAGATTGTGTTTGCATTTGTGTAAAAGGCTAAACTCCCAGACTATTGCGGCGATTGGTTTTATAAGCCTTTGCAATAATCTTGGGTAATTTGCATGGCTCATCCGCGTCAGCGACTGCCTCCAAGCGGTTTGCCACCTGGAAGCTTACAGCATCACCCTTGACATTAGCAAGGATCATATCAGCAACCACGTCGAACACCCACCAGCCTCATTCCCAAATCAACCGCCGCTTGGGCTCCGTGTTCATCTTGAACATGTTTTATCATGGAAGGGAGTACAGTCATGGAGGAAGGGCTGAAACACTTTGAATATACCGCCGCAAACACCTTGCCCCAGGTGTTACAATCAGCCAATTCGGGAATTAAGTCTTTAGGCAAATTAATAGTTAGGATCCTGTGTTTTTCCACAGGACTGGTATTTGGAAAAACAGCCTCCAGTTGTCCAAATTTTTCAGCAAGCCAATATGGTAATTCATCCTTATTCTGTGGACGCTTGCCCATCACTGAATTAACCATAAGCGGGCTGATGGTCACAGCACAAGGACCCGCAGGTTGTGCAGCAACGCCAGGTGGACCCACTTGGAAGTTGCGCAACATGAACTGTATAACAGCTCTATGCACGCGTATCAAAGAAGTACGTAATACGCAGAGTTCTGCAAGCATTGCAGTTGTCAGGGAACGGGGATGTGGGGTATATCCAGCCAAAACGGGCCATGTGGCCCCATCTATTGATAATGGGCCTAAACGGACCATCGTTAGTGGGTGTGGAAGGGTACGATTAAACATAATTTGGTGTTGCCAAGCCGTTAGCGGAACTTCGAGAGCCCTATAAGGCTGATAAACTTGAGGAAGGGCCGTAGCAGTATATTCATGAAACAGATTATCTATTCCATCTACCGCCGGAAAGGTGACGCAAGAATAAAATACTTCGAAGCGGTACGCTGCAACCGCCTCTACCACAAAAATTAACGCAACACCAGCATCAGAGACTCCATTTTGAGTCAAATACGCTGTGACCGCCGCGCGATTAGGTGGTGTAATATCAACCTCCATAATGAAAAGCTAAGAACGACAACCTAAAAGGTGACAGCGCAACAACGGGTTAAGAACAAAAAGAAGGAACTTTTAAAAACATCAAGCTTGAAAGAACCTATAAAACATCAATATAGGAGGTTACACCGTCACAGGTGTCTCTGGAAACAGAAGTGAGGGGATTGTGGACAAGCACAAGTACTACTCAAGAGTCTCGCAGATAAGAACCAGACCAAACGTTGCCGGCGCCATGTTGCAGGGATTCTGTACCTACACAGAACTATGCGCAGGAAAACAGGACCTCGGTGTATCGGGGTGTACCAACCTATCACCTTAGCACCCAAAACAGACTAGCTAAAGTGTCTCATTCGCTCTCCTCCAAAAATCCCGAAGCTACAAATGATTAGACAACCCAGATTACAAAACTCCCAACTCTGCCAGGAATTGTGGCAGCAAGACATACTCTTTCGCTCACTCACTCATACTGGTCCACAATGAGAATATGCAGAGTCACTTCAAAATGTTTATTTTAACTATCGTACTCTACAATGCAGTATAGGAGCCACTACCAGCAGCAAAATGCATAAACTCAGAATGGTTAGCATTGTTACAATTCCATAGAATACAAAGGGGGATGTCATTTTATAAAGACAGTGGAGTAAGGACTTCGAAGGCCTAACCACCCTCCCCTTGGCTGGAAGAAGTATATTCATATAAGGGAAGATCTCTGGGCTTTGACAGTAGACCCCATACCTTAAAGCCTGATGTAAGGTTTACATCATAGGAACAGCGTAGCTCTTCCCCATGGAATGGCTTTCTCCCAGTGTGTGTGTTAAAACAACATGCATCCCCGTAATATCAAAGCACAAGTCTCTGGAATTGCTGCTGTGTATAGCATGTTGTGTCTAGGTGCTAGGGACTGACCAGAATAACAAGGGGCATTGTTTATCGACCTTGTACAAAGTGTTCAGACTAAACTCCAATAACGAAGCAGAGAACGTTAAAAGCAGAGAGTTCACATGTGAAAGGCATAAACATAGTCTTGCAAAATAAAGTCATGTAGTAACGTGCGCAAAAGCAGCATCATGGCAGCGAAGCTCATGCTAATTTAGCAATGTCAACAATGTCCCTTAGAGCCATATAACACTCTTTATTCTAATAAAGGGCTTACTGAGGGCCTGCAGTCTCCAGCGTGTTTCTATAGTGTTCAGTCTTTTTAGGCCGAGCTTCGAGACCGCATCTAAATACTTTAGTATACACTTATATGTGTATGTACTTTGTGGGCTCTGGAGATCAGCCCTAGGACTTGTCTGCTTCCGCTTATGCACTTTTTTTTTCTGTTCAACTGCCTCGATTTAACTGCCTTGATAGAAAACGATCAGTAGAGGTCAGTAAAATACCAGAATTGCTTTCTGATTGTTGAACTGCCTCTATTTAACTGTCTTGATAGAAAACAAGCAGTAGAGGGGAGTGAAATACCAGAATTGCTTTCTGATTGTTGAACTGCCTCTATTTAACTGTCTTGATAGAAAACAAGCAGTAAAGGTCAGTAAAATACCAGAATTGCTTCCTGCTGAGGGATTTTCTTTTTTTTTCTGGCAACTGCCTCTCATAACTTTCTTGATAGAAAACAACCAGCAGAGGTCAGTAAAATATCAGAATCACTTTAGCATTCTCTAGATTCCAGTCCATAGTAATGGTCTTCCACGAGGACCCGTAGACAATAATATTTTTTTCAAATCTGGTATTTTCAGTGATATGACCACCGAAGGCCCTGATTTTATATTAACAGAACTTTGGAATACACCATTTCCTGCTGAAAGGCAATATATCTCTCCATGTGTTTCCATAACTGGTGTACCACGCAGTTTGGTGCTTACTTTCCCTCCATGTTAAAGAACAGTAGATGTTTCAGCACCCAGGCTAATGTGCTGCATAGCTATATACATATAAGGTCCCAAAGGCGAGACCGATTGCATTGCAAATGCTGGTTTTGATTACAAATGAAGTGCCTGCACGTGACCGGATGTAGGCAGTGATCCAGGTCTTATTGGACTCCACTCGACATCCTCAAGCATCAAAAGTTAAGACTGAGGATTGTGTATCGGAAGCTTGGGTGGAGAACGTGGCAGTTTTAACTTACTAAGCAAGTTGAACAGTACTTTAAAATTTATGAAATGTAAATTCTGATGGTGTTTATTGACTATGATGGGGTATTTTGTGCTTGAAACTGAAAAATTGTTGACTGGGCAGGTGAGGACGGGATAAACCAGTTTGGGCAGGTATGGAGGCGACCCGAGATACTAGGAGTTGGCCGTGTGCATGAAATTCACGGAACAAGAGCAAGAGGCTACAGATACAGAAGAGGTGGACAAAGAGTGGCTAGGACCAACAGGACAGACCCTGGGGAATGAATGTGTGAATAAAAGAGGTACACTAATCTAGCCACCCAGAGTCCGGGTGAGCCCCAAAAGGCTGTGATCGCCTGTGTCTCCAAATGAAAGGGACTCAGCCGACCCGCGTGAATGTGCTTTCTACCTCCATCCATGTAAAACATCTTACCCGTCTACCCCATCCCTGCCCAGGATGAGCTGTGGCACAAGTCAGGTAGACACTTAAATGTGTACCTGATTGTGAATAAGGTTGCAGTAAGGAAAAATGGAGGTAGATAAATCAAAACTAGAGAAAGCCCCAGCAAAAGGAACTCTCGCCCATGCGAGGTACCAGAAGTATAGTAAAAGCACACACGGGCATAGTGAAGACTGGGTTGAGTGCACTAGCAGTGAGGATCAGAAGTACTTGCTGGAACAAGGTACCACGGAAAATGAGAGCTCTTATAGCCTCCAGTAATGACTGAAAGATTCTAAGCATCCAGCCAGAACAATGGCAGCCTTTCGGAATTGGTATGAAAAAGCCAATAAATGAAAGCAGGTATCTGAGGTGCAGGGCCTGAAAGACACAAACAAGAAATTGAGACATCCAATTAGTCCTTTGAGGGTGACACATTCAGGGCATGTGCACCTTTTACCCTGCTCCCTTCTTGTTATCCACCAACAAATATGTTGCATGGAAGACAAGCACTGGGAAAACCAATAGCTATGGCTTTAATATAACGCTCGGATACAGCGCTTGTGCCTGCACCTGTATATGTACATTTTAGACCTACTGACTTTGACAAAGCCTTTTAGCATGTTTGAACAGGAGGAAGAACAGTGGATTTGAAACAGATGAGAAAGCAATGGGCAAATTAATTCATGCATTGGTTAAAAACTGGAAATAAACAAATAGAAAGTCAATAGGAAAGATACAGAGACAAAAGAACAATAGGGAAGCAAAATGTATACGAGTCATTACTAAAACATTAAAAAAGACTGCTGCAAATAAAAATAAAAAAATGGTTTCTGTATGCAATGTGTATGTGAGGTGATCGAATTAACGTCTGATGATTCAGGGTACTTTTAGGATGTAAAATAGCACTCCACTGGAAGTGGACTGATTCACTAAATAGAAAATAACATGAGGTGAGAACAAAACACTAAGAGTGTAAAACAGGAGAACCTATGAAGATTTTATGAAGAAAACTGTACATCAATATTTCTCATAGAGACCTATTTCAATCTCTTGAAAATCAACCACTGAAAGAGGTTTTGAGAGTTTTTCTTCCAACTAGGTCATGTATATTGAATACTGCATGCCATCATTAAATTAAGAGAGGACTTGGACACCGTAATACAAGAAGATTAAAGTGAATGTCCTAGAATGATTGGAAGAATCCCCCATAAAAAAACAATACCATATACATCTTATCCGTATGTCACTAACTGGAATGTACTACGCCAAACTGTAAAGTAATGATCTTCTTATGTAAGACATGGTGCAATTGAAACTATCTTACTGAAGTAAAGTGGAGAACTAAAATCCAACTGCATCAAGTACACCAAATGAAAACGTGATGAACTGGAATATCATCTCAAGAAACAAACATGTAAGCTTTACCATCCCACAAAATACACAGACTACACAAAATCCTGCAATTGTAGGATTTGTCTGCATGCACCTGTGATATGTAGAGAAAATGGCAACCTCATATGTCCATGCATACCTGTAAATAGTTGCTGAGGTGCATGGCTAGGTGATCATCTGGTGTGAAGATTAATATTGTGGATCCCATGTTGGCTGTTGTATTGTGTAAATCGATCACAAAGTCACAAGCGCTTGCCGACCCTCTGGGTCCATAATGCTGGTTGATCTCTCTGGCACGTCTCTCCTCATAGGAATCATTCTCAGAATCCGGGGCCCTTTCACAGCGAAAGAAGTAAAATGTATGTGCATCATAAAGGTACCACACTACATAATGTACATTAGTACAACACACTCAGCATTTCAAGCTCTCCCTGTATAAATGTTGGTTCATGCCTGCAGAACCACTCTTCAAGTTGAAAAATCACATATAATCAGCAAGGTTGCTTTGCTGGATGATAATAGACACTCCTCGTTAGAAAAGTTTTATAACATGTATTTACTTTAGAGCAATAAGCAAGAGAAGCATATTGATGTCAAATAGTTAAATGTTTATTGCCTTCATCCGTGGTATAATGGTGGTCGTCTCTGGCAATATCAGTGGTAGCTTCTGGCACAACCGTGGCCATCTCTGGTACACTGGCAGACCTAGCATAATAGTGGCCATTCTTGGTGCAATGGAGCATCTTCCCACTGCCTAATGGTTAGCATAACATAATGGAGGCCATTCTGGACATAAGGGCCAGCTTGCAAAAAATTTGCCCTGGCCAAAGGGGGATTCTTGAGATAATAGTGGAAATCCCTGGCATAACTGTGGCTATTCCTTGGATTATAGTTGACTACAGCATAAAGGTGGCCACCCATTGCATAATGATGGCCATTCTTGACATAATGTGGGCAACCTTAATATTAAGGAGTTTTGTACAGCATTCAGAGTAGGAAGTTCAGATTGATTGATAGATAGGAATATTAAAGAGTTTGATCGAGTCGGATGGGACACAGAGATCAATATTCTTCATATTTGATCCCTGTTCTATATGGGGTGCACGTGGTGGTAAGTCTCATGACGCCGGGTTATATATTCAGATTTGGATTGACTAGATTCCACAACTGTGGTGCTCGAAGCGATCGCCTGCCATGTTTCACCATCTTGAAGGGTCATCATTTAATCAAGCGGACACACAAAGAACAGACGTCTCTTGTTGATATGTTGTGAGGTGTAAGCTTCTGCAAGCATGTCCCAAAATGCATTGCGTCTTAGTAGTGAGCTTCTAATGAAAACCAGAATAGATGATGTTACAATATTTGAGGCTTTCCAGGACACTGGGTTTCATTGGCTGCATTTCAAGGTTAAACTGAAGCAGTGTAAGCATTTTCCGGAGACGACAGAGATTCTTGTTCACACCTTTTACCACTGTCTTGATTTGAAGAGCAAAAGTGAGGTCACTATTTCCTACTTTTTATGTACTTTTGATGAGGTGTATCGAGGGATTACAAGGCCTGCAGGTCAGAGAAATGATAGTGACCAGGGCTGGAAACCTTTAGAATCTAGGAACCATTCATGCACCAAAACCTTTCCTTCATCAAGTAGGACATATGATCCAAGCATGGTAATGATGGTTGGATTCTCTGGATTATTTTTCAAATGAAAACTGATTTTTATCCATCCTTGGCACAGGAGGGCTACTCAAATATATGAGTATGTGGGCATTAACAAGTCAACATGCTTCTCAAAAAAATAAAACTCAAATTTTATATTAAGGTAAAATGTTTTGTCTCAAAATACAACACAGTTTGCTACTCCATCGTTTTGAAGATTTTTAATGCAAGATTTCCCATGTGTTTTATTATTATTATGTCTCATATATATACCAGTAAAACAAACGCTGAACTGGACCATTTTGAGGCATCTCATTTTAGGAGCAATTTTAGGATCAGACAGAGTACTCCACTGGAATAGTAGTTTGAATTTTATTCATCTGACATTGATAAATTATGTGATGACCCTGTTCTTTATTTTTCAACTTAAGTAGACAGGGACTCAATTGTTCTTCTATCTGTTCGCTCCCTACTTAGGAGCTTTAACTGGACCAAACATGCAGTCTTACTTCATGTAAAAAACTTATTTCATAACTGAGAGTTGGCTCCGACATGGCCATAACAGAAGAACTCTTTAAAAGAGTTTACATTTAAAATAAAAAAATATCTTTAATGAGGTCTATGCTCTTCCTTCAGAAGTAAATTTGGGCATATATTGGCAGCTACTTATTCCTCCCTGGCCCCTCTAAGATATTTAATGGTACCAATGTCCCAGAGTCATCAATAACAGTAGCTACAGTATAGTATCAGTATTCTGATTTAAGGCTGATGGGAGCTTCAAGTATGGTAGTGTTAAATGCTGCTTGTCATATCTGTGGGTCAAGAAAGGAATCATGACCTTGTTTCCTATGCATCTACCTGGTTTGATTGCTTATACAAAGCATTATTTAAAACCCATCTTCAATTTGTATTCAATGAAAACAGATGAGTCTACCAATGTTTTATCTCTCCTAGGCCGTACTAATCAGATAAGTATAGTGAGATGTATTTTGCAGTTCTGGAATAAGGACAGTAATTCTTTTGATTCCCAAGAACCATTATGATCACAGTTATACCCTACTCAATAGATATATTGCTATTCAATTTTGATGACTGTAGTTTTATAACTACATTTGACTAAATGTTTCTCAAAGCTACTTAATTATTATGTTGTGTTATGCATTATGATAATCTGTTTATCGAATATGCAATCAATACATATATAAATACATCAAATAAAATAAGCTGGGTGTAGGAGAGTAGGATCTGCTTCTTATGGTTACCCCCACTTTTTGCTAATGTATCACTGTTTTCGACTTAGACTGACTGGGATCCTGCTATTAAGGACCCCGGTCTATCTGCTTTCTCCTCTAAATTGATTGCATGTACTTTGGGTACACTCCAGATTGGATACTGGGGTACCCTTATCAGTCTCTAGTATGTGGTACACCATGTACCCAGGGCATAAGTACCCCAGAGGCCTTCCAGGGGCTGAAGCATGTATTGTGCCACCCCTGAGAGGCAATTCAAAATGACACCACAGGTCTACTACTGCAGCCTCTGTAGGGTGGTGCACGCACCCCTTACTTAGATATAGGTTACCTATATCTATTCTAAATCACTACACATATAAACCTATCAGTCACCCCTATGGCAGGCCTTAACAATCCCGAAGGCAGTGTGCTGGGTTTTATGTGAGAGGGTGCCCCTGCATGAGCAGAGCCCCTCTGCAACCTTCAGAACCTATTTTCCGGGGTAGTCTGTGATGCAGCCAACCATATATATTTAAGTGCATTATAATCTCGCGGTAAATGCTAACTTTAAAACGGCTGCTTAGAAACATGCCTTGTTTGGTGTAAAAAACCTTGGAATCATACCTCCCCGCCAGTAACTGGCAGGGGAGGTATTATTCCACCCTTCTAGAGGGACTTATGTGAAACACGGGAACACCCGGTACCAGCTTTCTCGAGCTGGGCATCACAAAATGGACGCTGCCAGCCACAGACACAAGTCTGCTCTCCTGCTGCTGAGCCAAGCTCGAGCAGAGGAAGGCCTGACAATAGGTTTCCTGTCACAGGATGTGTGACCACCTCCCAGACAGGCTTTAGTGTATTGGGGCTGGGTGGTTGCACTCTGAGAGTGCCAGAAAGTCTGCACTGGGGGCACATTTTGGTGTCCCTGTCCATAGTCCAGCTCAAACCGGTTGCAGGAGCCATTTGCTCCTGCTCTGGCACAAAACTGGACAATTGACATGGATGAAGCCACTCCACAGTCCTGACCCTCCCATAGGTGGGTCCCCAGAGTTTGCCCAATCCCTTCCTTGGGTATAAAGTAGGAAACCTGACTACAGGCTTTTATATTTTACCTGGACTAAACTCTGCAAGCAGAAACCACGTACTTCGACGGTCTACACTTCGCAGGACGACAGAAGAATCTCCCTTGGAGTAAAGGAGTTACTCCCCTGCAGCAGGAGGCACTTTAACGCATCTGACTGGTTTGCATCTCCCAAGCTCCTGAGTACTCCGAAGATTTCTGCAACCCAGGAATAGGGTTCCCGAGCGTCTCTGAGGTCGATCTGCTCTCTCATAAATCCTGAGATCAGTATCCCTCGTGGGGACCGTGCAACCCGAACCCCTATGCACCGTGTACTTTTGCAGCAGCATATGCTTTTTGGCAATCCCTGAGGCTGTGCTTTGGGCTACGTGTAATCCTGACCCGAGCAGTATTTCCACCGAAGATTTCCAGCCTCCACTCCACGAGTGCTCCGTGGGTTGGTACTTCGTGATTCAGCTCGAGGTGCCTTCGCGATCCCTAGTACGTTGCTCTGTGGGTCCCTGTGAAGGTAACTTAGATTTCCTGTGGACTTCCCTGGCTTCTCCAGATGTGCCCTGACTACCCATAGCTTGGAGAGTCTCCTGGACCTTTCTGGTCCTCACCATAACGTGTTTCCTCTGCCCGTGTGGGTTGCATTTGGCAAGGCTTGCTGTGTTTTCAATCCGGACACTGACCCCTCAGCACTCGACATCCTTCGTGGGACAGCTCACCTCCGGACTTTGGCCATCGTCGACGTCTCCTGGTCCCTGTGGCTGCAGAGGCAAGCATCCCATTTTCACACCTGAAGCACCCGACATCGCTGGGCATTCGTCTACCGAGCCCCTGGTCACCCTGAAGTGACCCAGACTCTGTCCCCTCTGCTTTCAGGTTCTTCTCACCTCAAATCCATGCTTGGATTCCACCGGACACTTTTCATCTTCCCGGCAGCAGCACTTCGTCGCATCACGCCATTGAAAATGACTAGGGTTTCCGACACCACTTGACCCCTATGGACCTGGCTCCTCTGGGATAGGTAACACGGGTACCGTGGTACTCACAAGGGTGCTGGCCTTAGAACCTTCTATGTTCCAAAGGGTTTGCTTGAAGTCCTCTCCGAAGTGTCCTTAAACTGTAATTTTCCAGCGATTTTCCCATGGAGTTGTACGGAGCACGAGTCTGTGTTCCTACACTGCACCCGTCCTCCGTGGGTCCCCTGAGTCTCTCCTTTGGGTGGTTCCTTGGGGTCCCAGCGATTCTACGTGCTCTAGGCACTGTGTCTACTGAAGTCGTTGTTGTTATACCATTTTTTTTAGTATATGGTTCGGTCTCCCCCTGGAGCCTGCTGTGTATTGTGCTATTTACTGTCGTTCTATTGATTAAGTATTGTGTGCCTTGTGCTCGAATCTCATAAAGAGGATAGTAGAGAGTGTTTATAATAAATACATATATTTTATATAACACTTGTGTGGTTCTCCTTTCATTTGATCATTCAGGAGGTTCTGGTCTGGTAAAACAAGCTGCTTTACATTCCTTCAAGACTTAGCCTGAAGGCTGCTCTCCATAGCTACCACTAGGATAGCTTTCATGAAGGTTATCTTTAACCTAATCACCATAAGGGTTGTTTGGACTGGTACAGGGAGCCTACTTTATTTAGTGAACAGCATATACCAGGCCAACTTCTCACATTGGTGTGCAGCGGTTGGGATTCAAGCTTGCTATTGTTTTACCAGATAAATCTCATTGAGTGGTTAACTGAAAACCACTAAAGGTATTAGGTACATATAATACATCAAGATTAGAATAAGTAAGTTCTACTGATCTTGATATTGGGTAGTTAAGGGTCTAGCACACCCTTTCTCCAACTCAAGAGAGTTTAGTTCCCACTAGGTTAGGTAGGTGCCTACACCACATAACACTAGTATGTTTTCTAAAGGAGAAGCCAGTGGCTCTCTGCCAACTAGGTATGATCATCTCTCATTTCAGGAATTGGGAAATATCTGTACATCTAGGAAGCTGAGGACAGGGAGAAGTGCAAGCACCCAACGTCTCATAGAGATGTTGCTCTTAGATGACCTCAGAAAGACCCCAGGGTCTGATGAAGTAGAAAGAGTGGGTGGGACAGAAGGTGAGGACAGACCACAAAGTGAACACTTCTTTGATCTGGACTAACCCTGGCCAGGAGGATCAAAATGATTCCTGCCTGGTAAATCCAACTCTTCCTTTGGGTGGAGGAGAAGGCCTCAGTGGCCCTCTCTTACTCCACCAGGGAGAGTACAATGTTTGCCTAGAAGATCAAGATATCCCTCTGTGGAGTCCAATCTTTCAGGTACTTCTGTAGGGACCTCTGCTTCTCATAGAAGGGAACTCTCTTATGATAAGAAGTGCCAATTACTAAAGTATGAGAGAATCAAACTCAGGCTCAAGAAGGAGCAATTGGCCTTAGACAGGGAATGCCTAGAACTCCAGAGAGTTTCCAGACTAGAGTCCCATGGTGGCAGCAACAGTGTCCCTAGAACTAGAGAGTATACTCATAATAACAGGAACCTGAACAAGATAGTTCCTCTCTATCAGAGTGGGGATGACAGCCACAAATGGATAACTGCACTAGAGAGAGCCTGTAAAGTACAGAGGGTCCCTCAAGAGCAGTGGGCAGCTATCTTGTGGCTCTCCTTTGCTGATAAAGGTAGAGATACGCTCCTCACTGTAAGAGAAGAGGATGCTGATAATTACACAGTCTTGAAGAGTGCTCTCATTGATGGGTTTGGCTTAACCACTGAGCAATACAGGATTAAGTTCAGAGACACCCAGAAGACACAGACTCAGGACTGGGTTGACTTTGTAGATTGTGCTACTAAGGCTCTGGAAGGCTTGTTACTTGGCAGTAAAGTGTGTGATTTTAAAGGATTGTACAATTTAATTATGAGGGAGCAGATCCTTAATAATTGTCAAAATCAGTTGTTGCATTAGTACCTGGTGGACTCTGATCTGACCTCTCCCCAAGAATTGGGAAAGAAGGCAGACAAATGGGTCAGAACCAGGGTGTAGCAGAAAACTCAGAACCAAGGTGGTGACTCTAAGCAAGATTCTAAAACCTCAGATAAGGGTGGGGAGAAGGGTAAAGACCAGAAGCCTTTACAAGGGCCCCAAAAGTCTTCATCTAGGGGGGGACTCCTAATCCAACAAGGGTAAAGGCAAAAGGAAACCTTGGTGCTATATCTGTAAAGAAAAGACTCATTGGACAACGGATGCTGATTGTCCAAAGGCCAAAGAATCTACTCCAGCCACCACTGCCCATAAGGCAACTGTTCCCCCTACTTCAGCTCAAAGTGGTGGTACACAGAATAAGGGTGTAGTAGAGTTAACCCTGGGATCTGAGAAAGACTCTGGCCTAGTCAGAGTTCCAACTCAGGCTGTGTTAGTCTGCGATGGAGGCATGGATATTGCCTCCTTATTGGTCAGTCCCAGTAATCTGGGCAAATACAGACAGCAGCCATTGATCAATGGTAAGCAGGCCATGGCATTCAGGGACACAGGTGCAAGTGTCAAAATGGTGACAAAAGATCTTGTGGCCCCTGAACAAATCATACTTGGTGAGATGTACTAAGTGACCAATGCAAGCAATGTCAGTACAGGAATGTTGGCAGTTGTGAATGTCATCTGGGGAGGGGTAACTAGCCCTAAGAAGGTTGTGGTAAGTGCAGACCTCCCTGTTGAATGCTTATTGGGCAATGATTTGGAAACTTCAGCGTGGGCTCAAGTGGAACTCAGGACACATGCAGAAATGCTGGGCATACCTGCAGATGTGTTTGCCATGACTAGATACTGGGGTACCCTTATCAGTCCATAGTATATGGTACACTATGTACCCAGGGCATAGGTACCCCAGAGGCCTCCCAGGGGCTGAAGCATGTATTGTGCCACCCCTGAGAGGCAATTCAAAATGACACCACAGGTCTACTACTGCAGCCTCTGTAAGGTGGTGCACGCATCCCTTACTTAGATATAGGTTACCTTTATCTATTCTAAATCACTATACATATAAACCTATCAGTCACCCCTATGGCAGGCCTTAATCCTGAAGGCAGGGTGCTGGGTTTTATGTGAGAGGGTACCCCTGCATGAGCAGAGCCCCTCTGCAGCCTTAGGAACCTATTTTCCGGGGTTTTCTGGGATAAAGCCAACCATATATATTTAAGTGCATTATAACCTCGCGGTAAATGCTAACTTTAAAACGGCTGCTTAGAAACATGTCGTGTTGGGTGTCAAACACCTTGGAATCATACCTTCCCGCCAGTAACTGGTGGGGAGGTATGATTCCACCCTCCTAGAGGGACTTATGTGAAACACCGGTACACCTGGTACCAGCTTTCTCGACCTGGGAATCACAAAATGGATGCTGGCAGCCACATACACGAGTCTGCCCTCCTGCTGCTTAGCCAAGCTCGAGCAGAGGAAGGCCTGACAACAGGTTTCCTGTCACAGGGAGGTGTGTCCACCTCCCAGACAGGCTTTAGTGTATTGGGGCTGGGTGGGTGCACTCTGAAAGTGCCAGAAAGTCTGCACTGGGGGCACATTTGGTGTCCCTGTGCATAGTCCAGCTCAAACCGGTTGCAGGAGCCATTTGCTCCTGAAACCGAACATTTTTATTTTAAAAGATAATATTTCAAGCAAATATAGTATTTTTCACAAAATGACAAGCTTCTGTTTGATGCTAGATGGCTGAAAACATCAAAGGCGAGAAGACCACCTGTCAAACTAATTGACTATGTGTAACATTGTAAACCTTGTCTTGTCCTGGTGGGTGTGGATTAAGTTAGTTATATTGTGTTCATTTTATAAGAATATGTTATAAAACGTATTGCTCATTGTTATGGGTTGGAATCTATGTTTTGTTTTGGGTTTTTAGGGGAAAGATGTGTTGGGTCTTGGGCATGGAATGTTGTCGGACAAGGGAAATAGAATGCCCTGAGGGTGAAATACAAGTATTGTCAGTTACGAGCTGAATCTCAGCCCTGCCGATTGTACTTAGAATCCTGAAGAAAACATAAAACTTACCTGCAGTAGTACCTGAAGTCGTCTGGACTTTTCTTTGTTGTGGACATTTCAGTGGTGACAAGCAGCTTCTGAGCCTAGCAGGTGGCTCACACACTCCTGTTTGACTGGCAGGGTGAGCATGTGAGAGATCCTCGTCGGCAGCTGCTGATGACCTGGGAAGGCAACCGCACTGCTGTTTGATGGTTTGTGGTGGTAGAGTGGTGGTTGCATTGGAAGAGGCATCAACGCATTGCTGTGCGGTCTGTCATTGCCAGTGTACAATGGGATGTTCTTTGTGACGTCAGTAAATCGGACGCCATTTTCATTTGGTCTCACAGTCTCAACTATTGAATGTGCCTGAATGTGCATAGCGACACCAATACGCGCAACAGCACTACCATTTGGGAAAAGGGCATTTCTCGGTTGGCGGCGCCTCACCATTCTGGCTATCTGCATATCAAATAACAGAGGATCTCGGTGATACAAACACAGGCAAATAGCTTATTCGGCTGTGCCAATATTAAGGATTAAACATTGAGCATATCACAGTACCATAGTGAAACGCACACCATGAAATAAGGTACTGTATACAATTTGCAGCATTTACAGAGGTATATTGTGCTGCTCACAGGAGAAAAGTGATTCACACACCAGCAGCTAGACTATTATTTGAGTGTGACTAATATTCTCAAACTGTATTGAATTATTTTTGGGTACCTGACTTGCACTGTTCTGTCAGCATGCAACAGAATGTAGTACATTCTCCTGCCTTTTTGTCATCCCTGGGTAATCCTCCTGTAGAATTGGAGTTATGAATAGAGGGTTTTGAGGTATATTAGGAGGCAATTGAGGGGGTAAGTATTTACATAGAAAAAAACGTTGCTTTATTGCATCATTACTTGAGTACCGAAGGAAGGAAAGTACTGAAACATCTGGCTGTTTTAACTATGTTAGGGCAAGGAGATGCAGTTGAAGAATATACCATTGCAATGAAGATGCTGGACATTGGTTTCATATTTAAAAAAAAAAAATTATAAAGGAGAGGCATAAATTCTACATGAGATGTCAGTTAACTAGTGAATCTGTAGAAAGTGTCGCCAGTGATTTAAAGATTTCAGCATCTACATGTGAATATAAAACATTTTAGGATGAAATAAGGGATCAACCGTCAGAGAAAACCAACAATAGAAAGGCTCAGGAAAAGTCAACAACTAAAAACTTGACGTTGGAAAAGGATATTGAAATTGGTAAAGTGGTTGAGGCCACAGCATTATGTATGGACTAAATGGACATAAGTGCACAGGCACAAGCTATTCAGACTGATGATGTGTCTAAGATGAAGTGGAAAAGAAATGATGCAAAACAAAAATATCTGGAATGTTATAGGTGCAGTAGCAGTAATCACGAGGCAGTACTTCCTGCTGCCCAGCTGTGGACAGATTGTGTGCAAAATGCAAGAAAAGGGGGCCTTTTGCCAAAGTGTGTAAATATAAAGTTCAAGAATGTTCTCAAGGTTGATACCAAATCTTTAGAGTTGGTGCAGTCAGAGTCAGATGAGGATAATGCGGTCATGATGATTGATGGTATGAGTAACAGGCATCTGAGTAAAAGTAAGGATAGTGTGGATGGAGTGTTAAAAGTGGGCATGTATTCCATTACAAGACCTTATTGTCAAATTGACATTTTGAATATTCCCATTTCTATGATGGCAGATTCGGGTTCTTTCTTGACTGTAATAGGACCACCAGAGGAATGGAAAAAGTTTAAGAATGGCAATCTTTAACAATCACCTTTTAGACCTGTTGCATATGGGGGTAAACCCATTGATGTTTTGGGAGAATTCAATGCCACTTTAAGGTTTAAAGGAAACCGTACATCTGGAACTATTTATGTAGCCAAGCATGGGTCATGTCTGTTGGGTTGGATAGAACAGAGGAATTTAGTAATAATTTTGGATCCCAATCGCCTCGAACAAGTGATGTTACAAAAATAGAGTGCATGTCTGTGTTGAGTGCAGGCAAAGGTGTTTGGGAAATGGATTTCCCTAAAGTTTTTAGAGATAAACTAGGCAAGATGAAGGGTTTTTCACATCAGATTGTACTGAAATTGGGTGCATGTGGTGAATACGCTTGCTATGAGGAAAGAGCTGGAGGCAGAATTGGAATGTTTGTGTCAATAGCTTAACATTGAACCCATCAAGAGTTTGGAATGGTTATCTCCAGTGGTGTTGGTGATAAAGAGTAATGAGTCCTTGAGGATGCGTATTGACTTAAGAGATTTGAATGACAGAAACTGGATGGATAGACATCCTTTGCCTGATATTTTTGAGATGTTGCGTTCTCTTAAGGGAGACAACATTTTTTCAGCATTAGATATGTTGTGAACTTATCACCAGATTGTATTACATCTGGAGAGTCGCCATGATTACCCATGGTGGAGCCTGTAGGTTTAAACTAATGCCTTTTGGTTTGACTACGGCTCATCTGTTTTTCAGAGGGGCAAAGGCCATGTTCAAATATGTCCAAATGTACAGTGCTTCCAGGATGACACTCTGGTATTTGGAAAATATATAGACTCTAATGACAAATCAATGGGAACTGCTTTGATGCTCTTGAGGGAGAAAGGTGTCACTTTGCAAGCTAGCATGTGTAAGTTGGCAGTGGACTGTGTGGACTATCTGGGTTATAAACTGTTGGCCCAGGGAATAGAGCCGTAAGGGAGTTTGGTGAAAGCCATTGTGGAATTTTCTGCAGCAGGGAACAGGATCAATAGCAGTCATTTTTAGAATGTTAGAGTTTTATACACTTTCATTCCTAAGTGGAGTGAGAGGACTCTGGTCCCAGGTCACTGTTGACTAAAAATGAGATATTTGGGGGCCGAAATAGCTGTATTTCTAGCCCGGGGATGCCCTGCAAAACATCGGAAAATCTGGACTCGATGGGCGTCATATCGAGGAATCGAGCTTCCCCCTCTGGCGCCCGCAGTCCCCTGAGTGGAACCCCAAATTCTCAACTGTTCATGGACCGGACTTTCCTCCAATATGCCATGCTTTCATGTCTTGAGATCGAGCACTGTCTGCATTCTGTTACTGTTATATCACCTGCATGTTTGGCAGGTGTTGGTAATCGGTATAAATACGGATATGTTCGTGGGATTAATCCTTTTTCTCCTACAGGTCATTGTAGGGCTATCGCCCGTCCTTTTGACGAATAACCCAATAAAATCTGCTGTTAAAAAAAAAAGAGATATTTGTATGAAATGAGGAACTGAGTAAAGAGTTTGATTCTATCTAGAGTGATTTGGCTAATGGTATGCCTCTCAAACCATTTGACCCACGGGATCCATGTGTGGTGGTTACAGGTGATTGTCAGTATGGATTGGGTGCTGTATTGTTTCAAGTGCGAGAAGGGAAAGATGATGTGGTTACTTTTCCTCTGTGAGGGGCTGAGAGTACTTACTCTGTCATAGAATTTGAAGCATTCGCTTGCTGGTGGGGCATTGACCACTTTAGGATGTATTTGTGGGGAACTGATTTTACCATTTGGATGGATCACAAACCGCTTATCAATATGTTCACATCCAAGGGGGGAAGGAAAGGCTACATCCAGAATCACCAAGTGGCATTACAGATTGCAGGAATTCGAGTTCTGTCTGTAATACATACCTGGTGTGAAGAATCCCTTCTCAGATTGCTTGTCCAGGTTACCCCTGAAAATAAAGGACGCTGTACAAGACAATAACGATGAGGATTTTTGTACAGTCACTTATATGTGAGGATGTGAGCAATTATGTATTTCTGAGAAAGAATGGAAGGTAGCTGTTAGAGAAGACGGGGTTTTGCAGGAAGTTATAAAATATTTAGGTAAGAGATGACCAGAGAAAAGTACGAGTGACTCTATTATGGCCTTCAAGCATGTGTTCTCGAATTAAATGTTAAGCATGGCATTTTGAGGAGGACAGATTTGCTGGTCGTTACCCCTGTGATACAAGAAATAGTATTGAGGCTGGCGCACAAAGGTCATGTGGGCCTGAGAGCCAGGAATAGGAGGATCAGAGAGATGTTCTTGAGGCCATGGGTAGGATGTGTGAGGAAGTGTGTGGCTTGTGTGATTTATGATAAAACCCAGATGACTTTTCCCAGTCCGGTTGAAGCTGTCATTGGACTAATTTATGTGTTTGAATAACATTGCAGGTATGATATCGTACTGGTTGATTATGGGACACAGTGGCCTGAGGTGGAATTTGTGAGAACGGCTAGCTTGGACGAGGTCATTGATTTCTTGAAATTGTTGTTCTTGAGGGAAGAAGCTCCCATGGAGATAGTCACGAACAATGGTGTGCAGTTTGTTTCCAAAGAGTGCCAAAGGTTTTTAGCCCACTGGGGTATTAAACATGTGACCACATCCTTATATCATACCAGGAGCAATGTGTTGGTAGAAAGGTGTAACCGAGTCAACAAGGATAATATTCAACTGTCAGTGGCAAATAGGTTGGATTGGAGAAAAGAGCTTAAGGATTTGTTGTGGGCAATTTATACTATCCCTCATGCCATCACTGATTTATCTGCTTTCTCGTTGATCAAGGGTCGTTGGAAAACCACTAAGTTGGTTCACCCCGGATGAGTGATTCGACTGTGTCTGAAGAGAGTGAAGTGAGAGACAAGTGGGAGAATGTACAAAAGAGATAGGTGAATGTGAGGGCTGGCATAGGGGGGCATCAAGTGGATTTCAAATAGGGGGATTATGGCAGGGTTAAATTACCTGTCATACTATCCAAAGACCATTCTAAGTTTTCTGATGTAAAGAGAAAACTGAGTGTTAAAGAACATATGGTGATTCTTGAGGATGGAAAATGGTGAAACAAGGACAAAGTATCTAAGCAGAGAAGGGAGGTAATGTCGAGAAACAATTCTGTGGTCCAAGGATTACCAATGGTAGCCCTAAATGCTAGGTGGCAGAGGACTTCAAAGGAGACCACCTGTCAATCTAAGCGACTATGTGTAACATTGTAAACCTTGTCTTATCCTGTTGGTTGTGGATTAAGTACATTATGTTGTGTTCATTTTATAAGAAAATGTTATATAACTTACTGCTCTTTGTTAAGGGTTCAGAATATTTGATTTGTTTTTGTTTTGGGTTTTAAGGGGAATGATGTGTTGGGTCTTGGGCATGGAATGTTGTGGGACAATGGAAACAGAATGTCCTGGGGCTGAAATTCAAAGTATTATTAGTTATGGGTTGAATCTTGGCCTAGCTGGTTGTACTTCTGATCCTGCAGATAACATTAAACGTACCTGCTGTAGTACCTGAAGTCGTCCGGAGTTGTCCTGGTCGTGGATCTTTTCACTTTTGTTTGACGAAATTGTGTTTTTTTTAACCAAAATAATAAGAAGTATTTGATAAAATAATGTGTGTATTTTCAGAACAAAAGTACTTAATTTCCAAAATGTATTTAAAGTGGATATGTAGTTGATAAATCATGCTATGTGGGGGAGACATATTGTTTATATTATTTCTTTAGCGTAAGAGGACATTTTGTGCTATAGCTGTTAACTAATTACGCCTATAAAGACATTTCATCATCTAATCTTTTTATTTTATGACATCACCACTTATGCTGCCTAAGGCTTGCTAGTGGAAAGATTGGTTTAAGGTAAGGCATAGTCCTGTGGTCGGTATCTGTGTAAGGGGGTGATTTATATAGTTTGGTGGACAGGGTATTCTGTTGTGTTTGCGAATGAGTATTTGGTCTGCCAAAGTGTGGGTCACCTGCCCTATTTGGTGTCAAGATGACCACCAGCATTCTGCCAACAAAGCCCCTATTGGCTCTGTCAATGGAAAGCTTCCTCTGACTGCTCAACGTCAGATTAGGGTGGACGATGTGATAGATTTTTTTTCTGTCAGCCACCTAGCAGTAAGGGACAGAAAAAAAACCTAGTTACTTCCAAACCCAGAGAAAAAACTTCCTGTATGTGGGGGTCATTTTTTGTTGTTTGCTTTTCAATAAAAGACACAGAGAGAGAGAGAGAGAGAGAGAGAGAGAGAGAGAGAGAGAGAGAGAGAGAGAGAGAGAGAGAGAGAGAGAGAGAGAGAGAGAGAGAGAGAGAGAGAGAGAGAGAGAGAGAGAGAGAGAGAGAGAGAGAGACTACAAATCTAGTCATTCATTTCTCAGCAAACCAGCCAGATGAATGAGCACACGGTTAATGTCCAACAGGGAAGTATAGCTATCATGCAAATTGTAGGTGCACTTCAGAGGAGGGTTCCTTGTGTAATTACTCTGGAAATGGAATTCCATTTAGAGCAGTGGAATGACTATATAAACAAAAGTTGGGTTACTGTGGCAGAGACATCAAGGGGCATCTTAAAGTATAGCTGAGGCTTTATTTTGAGCTCTCTGTTTTGAAGCTACTCTAAAATGTACATCGAATTGTCTATGGACACAGCTCTTGGTACTGCACCTGAATTATTACTAAGGAATGCCAAGACCAGGACAGCATTCAACTCACTGCAGCATAATGCGGCTGAATGGGAGATCATCATCTCTGGACAAAAGGGCGGGCCCTATTCACCTTTTTACCTGCCCCTAGAAGCTTTGGGTTGACAGTGCATCCTCTGAATAAATTTAAAACAAGTATTTGATCAAAATAATACCTGCATTTTCAGGAACTGGCAAGCTGATATCTGTGAAAAAATACGACTGAATTTCCAAAATGTATTCAAATTGGATATGTAGGTGAAAAATCATGTTGTGTTGGGGAGACATATTGCTTATATTATTTCTTTAACCTAAGAGGACACTTGGTGCTATCGCAATTAGTAAATTACTCCTATGTCGACATTTCATCATCTACACGATGATATACTTTGTGACAGCACCACTTATGCTGCATAAGTCTTGATATCAGAAAGATTGATTTCAGGTTTAAGTTAAGGCGTAGTCCTGTGGCCTGAACCGGTGTAAGGGGGTGATTTATAGTTTTAACTATTTCAGGTGTACTCTTTGACGCAGACACTTCCTTGGCTCCACAAATCTGCTTCATGGTTACTGCCTGACACCTAATTAGTACCTCACATCCTGCCTCTACTTCCAGTTGAAAAAAGTGAAATTGTATTTATTGCCCTAATCAACTTGAGAATGAATTATATGCTAGCTTCCTTAACTGATCTGAGGAGAGAGCCCAGAATGTAGCTGTACGTTTCGCTTTAGGCGTGAGTAAATAACTTCAGGTCGCTGCCTTCCACAGATCACTACACTGGTTATCTGGGTTAAGCTCTCTAGCCGATACATTTTTAAAGTTCAGGGGTCTCCAACCTTTTCTGTAATAAGGCTTACTAATGTTCAGTGAAACTCATCGAGAGCTACTAATATTACTATTGATTTAATAGCGACCACATCAGACAAGATTACAGCACTGGCTACGAGATTACTACCAGCAACCACCTCAGTGCATCAGGCATGGTTGCCAGCAGTAATGTATAAAAGGTTTTGTCAAAATGCAATGCCTCTACATGGCTAATACAGATCCGTCAGAGCTGCAAAGCCTCTGGCAACATTGTAGTAACTTTTGCAAAAAAAAGAATCTTCCCACTACCACATGATTTATCACTCAAATATCAGTTTTAATTATTTTTGGGATATTCAGACATCTTTTTCCAAATATCAGCTTATGAGTTCTGAAAATAAACACATTTTCGTCTCAACTATACACTCTAAATGTTGGTATATGTATATTAATTCAATCGAGTAAAAGCTTTAAATGTAGTAGGCTGGGCAGCACACAAGTGAGCTACTTACAACTACCTGGAGAGCTACCAGTAGGTCATGAGCTACTCATTGTAGAAGCCTGCTTTAATTCCTTGACACATCTCTACTTACTGCTGAATCTTAAATCCCCCACTCATAGCAAAACTCCTTGCGAAAATGAGGCCGTACATAGCTAAAATCAGGCCTTACCGTTCCCAAACTCTATTTATCCATACAAGGCATTTAACCCTTCTCCATTCAGACCCCTACTCTTTGGAATACAGTGTCGACTGAAGTAAGATAGGGAACTGCTCTTATTAGCTACAGACAAATACTGAAGTATACTTTTTTTGTAAGGTGCTATTTAAGATTAGTGCTAAGAGACACAACTGGCTAGTTTGTGTTTTATAAATGCTGCCATTCAGGGAGTCCTCCGAATGTTGTTGCTGAAATCCAGTGGTTACAGCTGCTTATGGAGCACAGCTGTTGGCTACCACACACATTACCCCACGCCAGCTGTAGTATTAAACTACTGAGAAAGAAGGCTGCTGTAATTGAGCCAGTGCATGCTTATTTCACTCTTGAATTTCAAAGTAAGTGTGAGCAGTCTTCATACAACTGATGGGATAAAACCATCACTCTTCTGGGCCTGGCATCAGAAATGCATATACAACATCAAAACTCAGTGGAAATCTTTAAACCATAACCACTTGTGGGTCACTTCTGAAATATCGATGTGCTAAATTAATTAACTTATTCGGGAGAGGAGTTGGCTTAACGGCTAGGGCTGTCGGCCTCGAATCTGGGGAACCGGGTTCGAGTCTCTGCAACGACGCTGAACATCCTGGGCAAATCACTTAATCTCCCCGTGCCTAACAACAATGAATGTGTCCTCATGTAACGCAACTGGTGCTATGTAAAGCGCTCCGATACCCGATACAGCGTCAAGTTCGCGCTATATAAAACTCAGCAAAAAAATAAATATATGAAAGACAAGAGAGAATCTATATGATATCCCAGGTCATTCAACATTGTGAAGGTGCTCTAAAGAGACCAAAGTAAGTGGGGTCAGGAAACATATCTGAACAAGATGTCCCAACTAAACTAGAGAACAGCTAGGCGTGGTTGAGGTTCGGTTATCTACCATTTACTACAAATACTCACAGAGTCTCATAATGTGAAGACGTTACCTTATTAAATAAGCAGTTGTTCAACTCCTGAAACATCTGGTGAATTTTTCGTATTCTACCCTTTAAAGGACTTAAAAAACTAATGCCAGATAAGAATTCACATATACCTACTCAATTCATATATAAAAATATTTTATTGAAGCACCGTTGGCCCGTTTATCTGTAAATGCAGGACCAAAATAAAAAAATAGTTTTAGTTCAAATCAAGGTTCAACCACTGCTTTGTAATCTAACCAATGATTTTTAAAGCTTTTCAACGTAGGCTTCTTGGAGCTTTTGTGCACCATTGTGTAGTCACTTTAAATACCAATTGTTAATTTGTTTATAAAATGTAATGTGAGAGCAAAGGCTGCAACAAACCTAATTATAATCCCCATTAGCAAAATGCACTAACTCTGAGTGGATTGCATAAATAAGGACGCCTAAGAGCCCAAAAACAGTAAGTATGAGTCGCTTTATCAGTTTGGGGCATACATTTCAAGGATTACTCCAATTATTTTTTATTTTAAGTAATGATTAAGAGGGGTGGATTTCCACATTCGTTTTATCTATACTATTTTCTGAGCTGATTAATAACAACAAACCCCGCATAGGTTTACAAAATAAACAAACAGAGATTAAACAAGTTAGATCATAAACATTTTAGTATGCCAACCTTTGCAATAAACTGACCACTGTGGGACTGTCAATCAAATCTACACTGACATAATTGAGGAAAACTCTAGTGATATCCAATGCTAATGTGCTTAACTGTTACACACAAGTGGAACAGGATATTGCTTGTCCCCTGGAATTTTGACAACTCTATCCCCTTTATCCTTCCCCCAACCCCACTTCCTACTCACGTCAGGTTTGTTTCTTTAAAGCTGCGGTTCAAGTCCTGGTCAATGTACCGCGCACGCTTCTCCGCGGCCATGGGATTCGCCAGGAATGGTTCAGCAGTGACTGTCTTTCTGCGCAATTCAGTGGCATCTCGAATCCAGTGCCTGACAAGATAGACCCCCGACATCTCATCGCCGTGGGTGCCGCCTACAACTACTACTCGCCTGAGAGGGCCAAAGTTCAGGATGTTGCTCATCTCTACACATGTGCGATCCACAACTTGGTAGCAATGACCAGTCAGGAACTTCTGATAAAGACAAAAAAAGCATAGGTTTGATAAGGAGACCAATCTTTGTCTTTGATAATTTGGTACCCACGAAGAGGGACAACAAGCGTCTTCTGTCATGGCCAAACTGCCCTCTGGCTCAGTGGCCAGGACTTTTTGGGGTTACCTACTCTCTGAGCATTTCATACATTTTAAACTGTGACGTACAGTGACAAATCATAACACCACTAAAAAAAGTCACACTCACCCACAAAATCGAGACGCTTGACAGATGGAAACTGCAAGAAGTGTCACTTGCGTTGATTCCTTGCATTGAGAGAAGATCCTCTCCCTCCTCCTGTTTTTCTCACAGTGTCTCGCAACCGGCTATAGACGGGTAATAAGTGATGTGCTTAACTGTGCTGGAGACACGGCAGAGAAAAACGAGGAGCAAAGGTTGCCGAGGGAAACGCGGAGTCACCAAAAAATATGCAAAACTATCAACATGCAAAATATTTCAAATACCTGTGCACTGAAATGGGGCTAGCTTTGGTATGAATTAACATTTTCGGGATACACTGTGAACTTGTGATTATCCTTACAAAAAAAGTAGCTAAATGTGGTCAGTGGAGTAATACAACCTGAGGGTCCACACTGCAACTCAACCTCGTACTCGTTCTACATTGGCCCATCACAGCTAATGCCCTAGCAAAAAAGTGAAGGGACTTGTAAAAATTAATGCATTGTGTAATCTTTGTCTAAAGTTGACAACTTCCTGTGGTAGAAGAAGAAATCTGCATGTCCACAACCAAACTCATTTTTGCCTTTTCTATTATGTTTGTGGTTGCAATGCATTTAACCCCTTCGGTGCTCATGACGGAATGGTTCCGTCATGACCCACGGTTGAGCTGTGCTCATGACGGAACCATTCCATCATGACCACGCCCGCGCAAGATTCCGTCAGCACAGCGGCGGAATCTGCGCAGCATCGAAGGGGTTAAAGGAGAGTTCTGCCTATATTGCGTGTTTAAAATCATTATCATTAAATGTTGATCTAAGACGATGCTGTTTTTAATAATGAAAAGATCACATATTCTACAAGAGTAAGAGAACATGTTGGCCATCATTCTGCGTGGTGCAGGAATACCTTTGCAATATCACACTTTCCAAAATTTTCAATCGCACGGGTATGAGTAAACCCAGGATACAAGATTCCTGTGATACTCTAACTTACACCCTGAGAAATGGGCAATTACCTTGGAATTCAGACTTACAGCGCCTGGTTCCCTTGGTAATTCTCCATCTATCGACTCCCTCCCATGCAGAGATTTCATCGGCTTTTAGCTGGTGAAATGCCCAAATTGAGGGTGTGTTTCTCCTGCATCCTCTGTAACTTCAGATTCAGCCATCCACACCGGGTCCAGCGGCACTTGGACTTACGCCATTCTAGGAATTGAGGCACTGAGTTCTGATTTTGAAATGGAATTTAGGCTACTTCTCAGAGAAAAACAAGGAATGATTCCAGTTTTAAATCATCCAAAAAGTGATTCAGAACACCTAACTAGCAAGTCAAATTCACAAAAATGTCCCTCTGGATAGACCGGAGTTGTTCATGACTGTTGACTCCCCCGGTAGTAAGTCACATATACTCAGCACAGAAAGCTTTGTAAAACAGCCCCATGAGCTCACTCACTGTGCTGGACCATAGGCACATACAGACACAGAAATGTTGCTGGACATGTCCCCCTAATCTTTCGAAAGGATCATTTTGGTATCGCTCTCAATATGTGCGGTCTGGATCCCCCAGAGAAGTAAAACGTAAAAAGCAAGTGTTTACGTCCAATAACAATTGACTGTGAGCTCAGTTAGGAGCATCTACAGAGAAAACCATGTGTTATTAAAAAACAGTATTTGTTCACTTTCACATGCTCACAATGTCAAAATAGTTTTGTTGTCATGGGGAAGGTAGAGCAAGGAAAAAAAATAAAACAAGATATTTGTGGGGCATGAGATGTGTTGGGAAACCCAAAAGTCTTTTTGTGCAGAAGGAGAAATAAAAATAAACGTAATTCTAGCACTTTTCATAGAAGGGAATCATTGAATGTGACCACAGATTTGAATATTATATTCAAAGTTATCACCTGGCATGATCTAAATGGTTGTCTCTGCGAAAAGATATTTAAAAGAAGTCAATTTTTCAACAGAAATACCAATTGATGTGTTTTATTAAATGCTAAATAGGGAGATATTCAAAACCTGTAATATAATAATGTTAATACTTAGATTTATAAAGGGCGTCTTATCACCCCTAAGGGTCTCTAGGTGCTGTCCATAGGCAAAAGGGGATTAAGTCATCTGCCAAGAATCATAGGATGTTGATCCGACGCCGAGACTTGAACCTGGATCCCAAGTTCCGAAATTGGCATCTCTGGCTGTTACACCACACCCTACCCCATATCAGTTTTTATTACCTATGAGCCTTTAAATCATTTTTCTACCTGTGGAAGCATGAAAAGCTAAAAAGGGGCTTCCTGCGATTCAAATCTGATATCAGCAAGCTACATACACCTCTCTGCAGCAGGTGCAATAATTGGCTGAGCTGTATCTCGGGGATTGGAACTCATGGCAGCAGGGACATACACCTCTGAAATATACTGCCACTAAAAAATTGACCTGATGGTTACCTCTGCACCATAAGCGTAAAGCAGCCACCCTCCCCTCCTGCGGCTGGAAAAGGTGATCTGCAAGTAGCACAAACACTTCTAGACAGTACTTAATTTGTGAAATATTAAGTGCAGGTGCTCAATTTTTTTAAGAGGTCGTACCCACTTTCCCTGCCTACACCCACTTCCTCCACTGGTTCCACCCACTTATTCTATTGGCTCCACCCGCATCCTCAACTGGCGCTGCTGAAATCCAGATGTAATACTCCATGATTCCATGATATATATTAGGTTATGTCTTTAAAAAATAAAAATAAATAGATTGGGTCATGTCCAAACGTCCAAGTGCATTAAGCTTACACGGTCAACATATGCACTCTAACATCTCCAACTTCACAGCCCTCGCACTGGCCCTTGTACCCAAGCATAGCCCAAATGGCCCACAGATATGAAAAATTTCCGGCCCATCTCTCTATTACCCTATCTGTCAAAATTACTTGAGGCTCATATAGCCCCCCCATCTATGCTTATGTATTGAAGTCAGGCTGCTTGGACCCAACTCAAGCAGGATTTCGACCGGCACACTCTACAGAAGCAGTGATCATGTCTGTTGTCGATGGCATGCGTAAAGAAGTAGACAATAGCAATACCCAAGCATTGGTGCTATTGGACCTGTTTGTGGCCTTTGACACAGTCAACCATATTATTTTGGCTGACCGGGTTAGGGCTGCAGGTTTTCGGGACTCAGCGCTGAACTGGCTTATCTCTTTTCTGAGGGAAAGATCTCAATCAGTCAGGCTTCCCTGTTTCTCTTCTACAGAGGTGCAACTGAATTGTGGGGTTCCTCATGGTTCTTCGCTGTCCTCCCACCTTTTTAACATCTATATTCGCCCCTTGATTAACGCCCTCAATAATAAAGAAATCAACATTTTTAACTATGCGGATTACATGCAACTGCTATTCAAGGATTAATGATAGCTCCACGTCTTGACAGCTATTTCAGGATACTATGTTGTTCATCCGGGATTGAATGTACAGCAACCATCTGAAGTTGAATTCCGATAAAAACATAGATAATTATCACAAAAAGTAAGATGGATTATTGGACGCCATCGTTCTAGACTAGTGAGATGGGTTCTCCCCCACACCCAAAAAAGCTGTAAAAAGCTTGGTCGTTATTATCAATGAGGATCTATCCTTCAAGCAGCAGCTAGGAGCAATGACCTCACGTAGCTTTTGCCAGCTCTGCCGCATAAACAAGATTAAAAAAATTAATTACTAGAGAGGCTTTGACCCAAGTAATTATAGCTTTAGTCATGTCTAGAATTGACTACACCAACTCCCTCTACCTGGGTCTTCCCAAAGTCCTCCTACGCAGGCTCCAGCTAATCCAAAATCAGGCTGATCGGCTAATATACACTCGGCCCAGACATAGCCACATCTCCCAGGTGACCATGGACCTTCACTGGTTGCCAGTCGCACAGAGAACTACGTTTAAAGCTTGTTGTATGGTTTTTAAGTCCCTGTACTTGAATTACCCCGCATTTGTGAAGTCTCGGATCATAAAATACTGTCCTACTAGAGCACTAAGATCTAGCCACCTTCACTTTCTGGTGATCACCTCTTGGAAAACACAAGGGATCGGAAGGCGTAGGTTCGCCGTTATCGCCCCTCGAGTATGGAATAGTCTACCCCTGGACCTTAGGCCCATCTCTGATCTGGTTACTTTTAGGAAGCTCTTGAAGACATGGTTTTTTAGACAGGCTTACCAATAAGTGGGGATGAAGTCCGATCAGTTACCTAGTGCCAAGAGACCGTCTGGTGAATATGCGCTTTATAAAAGGACAGTGACATAACATGCCTACTAACAACTACCATGTATAATCCAATTGCAGCCACATGATGGACAGTGACATAACATGTCTACTAACAACTACCATGTATAATCCAATTGCAGCCACATGAGCTATGATACCCCCCTTCGATGTCCAACGCAGCTTCATAATGCAAATGGCTGCGAAATAATCTATCCTGCAACCCTAGGTAGTGTGTGGTGGTAGGTGGTGTTCCCCACAGAGCTGAAGGTGGGATAGTAGTGTGTGTGTGTGCCACTGCCTTAATAATAGGGTTCCTCTTAAGTGGTTGCGATAGGCACCCTCGAGCAAAAGGGGATAGAGGTACTCCTGCTTTAACTGAGGCGCAATGGGCTGTGAGGGAGGGAGGGCTGAGTAAGTTCCCTTCAGAGCTGGAAATGCAGGCCCTTCCTAAAAACAGCCTCCCAGCCACCATTGGAACGGGGTAACAAATCCCTCCCATTCTAGTGGCTCAGCCCCTCTGTACATGTTCAAACCCTGACACGTACTAGGGATAGTCAGATAACACTTGGAACCGCATTTCATTTCGGAAAATACACTAACATGGTCTAATAGTTACATTTAATGTTATTTCTGTTTCAGTATCTGCTTGTATAAGTTTATAGTTGTCTTTTTTAGATTCGCGCACTCTGAGGCAGGCCGCGAGTTGCATGTGGCGGCCAAATCTATAAAACACACATAACACAAAACATAACACATTATCGGATAACTGCACATGAAACTATGCTGCGGCCTCGTCAAGGTAGAGTTAAAATGAACTATGAGGAACTCAGGTTGTAGAGCTTAGATTCCTTGCCTCAGCTGCAACATTGCTTTGCTGGAATGCAACCAACCTTGGTTTTGCAGTGTTTTTCCATATAGCGAGAACTCGGGTACTGGAGCGCTTTACATGAGCACCAGTTACATTACACAAAGTGACATTCATGTTTAGTAGGCAAAGGGAGATTAAGTGTTTTGACCAGAATCACAGGATGTTGGGCAGACGCCGAGACTCGAATCTGGTTCCCCAGTTCCAAAGTCAACTGCTCTGGTCGTTAAGACACACCCTTTCAACATCAACATATCGCTGTATGTGAACATTTGCAGATGGATGTAGCATGCATGGCATGTACAGCATTGCCCCTATTGTTCCAGGGATTATCTGCAGCAATTATAATGCAAACCAAGGGATGCCATTGCCAACCCTCAGCCAAGCCTTTGGGGTTCTCTCTGGAATGGCCAGTGTTATTCCTGCAGCTGGGCTTAACCAAGTGTCTCTTGATGAAAAGCAACAAGCCAGCTTTATGAAAAGAAAGCCACGTCTTGCCAGTCTCCACTTACTCTAATACTGCCATCCAGGCACAAAACAAAAAGGCAATTTCCATGTAATTTCTGCAACGATTAATACCTGCACTTATCTCTTTGCTTGCCGCCCCATCATCTTGTATCTGGTACACATGTACATCATGAGATATAATCTTATGACGTTCCATTACTTCATGTATTATTATGATTATGAAATCATTACTCACTTACTGCCTTTTATTACCCTGTGGCCTGCGGGAAACAACCTTTACAACGCAGTCATTACATTTACAACGCAATCATAACATCGCAACATCCTTTATGACGCAGCCATTACATTGCATGTCACTACAACGCATGACACTACAACGCATGTCACTACAACGCAGGCATTACTTCGCATGTCATACCAACGCATACCACTACAACGCATAGTACCCCTACACTATCCAACACTTACCCTACTGTTGCACCCCCTGGAGTTAGAATAGTAATTTTTACCCCTACACTATCCAACACTTACCCTACTGTTGCACCCCCTGGAGTTAGAATAGTAATTTTCACCCCTACACTATCCAACACTCACCTTAAATGCAATGTAATGGTATGCGTTGTAATGGTATGCGTTGTAAAAGTATGATGCGATGTAATGTAATGCGTTGTTAGTGTAGTTTTAAAGAATTTGTTGTAGTGGCATGCGATGTAAATGTGTGCATTGTAAAGGATGTTGCGATGTAAAAACTGCGTGGTAAAGGCATGCGTTGTAAATGTATGCATTGTAACGTCATACATTCGTGGCCTGCTGCATGCTGTTGGCACTCTGCATGCTTCGTCTGCTTAACACTGTGGCTGCGCAGTATGCTGGGGCGTGCGATAACAAAGTGGGAACACTTTTCACATTGGTCCAACTCGGGACACTTGACTGTTCAATGCCAAGGGGAGACGGGCCGATAATTATTTGCAGGCGGACACTGGTAGCGATACTCTGATTTATGACGGACAGACCTGTTAAGCTCCCTGAGGCAGAGACCCACCCAGGCAGCTTCTGGCAGTGTGTGCCTCATCATGATAGGGCGGGTGGCGTCGAATTTACAAAAGTGTATGCACTATTCTCCACACAACACCAAATCTAGCATAATCAGTAATCCAGTGGTGTTTTTCTCCCACACAAATGAGAAAAAAATTCACTCATTTGTGTGGGAAATCGCACAATCTGGCAACACTGTATACAGGCATGGATGGATTTACTGTGTGTGTGGTATCGGTTCTTCACCGGGAGTCTGGAGACCATGTAAAGTGAGCCGATATCGTATGTGGCACACGATGCCACCCTATGAGTTGGCACTTGGCAGGTATGTCAATAGATCCGGCCCTGAGACATAAGTGCTGGTGCTAAGCACAGAAACCACGGGCACAAATTAAGCATTGTTTCAAGAGCCTATTCTCATCTTCAAGATATATTATATTGGAAATAAACATGTTAACTCAGAGTAGACACTCATGTCTGTAAGAGGTGTTCAACTTTGAGTTGTCTTACCATATGAGCTAATTAATTATAGAGTAGCCAGAAGTCTCAATAGTTTAATACTTAACGAAATATTTTGAGATGGATTACTAGTGTTTTAACTACTCAATGGTATTCATATGAAATTAAAACCTGAGAATCTGCAAGTCATATAGATCCCTGCAATAGGCGGATAGAAGCCAGTGTTAAAAATGATGGACTGGCTTTAACATCAAACTCTGAATTGTATTGTAGATGCTTCATACTCCTTACAAGGGCTGCATTCTTGGACCAATAGAACACTATACGGTAGGGTGCTCTTCGCTGGAAAGATGGTGAATTGTAGTGAGGCATGTGTGGGGAGCGCGTTGCTGGTGCTGATCGAAGTGGTGTTCTTATTTAGTTCTCTGCGCTTGAGCATACAGTAGAGCAGAGATGCTTGAGAGATAAAACACGTGAGCCTCTTGGTATTGTTGGGTTGGGTTGGGAGGATGTGGTTGTCACTGTGGTCTATGGTGCTAGTGCTTCGGTGTTGTGCATGGCGAGCAGCGGATTATATCTCTTACAGGCTGCAATTGTGCTGCGGAATTGGTCTAGATCTTGGTTAGGTACAGCAAGTCCACTGATGCCCATTCTCTACTTATGTGGGGATGAGATCTCTTTTTTGGTCACTGTGATTCTTCATCTTTGGTTTGGGAAGAGACAGTTTTTATCTCATTCCTGAACTCCACATGATACAAGATATTTCTTGTCAGATCGGTGGGAATGCCATAATTGTGGTGTTACGGAGAATAAGAAGTTCCACCTATGTGATTATTCCTACAGGGAGGCATGACCGGCTGAGGTTCTAGTCTGTAAGAGCTCATTGGAGGTCTTGGTTAGAAAAGCATTGCAAGAGCTCCTTGGGAGTCATACCCGTGTTTATATTTTTGATCATTATTGTATATGTTGTATAGATTGTGTTAGGATAGTTACAAAAACCAGGTCTTATCGACCTCGATATAGATGCTGGGTGATCAGGAGGTTTTCTTCCCACAGGTTTATTGCTGGTAGAGTATTTGAATGTATGTTAGTGAAATGGGCCCTAGCGTATGATGAATATATGTGCGTGTAACTGTGAGATTACTCTATCCGTGGTAGTGGGGATATTTTAGATACCCAGATCTCTATCAATTTCCTGGTAGCAGAGTAGGATGGTTTTTGATGCCTATCTTGATCTGATAAGATTGCTTGTACATTAGCTTATTGATTATTGATTTTATTTGATTGATGTTGGTATATGTACTAATACTATATGTTGGAGTTGTCATGTTGAGTTATATGTAGTGCTTCTGGAACTTGGAAGCTGGTAGCAGTTTCGTAGTAGAGCAGAGGGAAGTATATGCTGCTCTCGGGAAAGACGGAATTGTAAGGAATAACGTGTGACAATTGAAGTTGCGCGTCACATTGTCTGGGTTCGGAATCAGTGACATTATTATATGTTACTATTAGAAAATATTTCTGGTATATAAGGAGTGTGTATCGTAGTGAAGGTTATCTTTGAAACTCTGGTCTTAAGTCCCAGGGATCCGTAAGGATTTTCGTTAAAGCTTATTGCGGGAGGAGTAATAGGTATTCTCTGAGCTTGTTTGAAGAACTGGGCAGAGGTAAGCTGCTTAGTTGTTGTGAGTTATAATTCTGTAGTGGGACAGATTGTGCGCTGTTCTCGGGAAGCAGGATTCTGTGTGCATGTACTATATTTTTTTTGTATGAATGTGCGTGAATGCATATACATTTATTGATTGTAAGACTCTTTGGATAAGTCCTAGAGGAAACAGTTAGGAGATGTATGAAAGTTTGTCGATTCTTGAGAAATAGACTCTCTTTTTACTATTCTGTGGTTAGCGAAACAGACAATGGAGATGTTTTTATGTTGTAACTAATAGATTTTGTAGAAATTTTGACACAAAGTCTTCTGAGGAGATTTTGTAAAGGAGGGGTAGACGAGTGACAGAAGACAGGAGACAAGCGACTGCAGCGACTGTTGACGTCAGAAAGTCCGCGCTCTGATTGGATAGTGGATCAGAATAGGGTTCGCGCTAGGATTGGTGCGTTAGTGTGAGTCGCGCAGGGATTGGGAGAGCTGTTTAGTGACGTAGGCGTTCCAGGATTGGTGCGTTACTGTGAGTCGCGCTGCTATTGGTTGAAAAGCTCGTATTGTATATTTATAATACGGAAAGAGTAGAGAGTTTTGGTAAGCGCTAAGATGTATTACCAAGAAGAGAAAAAGAAGAAAACATTCTTTGGAAAAGTTAAAAAGTGGTTTAGCAAGGATAAAGAGGTTAAGACGAGAGAGGGTGAGTTGTTACCTCCAGCGAAAACACCTGCATCCTTCATGGCTGCAAGATATGGGTTACATACCTGTATATGGTTGGAGAATTGGGTTAGGTACACTAAAGAAGATGGTGTTCTAGCATTTCCAGAACATGGTTCATTTAATTTGGCCGTGTTGAGAAATTTACGGGAAAAGATGGTATGTCTGGACCCGAAGCCAAGACCTACACAGTTCGAGGCTTTAGTGGAATGGGAAGAGGAAGTACATAATCGAGAAAGACAAAGATCTGGAGGTCAGTACAGATACATGTTTGGGAGAAGACATGATCGTGAGACTCATCATGATCGAATGAAAAGGTGGCGAGATGCTAATATGACAGAAGGATTATATCCGATGAGAACAGTTGAAGGAGGAGCAGAAAGGGTTCCTGAGTCAGATATGAGAAGATATGGAGAGTATGAGGATGAGGTCTTGAATGACATGATTTACAAAAGACCACCTCCATATAGACCAGAACCAGATGAGAGTACACCAGTTGTTTCTCCGATAAGAGATACGGTTTGTACTATTGAGACAGAAAAGGTGACACCTAATTCTAGAGGTAGTAATAGAGGTAGTAATGAAAATGCCAGACAATTAGCAAAAACGACAACGGAACTAACTGAGAAAATTAGGGAGTTAACGAAGAATCTGGAAGCTGTTACGGTGCCTGTAACTATAGGTCCGGTTATTCCTGTGTTTGATAAACAGAGGACAGGTGAAAATGGACTGGTGGTTCCATATGTTGGGAATAATTTGACAAATTCAGTTGGTCTTTCAGGAGACTCGGGTAAAAGAACAGAGAGAAGTGACCTGAGACAATCTAGACATGACATATGTAGTGAAATACTGGATACTAGTGAACCTAGTTGTTCAGGGATGCCAATTTTAGAACCGCAGAAAAGAGTGGTTCCAGTGAGAAAAAGTGCTGAAATAACAGTTGATGATTTGAATGATTGGATGAAGGTTCTTCAGAAAAAGGATAAGGATTCACAAGTTATTGATGTGGTTAAGTTACGTGTAGAATTAGAAGAGCTTGTGACAGGAACAGTTCCAACAGAAATCCTGAAGAGTCATCATGATGGTGAGCTGATGTTTATGTGTAAAAGCATAACATGGAGAGCAAGACATACACATGACAGGCTGAGAACAATAGCAAATGAGCTAGGAGTTGATATTGATAAAGTGAAAGCTTTGCAGAAAACCTACAGGATGGATTTTACAGAGAAAGATATAGAAAATTTGAATGCTTCTGGTAGAACAGGACAGATTAAAGAAATGGTGGCATTATTGCGAAGATGGGGTGATGTAGAAAAGTGGAAGGATAGGTGGTATAAGAAAAGAGAGGAATCTGAGGATAGAACGACGTATTCAGCATTTCCAGTGAGAGAAAAGGAGAAACCAGTGAATAATTATCCTATGAGAGAAATACCTGGAGGAGGATATGTACATGTTCCATGGACCAGACAGGATATTTTATCATTTACGAATGATTTCCCTCGATTGAGAGAAAAGCCCGTCGAGTGGTATAGGCAGGTAGACAGGTTTGTGAAATTGTCAAAAGTGCTGTGGGTTGACCTGAATAGTCTGTTTGATATAATTGTTCCAGCAGACTTGTGGACTGAGTGTAAAATAGTTGTGAGTTGGTCTACTGAGGAGTATCCAAGAGATCCAAGAACAGGGGCACCAGATCCAGAAGTGATGAGGAAGTATGATCAGGTGATGGTATACCTGAAGAGTAAAGTACCTCCAAAAGAGACAGACTGGGTTAAGATAGATCGAACACAACAGGAAGCAAAAGAATCAGTTCATGCTTTTTACGAAAGGCTGATACTGGCTTTTAAACAATTCAGTGGAGATGAACACCTGGGTGACAAAGATTTGAGTCATTTTGTATACAGGTTTGTATATGGCCTGAGACCTGAAATTGGTGAGAGAATTCGTGAACACACAGTGGATTGGCAGAGTAAGAAAGTAGATGAGATTCTGAGGCATGCAAAATACTTCAGTGATGAAATTGAAGCAAAACAAAGAAAGCTGAAAGAGAAAGCAATGTGGGCACAAGTGAAGGTTGCGGAAAGACAAGAAGCACAGTTAGTGGAACAAGCGAATAATCCAGGAAATAATGTGGGAAATAGACCTAGATTTGCAGGAAAAGGGAAAGGAAGTCTTGAGGAAGCAAAGAAAAAGTTCCCTTGTCACAACTGTGGCCAACTGGGACACTGGAGGTCTGAATGTCCAAATCCACCATTAGTGAATAATGATAATAAATCCTTAAATCAACAGGTGCAGAATGAAGGGAATAATCAACAGCAACAACAGAAAGTTGTGAGACAGCAGAGTCAAGAGCCAAAACCGCCCTTACCGCAGAATAGAGGGGTACAAAAGTATAATCAGGATTCAGGATTCTACGATGATGAGCAGGTAAACAAACCAAAACGTTCTAACAAAGTACAACAGTACTTGTTAAAGAGTGAAGGGAGTGAGTCTGAGGGTGATTATTGACGGTGCCGAAGAGAGGAGGAAGAGTGCATACTTGGTGCAACTCTAGAAATAGACCAGGCAGGACCATTTGTGGATGGGAAAATAAATGAAGAGAGTGTTACTTTTTTGGTAGACACAGGTGCGACAAGATCAACTGTCAGGTCAACAGATGTTAGAAATCTTCCTCTCTCGGATGAAGCAATCCAAGTAGTTGGTGTAGCCAATACACAGATCAGAACACGTCTTACTGAACCAGTAAGAGTACAGATAGGGAAATTTTCAGACATGCACAGATTTATTGTCTGTGATACGAGTCCAGTGAACTTGCTAGGTAGGGACCTATTGTGTAAGATGAACTGCACAATTTTTTGTACACCAGATGGAATAGCTTTTGAGACACCAGATGATGATGTTTTCTACCGTATGACTCTAGAAAATAGAGAAAGTGAGTTAATTGGTGCATTTGCTGTGTTTAATCCGGAGGATTTGCCTCAAGAGCTGAGAGACACAGTGAAAAGAGCAGTGTGGGATTTTACAGGAGAGGATGTGGGATTGATGAATAATGTAGATCCAGTGAAAATTGCAGTGAAAGAGGGAATCACATATCCTAACATTCCTCAGTACAAAATGACACCAGAAATAATTGAAGGGATAACTCCTATAATTGAGAAAATGATTCAGCAAGGAGTCCTGAGAGAACTATTGAGTAGTCCGTGTAATTCACCGATAATGGGACTAAAAAAGCCCAATGGGAAATTTAGGATAGTGCAGGATTTGAGAAAAGTTAATCAAATTGTGGTGGCATGTTGTCCTATTGTGCCAAATCCATCAGTGATTCTGTATCAAATTCCACATGATGCTGAGTGGTATACAGTGATTGATTTGTGTCATGCGTTCTTTTCAATTCCATTGCATCATGATAGCCAGCCGATTTTTGCATTTAGGTTTGGCCAGCGTATTTTAGCATGGTGTCGTATCCCACAGGGATATACAGAGAGTCCTTCGATATTCAATCGGTTATTGAAGAAATCGTTGGAAAGTTTGATCATGCCCGAGAGTTCAGTGCTAGTACAATATATTGATGACCTATTGGTGGCATCAAAGACACGTGAAGCTTGTGAAGTAGATACCATAGCTTTACTGAATCATCTGGCAGATGGAGGGTTAAAGGTATCTCCAGCTAAATTGCAATTTTGCAAGAAAGAAGTGCATTATCTTGGACACAATATTGAAAAAGGTCTGAGAAAAGTGACTACTGACAGGATCAGAATAATCAGAGAAATGAAAGCTCCAAAAACCCAGAGGGAAGTGAGAATGTTCCTGGGTATGGTGGGATATTGTCGTCAGTGGATAATTAATTTTTCGCTGATTGCAAAGCCACTGATTAAATTGACAAAAAGTGAGATGACAGATCCATTGAATCTGGATACAGAACAAATGGCAGCATTTGAAGAGCTCAAAAGTAAAATGTGTGAGGCTCCAGCTTTGGGTATGCCTGACTACGAAAAGGAGTTTGAATTGTACTGCAGTGAGAGGAATGGATGTGCACTTTCAGTGTTAATCCAGAAACATGGACAATTGAGAAGGCCTATTGCGTACTTCTCATCAACACTTGACCCTGTAGCCGTGGGTTTACCAGGTTGTCTAAAATCTGTGGCTGCAACATGCAGAAGCCTGGAACAGAGTGAGGGAATCATAATGGGATATCCTGTAAGGGTATACGTACCTCACAATGTGGCAATTCTCTTGACAAGAAGCAGAACTCAGTACATGTCACATAGTCGTTTGACTAAATATGAAAAAGTGATTCTGGGAGCATCAAATGTGACTCTTGAGAGATGTGTGAATGTGAATCCAGCGACACTTTTGCTGGATATTGAAAACGTAGGTGTGAAAATGGAAGATGATCATGATTGTTTGGATGTGCTTGAGTACTGTACAAAACCAAGACCAGACATAAGGGATATTCCCTTACCTGAAAATGACCATGTGTTGTTTGTGGATGGATCATGCCTGAGAAATGATAATGGTGTGTTATGTGCAGCATATGCGGTGTGCAAAGTTTCAGAGGTCATGGAAGCATCACCGTTGAAAGGAGTGAAATCTGCGCAAGTTGCTGAATTGGTGGCATTAACAAAAGCTTGTGAAATTGGGAAAGATTTGAGAACAACTGTGATGACTGATAGTCAGTACGGATTTGGAGTTGTGCATGACTTTGGCCAACTTTGGCTACAAAGAGGTTTCTTGACATCGGGTGGAACTCCAATAAAGAATGCTGAAATGATTGGTAAATTGCTTGAGGCGATACAGCTGCCTAAGGAATTGGCAGTTGTAAAATGTGCTGCCCATGGTCAGGGAGATGATTTTATAACGGTTGGAAACCGTTACGCCAATGATGTGGCGCAGTATTGTGCAAAGACAAATCAATCCATTAATAGGGACAGAGAGGGGGAAATGTCTTTTCTGTCTGTGATGTTTACTAATGTCTTAGAGACATGGGATGAAGTGAAGCAGTTACAGGATGAGGCAGGAGAGGAAGAGAAAAAAGATTGGATTAAAGCAGGATGTGCTCCAAGAGAAACAGACCATGTTTGGGTCTACAGAGATGGCAGACCAGTAATGCCGAACTCCATCTTGTCGTCAATGGCAAGGATGTATCATGGCCAGGGACATTTGGGGAGGGATGCGATGGTCCGGTCGTTCAAACAGACCTGGTACAATGCAAAATTCAGGACAATTGCAGAGAGCATCTGTCAAAGGTGTTTAATTTGTCAGCAATTTAACACTGGGAAAAAGACAGTGGTGAGTCTAGGGACAATAGGTAGAGAAGGAGGTCCTTTTACAAGAATGCAGATTGATTTCATTGAAATGCCCCAAGTAAACAGACTAAGGTATGTTCTAGTGATAGTCTGTTTGTTTTCAAGGTGGGTGGAAGCTTACCCGACTAGAAGAAATGATGGATTAACAGTGGCAAAATTACTGTTGAGGGAATTAATTCCTAGGTACGGGTTTCCAGTTACAGTTGAGTCTGACAGAGGCAGACACTTCCAAAATGAACTCATAGGTTTGATTTGTGAAGCATTGAAAATACAGCAGAAGCTACATTGTGCATACCGACCAGAGGCTTCTGGTGTGGTTGAGCAGATCAATGGCACAATCAAGAATAGGATTGGAAAGATGTGTTTAGCCACTGGCATGAAATGGCCAGATGTGTTACCTCTAGTTCTGATGACTATGAGATCTACTCCAGATAGAACTACAGGTTTGAGCCCGCATGAGATAATTATGGGACGTGCAATGCGCCATGCATTCGTGCCTGTAAATAAATTGGTGACAATAACTGATGACATGATTTTGGATTACTGTAAAGGCCTGGCTGACGCAGTTCATTCTGTGTTTCACCAGGTTGGAGAAGAAGCTACCACACTTGAGAAGAAGTAAGCTCATGATCTGAGTCCAGGAGACTGGGTGAGGATTAAAGTTCACAGAAGAAGAAATTGCTTGATTCCAAGGTGGGGAAGGCCGAGACAAGTTATTCTGACTACGACGACTGCAGTAAAGTGTGCTGGAGTGAAGCACTGGGTACATGCAAGTCATACTCTGAGAGTTCCAAACCCAAAAGAAGGGACTGGTGAAGAGTATTTTGAAGAATCAGATTCCAGTGATGGTGAAGATACTGAAGATACGGAATCAGTGAGAAAAGAAGCAGAGAGAGCTTCAAGAGAATCACTGCGAGTATCAGAGAGAAGATCGGATTCTGTAAAAGAGCCTGAAGTTTCAAGTAGCAGTGGAGGAAAAAGAAAAGAAAAGAGAAATCACACAGAGACTACTCCTGAATCAGAAGAGGAGGAGTTTGAAGAACCACTTGAGATTATACTTGAAGAAGCAGGGTCAGAAGAAGATAGAGAGGGACAGATTGCGGAAGACCCCCGAGGAGGTGTAGGGAACATTCATGAGGAGCTAGGTGAAGGGACAAGTAGACAGCAAGAAGATTGCGTGTCGGAGACCCGAGGAGGGAGAGAAGTAGGGAAGTCTCAAATAGTGGTGAAAGAATCTGTGAAAGAAAAGAAAACTGCTGTAAAAAGAAAACAGAAGGCAATTGAAACAGAATCGGATGATGAGAATGAACAAACAGAGGGTCGAGTTCTGAGAAAGAGAACTTGGATTGAAGAAAAGAATGAGAAAGAAGTGAAACCGAAAAAGAAATCAAAAGAACCAGTAGAAATAAGAAGAGTAAGAAGACCCAACCAAAAGTACAGATCACCGGAATGGTCTTATGTGACACTGTCTGAAAAAGGAAAAGAAGAAACAGTGACTCGAGATAATCCGGAAGTGGTCTTGAGAAAAGTGGTTGAGGAAGATACTGGTGAAATTTTGAAAGTACTCTTGACTGACATTGGAGAAGAGTCAGATTCTGGGGATTGTGAGATTGGAGATCTGATACAATTTGATGTTGAAGAAATTGGAGTGAAAAACGACGAGTATCCAAACTGAATAAAAGAAGGATTCATTTGGACTGAGTGAACGGAAAAGATCTTTTGGAGAAACTGAGGAGTTTGGAGCAAAAAAAACGTTGAAGAATTTGAAAAGTTCTAATTTCAGTAGTGGAGTAGTAGAGGTTAAAGCAAAAGTAGTAAAATGGCTAACATAGAGGATAATCAAAATAGATGTGCCTTCTTTAACCCCTTCCATGCGGGGCGGATTCCCCCGCTGTGCTGAGCGCTGCTTGCGCGGGCGTGGTCATGACGGAACGGTTCCGTCATGAGCACAGCTCAACCGACGCTCATGACGGAACCGTTCCGTCATGAGCGCCGAAGGGGTTAAAAGGTGGTGTAGGATGTGCTTCTGCTGTACTGGATTATTAATGCTTCTATGGGGTATTTTAGTTTTATTAGTTACTTTTAAAATTGAATTTGAGATGAACACAGAAAATGTGACTAATATAGAGAAGAATTCACAAAAAGTAGTTCCAATTAGAAGTAGTAGTTACATACACAAAGATAGGTCAATTAATAATTTTTCTAGTAATGTTTTTTCTAAACTGTTATATGAATATGTGAAGACAATGGAAGTGAGGGATTGCTACGTCTGTATGCAATTACCTGCATCCGTTTCAGAGGGTGTTACTTATCACCATTTACCAGCTACATATGGTATTTCTTGTAGTATTTTAAGTAGTGTTTTTTATTTGTTAGGGAAAGTAGATTATAAGATGTCTAACAGAGATAGTATTTTTGGGCACTTGCCAATGAACAAAGAGCTGAATCCAGCTAAAGAAGCTAACACTTTTGGTGAGATCTTTATTGAAGAAAAGGGATTAACATTAGCTTACATTTTTAAGAATAATTTAACTTGCAGTCTGAAAGAAGAGGAGAAAGCTTTTCTGGATATGGTAGAGGAAAGGAGAGTGAACATGCACGAGAAAGCGGGAAAATATGAAGTGAGTGAGACAATTTGGGACATTGAGATGGGAAAAGAGTTGAGAAATGGGGCTAGTCCAACTTTAGCTCTAGATGCACCGCAGAAGGGTAAACTATGCATTACCAGAAGGAAATCCCAATATGATACATATTTCGTGGGGACTAGTGAGTGCCATGATACATACTTCATTGCGACAGGTTGGGGTTTCAGGGGTGGAGAAGATACAATTTTTCCAGGAGTGTACTATGTTTGTGGGAACAAGGCTTATTACAAATTGCCTGATCATTGGTATGGCACGTGTTATGTGGGCTTAGTTTTTCTTAAGATTTTTCATACAGATAAAATAAGAGATGTAGAAGATATTAACTTATTAACACGTTTTAAGAGAGAAACTTGGTCTGAAATTGTGGGTGACATTTTTGGGGTTTTGATTCCAGCAGTGGGAATTTCTTTAAATGCTTATGGAATTCGGAAACTGTCCACAGTGGTTGATCGCTTATCGACAAATACCGCAGGAGGGTTTCTTTTGGTGAATATGGAATTAAGTGCCGTACGTGCCATGTCTATGCAAAATCAACTTGCCCTTGATATTCTATTGGCCAAGGAGGGTGGAGTCTGTGGAATATTGAAAGTTCAACATTGTTGCACTTACATTCCTGACGAAAGTAAAGACTTGAAGGTCTATATCAAAAATATTACTGATTTGCATGAAGAATTAGTACCACTTGAAGCTGGGAGTTTGTGGACTAAAATAGCTAATAAGATGATAGCTGTGAAAGATTTTATTGCAAAAATAGGTAGTACTATTATAGGTAGAATATTGTTTCCTCTGTCTTGTATAATTGTTGCTTTATTGATACTGAGATTAGTGTGTGTGTGTTGTAAAAACAGGGGAGGGAAAAAGAAAGTGAATAAAGAAAAGAAAAATAAGAGGTTGAAAAGAGAACCGCAAGAAATTGAATTGGAGGAATTGAGGGAGAGTGTTTACTTAGAAACAAAGAGGGATGATGAAAGAGTGACTGGTGTGTAATGTTGTGTAAGGGGAAAAGACATTTCTGATTTCTCCTAAAATGGGACTAAATTTTCACTAATTTTTTTTGTGTGTTTATTTGGTGATAAAATCACCAAAGGGGGGATTGCTGGAGCAGAGTTTTCATTTAGAAAATTCAGGGGCTTTTGAAGCTCTAGCATGTCTATGCGTTTTATTAATTTATTAATAATTAACAATTAATTATTTGTCTTGTGCAAGTGTGTTTACATTAATCAATCCGTTTGTCTTAACAAAAAGAGAAAGTTACACAAGGGTTAGCATGTGTGTGCTGTTTCTGTTTTCTAAAAAATAACGTGCAAGTTTTCATGTTTAAACGTTGCTGTGTGCTGTTTATTTTTGAGCACAAAACGCTTTTCGAATTAATGCTTTTTATGTCGCAAAGCTAGATAAATACATACACATAAGGGTATTAGTGGGGTTAACACTGTTTAATCATTATGTTGTAGTAACGTTTATTTTGTCTCTTTAATTAAGATGGTCTATTGTGGCCTATGGAGGCCTATATTAAGATGGCTGAATTTTGAAGCCTGGCTGTGGCATATTCTGTGAAAACTGAGACGAGGGAGACCTCTGCTGGAAATGGTCCTGAAGTCGACCGTAGTCCTTGCTTATGAAATTTTCCATGAGGACATCAGCAGTTTTGGAGGATCTCCAAAAGAAATGGAACGTCCTTGGTGATCTCTGAGAAACAAAGGAGCCTTGGAGAAAATTCATGAACTATGGCTCGATTGCCGAGGAGAGACGGAACTATTTAGAAACATTATAGTTTTTGGTTCCTGTTCCGTAGTTTTATATTTTGTGAACTTTTCCTGAGCGAAGAGTTTCAGATGTAGCAATGTTACATTCCTTCCTTCTCGCTTTGCTCAGTGATTCAGCGGATACTGCAAACTGTAATGTGTGTTTCCATTGTAGTTTTTACTATAAGAATGTTAGCCTAGGGAGGGTTTCTTGCCACTTGCCATTTTACCTTTGCCGTGTGAATCTGCGTTGCTGAGGATCGATGCTGAGGGACTTCGTCTTGAGAGACTTTACCGAGAGACTTGTCCTGACCCGTTCTGACACTTAGTTAGAATAGGTAACTATGAGAAATGATTTATTCTGATTGATTTACTTTGACTAATTTTTAGATAAAGCAATATAATTTTAAACATGGTGTTGTATATTCTTTCTTGTCAATTATTGGGTTTATATTTTTGATCATTATTGTATATGTTGTATAGATTGTGTTAGGATAGTTACAAAAACCAGGTCTTATCGACCTCGATATAGATGCTGGGTGATCAGGAGGTTTTCTTCCCACAGGTTTATTGCTGGTAGAGTATTTGAATGTATGTTAGTGAAATGGGCCCTAGCGTATGATGAATATATGTGCGTGTAACTGTGAGATTACTCTATCCGTGGTAGTGGGGATATTTTAGATACCCAGATCTCTATCAGTACCAAGTGCGGGTAGATATGTACTGTGCTAGTTTTGTGGAACTCATACGGGAACAGTAGTGCATGGTGCTCATCAGTTGCACTGTGCGTGCTCTAACAAAGTCCTACTTATGCAGCAATGTAGGGTGCAGGTAAGCATGGGTAAAGGTGCATTGTGAAAGCCTTTATTGTGAAAGGTGCAGGTCAGAGTAGGGATGAATTGAAGGAACTCTGTGGAAGTCTTAATAGATAGAAATGTGTGATGCAAGTGATGGTAGATATACTTTGTGTGAGCTTTGCGTGGAATAGCTCTGCATGATGAAGGGTAAGATATCATCGCAGAAGCTCTGTAGAACAAGCATTGGCATAGCTAATAGGTCTCGCCTTTGGGGCCATGTGAGTGTTTAGCCATGCAGCACATTATCGTGGGTGCTGCGCCGCCAGGGATTGAATAGCTATACAAATACTACACACTGGGTCACGCAATGTGATTCGGCAATGCATGCTTGCATCTGCGGCACGCTTCTTCTTCCTGGGTGGCATAGCTTTCTTATAGGATAATAATGTGGTACAGAGAACATCCACAGGGGCATGTATGCTGAAAGCATTAGAATGGCAAAATATAAGCATTGGCATCATCAACAGATCCGGTACTGTCTGCGTGCCTTTTAACTTTGTCAAGGCTTGTTTTGTTTTCTGCAAAGCTTTGTTAGGTGGCTACCGGGCACATGTCAATAACACAAATCATTGGCTTGGAAGCTTTAATTTCAAGAAGTACACACTGCTGTTACAGTCCCTGGAAGTAAGTAGTATTATGTGCAGAATACAGACAGTGAGGTTAGCCGAAGGCAAAAGTGGGCTGACGCACCGCCATACGCTGAATGGAAAGAAGAACATGTGAATGACGCAACCCTTCAACATGGGTTACTCAAACCAAAATATATCTGTAAACGCAAGACATAGGAGGAATGGAAGAGACTACACGAAAAGGGATAGGGATAGGTCAGAGGACAGTAGGTATAATGAAAAAAGGCCGACTTGGTCAGGAGACTAAAAGGTGGGTGAGCAGTGTGTGGGAATAAGGGAGACGAGAACAAGGGAGATGAGAAGAATGGGGACAGGAGGGTGAAACAGGAGGAAGTGCTGACTCAGCATTGTATTCAGTACTCCACTGTCTGCGACAGACCTCTAAATAGGTGTCTGTAGTGAGCCCACACACGTTTACACACTTTCTTGTTGCGGGACTGGTTTAAGCAGAAAATATCTTGCGGGAGACTAGCTTGAACAGGAAATGTGCTGCAGGAGACATTTCCTCCTAAAGCCAATCAGCTTGCTCGTACCTAGAGTGACTTTGAACACGAGGTACACCTGCACGTTTATTTTTCACTTGAGATACCCTAAAGTGCATTTCGTGTAATTTACTCTTAGTCTTGACACAATTTTCCCAATGTCTTAGTAAACGTTTCAGGAAAATAATACATTAGTTTGCTCATCCCTACTTAGCAGGCGCAGGGAAACTAATTTCTCTACATAGGAAAAACTTTCCATTTTGAGAAAAAATGAGAAAAAGAAACATATGCTTCCTCTAACCCTGACTGAGCAGAATATCTGTCTGCAAAATGATTGCGGGAGCATGATTGGGGGGTAGCAAAGTACATCTAGCAATATAACATTTTCATAGTTTACTCAGGGAGCTCTTTGGGATTTTGAGACGCTCAGACAGTCGCAAGTTTCAGCCATAAAGTCTATGATGCAAAGATGTATGCACTTTTCAGTAAATAATGCCTATTTTGTGACAAAAATGATTGACTAAAAAAAATGTTTTACACGTCAATCCAAAGGTATGTAAATCATTGCTTATAAACAAATTTCCATTTTGTGCTCGTGGGCGAAATGTGAAGCTTTTATGACAACTCCACAGAACAAATAAATTACTTCTGGGACAGTGTGCAATGTATGCCCTTGGAAATAAATCATTGGGCAAATTAATAATAAATTGACTACTCATGCAGGTGCTTGCAAAATTATTTTCCCTGTTGAACTTCCTGCATTTGTGGCCCATTACCGGGCACACGCCGACATGAGGAAACTCGAGCCCACACCGATAGCACGTTTTTTCATGCTTCTTTCTTGGTCGTGGCGGTGTGGCATCTCTCCTTTTGCCGTTTCCAGTTAGACGGTTCGCTTGCTCCGCTCTTCTTTCTTTTCCGAGTTCCATCTGTCTGGCATGCGTCGTTGCTCTGGCTTCCACTCGAGCCATGGTCATTATTTTCTCTAGTGAGGACGGCTCTTTCAGAATTTGTGCCCAGAACTCCACTGACTGACAGCCTTCAATGATGCGCAGTCGTATTGCTTGTTCCTTGTCAAACATGTACACTGTCGTGTCTACAGAGTTCATGCAGAGACAGTCTCGTTGCTGCGCTCCCATGCACGTCCTTGCTCGTGCCCTCGCTGTCCAGGAATCCCTCCCCACTCCTTGACCGGAAGTGGTGTCCGGTTCCTGTCCCTCCCAGCATGTGGGTGCAGGGTCTTAGTGCCCCCTGACTCTGGTCACTACATACACTTTCTCCAGCACTGTGAAGTAACCATGGGAAGACACCTAGATAGAGCTGTAGTAAATTCTTAGTAAATGCAATTCCTGCACTTAGCGCCTCACTATGAGGAAGGCGCTGCCTTTCCCGAAAGGCAATCTGCGACGGAGAGAACCTCTTGGAACAGGAAGTAACTGAAGGCTCAGGCAGACAGCGGAAGCAGCTGCCCCAGCCAAAGTCAATTTGACTCCAGTTCAGCATTATAGGTTATTGATCTGGGCACTGATTTAGTCTCTAACTAACAGGTCTCCCTGTCAGATTTGGAAGGTTTCAGTGTCTGCAGAAACCAATGAAAGTGTTGCTTTGCAGAGGGCAATATATGTTTAAAGAGAAAGGCCTGTTCATTTTCCTGTGTTAGCTAAACGTTGTAGGCCAAAAATGATTTCCCTTGGTAAAGGCTTTGGGTTACAGGATGATGGAAAATCTTAGAGAAGAGAGGTCCTTAGGGGAGGAGCCAGTAACTGCTGAGGAAAGAAAGACAGACAGCAAGAGAAGGGCAAAGCAGGAGCGGTAAGTGAAAGTTAAGAGGAAAAAAGGGAGAAAGTTAACATTACAGGGGAGAAAGGAAGCAAGGACGGCAAAACTCAGGAACTATTGAGACTTCTGTCAAGTGGTTACAGAAACAGGTAGTGTTATGGGTAAGCTGAATTTAACATGGTCAGGAGTGACTGAAGAGACAGAAAAGGAAAGTGATTGGCAGCTCTTAAAAATGATGAGAAAAAATCAGGCAGAGAAGAAACCGCTCAAAAGAGATAGGGAAGCATAAACTGCGAATGAAGACTAGGAAAACAGAGCATGAACTACAACGAGAGCAAAACTGTGAAGATCAGAAACTGCTTAAGAGAAAGGAAAACCTGGGACATCAATATATGTTTACAGAGAGAGAGTTAAGCAGGGACAGTAAACACTTCTAGGGCAGAAGGCAGGCAATACAGGAATTGCCAGGGATGGACAAAAAGGAAGGGGAGCAGCAGATGTGAGTGGGAATGTGCTAGACACACAGGAGGAAAGAGAAAACATACGGAAATGGCTATGGGAAACTGATGGAAATTTACATATGCTTAGGACAGGGATCGGCAGAAAAACAAATTCTTTGAGCTGAAAGTTTTAACAAATGTTTTAATTTATTTCTCTGAGCTTTGGGTAAAATGGTATTTAGTGGCTAACTAGATCCCCTTGAAGGTAAGACATAACATGATCTTCATATTATAATTGTACAGCAGGATAGGTTTTAACTTTTGAATAAAATGCATTTTACATTATGGTAGGATTTCCTTATACACACAGAAATTGCAGATTGTATGAGCTCACACCTTAGACTGCAGACCAATGATTCAGGTTACACATTCCTTAATTGCTTAGGTCTCGGACAGCAGAGTTATCTCTATGGTTATATACTACGCATGCTCTGGTCTCATAGAGCAGAACCATTCCTCCAGTTACACAGGTTTCACAGCCCAAGGGTTCAGAAAGCACAGCTATACCTAAAACTAGATTTGTCACACTGCTATAGAGAACAAGCATTGTCAAAGCCAATAGGTCTCGCCTACACCAATGTTATTGGCTTTGTCAATGTTTTTTAGGCATGCGGCACAGTAGTTCAGCTGCTTTGTAGCATGATTAAAAGTACAAAACAGTGCTATGATGCTTTATTGTGTTTTATCTTTCTTTCTTCCATGCTGCACAGCAGTCATGCAGCTGTACAATAAGGCAAGGAAAACATTGGAAACCCTAATAGTAGAGCTGTGCAGCATGGCTGAAGGTAAAAAATGCACTATAAAGTGGCCAGCGTTGATTGTGTCATTGCACTTTTTTGTACTTTTAGCCATGCTGTACAACATGGCTAAAATGCTGTAAAAATTGATGCAGCCAATAGATCTTGCACAGACGAAACCTACTAGCTTTGCAAATGCTTTTCTTTTTGCAGTGTTCATATAGCACAAACTCGGCTCAAGGCACTGGACCACTTTACACAAGCACAAGGCCACTTCTATTTTTTTAGGCACAGGAGATTAAGTGATATGCCCAGAATTACATTATTATGAGCTGACACGCCGAGACAGTAACCTGGTTCCACAGTTATAAAGTCAACAGCTCCGGCTATTATACCACATCCTTTCTCCTGGCTGCAGAATAATAATTCTGCAAAGTGAGTGCTGTTGCAATAATAGCCCTTGCAATCAAGGACGCGATCTGGTGTTTATTGGAAGCAGGATTTGATAAGAAGCGTGGTGGAGTTGTATTACACTTGCCCTTGTGCAACACCCCAGCCATTTTCTCCATGCTGCTTTCCTAGAAACTGTTCTCAAGGGGGGGCAGCCTGCTGCAGTGAGTAGATATGATCGAGCCAAAGGAGGGCGCAACTGTTTGTCCCACCTCTCTCCATACAGAGGCTTTAATCTGGACATGCCATACAGGACTGCACCTTCCGTAAACTCCTTTCCAGACAATCTGTTGTTCGTGTTTTTGCCAGATTTCAGCTACCCACTGCCTCCTATCCTACAAAGGTGGAGAGGGGGGGCGATGCTGAGGATATTTCACTAAAACCTTTCTTTTTAACATAACAATTGCCATGAGATGAAAGATGTCTGGGAGAAAGGCTATCCATATATTTCTGATATTTTAACAAAACGAAAGAGAGAGAAATCTCCTGGATGAGCTCTTTGTCATTACAGTACGCAAGTTTACTAAATCAGCTTGTTTTGTGCGGCAGAGGGTGCAGCACTGGGGAACTTGCATGTAATCTAAATTATTGTGCGTAGGTGGGCAGAGTACGTGCTGTGAAACGCTGCTCTACTGCTCGTGCCTAGAAAGGAATCATTAAAGTTTGGGTAGAGTGATTCGCTCGCATTAGAAGTTCAACGGGATAGCTACAATTTGCATACAAAGAAACCTTCTTCCCCGTGATCCTAATGTGTGCTACACCCCCACGCCACGCAGCCCTGCCAAGTACCACGCATCAGGCGTGATACTAACACATTGTTGTGCTGGTGGCCGCATGACTGCACTCAAATGCATTAGTCACGCATTTACAAATCTCCCTGATACACTGGGAGATCATGAGGTGCTCCATCGCCAAATAAAAGCAACCTGCCTGGGCAATTCCTGTGCTATTTACAGCTTAATATTCTGTTACAGAGGCACTCACTCGTTGTCGTGGTGACCACTGCAAGTTTAAGACTTCAGTCAGAAACATTGTTTCATTGATGCGCGACAAACTAAATTGTGCTCTGACGCCCCGCCCCTCGGAGATTCAGTGTGCCACGGCTTCATTTCTCAGGCTGTTTATTGTGTCAGAGGGGTCTTCCTCAATCACAAACTATTAAGCGCCAAGGTCACCCAGCCTCATGTGGAGGATCCGTCGTCACTGCAGTTAATTTATCCACCGTGGTCAGTGACATGAGAGTGGGGTTGGGTGTCCCCTCCTCCGCGTCCTCTGAATTCTGGAGCGAGAGCAGGTCAAAGGCTGTGACCGTCCTGTTTGAACGAACGTGAATCCACCAGCAGCACTCTGCCTCTAGATAACTTGGTTTAGCAATAATGCCACATTTTACTGAATGCTGCACTCCATAATTATGCATTTGTTACATTATTGTTTAAATTCCGTAATCTTTTATTTTTCATGTTGCTCGTGCTTCCGTGGGCTGTTGTGTATGGGTGTGGCAGGGTTATACACAGCGCTATCTCTGGATCAGATATTAGGCAGATCGCCTCTGCCGGGACCTGCCACCCTGCTCTGGAGCTGCTGTGTAAACCTGTTATTTTGGGCAAAAACAAGACTTTGTTTGACTCAAGGTAATAGAGCCACTCCCACGTTTGATACAGCCCCATGCCACTCTCTCCGCACAGCATTGGGGTCGGTGTGACAGAGAAGTAAACATGCATCGATTCAGGCCTGGCATTTTTTTTACCATGGTTTCACAGCGGTACAGTACCCCAGAGTGACGCATTATAAGAAAATCCAAACGCATAAAACTATTTTGACTTTATCTTACATTCCCTAAAAGTATTTGCATTTTAAAGTAGTGTTTTCATGAAACAGATAGGCCTCTTCTACAGTGCACTGAGTTGGTTGGTTATAGTTGTCTGAGTTAGTTAAAACTTATAGGTGAGTGCTTATTATGGGGTATGATAGAGCGCTGTGTGGCTGAGGCTGAAGGTTTAGAGAGCTTCCCGCAGTGCCCGTTGGTGGGTCCAATAAAGGTGTTCAGACTATCCAACCCGTGGCCTCTCTGCAGAGAGATGTTCACATGTGGGCCAATTGTGATTTCTATCTTATATGAAAGTGTGTGAAGGAGTAATAAGCAGATGTCAAAATACTGGTTGCATGAAAAGAAAAGTGTGTTTGAATGTGAGGAAGAGAGGGTGGGTAGGTGCGTGGTGAAGGGGGCCATACACGCAGTGCTTACAGGACACAGTGAAAAATAAGAGGATGAGGAAAGAGATGATGCAATATATGCAGAATAAGGTTTTCAAAAAGAGGCGTAGAAAAAGGGGGGGACCTGTGGCTAATGGTGAAAGACTGCAAATGAAAGCAGTGTGAACAGAGAACAGGAGCGATCCGAAACTACAAAGACCAGTAGCCCTTTCACAGATCTTAATAATGGTTAATTACTTCTTACATTTACTTGCAAGAAAGTATCACTCAGTATTGCTCATTTGACAGTAGAATTTCACTCATATGCAGGTCCACTGGAATTATGTGGCAGGGGAGGGTCAAATTAAGCGGCAGGGTAGAGTAAATTATGAGGCAAGAAAAGACAAATTATGCTGCTTATGCGGCACATTTTGTGATGGTACTACTTCAGTATTTTGTCATTTTCAGGTTTGTTAACAGTGTATGGGCATTTGTTGTGCCTCAGTACCATCTTGACACCCAAATATAGCAATAAATTATATAAAGTTGACCAGTCAACCTTTGCAAAGGGCCTTCCACTGCTCAGCAACATGTGAGGTTGTGTTTTTACTAACTTTTGAACCGTTTGAGGTAGAAAAGTTTTTTTTAAATCTGCAGATTATGCAGCAGATGATGGATTATGTGGCAAATGCGGCAAATCTACAATTATGCCAAAATACCAGCACAATCACATAATTCCAGTGGCCCTGTTCATATGCACACTGACACCGCCAAAATGTCACAATTAAGCAGTCTGTAAACTTGGCAGCTATGTTTCTGGTCATTTGCAACAGTTTTAAGATCTCTTCGAGTTCATCGTTGCTCAAATGGGTGTAATTTCTGATATTCATAAGTTTCCATTGTCTTCATTGCTTTATTTTTGCTCACGGGTTTGTGTCACTCAAAGTCGTTGAATGTCACTCATAATTACACTGAAATTATGAAAATGCCACACATAAGCAATCTGAAACCTTGGCAGCTATGGCCACGGAGTATGAAACCAATTAGAAATAGAACCCCCTGAAGGAAATAACCATAGTGAAAGCCAATAGGTTTCGCTTCCCTAACCGGCATTTATGTTCAACATTTAAACAGTGCTGGCTCCTCCGCTAAGGCGGAGGAGCGTTGCCCCACTGCTTTTCAGCAGTGTAAATAAATGAAAAATAAAATGATAATAACTCAATCTTATTATCATTTTATTTTTTCCTGCTGTGGCAGCTTTGCGGGGCGGTGCTTCTTTGCTCACAGAGAAGGGGGAGGAGGAGTAGGTACTCTGTAAGTGTGCATGAATGTTTGGACAGCCATCTTGGGTAGGCCAAACATTAATGCGCACTTTGTCTGCTCTCCACCCAGGCTGTATTACAGCCTGAGTGTATTATAGCCTGGATGGAGAACATGCCCAGGCGCCCAGGCTCCCAGTCTCCATCTGATTGCTGAACCACAGTGCTCAGACCAATAACTCTGCATTGCAGCGTTGGGAGTGGCTTAGGGGAGCCTGGGTGCTTCCTGTTCCGGCCAGATGTGGAGAGATGACGGAGGAGAGACGTGGTGGAGAGGTAAGTTTATTTTCTTTTTCTTTACACCAGCCCCCGCCTTGCCACCCCCGATCCGGGCTAAAAAAAAGTGAAGTATTCCTTCAATGGCATGCAACTTGATTTGCGGCTTCAAAACATTCAGCAGGCATTACAAATATGCATAAATAACCATTTATAAACATATCGGTCCAGCAATGCAAGGAAAGCCGCAGACTCAGAGGGCAGGAGTGGCAGCAATGAAACGCTGAGCATACACAGATTATGGCAATTTATCAATCAATCAAGTGACTACTCACCAGTAAGGGTCTCAAGGCGCTGGGGGGCAAGTGGGGACTGATGATCTGTTGAATTCACTGTGGTTTAGTCAGGGTGTTCCAGGTCTTTACTGTGAGGTAGGAGAAGGATCTTCCTACGGCCGTGGTTTTGCGGCTACGTGGAACGGCGGCTTGGTCCAGTTGGGTGGAGCGGAGGTCTCTGGTGGGTGCATGGAATGCGAGGGGTGGTTGAGGTACGCAGGTCCCATGTCATGTAGGGCTTTGTAGGCATGGGAGAGGAGCTTTTGTTAACTGGGAGTCAGTGGTGGTCTCTCAAGTGGCCAGTGATGTGGCTATGGCTAGAGATATTGAGGATGAGTTTGGCGGAGGCGTTTTGAATGTTCTACAGTTTCTTGAGGAGTTTCTGAGTAGTGCCAGCGTAGAGTGAGTTACCAGGGTCGTGTAGCTGCTGATGAGTGCATGGGTGACCGTCTTTCTGGACTCGTGGGGATCCACTTGAAGACCTTTCGGAGTGGGCATAGTGTGTGCAAGCAGGACCATGAGACGGCGTTGATCTGGTGGTTCATAGTGAGCGAGGAGTCCAGGATAATGCTGAGGTTGGTGGGGTCAAAGATCTGCGGGCCACCTGGCGGTGGGTGTGGAGCCCAGGATGAGGACTTTGGTCTTCTGCGAGACTAGCTTGAGGCAGCTGTCCTTCATCCAGGTGGCGACAGCCTTCATCCCGTTGAGGAAGTTGTTCTTGGTGACTGTGGGTTCGTTGGTGAAGGAGAGGATCAGCTGGGTATCGTTGACGTAAGAGACGATGTTGAGTCCTTGGTTCCTGATGATTGCTGCCATGTAAATGTTGAAGAGAGGGGGGCTCAGGGAAGAGCCCTAAGGCACTCCGCAGCTGGTCTCTGTAGGTTCAGAGTGGTAGTCTGACACTCTGTGTTTGGCTGGTGAGGATGGAGCGGATCCATTCCAGGGTTTTGTCGCGGATGCCGGCATCGTGGAGTCTTGTGCATAGGGTGTGGTGGGAGACAGTGCACAAGGCGGGCGAAAGGTCCAGGAGGATGAGGGCTGCAGTTTCGCCTTCTTCTAGGAGGGTGTAGATGTCGTCTGTGGCGGTAAGGAGGGCGGTCTCTGTGCTGTGGTTGCTTCGGAAGCCAGATTGGGAGAGGTCCAGGATGTGGATTCTTCCGAATTTATGGATGAAAGAAGAAATAGTACCTAAATCACAGAGTGACCAACACACCAACACTAAGTAAACAAATAAACCTGTACTGGGTGCATGCACCAAAGAGAGAGCAATAAGTGACGTTTCGGGTACTGTCCAATTAAAGAGCCAGTAAAGAAGAATGATGTAAAGACAACAAATGGTTAAGCAATGGGATAGCTACAAACCCTTTTCTGTACACAGAAGTGTCTCGCAAGATGCACGCACAAGCGCAAGCACTCGCAGGTTCGACCCTAAAAAAAAAAACAGAAATGTGGAATTTTATAAAATATCTACTTGTCCAAGGTACGAGATACTTCAGAAATCTACTTGCCCAGTAAAGGTAGAGTCCACTTGTCCCATCTGGTACCACGCAGTTAGGTAAAAATTACTGCGGCATTCTCCTTATTTCAGAGGTCTGATAATAGCTTCTCTGTTAGACTACAGATTATTTCAGGGATTGGATTTCAGTAAGGCTTTAATTATGCAATCTTTCCTAATATACCGAAACCTGACTCTATTTTTCGTCAAGTCTTTCAATAATCACAGGATCTGCGTATGCAGAGGTTCTCTGGCTTCAAATAGGCGAATTTATGGATAACTGTAAAGGCCTGTTTATGTTAGCATAATTTTGATTATTCTGGCATTATCCTAGATATATCTCATTCTTACTTAGTTTGTAAGAAAGGACCTTGTGAATTGCTGTGGCAAATTTACTGTTACGCATTCACTTGATTGCACAAAACAATACTGCAAGTAAACACAGATTTTATTTGCTGTCCAGTGCATAGGTTGCCAACGTGGGGATCAGTGAGGCCACTCAAAGTCAATTCTTTTCCATTAACCACACCGTGTTATTTATGGGTATATCACTTCACCTCAGTGTCCTGAGTCTGACATAACTGTGAATATATACCAGCCACTGTAACAATGACATGGCTTGGTAGTTTGGGCTGGACTGTTCCCATGAGGCACAGGGTCAGACTGATTTGCATATGGCCATGTCTGAACTGGGGTGGTGGAGTGAGCTAAAGAAAGATGATCAGTTGACTGGGGGTGAGTGTTTGATTTGCTCAAGCGCTCCATCCATCATCCCCTTTGGTATCGCTTTGTTCGCCCTATGTTGGAAGGGTATGCCCAGACGTGGGTCCCTTGCTCACTGTGCCACTGGATTCATAATAGCCTGGCTGATGAGGGTTATGAACCCGAAACCGGTCCCAGGATGCTTGTTTCCGGTCCAGGGAAGACATGGCTTGGCAGTTCGGCCTGGACTGTTCCCATGAGGCACAGGGTCAGACTGATTTGCATATGGCCATGTATGAACTGGGGTGGTGAAGTGAGCTAAAGAAAGATGATGGATTAAACCCAGACCAGTTGACTGGGGGTGAGTGTTTGATTTGCTCAAGCGCTTTATCCATCATCCCCTTTGGTATCGCTTTTTTCGCCCTAAGTTGGCACGGTATGCCCAGACGTGGGTCCCTTGCTCACTTTGCCACTGGGTTCAAGATAGCCTGGCTGATGAGGGTTATGAACCCGAAACCGGTCCCAGGATGCTTGTTTCCAGTCCAGGGAAGACATGCCTTGGCAGTTCGGGCTGGAATGTTCCCATGAGGCACAGGGTCAGACTGATTTGCATATGGCCATGTCTGAACTGGGGTGGTGGAGTGAGCTAAAGAAAGATGATGGATTAAACCCAGATCAGTTGACTGGGGGTGAGTGTTTGATTGCTCAAGCGCTCCATCCATCATCCCCTTTGGTATCGCACTGTAACAATGACAGCACGTTTACATTCTGTGAGTAGCTTAACTTTGCACGGTATGGTAAGCATCATAATGGTAAGGGCCCAATTCTCATGTTCTTATCCTGATTCCCAAAGCGACTAATGTACTTAAGTTTAACTTACATGCGCCAAAGGTGGTTTTGCACTCATAAAAGGATTTACTCAGATGAAAATCTTTATGTGAGCAGACCAATTCATAAGGGGAGGGGGCATAGGTGAGTAGGTAGAAACTGGTAATCCCAGGGCCGGAATATCCTCTGAATTACAGCACATCTCCAAATTAACACTGTAGGAAATGGTTGTTTCTTGCAGGGTCACCCCCAAATCTTTTGGCTTCTTTCCCCACTTTTTCTGAATTTATTTGTGTTGGTCTTAGGACCTGAGAGTTTTCCCACTGCTAACCAGTGCTATAGTGCACATGCTCTCTCCTTCAAACATGAACACATTGGCTCATACTAAACTGGAACATTTAATTTACTAATAAGTCCCTAGTAAAGTGCACTACATGTGCCCAGGCTGTAAATTAAATGCTACTAATGGGCCTGCAACACTGATTGTGCCACCTGCTTAAGTAGCCCTCCAACCATGTCTCAGGCCTGGCATTGCAGAGCTTGAATGTGCAGTTTACACTGCCATGTCAACTAGACAAAATAAACCTTTTACCAGGCCCAAACCGTCCTATAGTCACCCCTAAAGTAGGCCCTGGGCAACCCGGATGGCAGGTTGCCAAATATTTAAAAGGTAGGCCATGTATGACATGTACTTTTACGTGTCCTGCTAGTGAAAAACTCATAAATTCAGCAAGACTTATTATCTCCCTTACGATGACTTTGGGATTACCTTTTTACATTTTATAAGAGTTGTTTCTTAATGGGATGATATAACTGATTCATGTTTGGTGCCTCTGGAATCACAATTTAAAATCCAAAGTTATAGTGAAGTTGGATTTTAACTTGCAATTCTGAAAATGCTACTTTTAGAAAGTTGGCTTTTTTTACTTTAGCCATTTAGACATTTGGTGCCTGCTGCCTCTCTGTGATCACATGTCTGGGGTGGGTGACAGCTGGGTTCTGTGTATTTTCCCGAGACAGCCATGCACACAATGGGAGCTCAGGTGTGACTTGATGGGCCATCCTGGCAGGATGGGAGGGAGGAGCTGGACCCAGCCTCACTTATAGCTGAATAGGCTGTGTCCTGCCACACACAAAACTGCCAGGGCAGGACTTCTGTGCACTTCAAAGGCCCGTCTTTGAAGTCTCTCCCACTTCAAAGACACAACTGGGTATAAGTACTAGACCTCTAATACCACTACTTCAGTACACTTCACCACTTTAGTACACTTGAGGACCTGTGAAGACTATCGGAAAGAAGGACTGTGGTGTTGCTTAAAAGACTGCCACTCTGGTGGACTGCTGCTTTGCTGAGCTCCTGCCCTGCAGCGCTCTTGCCTAGGTGAGGAGGACTGGATCTGCAAAACTTGAACCCAGAGTGACTCTAAGGGCTAGCTAGCCTGATCTGAAATCTCAGGGACATCACAAAACTTCCAACCAACCTGCTTCTACACCTAGACTCTGTCATCTGTGAGTCTATCCTGCCAAGTGGTGCCACCTCAGTCCTAGACCTTGGAAGTGGGCCTATGGTTTTTCTCCAGCGAAGTCTGCTGAGCGACGCATCCCCAAGCAGAACGGATGCCTCTCCTTGGCTGAGCGACGCACCTTCGAGCATAACCAATGCATAGCTGCTGTCGTGTGGATTGGACCCATCGCAAAAGACTCACATCACCGCTGTGTCCTGCAACTTGAGACTGACACACTGCCTTCGGAATTGCTGCTGCACAACTCTTTCTCAGGTGAAAGCTCCTCACATCCCTCGTCGATGGCAGCCTGGACGACATCTCCGAACCTCCATATCACAGCTTCACCAATCTTCGGAACTGACGCATTGTCTCAGCTGCGCCTTGCATCCTTGATAGCGGCCTTCTGTTAACAGGATAATCAATGCATCAGGACCTTGCATTGCCACTTCTGCGCAGCGCATCTTCAATACGGCTCCACACAAGCGCTCTGCTACCAGGCTTAAGGTGCTTTGGTACGGTGCACCTAACTGGGTCCCTGTAGCTGGCCCACGCTCCATCACAGTCAGCCTTCACTTTTGCCTTTATCCCGGTCCGGCATGATCAGATATCTCCGGTTGATGCTTCATGATTCTAAGCATTATTTTACACTTTATCTTTGAAAATTCATAACTCAAGTTCTACTTATTGTATTTTTGTTATTTTGGTCATCTTTTATGTATTAAACCAATGTCTATTTTTGTAACCTAGTGTGGAATCTTTTTGTGTGGTGTTTTCACTGTTTTACTGTTTGTAGTGTTACACAAACGGGCCTAAAAAATATACTCTCCCACTCGCAATTGTGAGTCAAATTTTATCAGGTCGAGATATTTTTAGCACCTACTAGTCTCATCTGGTGAGTGAATTTAAGATGGTAAAGGAGCAGGTGTTCTGTTCATTCAGAAAGTGAATGAGCAATAAAGATTCCATTAAATCTTGTATTTATCTTGACACATTTGCTGTCTGTTCAAGGCAAGAGGTCAAATGTCAGTTTGTCTTTTTACTAATCACTGCTTGGAAAATGGAGTTTAATTTTCTCTCTCTTCCTAGAGTTAGAGGTTTTTGTCAAGTGAGCTACCTGAAGATGTCAGTTATTTTTCTCTAACACATAACATTTAAATAAATAGCCTGTTAATTAATATTACAAATATTTCAAAATATATCAGGAATTATGAAAGCACATTTTTTGTAATTAAGAAGTGTAATGCAAACAGAGTTAAACAGGAGCAAAACAAAACAAAAAACTTAACTTAGTGATATACAAAAGACACATATTTGCAGAATCTCGAATTCCAAACATTGTTTGTACACTATAGGGATTTATCAGTAAAACACATGTCAGTAGGAAAGTTAGTGGCCATTTCATTGTAAAATCTGCTGATTACAAATGACAGTGTGCTACCACTTCATGCTTTAATTATGTATTTATTAAAAGTGATAGTTTTTATACATGATTTTAGAAACATTCCTGCCACCGCCCTGATATATTTTATTTATTTATAAAGTTTTATATAGCGCGAACTTGATCCCGAGGGATATCAGAGCGCTTTACAATTTGGGGGAAGGAAGGTAACAGATCACAACAAGAATCAAATGGGGAATCTAATAGTCATTGAATCATATAGTGCACACATAACAGATCCTTTATAAACCTGGGGTAAAGAAGAATGGGCTAGTCGATGATACATAATGAAATAAGGGGAGCAAATACAATAGTAATAAACAGGATTAATAACCAATACTGTAGTATTTCTGATGCGATTAGAGCTGATAATCGTCCATCATGTTAAGGTAAGAACTTATTCATGAGGAATCTTTTTGCTTCCAGTTTGAAAGCAACCTTGGAAGAGATTCTACGAATTTCCGGTGGAAGAGAGTCCAAAATTTTTGGTGGAGAGCTAGAGAAGGCTCGTTGGCAGGTTCTCTTTTTGCGGAAGATCTGAGGTTTCAAGAGGAGGAAGTTAGCACTCCTAAACTGTCTCCCCCCTCCGGATAGTTTTAGCTTTTGCGCAAGGTAGTTGGGGGTTTTGAAGTGGAGGGCTTGTCGGATAGGCAGGCAATCTTCAATTGAATTCTAGCTTCATAGGGCAGCCCGTTTAGAGACTTTACGACCGGGGAGATGTGTGCATTTCGCTTGGTGCCCGTGTTCAATCTGGCCGCCGCATTCAGTGAAGCCTTTAGGGGGGCCAAAGTGTATTTGGGGAGGCCACATAGCGTAGCACTGCCATAGTCAAGCCTCGGCAAAACAAGCGCTTGGACCACTTGCTTGAAATCTGCTTGAGGTAGGAAAGGTTTGAGATTCCTGAGTGTTCTCAGAAGGTGGCTAGCTCCCATGCACACGTTGCTAATATGGGTCTTCATATTCAGATGCGTGTCCAGGGTGATTCCTAGAGATTTAGCCGAGTCAATAATGCGGGGGGAGCAGTTGAAGGCGGTGAGTTGGTTCATCCAGGGGTCTATTTTAGGAGTATGTTTCGGGGGAGATATGAGGAGGAATTATGTTTTGGAGGTGTTTAGCAGGAGGTGGTTCTCAGTTAACCAGTTTTTGGTAGTCAGTAGGGTGGAGTTGAGTGACGTGATGTCATCCGGGGAGGAGATTTTCAGATAGAGTTGGGTGTCATCTGCATAAATGTGGAAGCGAATGTCCAATGATTTTAGAACATTAGCTAATGGTTCCAGGAACAAATTGAAGAGAATGGGAGATAAGGAGGACCCTTGGGGAACCCCCATGGTGACTGGGGATGGCTGGGAGAGTGAGTGGTTAGCTTTAACTCTTTGGGACCTGTGCTGCAGGAAGGACGAGAACCAATGCAGCACCTGACCAGAGAGGCCCATCCTATGCTCAAGAATGACTAGGAGGTTGTCATGATTGACAGTGTCAAAGACGGAGGAAAGGTCGAGTAGGATAAGGAGGCAGGATTCATGTAGATCAAGCATCATTAAGATGTCATCCATCACATGAGTGAAAGCCGATTCCGTGCTGTGCCCACTACGAAAACCAGATTGTTATTGGTCCAGAAGATGGAAATTTTCGGTGTACGCATATAGTTGAGACTGGACGCATTTTTCAAGGAGTTTGGCTAGTGTGGGGATACTGGAGATAGGTCGGAAGTTGTTAAGATCTGTACTGTCAGCTGTAGGTTTTTTTTTTAATATAGGTGTTACCTGAGCCTCTTTTAGGCATTCAGGGACAGTGCCTTGTGACAGATGCATTGACGATCTTTGTCCAGAAGAGGGAGATTTCGTCCTTAATTGCTTTGAAGATGATGGGTGGTAACGGGTCACTGAAGTGATTAGATGGGTTTATACTCCGAAGAACCTTTTTGATCTCATTTTCATTGAGGGGAAAAAAGGTGTCCCAGGAAGCGTTGTTCTTGATACCCCAGCTACATGGTGCTGCCTTGTCTAGTAAGGCCAGGGGGGTGCAGGTACTTTGGGTAGCAATAGAGCCCTCCTGGTTTCCAGATCAATGTTAATAAGTCTAGTTTTCTCAGTAAAAAGGGCAGCCAGATCATCACATGAGGGAGGTCTGACTTCCGAAGCTGATCGGTTAGGGGCTTCCACCGATTGCTGTTTAACCAGTTGAAACAATTTCTTGGGTCTATTAGCAGTTTGCTTAAGTTGGGATCTGAAATATTCCACTTTCGCTGTCTTGATTTGTTTGTTATAAGAACTTCTTGCTGATCTAAGGATTTTAAATGGTCCGCAGATGGAGTGGATCTCCAGGAACGTTCGATGGCCCTTAGAATGCGACGTTCCGAATTTAGGTTACTATTGAACCAAGGTTTATATCTTTTTGTAGGCGCATTTTTTTGTTGGAGTGGAGCCATAGAATCCATGATGCTGGAAATAGAAGAGTTGTAGAAGTCTGTGAGAGCAGAGACTTCATGTACTTCCAATTGGGGAGAGAGGGCACAATTACAGCGGGTTGCTAGGTCAACTGTATTGATGTCTCTGATGTTCCTTTTCCAAATCTTTGGTTTGGTTGTTTGTGCCTTACTCTGGTAGACCTCCGAGTTGATATGGAAGGAAATGATGTGATGATCCGACCAATCACATGGTATGATGGAGTCCAATGTGATGTTATGACCTTTGGAGGAGATGAGGTCTAGAGTTTCCCCTTTAATGTGGGTAGGCTGGTCACAGTGTTGAGTCAAATCGTGATCATTCAAGAATGAATTGAGACATGAAACTGCTTGGTCATTAGTGTTTGACCAGTGAAGGTTAAAGTGCCCAAGGTAGATGTGGGACTGGACTGAATCCACATTGCCAGAGATGATTTCCATTAATTATTCAATGAAGGGGAGACTGTCGCCTGGGGGGTGATAGAATGTGTGTAGTTTGCAAACCAGATGATTGCGTGCTCCGACGTATACAAGCTAGGCCACCTCCCAGCTTCTTAACTCTGTCCAGACGAATTAGGTCATGTGTGGGGGGCACCAAGAGGTCTAGAATTGGAGTGGACGAGGGGTTGAGCATGGTTTCTGTGAGGATAATGATATCTATCTCATTATGTTGTATGAGGTCGAAGATCTCGGAGGCCTGTTTGTTGGCAGAGCTACAATTGAGTAGTATGCATTTGAGTGGAGCCGGGGTAAGGGTGGGAGGAGTCTGAATGATGTTCACTCTCTTGAGGTTATCGTTGTTTATGACTCTGAGGTTGTGGTATGGTTATCAGTTAGGGTTAGAATGAATGGTTTGAACTATTCCCTTTGGACTCATATTGATATCCGTGCTAGACGAATAAGACTTGAGAAGGCTGTCAATTTCCTTGGGCGTATGACTGGAGGAGCTTCTTGGGCGAGAGACTGCATTAGGTAGGGGAACGGAATTGGAGATGGCAGGGGAAGAGGGATGGTCACGGGGTGCTGTGTCAATTGTGCTGGCGGGGGCTCTGGGCCGGTTTGGACTAGAGAGGAGGGGGCTTAACAATGGGAGATAATCAAGTGAAAGGGCTTTCAAACCGTGGAGTTCGAGGGAGAGAAGGTGTATCTGGAGGGAGATATCGTCCAAGCGTGCCAACAGGTCTGGGTTTTGGGAAAGGGGAAGAAATTGAGTGTGGAGATCTGGGGAGGGTGTCTACTAAGTGTGTTAGAGGGGTCTGAGGCGGTAATGGGAGATTCAATATGAGAGGGTAGGTCACTGAATATAGGCGGTGTTCCAGGATGCATTGACCAGGAGGTTGATTGAGTGTTGGGAACTGGAGAGGGGGTAGGGTGTCGATGTGTGTTAAAGGGTTCAGAGGCGGTAATGGGCGATCCCAGAGGGGGATAGGGGGTAGGTTGTCGATGTGTGTTAGAGGGGTCAGAGGCTGTAATGGGAGATCCCAGAGTGGGGGATTCGTCACCGAATATTAGAGGTGTACCAGGAAGCCTTGACAAGGAGTTTGGAAGTGGTGATAGGGTTAATGGCCGCGAAGTATGTATTTCGAGCCGTTTCGAAACCGGTAGGGGCAAGGGAGGAGTGGTGAGTGAGGAGTGAGGAGGGAGGTAAATCGGAGGAGGAAATGGAGGCATCGATTTGGGGTGGCCTTGAGGTAGTTAGTGTTGAATCTTGTCGTACTGGGGTTGAATTGTTAGCTACAAAGCATTTGATATTCGAAAAGAGTTTGTCGAACTGCTCTAGGTTTCGTTTGGAAGCTTGAAGGAGAACGATCCCATTGTTGTAGATAGTAATGGTGAGATCTACTTTGTGGATAGGAGAGGAAGTGATAGAAAGACTAAATCCATGGGGTGTTTTCCTTATCTGTTTGCACTGGAAAAATGATATGAGAATTTTTCTCCATTGGGCTCTCCTGTTCGTGAAGAAGATTAAGATCAGACATGATGTTGCCATTGGACATACAAAAGTAAGTATCTGATATAAGTGTTTCAGTTTTTTTTTATTAAGCTGTGTTTGAGTTTTTTTGATGCATTCTTAGTGAGGTTAGGGGGATAAGTGATCTTAAAGGCACTGAGGCCCACTCTAGAGAGTGATCCTTCAGTCAGACTGATGGTGTTGGCATCCATGGTGGGCATAAACCGAGGAGGCAGTGGAGGCGAGGGAGAAGTCTGGTCACTCTAGCATTGTCAAGGGCGAATGATTACTAAATAGTTTCCTGTACTCATCCCCAGCCATCATGTCTTTCAGTGGGCAACATAAATGGAAAGAAGAAAGCCTTTCCAAGATGGCCGCCAGATATGTCGAGACTTGCTCCTCTATAAATAGTAGTCCTTTTTTTAGTTTTAGTAAACAGTCACAAACCGAGTCCTATTTCCATGTCGAGGCCTAAGGTCAGAGTTTTGATATACGGGTGATGATCCCAGGTTGGTCTTCCCCTCAGGGCTACAGGATAGGCACCATTTTGTAGCTAACTTGTAGACAATTATGGGCTGAGGGAAACAAAATGGAGAGATTCTCCCATGGCATCAGGGCTTCGGAAAGAGCCCAGAACCAGCAGAGCAACTAAGTTAAAGCATCTGTGCCCTCATAAGCAAAGGTACACAGCCGAGAGGGAAGTTATTGCTTAAAGCTGTTCAGTTGCGAGTTGTCCCCGTAGTTAGCCAGTCGTTAATCATGGGCTGAGAGTCAGACTGAAGCAATTCCTCCGTGGCGTCAGCGCCGCGCAAAAAGCCCAGAAGTAACAGAACCACAAAGTCAAAAGTATCCGTGCTCTCATACGCAAGGGAACACAGCTGAGAGGAAAATCACCACCACTGGAACTGTTTGGTCATGAACTGTCCCTTTAAGACGGCATCTATCCAGCCTCCTATTCAATTGTGGTGCGTGACTTCCCTAGGCAGGCGCCGGAACTCACCCGCTACAAGAGCACGCAGAAATCCTCGAGCGGCTAGTTCTCAGCCTCAAAGGGACAATGAATCGCACTTTCAATCGGCAGACATTACGCCGAAAACTCCATCGTCTAGGAGGTCACCCTCGTGGACAAGCGCCCCGCCCCAGAGCTGCTTCCCAGAATCACCCACACCTGGGCAGCGATCCGGGAACTTACCGGTGCCGTGAATGCTGGGTCCTAGCCTCGCCGCTCCGGAGATCAACCCCGTGCGGTCAGCCGGAGCGGGGGACCCGGCGAAGAGCTCCGTGACCTAGCTCCTATTCTCAGGGAATCTGCCAGGTCTCCGATGGTCGCCTCCCTCAGCCAGTCCAAGTGCGGGCCCCGAGCGGAGACTCAGCATCGGCGACCAGGACCCCTGGATGCCGCGACAATGCTGGACCATGCTGGGACCTGGCCCCGAAGATTGCCGGACACCCCAGGATCCCCCTCGTTAGTCGGCTGTGGTGAGGTGTCCGTCCCACGGCAGCCGGGCCGGTGGCAGGCAAGTGGTGTCCTAGAAACTGTTCAGCGGGTCACTGCAAGTTGATGTAGGGTGGGGATGGAAGGCAGGGCAATGAGCGATGGGGTTATACGGGGATATCCACCGGATTGGTGATCCCGGAGCTCACTAGAGGAGCTCCTGCCCAGCTTTAGTCTATTAAATCAAACAAAAGAGTTTTTTGTACAGCAGACATGCTAACTCGCACATTTGAAGGTGCGTTCATAAGTGATAATAAAGAAAAGGGCAACTCAATGTAATAAAATAGTTGCCTACGTTCACATAATTTGAAACCAGTTTATGGGTCAAGAGCATTACAAATAGGTTAAGTAAATTATTTAAGTCACTAGACCTGCAGGTCTAGTAACATTTTTATGATTTTGATAGGCCCGACAAATACTTTACACATTGCCTTTAAGTTAAGCCTGACTGCTCTGTGCCAAGCTACCAGAGGGTGAGCACAAGTTAACTTGGAGTTTGCTTGTGCCTTACCCTGACTAGGGGTGTGGTTACTGCTTGACCAGGGCTCAAACCCCAGTCAACCAGAAACCCAAATTCTAACATATATATTTAAGGGTATTCTGCAACTCTTCTTCAACACTTCCCACACTGGAAAGTCAGAAATGTAGCCCTGCAAATGACAAAAATAAAACATTTTCTAGGGTGCTAAGGGACACACCAGCCCAATAAAAGGTGGGGGTTCAGGGAAGGAGTCATATTTTCATACTAAATAAAAAAGGGGAAAAAAGATTTAACAGGTGAATTTTGCTAAGCACATTTTTACTTATGTACGTATGTATATCTGCTCTTACGAAAATTTATTTCACAAATGCTATCTAGGAATGCCTGAAATATGTCTCTAATCCCGTTTATGTTACAGGTTTCTATTCCTACTTCAGTAAACTAATGTGAATTCCTGAAAGTCGTAAATCTGAACCCATACTAGGTCGCAGACCTCAGGGTTTACTTTTGAGACTTTCTTTAATTTACTTATTAACAAATTGCCCATAATGGTTTTATAATCATTTTCCGTCAAACAGGTTTTATTTAATGATGCTTTACACAAATGGTATTTAATGTAGTCTTTCATCCACATTTTTTCCCAAGTTGCAAATATTTTTGTCACATCATATCTGGATAGCAAATAAATTGAATGATAATTTACGAAAACTCTCTGCAACCTTTGTCATTATTTTTTTCCAAGTTGCAAATATTATTTGAATACATTTTATTTTGAAAGCAAATTATCATTAACCTTGCGCTTATTCTGCTGCACTCATTTGCATATAACCAAGGAGCATTCTGGGAGACTTATAAATAGTCACACTTTGTTAAGTTGTGCAAACATGCATACATATTAATATCGGCAATACATTCAGCAATGCAAGATGACTTCACAGCTTACTGTGTGCTGACAAAGGGCTCACTTTAATAATAAAGGCTTTGCAATAATTAATCATATATATTTTAGAACATTCATTGATGCAGACCCTGCCTGAGCAGCAGACAATCCTTATTTCCACTCCTATAGTGAAACACCACAAACCGACAGCCAAAGAGTTTGTTCTACAGAGGGTTCAGCATACTTTTCCAGTGGACAAATCAAACTCAAAAGACTTGCTGAAGCAGAATAGGCAACCTGCCCAGTTTGATAATCCAGTCACATTACAATCTCAGTACTTGAGAGATGGATTGAGCAATGCTGCCCATGAGTCTGAAAGTCAATATTGTAGCAACCTTTTAGTTCAATACAATTTATCACCTCTCATAGCTGCCAAGGTTTCAGATTGCTTATGTGTGGCATTTTCATAATTTCATTGTAATTATGAGTGACATTCAACGACTTTGAGTGACACAAACTCGCGAACAAAAATAAAGCAAAGAAGACAATGAAAACTTATGAATATCAGAAATTACACCCATTTGAGCAATGAGAAACTCGAAGAGATCTTAAACCCTGCTGCAAATCACCAGAAACATAGCTGCCAAGTTGACAGACAGCTTACGTGTGACATTTTGGTGGTGTCAGTGTGCATATGAGCAGGGCCACTGGAATTATGTGATTGTGTTGGTATTTTCGCATTATTGTAGATTTGCCACATTTGCCACATAATTCATCATCTGCTGCATAATCTGCAGATTTAAGGAAAAAAACGCATGTTGCTGAGCAGTGGAAGGCCCTTTGCAAAGGTTAACTGGTCGCCTTTATATAGTTTATTGTTATAGTTGGGCACAACAAATGCCCATACACTGTTAACAAGCCGAAAAATGACAGAGTACTGAAGTAGTACCATCACAAAATGTGCGGCATAAGCAGCATAATTTGTCTTTTCTTGCCTCATAATTTACTCTACCCTGCCGCATAATTTGACCCTCCCGTGGCACATAATTCCAGTGGACCTGCATATGAGTGAAATTCTACTGTCAAATGAGCAACACTGAGTGATACTTTCTTGCATGTAAATGTAAGCAGTAATTAACCATTACTAAGATCTGTGAAAGGGCTACTGGTCTTCGTAGTTTCTGATCGCTCCTGTTCTCTTTTCACACTGCTTTCATTTGCAGTCTTTCACCATTAGCCACAGGTCCCCCCCCTTTTTCTACGCCTCTTTTTGAAAACCTTATTCTGCATATATTGCATCATCTCTTTCCTCATCCTCTTATTTTTCACTGTGTCCTGCAAGCACTGCGTGTATGGCCCCCTTCACCACGTACCTACCCACCCTCTCTTCCTCACATTCAAACACACTTTTCTTTTTATGCAACCAGTACTTTGACATCTGCTTATTACTCCTTCACACACTTTTATATAAGATAGAAATCACAATTGGCCCACATGTGAACATCTCTCTGCAGAGAGGCCACGGGTTGGATAGTCTGAACACCTTTATTGGACCCACCGACAGACACTGCGGGAAGCTCTCTAAACCTTCAGCCTCAGCCACACAGCGCTCTATCATACCCCATAATAAGCACTCACCTATAAGTTTTAACTAACTCAGACAACTATAACCAACCAACTCAGTGCACTGTAGAAGAGGCCTATCTGTTTCATGAAAACACTACTTTAAAATGCAAACAATTTTAGGGAATGTAAGATAAAGTCAAAATAGTTTTATGCGTTTGGATTTTCTTATAATGCGTCACTCTGGGGTACTGTACCGCTGTGAAACCATGGTAAAAAAAATGCCAGGCCTGAATCGATGCATGTTTACTTCTCTGTCACACCGACCCCAATGCTGTGCGGAGAGAGTGGCATGGGGCTCTATCAAACGTGGGAGTGGCTCTATTACCTTGAGTCAAACAAAGTCTTGTTTTTGCCCAAAATAACAGGGTTTACACAGCAGCTTCAGAGCACAGTGGCAGGTCACGGCAGAGGCAATCTGTCTGAGATCTGATCCAGAGATAGCTCTGTGTATAACCCTGCCACACACATACACAACAGCCTACGGAAGCACGAGCAACATGAAAAATAAAAGATTACGGAATTTAAACAATAATGTAACAAATGCATAATTATGGAGTGCAGCATTCAGTAAAACGTGGCATTATTGCTAAACCAAGTTACCTAGAGGCAGAGTGCTGCTGGTGGATTCATGTTTGTTCAAACAGGACGGTCACAGCCTTTGACCTGCTCTCGCTCCAGAATTCAGAGGACGCGGAGGAGGGGACACCCAACCCCACTCTCATGTCACTGACCACGGTGGATAAATTAACTGCAGCGACGACGGATCCTCCACATGAGGCTGGGTGACCTTGGCGCTTAATAGTTTGTGATTGAGGAAGACCCCCTCTGACACAATAAACAGCCTGCAGCCTGAGAAATGAAGCCGTGGCACACTGAATCGCCGAGGGGCGGGGCGAGGCGTCAGAGCACAATTTATTTTGCCGCGCACCAATTAGGCCTGGGCCAAAATTCCATTCCGTTCGCGGAAATTGCGATATTTTGGCATTCTCGCGTTCCGCGGAAAGCGCGAAAATGTCAAAATTTCCGCATTCCGCAGCTTAGCGATAATTTTTTTCTTGCTCGCGCTGTAAAACAATACATTCTCGCGCGTGCGCGATCGCCTTACCTGAATCCCTGCGTTCTCCGACAAGTTTTCTTGACCCGGTCGCGTTCTCCACGAGATGTTGGATTTTGGTAGCCATTTTGCGCTGTCTCGCGAGAGTTCGCGGCCGCATTCAAGTCATTTTTCACGCGATCACGTCATTTGTCGCGCGATCACGTCTTTCTTCTCGCGATCATGCACCGCGCGAGTATGAGAAGATTGAGATCTCGAACATGTCATTCTACATCGCGAGCCAGAGAATGAGGACGCGGGCACATGAAATCGAACGCGAACAGGAGAAAGAGACCGCGAACACGTCATATCCAACGCGACAGGGACAAAGAAGAGAACGCGATCATATCGTTTTCGACACGCCGGCGGAAGTAATGTGAAGCTGGAGAACTCAACAACGTAAAATTTACAATTTGGAGAGGAATATCGGCTCTAGCAGCATGAAACCATCTGCAAATACTGATTTTGGATGAAAAGAACTCCTTACATTCACATTTGGCTTTCCTTTTTTGTGCAAGGAGTCATTTTTTTTTTACAAGGTGGAGAGAGGGAGGAAGTGACACAGATTCTCCAACTTCCTGTTCCTGTCCAGCAGGCTCCTCCCAGTGCTTTGTCCATCTCCTGCTCATTCTGCCTTTGGATTTGGAGCTGGAAAGATCACTCTTTTTGTCTGCTGCATCATTGCAATTGGATTTCAGGATTTTTGGAATAGGATATTTTACAAGTAAGTGGTTGTTGTGTTTGATTGTGGGCATTGCAGTTGTTGTGTAACTACAATTTATTTTTGATAATTAATTATCATCATTCCTTTTTTTTTTTTTAATTTATTTTAATTTTGTGGGTTGTAGTAGTAGGCCCGAGCTAGCCATGGGCATGGCCTCATGGGTGTGTGTGTGCATGATGAAGCAACTGTTCCTTTTGTTTTTTGAATATATTTCATTTTCAATCACATTTAGGGCATGGATGGCATTGGATTGAGTTGGGGAAGTGTGTTTTTTGGGGTGGCCTTGCTGATGTTGTTGGGCCTGGACATGTGGCTGGTGGCCATTTTGAGGCCTAGGCCTGCAAGCTTGCCTGGCCTTGTCTGCCAGCAGGCCTGCTTTCATCCACTGCTACCAGAGCAGGTAGCCACAGCTTTAGTAATCTAGGGCCTCATGTAGGTAGCCAAATACCGGTCGGTAACGGCCGATTATCGGTAAATATGCCGTTACCGACCGGTATGCAGACAAGTGAGATGTAGGAGTCCAAAAACGACTATTCGGTAAATATGAGGCGGTAAATACCGAATCAAAAATACCGAATCAGATTTACCGAATACATACTTAACGAATCGGTAAATATGAAGTGGTAAATATGAAGTGGTAAAAATTAAAATGACATGTAGGAGCACTCGGTAATTAAGAAATCCAAGGAAATCGGTAAATAAGAGTCGGTAATTAACACGGATTGAAAGCAGGTGGTAACCATCAACAGTGCATATAAGCAATCCCAAAATGCAACAGCGTGGACAACATGGCCGCTATGTATGTCATTGCAAGGCGCCTACGTCTACAGGCAGCAGGACTGAGGGTTTGGCGACGGGAGGAACGCATCTACAGACAGAAAGTTGTGTGCTGCAACAATGTTCTTTTTCCACCCCCGCATGGGCGGCTGGATGTTTCCATCTGGCCTTCGATTCCAACCTTGAAAGCAGAGTTCAACAAGTTGTGCAGAATAAGAGCGCTATTGTCCCAAAAAGAGGTGCCTTTGACTTCCTCTCGTGAAACATTTGTCCTTCACGTTGCTAATTCGCGCACTGAGGTACAGGCGCTTCTGAATACTGACCTCCCCCTGCATTTCGGCTCTTTGATCCATACTATTTTCAATGCCTCGTCCACGACCGGCCTGGCTCATTTTTTTAAACTTGTGGGCTCGGGTCTCGTGACCCCTTTCCAAACTATTTTTGGTGTGATTCCGGCATTTCTTCATTCACTTTTCTCGAGCATCTTTGAAGGTGTCCCGCTGCTTCTGGCGCTAGTGGCAGGTGTGCTGCTTTTCCTTTTTATACTCCGGAATGGCTGCTCCTTCTGTGCCACACGAGCACCTGTCCCGTCTGCATCTTCTTCGTGATAGGATGCTTGACTTTTATGGTACTTTGCCATTGGCGACTGTGAGCCTGGCTTATGGATTATCCTTCAGGTATTCCTACTTCACCTGCGTACAACCTGTATTTCACTGCCTGGATTGTCCCTTTGAATGGCCTCTGGATTTGTGCTTGACCAACATGGTGTCTCCGGTGCCGGATTTCGATCGACTGATGAGGCCCTTAGTGTCTCACGAGTTGGCCTGTTCTGGTGTCCGGATAATGGCCTGTGGTGCGGCGCATGGTATCCTGGGTAATTGGGACATCTCAGCGGCCGCCTACGACTTCTTGGCTATGAGCTATTTGGAGGAACATTCCGGGTGCCCTCTGATTGTGCTAGAGGCTCCGATGGTTGGAGAACACGTATGTTCCTTTTCTTTACTTAATTGGATGGCTGAGACTTTCAGTGGCCCTGCAAACGATTTTTTGTTGGAAGCAGTGGCCACATATGCTGCCTATACATTCATGGATTAACTGGACTGTCGTCCATTGCGCCTGTGCTACTGGACAGCACCCTGGCGCAACATTTATTTCTTTTATTTCTCTTTTTTCTCTTCCTGATGGTCGTTTTGAGTTTTTTATATACTTGCATTTTTTTTTAGAATTCTATGCTGCTATTTTTTGTAGTTTCGGACTTTGGCGCAGCATTGGTTACGCCTTGTTCTGCTCTGACGAAACTGAACTCTGCGTTCTCTCTTTTCTTGCCTATTGAATAGTGCTTCGATCAAGGGGGCGTGTAGTGAGTTCTCCCTGAATACGTACATACATTGTTAAGTTAGCATAACCACGTTAAATGTTAGAAAGCCATCTTTTGGTCGTTGCACACGACACTGCGTTTACATGTTATTTCTTAAATAAACTGCTGACTCGAGACTTGCTTCACACGAGAGCAATCTGTTGTTACCATCCCAAGCTCTGCGCAGCGACCTTGGTCTGTACATGGTGTGACAAACAGTCTGGAATATTACACAATGCATGTTTTCCACTCTAGGTTGATCGACCCACTGTTTAGCCATAACACACGAGCAGCTGCAAATACCTGAAAGTTGGTGCTTTTAATATCACAGACATCATGTTTATGATTCAGACCGAAGACGAGCCTTCCTGCGAGAAGACTCCTGATGCTCCTGTGATGTGATTTCACTAAGCTGATCTTTGAGGTATGGGGTCCCCTATTCAAGCCTAAGAGACCTTCTATTAGCATAATAATAATATTAGCTTCTTAGTAAAGGGAAGGTGGTAGTATCCTCGGTATTTTCCGATTCGGTAAATACCACCTCGGTATTTTCCGATTCGGTAAATACCACCTCGGTATTTACCGATTCGGTAAATACCACCTCGGTATTTACCGAATCGGTGAATTCCGATTCGTGATTACCGAATGTTACCGAATCGGTAACTGTTACCGAATTTTTACCTACATATAACTTACCGATTCTAATTTACCGATTCGGTACGGCTCGGTATTTAAGAAACGGTAACATTTATTTACCTACATGAGGCCCCTACTGTTTTCTGTGTGCTCTGTTGAATTTAGACATCATTTAGGGCATGGATGGCATTGGATTGAGTTGGGGAAGAGTGTATTTTGGGGTGGCCTTGCTGATGTTGTTGGGGCTCGCCATGTGGCTGGTGGCCATTTTGAGGCCTAGGCCTGCAAGCTTGCCTGGCCTTGTCTGCCAACAGGCCTGCTTTCATCCACTGCTACCAGAGCAGGTAGCCACAGCTTTAGTAATCTACTGTTTTCTGTGTGCTCTGTTGAATTTAGACATCATTTTGGGCATGGATGGCATTGGATTGAGTTGGGGAAGTGTGTTTTTTGGGGTGGCCTTGCTGATGTTGTTGGGCCTGGCCATGTGGCTGGTGGCCATTTTGAGGCCTAGGCCCTTTGCAAAGGTTAACTGGTCGCCTTTATATAGTTTATTGTTATAGTTGGGCACAACAAATGCCCATACACTGTTAACAAGCCGAAAAATGACAGAGTACTGAAGTAGTACCATCACAAAATGTGCGGCATAAGCAGCATAATTTGTCTTTTCTTGCCTCATAATTTACTCTACCCTGCCGCATAATTTGACCCTCCCGTGGCACATAATTCCAGTGGACCTGCATATGAGTGAAATTCTACTGTCAAATGAGCAACACTGAGTGATACTTTCTTGCATGTAAATGTAAGCAGTAATTAACCATTACTAAGATCTGTGAAAGGGCTACTGGTCTTCGTAGTTTCTGATCGCTCCTGTTCTCTTTTCACACTGCTTTCATTTGCAGTCTTTCACCATTAGCCACAGGTCCCCCCCCTTTTTCTACGCCTCTTTTTGAAAACCTTATTCTGCATATATTGCATCATCTCTTTCCTCATCCTCTTATTTTTCACTGTGTCCTGCAAGCACTGCGTGTATGGCCCCCTTCACCACGTACCTACCCACCCTCTCTTCCTCACATTCAAACACACTTTTCTTTTTATGCAACCAGTACTTTGACATCTGCTTATTACTCCTTCACACACTTTTATATAAGATAGAAATCACAATTGGCCCACATGTGAACATCTCTCTGCAGAGAGGCCACGGGTTGGATAGTCTGAACACCTTTATTGGACCCACCGACAGACACTGCGGGAAGCTCTCTAAACCTTCAGCCTCAGCCACACAGCGCTCTATCATACCCCATAATAAGCACTCACCTATAAGTTTTAACTAACTCAGACAACTATAACCAACCAACTCAGTGCACTGTAGAAGAGGCCTATCTGTTTCATGAAAACACTACTTTAAAATGCAAACAATTTTAGGGAATGTAAGATAAAGTCAAAATAGTTTTATGCGTTTGGATTTTCTTATAATGCGTCACTCTGGGGTACTGTACCGCTGTGAAACCATGGTAAAAAAAATGCCAGGCCTGAATCGATGCATGTTTACTTCTCTGTCACACCGACCCCAATGCTGTGCGGAGAGAGTGGCATGGGGCTCTATCAAACGTGGGAGTGGCTCTATTACCTTGAGTCAAACAAAGTCTTGTTTTTGCCCAAAATAACAGGGTTTACACAGCAGCTTCAGAGCACAGTGGCAGGTCACGGCAGAGGCAATCTGTCTGAGATCTGATCCAGAGATAGCTCTGTGTATAACCCTGCCACACGTCTTTCTTCTCGCGATCATGCACCGCGCGAGTATGAGAAGATTGAGATCTCGAACATGTCATTCTACATCGCGAGCCAGAGAATGAGGACGCGGGCACATGAAATCGAACGCGAACAGGAGAAAGAGACCGCGAACACGTCATATCCAACGCGACAGGGACAAAGAAGAGAACGCGATCATATCGTTTTCGACACGCCGGCGGAAGTAATGTGAAGCTGGAGAACTCAACAACGTAAAATTTACAATTTGGAGAGGAATATCGGCTCTAGCAGCATGAAACCATCTGCAAATACTGATTTTGGATGAAAAGAACTCCTTACATTCACATTTGGCTTTCCTTTTTTGTGCAAGGAGTCATTTTTTTTTTACAAGGTGGAGAGAGGGAGGAAGTGACACAGATTCTCCAACTTCCTGTTCCTGTCCAGCAGGCTCCTCCCAGTGCTTTGTCCATCTCCTGCTCATTCTGCCTTTGGATTTGGAGCTGGAAAGATCACTCTTTTTGTCTGCTGCATCATTGCAATTGGATTTCAGGATTTTTGGAATAGGATATTTTACAAGTAAGTGGTTGTTGTGTTTGATTGTGGGCATTGCAGTTGTTGTGTAACTACAATTTATTTTTGATAATTAATTATCATCATTCCTTTTTTTTTTTTTAATTTATTTTAATTTTGTGGGTTGTAGTAGTAGGCCCGAGCTAGCCATGGGCATGGCCTCATGGGTGTGTGTGTGCATGATGAAGCAACTGTTCCTTTTGTTTTTTGAATATATTTCATTTTCAATCACATTTAGGGCATGGATGGCATTGGATTGAGTTGGGGAAGTGTGTTTTTTGGGGTGGCCTTGCTGATGTTGTTGGGCCTGGACATGTGGCTGGTGGCCATTTTGAGGCCTAGGCCTGCAAGCTTGCCTGGCCTTGTCTGCCAGCAGGCCTGCTTTCATCCACTGCTACCAGAGCAGGTAGCCACAGCTTTAGTAATCTAGGGCCTCATGTAGGTAGCCAAATACCGGTCGGTAACGGCCGATTATCGGTAAATATGCCGTTACCGACCGGTATGCAGACAAGTGAGATGTAGGAGTCCAAAAACGACTATTCGGTAAATATGAGGCGGTAAATACCGAATCAAAAATACCGAATCAGATTTACCGAATACATACTTAACGAATCGGTAAATATGAAGTGGTAAATATGAAGTGGTAAAAATTAAAATGACATGTAGGAGCACTCGGTAATTAAGAAATCCAAGGAAATCGGTAAATAAGAGTCGGTAATTAACACGGATTGAAAGCAGGTGGTAACCATCAACAGTGCATATAAGCAATCCCAAAATGCAACAGCGTGGACAACATGGCCGCTATGTATGTCATTGCAAGGCGCCTACGTCTACAGGCAGCAGGACTGAGGGTTTGGCGACGGGAGGAACGCATCTACAGACAGAAAGTTGTGTGCTGCAACAATGTTCTTTTTCCACCCCCGCATGGGCGGCTGGATGTTTCCATCTGGCCTTCGATTCCAACCTTGAAAGCAGAGTTCAACAAGTTGTGCAGAATAAGAGCGCTATTGTCCCAAAAAGAGGTGCCTTTGACTTCCTCTCGTGAAACATTTGTCCTTCACGTTGCTAATTCGCGCACTGAGGTACAGGCGCTTCTGAATACTGACCTCCCCCTGCATTTCGGCTCTTTGATCCATACTATTTTCAATGCCTCGTCCACGACCGGCCTGGCTCATTTTTTTAAACTTGTGGGCTCGGGTCTCGTGACCCCTTTCCAAACTATTTTTGGTGTGATTCCGGCATTTCTTCATTCACTTTTCTCGAGCATCTTTGGAGGTGTCCCGCTGCTTCTGGCGCTAGTGGCAGGTGTGCTGCTTTTCCTTTTTATACTCCGGAATGGCTGCTCCTTCTGTGCCACACGAGCACCTGTCCCGTCTGCATCTTCTTCGTGATAGGATGCTTGACTTTTATGGTACTTTGCCATTGGCGACTGTGAGCCTGGCTTATGGATTATCCTTCAGGTATTCCTACTTCACCTGCGTACAACCTGTATTTCACTGCCTGGATTGTCCCTTTGAATGGCCTCTGGATTTGTGCTTGACCAACATGGTGTCTCCGGTGCCGGATTTCGATCGACTGATGAGGCCCTTAGTGTCTCACGAGTTGGCCTGTTCTGGTGTCCGGATAATGGCCTGTGGTGCGGCGCATGGTATCCTGGGTAATTGGGACATCTCAGCGGCCGCCTACGACTTCTTGGCTATGAGCTATTTGGAGGAACATTCCGGGTGCCCTCTGATTGTGCTAGAGGCTCCGATGGTTGGAGAACACGTATGTTCCTTTTCTTTACTTAATTGGATGGCTGAGACTTTCAGTGGCCCTGCAAACGATTTTTTGTTGGAAGCAGTGGCCACATATGCTGCCTATACATTCATGGATTAACTGGACTGTCGTCCATTGCGCCTGTGCTACTGGACAGCACCCTGGCGCAACATTTATTTCTTTTATTTCTCTTTTTTCTCTTCCTGATGGTCGTTTTGAGTTTTTTATATACTTGCATTTTTTTTTAGAATTCTATGCTGCTATTTTTTGTAGTTTCGGACTTTGGCGCAGCATTGGTTACGCCTTGTTCTGCTCTGACGAAACTGAACTCTGCGTTCTCTCTTTTCTTGCCTATTGAATAGTGCTTCGATCAAGGGGGCGTGTAGTGAGTTCTCCCTGAATACGTACATACATTGTTAAGTTAGCATAACCACGTTAAATGTTAGAAAGCCATCTTTTGGTCGTTGCACACGACACTGCGTTTACATGTTATTTCTTAAATAAACTGCTGACTCGAGACTTGCTTCACACGAGAGCAATCTGTTGTTACCATCCCAAGCTCTGCGCAGCGACCTTGGTCTGTACATGGTGTGACAAACAGTCTGGAATATTACACAATGCATGTTTTCCACTCTAGGTTGATCGACCCACTGTTTAGCCATAACACACGAGCAGCTGCAAATACCTGAAAGTTGGTGCTTTTAATATCACAGACATCATGTTTATGATTCAGACCGAAGACGAGCCTTCCTGCGAGAAGACTCCTGATGCTCCTGTGATGTGATTTCACTAAGCTGATCTTTGAGGTATGGGGTCCCCTATTCAAGCCTAAGAGACCTTCTATTAGCATAATAATAATATTAGCTTCTTAGTAAAGGGAAGGTGGTAGTATCCTCGGTATTTTCCGATTCGGTAAATACCACCTCGGTATTTTCCGATTCGGTAAATACCACCTCGGTATTTACCGATTCGGTAAATACCACCTCGGTATTTACCGAATCGGTGAATTCCGATTCGTGATTACCGAATGTTACCGAATCGGTAACTGTTACCGAATTTTTACCTACATATAACTTACCGATTCTAATTTACCGATTCGGTACGGCTCGGTATTTAAGAAACGGTAACATTTATTTACCTACATGAGGCCCCTACTGTTTTCTGTGTGCTCTGTTGAATTTAGACATCATTTAGGGCATGGATGGCATTGGATTGAGTTGGGGAAGAGTGTATTTTGGGGTGGCCTTGCTGATGTTGTTGGGGCTCGCCATGTGGCTGGTGGCCATTTTGAGGCCTAGGCCTGCAAGCTTGCCTGGCCTTGTCTGCCAACAGGCCTGCTTTCATCCACTGCTACCAGAGCAGGTAGCCACAGCTTTAGTAATCTACTGTTTTCTGTGTGCTCTGTTGAATTTAGACATCATTTTGGGCATGGATGGCATTGGATTGAGTTGGGGAAGTGTGTTTTTTGGGGTGGCCTTGCTGATGTTGTTGGGCCTGGCCATGTGGCTGGTGGCCATTTTGAGGCCTAGGCCTGCAAGCTTGCCTGGCCTTGTCTGCCAGCAGGCCTGCTTTCATCCACTGCTACCAGAGCAGGTAGCCACAGCTTTAGTAATCTACTGTTTTCTGTGTGCTCTGTTGAATTTAGACATCATTTAGGGCATGGATGGCATTGGATTGAGTTGGGGAAGTGTGTTTTTTGGGGTGGCCTTGCTGATGTTGTTGGGGCTCGCCATGTGGCTGGTGGCCATTTTGAGGCCTAGGCCTGCAAGCTTGCCTGGCCTTGCCTGCCAACAGGCCTGCTTTCATCCACTGCTACCAGAGCAGGTAGCCACAGCTTTAGTAATCTACTGTTTTCTGTGTGCTCTGTTGAATTTAGACATCATTTTGGGCATGGATGGTATTGGATTGAGTTGGGGAAGTGTGTTTTTTGGGGTGGCCTTGCTGATGTTGTTGGGCCTGGCCATGTGGCTGGTGGCCATTTTGAGGCCTAGGCCTGCAAGCTTGCCCGGCCTTGTCTGCCAGCAGGCCTGCTTTCATCCACTGCTACCAGAGCAGGTAGCCACAGCTTTAGTAATCTACTGTTTTCTGTGTGCTCTGTTGAATTTAGACATCATTTAGGGCATGGATGGCATTGGATTGAGTTGGGGAAGTGTGTTTTTTGGGGTGGCCTTGCTGATGTTGGGGCTCGCCATGTGGCTGGTGGCCATTTTGAGGCCTAGGCCTGCAAGCTTGCCTGGCCTTGTCTGCCAACAGGCCTGCTTTCATCCACTGCTACCAGAGCAGGTAGCCACAGCTTTAGTAATCTACTGTTTTCTGTGTGCTCTGTTGAATTTAGACATCATTTTGGGCATGGATGGCATTGGATTGAGTTGGGGAAGTGTGTTTTTTGGGGTGGCCTTGCTGATGTTGTTGGGCCTGGCCATGTGGCTGGTGGCCATTTTGAGGCCTAGGCCTGCAAGCTTGCCTGGCCTTGTCTGCCAGCAGGCCTGCTTTCATCCACTGCTACCAGAGCAGGTAGCCACAGCTTTAGTAATCTACTGTTTTCTGTGTGCTCTGTTGAATTTAGACATCATTAAGGGCATGGATGGCATTGGATTGAGTTGGGGAAGTGTGTTTTTTGGGGTGGCCTTGCTGATGTTGTTGGGGCTCGCCATGTGGCTGGTGGCCATTTTGAGGCCTAGGCCTGCAAGCTTGCCTGGCCTTGTCTGCCAACAGGCCTGCTTTCATCCACTGCTACCAGAGCAGGTAGCCACAGCTTTAGTAATCTACTGTTTTCTGTGTGCTCTGTTGAATTTAGACATCATTTTGGGCATGGATGGCATTGGATTGAGTTGGGGAAGTGTGTTTTTTGGGGTGGCCTTGCTGATGTTGTTGGGCCTGGCCATGTGGCTGGTGGCCATTTTGAGGCCTAGGCCTGCAAGCTTGCCTGGCCTTGTCTGCCAACAGGCCTGCTTTCATCCACTGCTACCAGAGCAGGTAGCCACAGCTTTAGTAATCTACTGTTTTCTGTTTGCTCTGTTGAATTTAGACATCATTTAGGGCATGGATGGCATTGGATTGAGTTGGGGAAGTGTGTTTTTTGGGGTGGCCTTGCTGATGTTGTTGGGGCTCGCCATGTGGCTGGTGGCCATTTTGAGGCCTAGGCCTGCAAGCTTGCCTGGCCTTGTCTGCCAACAGGCCTGCTTTCATCCACTGCTACCAGAGCAGGTAGCCACAGCTTTAGTAATCTACTGTTTTCTGTTTGCTCTGTTGAATTTAGACATCATTTAGGGCATGGATGGCATTGGATTGAGTTGGGGAAGTGTGTTTTTTGGGGTGGCCTTGCTGATGTTGTTGGGCCTGGCCATGTGGCTGGTGGCCATTTTGAGGCCTAGGCCTGCAAGCTTGCCTGGCCTTGTCTGCCAGCAGGCCTGCTTTCATCCACTGCTACCAGAGCAGGTAGCCACAGCTTTAGTAATCTACTGTTTTCTGTGTGCTCTGTTGAATTTAGACATCATTTAGGGCATGGATGGCATTGGATTGAGTTGGGGGAAGTGTGTTTTTTTTGGGGTGGCCTTGCTGATGTTGTTGGGCCTGGCCATGTGGCTGGTGGCCATTTTGAGGCCTAGGCCTGCAAGCTTGCCTGGCCTTGTCTGCCAGCAGGCCTGCTTTCATCCACTGCTACCAGAGCAGGTAGCCACAGCTTTAGTAATCTACTGTTTTCTGTGTGCTCTGTTGAATTTAGACATCATTTAGGGCATGGATGGCATTGGATTGAGTTGGGGAAGTGTGTTTTTTGGGGTGGCCTTGCTGATGTTGTTGGGGCTCGCCATGTGGCTGGTGGCCATTTTGAGGCCTAGGCCTGCAAGCTTGCCTGGCCTTGTCTGCCAGCAGGCCTGCTTTCATCCACTGCTACCAGAGCAGGTAGCCACAGCTTTATTGATCAAGTGTTTTCTATGTGATCTGTTGAATTTTTAGACATCACCTTCCTGAGAGTGTAGTGTGGCTGTACACAGTACTAGTAGTATAACATAGCTCTAGTTAAAAAAAAATTCATAAATGGCTAGACTATCTTTTGTTTGCACTAGTACAGTACTAAGTAACTGAACCACAAAAACAAATGCAACATTTCAATGATGTTCTTCTCCTGTCTTCTTTGCTTTTAGGTGCACAAAAGACAGAGTAGGAGGTGTCATCGGCATCACCTGGCTACCCGTTGTACTGCCAGCCAGACAGAAGTCCTGCTGCGCATCACGCCCACGTGTGACCAGAACTTGTTGTGCATCTGCCTCCTGCCTGACGTCGGAATAAGATGGCCCCAAAGAAAGGTACCAGGTCCAGTACCAAGAAAGTTGCTGGTGAGAAGAAGGAACAGAAAAAGGAAGTGCCATTAACCACGACTGGTGGTGTGCCGGCCAAGGTTTTTTTTTGGCACCAAAGCGTTGTCCGGGAACCAAGCTGGGAGCAGCACAGCGGTCCAGCAACCCCACCAACCTAGGCCCAAGGGCTTTACTGTCGCAGAGGTAGCCAGTCTACTAACGGGCAGCGATGTTGAAGAAATGTCATTACCGCAAAGTAGTACACAATCAAGTTCAACGCAGGCGCAAACTCAGCAGATCAGTGTGCAGCCGCCGCAACAAGAACAGCAGCAGCAGCCGCCGCAACAAGAACAGCAGCAGCAGCCGCCGCAACCAGAACAGCAGCAGCAGCCGCCGCAACCAGAACAGCAGCAGCAGCCGCCGCAACCAGAACAGCAGCAGCAGCCGCCGCAACCAGAACAGCAGCAGCAGCAGCAGCCGCCGCAACCAGAACAGCAGCAGCAGCAGCCGCCGCAACCAGAACAGCAGCAGCAGCAGCCGCCGCAACCAGAACAGCAGCAGCAGCAGCCGCCGCAACCAGAACAGCAGCAGCAGCAGCCGCCGCAACCAGAACAGCAGCAGCCGCCGCAACCAGAACAGCAGCAGCCGCCACAACAGCCCACCATAGTAGTTGTTGCTCCTGACGTAGGGGCATTTCAGGAAATCGAGCTTCCTGCAGACAAAGCGGAGCGAAGTCAAACCACTGTTTCATAACATCTATTGTCTTCCAGACCACCAGCAAGGAAAAGGAGGCTTAGTCCATCATCTTCTTCTTCAAGCCCCGCTTCTGATGATCGTGATGACACTTGGGTCCCACCAGCTCGGTCTGAGAGTGAAGTACGCCACAAGACATTGCTTCTGAAAAGGAAGGTCCCAGAAAAACTTGGAGTTATGGAGGTAGATGTAGAAGAGGGGGGTGATGATGTTGATGAAGACGAGCCAGTCATCACGCACATTACTCCCGCCCCAAAGGGATTGGAGACCGACATTCTAACCCTATCCAGAAAGGCTGCTACTGAGCGGGATGTAGCACGGATCTCACCAACACAGGTTACACCACCACTACCTCCAGCTGCCATATTTTCCAAGGCCCGGCAGGGACCTACATCCAGCTCAACCACCTCAGTAGGAAGTGGTAGTAAAAGTCACAGTGTAGGTGGACAGGGTCACATATTTTCAAGCACCCCCTCAAGTTCATCTGGTGTTGAAAGTGGCACATCCAGCAGTGCCAGAAAGTTCTCCTCCCCAGTTTGGGACTTCTTTTCTGTTAGCGCCAAGGAGGAGAACGTTGCTATATGCGCAATTTGTCGGCAAGGTGTTCGGCGTGGTAAGCTTGGTACAAACTATGGTACCGGAGGACAAGCAAGTCATCTCAGAATACACCACACTATTGTGTGGGAGGATCACCTACTTAAGTTAAAAGAAAGTAGGAAAACTAAACCCTTTGAAGTTGGTCAGGAATCAGGGAGCGATATTATTGTGGTGGCAGGTGAAGAACAGGGAGGCATTTCTAGCCTTGTCTCCAGTAGTGCAGTCACTGCAGTGGTAACGCCCACATCCTCCTCAGTAACATCAGAGTGGCACCGCAGTAAGAGCCATACTCAGAGTGTGGGTGAGACACCAAGGCGACCGGCGAGTACCTCAATGAGACAATCTGTGTCGTTGAGCCTTAGTGGGTTAATGGCACCACTAAGGAAAGTAAGCCAGCCTACCATTGACAGCATGTTTAGGTTGGAGGGGCAGTTCCAACGCAACCACCCAACGGCACGATTGTACAATGCGAAGCTGGCTAAAATGTTAGCGCTGGACCTTCTTCCTTTTTCATTTGTGGAAGGGGTGGGTTTCCTTGAATTTGTGTCTGCAATCTGCCTGAAACGGAAAGTTCCAAGCCGGTCCTATTTCGCAAGAATTGCTGTTCCGGCACTACATCATGATGTGCTGGAATTGGTTGGACAAGCTTTGCAGAAGAGTGCTGTGCACAATATCCACCTGACAACAGACATGTGGACCAGTTGCCAAGCCACAGATTACATGTGTATCACTGCACACTGGATCTCTTTTGTGGGGGTTAAAGATCAACTATCTGCACGAGGTGTTGTTGACACAGCTGCGATTTTTGAAGGTACTCGGAAACATGCAACTGTAGCCATGTTCGCCATGGAGAAATCTCATACGGCTGAAAACATTTTAGAAGAGTTTCGCACCAAGGTTTTGGAATGGCTGCAGCCCAGAGGGCTTGGTATTGGTTTTGTTGCCACAGACAATGGCAGTAATGTACTTAAGGCCATGGAACTTGGTTCCTATTTCAGGGTTCCGTGTTTGGCACACTGCATAAACATTATAGTGCAAGACTTTCTGAAAAAAGAACCCATAGTAAGCAATTTACTGTCCATCTGCCGAAGAATATGCACTCATTTCAGCCATTCTTTTAAAGCTCGGAAGCAGCTGAGGATCATCCAACGTGACCGTAGGATGCCAGTCAAGGCACTCATCCAGGAGGTGGCAACACGTTGGAACTCAACGTATTACATGCTTGATCGTCTGTACGAACAGCACAGGTCACTCAATGATTATGTCTGGTACAGAAGCAGTGATGCTAGTGTTAAAGGCATGACCCTTCAGAGGGAGCAATGGACCCTAATTCAATGCCTCACTGAGATGCTGTCTCCTTTTGAGGTCTTCACACGTGAAGTCAGCAAGGAGGACTCTACAATGGGCCAAGCTATCCCATTGTTGCAAATGCTAGAGCATGAGCTGAATAATGTGTCTGAATCCTACAAAGGTGTAGAGGACAGAAGGCAAGCCCATGACTTGGTGGAGAGCTTATCCAGGCGCTTATCAGAAAATCTAAGGATACAAAATAAAATTTTGTCACAAGAACATTACATTTGTGCCACAATTCTGGATCCACGTGCAAAATTAGGACTATTCCGTTCTTTTTCCGACACTGATGTTGCCCGCTACAAAAGTTGTATAGCTGAAGCAGCCATCAAGTTTGAAAACGAAGGGCTGCTAATTAAAAGCCCGCCACATCAACCCACAACAAGTACTGATACTGAAGCAGGCCATGCAGAATCAAGTGCAACTTCGTCGGCTGAGGGCAGTGCGGTTGGCTCACAATCGCAACACTCACCATCACCATCGACTACAAAAACAATAACTGGATCATTCGGCCGAGTACAATCATTATCAGATTGGTATGTAAAGATGGGCCTTAAGCACAGTGCTGATGCACAGAAAAAACAGTACAAAAGCTTACCAGCAGCAACCCTGAACATTGAGCGGATGGTCCAGGCCTATCTGGACGACCCAACAGAGATGTACGTTGATCAAAACCCAGTGCAGTATTGGCATAGGAAAAGGTCTGAATGGCCACAGCTCAGCAGGCTGGCGATAAGCTATCTGGCTTGCCCTGTCGCAAGTGTCTCTTCCGAACGTGTTTTCAGTGCTGCAGGTTCCATTGTAACCTTGAGAAGGACCAGTCTATCTCCCAAAAACGTGGAGAGGTTAACAATGATCAAAATGAATCAGCACTTCATACCACCGAATTACACAATGCATGAATCAACAGAGGAAGATGAGGACAGCGGCTCAGGTGACGGAAGTATTGTGTCAGATGATTACCTACTACTGGAAGATCCCCCAGAGTTTGAGGACGAGCTATACTTCCCTGACAATTAGGCTCGCACTTACTGTCTTCCTCCCTTTTTTCCCCCTTTGTTTGTGTCTGTTGTTCCGGTTATAAACTTGTGAATCGCAACCAATGCATTATCACCGTCTTCTAATCTTCTAATTTAAGATACAAGTTTCAGGTGTCTGCCATTTGACACTACAGTCCTCAGAATCCAGCTCCTCCGCTCGATCATACTGCATCTCCTGGTCAATTCCATTTCCCTCATGAATGATGATTGGATGATGGTAACAACAAATTCAAACTTTCCTCGTCCTTCCAAAACAAGTGGACCATGAATCTGATGACTTCTATAGCTATCCTCCTTCAGAGCCGAGAGAGACTGGCCATTAACTGAAAATAAGATGCAACAGGTAATGATTGATGCCATGCATTGTCCGCAGAAAAGCAGACTGAGTGATGTAGATTTTGTTGTGTGTGTTGCGCATGAATGAATTGATGTAATTGTGCATTGCCACTAATCAACATTCTACAGAACACACTAATTTTCCTCTTCTGGCAAACAAGAAATGTGTACTTCTCCTGCATCTTGGTGATACATTGCTTTTAATTCAATACAGGAAGGGGACTCACTCAATCTGCGCAATGCAAATGACTGTGACTTAACAGCACCGTCCATCATGATGATGGCGAAAGAGACGGCCTGCAGCGTTAACGAGATGAGATGCAACAGGTAATGATTGATGCCATGCATTGGCCGCAGAATAGCAGACTGAATGATGTAGATTTTGTGGTGTGTTGCGCATGAATTGATGTAATTGTGCACTGCCACTAATCAACTTTCTACAGAACACACTAGTAATTTTCCTCTTCTGGCAAACAAGAAATGTGTACTTCTCCTGCATCTTGGTGATACATTGCTTTTAATTCAATACAGGAAGGGGACTCACTCAATCTGCGCAATGCAAATGACTGTGACTTAACAGCACCGTCCGTCATGATGATGGCGAAAGAGACGGCCCATTAACTTAAGATGAGAAGTAACAGGTAATAAATGATGATAATTAATGGCATGCATTGGACACCTGACTCTGAGCTATTGGTCTTTGTGTTTGCGTTGTTTGTTGTGCACAAAGTGATGTCAAAGTGTACTAGTGTTAATCTATCTTTCTGTACACAATAAAGAATGACTCAAGTCAGTAATATTTATATTTCTACTCTTGTTGTGTTATAAAAATTACACTTGTACTGCAGGCCGATCTTCAGTCAGTAGAAGTATCAGAGCTGATGATGAAGTCAGGAGGATGTTTCATGAGTGGCATAAAACGGAAAAGCCTAAAGGTAAACACGTGAACCACAACCACAGCACACCCAAATGTCTGTGTAGAAGTTGAATAGAGTGTAGCGGTGGGATGACTGCAGTGCATTGATTTTACTAACTTTAACTGTAAAATGCTATGTCTGGAATGGATAATGTGCTTTGCGTTTGTCCAACTCTTTGAGAGAAAAAAAAAAAGGACTCTAAAGTGTTAACGTAGGATGTGCTAATGGTAAGCACTGTGGGCCTGATCTCTCCTGTTACTGTTGAAGGTCTATGCTGGAAACAGACTACATACATGCCACCTCGGAAAGTGTTCTTGTTGCACTACACCATCACTTGTGCATTTGTTTTCACTTTCTTTCTGAATATCCCCTTTGGTTTTCAATCTAAAATTACAGGCCGGGCCTTGTCCAAAACTTTGTAAAACATTACAATGCATATTAATTACCTTACCAATCAATCACCTTTTTATTCCAGCCGGGCAGTGGCGAGTGGTGAGGCGACACACCCAAGATTGATGGACGAGAGGAGCAAGAGGAATGCCGAGATGCAAAAAACCAGTCCACATTTTTGACCAGGATAAGACAGTAACAGTATCCACTTTTCACTTCTTTTAAATAGTTTGATTAATATCTTGTATACATTCTTTACAACAGTGTGTTCTTGGAGTTGTTATTATCAATCATCATTACGTTTGCTCTGTGTTTACGATTCTTCACTACCAATATTTTAAATTTCTATTTGCTATCTGTTAAAGTATTAAGGCCGGAACAGAACAAGAAATAGAAGTGTATGTAATCCGGGTCTCATCATGCATGCATTTCCTTTTTTATACCTTAACATATGGAATGGATATGGTATGGTAGTCTTCAATGATTGTCGTTTGTTTGTCTATGTATGCATACTGTTTTTCTATGTCAAACCTTTCACAAAATCCCCCTTCCCATCCAATCAACGGACCCTAACCCTCTTCCCCCGGGCTGTGTGACTTATTGTCGAGGTGTAACTAAATTAAATGTACACCAATACTTAATCACACACTTGCTGGGGCGGATGTGGTGAAAGCAACACTACTTCAATTTCAATGCAGAGCGATGATCTTCTTCTGCTTGCCCACCCATGAGTAGGATATTTCACAGGTTATTTTATTTAACAAAGGAACATATACCTCAGCATGAATTGCCGGCATTGATTGGATTTGTTTGTTGTCATTCCTCATATACAGCACTAACTGTTAGACTGTAGGCATAGCCAAGTCGACAAAACTATAGTTTGTAACTCTGTCTAGTAGGCTATCCTCATAATAACCAGCATTCAGTTTTTTTGACAAATATTTGAGCATATAATTGTGGCTCGGTAAATTCTGTGATGTACTTCATTCAACTACTCCTCTAACAGTCTCTCAAAGGCGATTGACTATCTCCTTTTCTTTTTTTGGAAATGCTGCCACCCTGCCAGTGTATACTACTACTACTATACTACCACCACCACCCCAATCATGGCATGTATGAAAAAGGAAACCATCTTCACCATGCAGCCAGTGCTGTGCCACAGTTGGACATAAACATCAAGCACCGGTAAGAGAGAAGTTTGGGGGAGGCAGAATCAATAATGGACATGTTGTCAATGATGTCAGTTTCAAACACCACTCCAAAGAATGCATAGTAGGACCAGTCAATGAGTGAGGTGTGTCGCATCTATCTGTTTGTGTCTTATACAGTCAGCAAATTATTGAAATCAAACACACGCTATGGGCGGCCATGCACCAGCAAAGAAACAGTGTGATGTAAAACAGTTACCCCACCTACAAAACATTAACAACATTGCATGTAACATAGAAAAATATATTTAATTGACCCTAACAAATAAACTAGACCCACAAAAGCTAACCCACCCACCTCCCTAACCCCAACGACTGTCCATAGAAATAGAGAACGCCCAAACGAGTGAAGAACGAACAGGAATTAAAAAAGGGGCAGTGACAGGGACTAACTGGTGGGGCGGGACTGGAGGAGGACACGAATCTGGTCCTCTAAATGGGCGACGAGGCGTCTAAGGCCGCGGCAGTTGCAGCCACAGTGGGGGGGGGGGCACCGGAGATGGCACGGTGGCGGCGGGCAGCCGCCAGACGGTGGCGCCGTACCGCTGGAGGGCGGTGGCTGGGGCCCGGGGCACTGGAGGAGGCTTGAATTGCTGCTGCAGTCTCCTCCTCCTCCTCGGCTAGGACCACCAGCCGCCGGTATTCATGCTGGATTGCCTCCAGCTTCCGGCGCCGTGCCTTGGCGGCCAACTCCTTCCGGTTGATTTTCGGAGTAGCTGTATATCAAAAAGAAAAAAACAAGACAATTGTAAAATATAGTCTTAATAAAACAGTAGGACAAGGTAATTATTTACACACATAGTGGCATGGTAGAGTAGCACTATAAAATAAAGCACAGTAGTACATAACATTTTAAATGTCGCCCGTCCTTCTTCCTTCCACCTGTCATACACTTTTTAGTTGAACAGTGCACCAGGTGCTCTTCTCCATAAAACTTTCAAAGTGGAGTTGAAATCAGATAGATGAGGCCATTGGTTACTCAATACTCTGGCTCCTAGTCCTATACCAATTAAAGGGAATTCTAGTCTTCTAGTTCACTCTTCAAACGTCCCCAAGAACTCATACTTACTTACGACATCGGATAGCGGGCGGACTTTGTCCGCCCGCCATCCGACTGCTAAAAAAGGGTGGGGGTCCCGTGGGGACAATTAATTAGGATGATGCGCCCGGCACAGTGGCGGGCGCACCCTGTTATTTTAAATTTAAATTCTGGTTGGCTTTGCTGAAAGCAATGCTAAAATGTTGTGCTGCTTTTCCAAGCACAACATGACGGGCCTCGCACGGAGCCTGTCACGTTTTGCTTTGAAAGTCGGGGGGGTACCATAGCATCGGTAGGTACCCTCCATGGGGGCCCCCAAGCATACTCTGCAATGTGTGCATGCCTTTCCGTGGCGGACGGTAATGCCGCCACGCAAAGGCATTCCAAAATGCAGATTATATGGCTGCCGGTGTGGTGAGAGAGACACCACCGCCATATTGAACCCTTTTCCGCCTAGACATGTCTGAATATTTTCTACAGGGATGGCGGGAGGTTTGCCCCTGCTGTGACGGCAGTGAATTCCAGCCAGCCCGGCGGGGGCAATACGCCCACCATCCTAATGGGGCCCTAATTCACAACTTTACAGTATACATATACATACAGTACACCTTTGCAGTGAGTGTGCTGTCAAGTTCAACAATAGTTAAAGATTATGAATCTAACTTACCACCGCCTGCCACTGGTGCTGCCACTCCCCCTCCGTTGCTATCTGCAACTGCCGCATCCTCGCCCTCTGCGTCGCCTTCGCTGGCCCCAGCAATGGTGGTCGGTAGTGCGCCTAGAAAACATTACACATTTATTAGGCAACATATACACCTCCCCCCTATTGATCAGTAGCAAGGTTGAAAAATGAGTTAATACTAACATAAATCACTAGTACAAATCAGGTAGTAGTAGAGTAGACACTAAGTTATATGATCATTGTAGCATTTGCTTGATTAGCCCTAGCCATGCGACGTTACCTTTACCTTGCAGCTTCTTAAGACACCTTTGAGCCCACATGACCTGCCTCACACTGCTACTGTCTAGTCTACGCGCTGCGTACAGGCGGTCAACAAACATTAACAAGCCACTTTTTTAGGAAGAACTGGTGTACTACTGTTACTGTTAGTCCATATTGCTTATCCATAGATGCTACACTTTTTGGCACGGCTGAGAAATGCTTGCAAGTTGCAATATACTAACGCACACCATTTCTTTTTTCGCATTACAGACGCAAGATTCGCTTCTACGAACCAGAGCTTCTGAACGATGCACCAACTACCAGTACTAGGTTCTTCTGAGGTGAGGGGTCCCTTCACTCACATCTTCATTTATAAATGTATATAAACTAAATTGCTATGGGATGGTGGTGCTGCCTTCCACCACTTCAGTTATCATGATTTAATTCCCAACTGTATAAGTGTAACAATGTATATTGTTTTAATGTTATTGATTTGCCGGTTGGTGCTGCTAAGAAAACAGTGTACAGACCTTCTCAAATCGAAATAAAAATTTTAAACTTACATAGACTTTGTGGTATTTGGTGTGGAGTGGACTAACTTACACGATTGAGCAAATTAAAGTAAGGGTGTGCATGTGAATTGCTTCCACGACAGAGGTTGGGTGTGTTAATGTTCTGGGTTGTCTACTTGTTGGTTATCTTGGGGGGAGGGTTCCGAGACCTAATAGGTATGACAAGACAGTACTATAGTCAAGCAGTGGAATTGTGGTGGGTGCGGAATTTCTGATTGAGGTGTGCAAGGAAGGTCCAACCTACCATCACCAACATCCTATTTTCTGGTGCAAATGTATGTGCAAGATCCCTACAACAGTTGTATGTCCTATAGGGTATCATATCAAAATATTAAGAAATCTGGTAGGGCTGTTGCTGTGAATTTTCAAAGCCTAAACATCAACAAGAGTAAAAAGTAGTACAAGACAACGACCCAACGGATTGTATGAGCTACTGGTGAATATGAGTTTTATATTACAACCTTTCACAAAGAGTGGCACTGGCCAACTGGGCAAGACTAGCTACTACAGTACAGACAGACAGACTGATAGTATGTAGTAGTACTCAGTCATCATAGCGGAGGCAGGGATAAGCTTTTTGAAACCGTACAGATCGAAGGATAATTGGTAGTAAAAAAATAGCATTTGGAAACACACTATAGTTCGGGAGAAATAGGGCAGTAAAAGTTATGGAATAAGAAATATTATTAAAAACAAGAAGACTTACTGGGGCCAGCAGAGGAGCCCTCAGCGGTGTCCTCCTCGTGGTGTTCCTGTCCCGCCGACTGCCCAGTCCCTGCCCGTCTGCCCCTGGGTGCTGATGAACAGGAAAGATATAAGAAAGAGACAAACATTGATGGATGGTGTCAACTTAAGCAAATACAATATTTTTCAACAACGGTCAAAAAACACTTATGTAAACAATTGCAATAACTACATTGACCGATCTCATCTGGTCAACATGTAATATCGGGGGATTCGCAGTTCGACTACTTAAGTTACTATTTATCAACAGTAATCCATTCTTCCATTCTGATTCCAGAAAACTAAGTTACAAGTAAGCCTAAGTATTAGTACAACGTACCACCCAACCTAGCCCACCTATTCCAGGCATGCCAATTGTACATTAAGTATGCATTTCGACTGTATTCCTCAACAATGTGTATGATCCAATCATGGAGGACACATGAACATGACTACATTTTTTGTATACACCAAATTTTGGTTTGATTGATGCTGATCTGCTACTGCTAAGTAACTGCAAAGCCTACCTCCACTCATTGAACAAACTAGAAAGGTTCTAAAGACTGGCGTACTAGCAGCACGTCACGTAACTGAGTGAGGGGGGCATCACGCATACCACTAACCAATTAGAAGCTCATACAAAGTACCTAAACCTATGTATCAATCCGCCCCTATCTATTAGTGACAGGACAAAGTAAGGAGTGGACGTGAGTCACTGTAGCATTACGTAACTTAATTTCTCTAAAATAAACTCGTAAAGAATCACGCTAAGCAAGCGCAAACGCAAAGCTGCAAACAAGTAAGATTAGTAGTAGCGCAGAAGAGCACCTGTGTCATAATCACAGAAGACTTTTAAACGTTATTAACCTGGAATGTATTGCAAGCAGCAACATTCTAGCTGGTTGGAAGGAAAAAAAGATATTCGCAATATATAACATAGAGCAGAAGAACAGACACAAAGTTGTAATAATTAAATAGGTACTCACCAAGCCCCGGGACCTCCACTCCTAGCAGGTCCAGCAGGTCCTGCTCACGGTCCAGGATGTCGGACCACCGGTGCGTCAGCTGTGCCTGGGTGCGCCGGACCCCAGAGATGCGCGACACTGCCCGGCGCACCTTCCCCCACCGCTGCCGACGCTCCCGGAGGCCGTACCCGGACCCAGGCCTGCCACCTGCTGCCAGGGTTGAGGGGAGGTGGCGCTGCACAAAGAAAATTAGTGCAGCCAACTCCGCCTCCCCAAATAAGGCCCGTGCATGCACCCCTTGTGGGCGCCGCCTTCCGCAAGGAAGGCGGTCGCGGCTCTGGCTGCGCCGGCGAACAGCCCTGCCCTTGGACATGGTTCTGGGGACGGGGCGGGAAAGAAAAGGTAAAATAAATAAAGGAGTAAAGGAAATAAATAGCGGGCAATACAAAGAGAAAAAGTAGCTAAAAAACAAAAAAAAAGTACACAAAAACCAAAAATATAGAGGCAGGAAAATAGTTAGAGAAATAATAAGTAATAAAGATCCAAAAAAAGTGGCTATAAACAAAGGATTGAAAAGATTTAGGGAGGATTGAAAATCAGGCCCCAGAACCATGCAATAGAGTGGAAATCAAGATGGCCGCGCCCGTTGCGACCACGTGCGCAAGTTCGCGCGATATTTTCTCCCTGAGCAAGCAAAAAGCAACGCGATCAAGTAAAAGCGATCGCGAACAGGAAATATCGACCGCGAACATGCATTGCGCGACCCGGAACAGGAAGTAAACAACGCCAGAGGGCGGGACAAGTGAAAACAAGATGGCCGCGCCCGTGAGCGACCGCATGGGTAAGTTGGCGACCCGCGAACACGCAAAAAATACCGCAAACAGGCGGCAAAAAAACTTCCGCATCTTCGCGATATTTCCGGCGTGTTTGCGGAGATTTTCTGCATTCTCGCGATAATTTGCGGAGGTTAATTCCGCAAATTCCGCCCACCCCTAGCACCAATGTTTCTGACTGAAGTCTTAAACTTGCAGTGGTCACCACGACAACGAGTGAGTGCCTCTGTAACAGAATATTAAACTGTAAATAGCACAGAAATTGCCCAGGCAGGTGGCTTTTATTTGGCGACGGAGCACCTCAGTGTATCAGGGAGCTTTCTAAATGTGTGACTAATGCATTTGAGTGCGGTGATGCGGCCACCAGCACAAAAATGTGTTAGTATCACGCCTGATGTGTGGTACTTAGCAGGGCTGCATTCTCTTTTTTCCAATTTTCTAGTACCATTATTGAGAAGGTCCTTATGGGCCCAAATAGAAACTATTTTAGGCTCAGCATGAAAAAATGAACAAGCATTTACAATGCAATAGGTCTCGCAATGACATTGTTTAAAGCTTTTAGCATTGTAAATGATATTGTTTTTTATATTGTTTTTTTTCCTAAAAAGTATACAGTATATATTATCAAATAAGCACCATTAGACTGGAGATGACACCCCACAGTCTGCCGGAATACCCCTGTCCTCCCCGTGATGCAGGCTGCATTGTGGTGCTTTAGGTAAAACACACTTCTTAAAAACATGATATCACGTACGGCTTTAAGTGGGCCGGGTCCTGCCGGTGCTCACCACCGGCAGTTGTTAAAAGCAGGAGCCGAGAAAGGTCTGTATCGGGCTCTCTATTTTCGTCCTCAGTCTGAGAATAGAAAAAAAATCTTAACTCTGCAGCAGTTCACTATTTCTGATGTAAGTTTAATTTTATTTGCTGTTTTGTATTGCTAAACTGGAACTGCTTTACATAAGCACCAACAACGACATCTTCATTTAATTTTTTGTAGGCACGGAGGATTAAGTAATTTGCCCAGAAACTTCATTTAATTTTTGGAAGGCACAGAGGATTAAGTGATTTGCCCAGAAATACAGGCTATGAAACTGAAACTTGCTTCTTGAGCTCCAAATTTGGCAGCTGTAGCCATTACGCCACAAACTTGGGGTGGGAGGTCCTTTTATTGAAAACCGGAATATGAGCCCCACAACACGTTTTTAGAAAGCCCCTGTGCACAAGCATGCCTGGGTTTATGCCCCCTGCCATACAGGACACGAGCTGGCTGGTTTTATTTTTCCAACGGTTTTTGTGTGCTAACTGCTCCGGGCTAAGGCGATTCTGTGTTATAGTTGCTGTTTGTTTTGCTCTCCAGCCCACAAAGCTTTTGGGCCTCGGAGCCGATACGGTTATACTCTTATTTGAGCATTTTTAAATGGGTTGGGTATATTCCTGAAGTACATCCAGTCATTAAGCAGGGCCGCTAAAGTTGAAATTATCATGTATGGCAAAAATCCCCCGATGCACAGCCGCACAGTCTGCCGGAATACCCCTGTCCTCCCTGTGATGCAGGCTGCATTGTGGCGCTTTAGGTAAAACACACCTTTAAAAACAGCATATCACGCAGGGCTTTAAATGGGCCTGGTCCTAAAAGCAGGAGCCGAGACAGGTCCGTATCGGGCTCTCTATTTTCGTCCTCAGTCTGAGAACAGAAAAAAATCTTAACTCTGCAGCAGTTTTCTGTTTTTGATGTAACTTTTATATTTTTTACAGTTCTGTATTGCTAAACTGAACAACGACATCTTCATGTAATTTTTGGTAAACACGGAGGATTAAGTGATTTGCCCAGAAAATTCATTTTATTTTTGGTAGGCAAGGACGAGTTATATTCTTATTATAGCGTTTTTAGACGTATTGGGCATATTCCTGAAGTACAGCCAGTCATTAAGCAGGGCCGCTAAAGTTGAAATTATCATACATGGCAACGTTATTACCCGAGCTGATGCACATCTAGCACCTCGTGCAGCCCACAGAGCTATGCTATTGTGCGCTCTCGTTAAGTCTGTGTGACATCACGTTATTAATGCCCCATATGTAGCCAGGTCTGGTAGTTCATTGACTGAATGCAGCTACTTCCGGAAAATGTGTTAGACCTCGCCGTCTCAGGTTCTAATCCCAGCAGGTTTAATCAGCAGTCCATCCTTCTGAGGGTGATAGGATGAGTACCACTGCGTTGGGTAACAATAAATACCTTCTAACCTATTGATAGCGCCAAGAGACCTGCTTCCACAAATATGCACATTATTACCGGAGCTGATACACATCTAGCGGCTCATGCAGTCCACAGAGCTACGCTATTGTGTGCTCTCGTTGAGTGTGTGTGACATCACGTTCTTAATGCCCCATATGTAGCCAGGTCTGGTAGTTCATTGGCTAAATGCAGCCACTTCCGGAAAATGTGTTAGACCTCGCCGTCTCAGGTTCGAATCCCGGCAGGTTCATCCGCCGTCCATCCTTCTCAGGGTGATAAGATGCGTATCACAGCATTGGGTAACAATAAATACCTTCTAGCCTATCAATAGTACCAAGAGGCCTGCTTCCACAAATATGCACGTTATTACCCAAGCTGATGCACATCTAGCGCCTCGTGCAGCCCATAGAGCTATTATCACCTAATGAGGCATCCTTATTTGGGGCCACTAGCCAGTGATTTACAACAGCCTCATCAGCAGCTAAACCGTAAATTCAAGAAGCTATTAACAAGTAGTAATTTGTATGCTCGAATCACTGCTATGTAGAGAAGTAAAATGGCACCTCAGCAGGCGCGCAATCCAATGAGCAATCTTGTCAGCAATATATGCATTCCAGTGTTTACGGACTGCCTATATTAGTGACGGAACAGTATAGTATATTCAGCAGGCAGGCGCCCTACTCATTAAACCATCACCCAGTATGCATCTTTATTCTCAAGGCCACCGCTGTGTAGAAAGGAGTAACATTACCCCATTCATGCTTTTAGTGCATTGATAGATTGTGTACAGTGGAGGGGTCCTGCAAGCATTGTGGGAGCGATGAGAGCTGTGTTACTCCCCGCTTACCTCCTCCCATATAAAGGAGCCAACGCTGTCTCTGCTCCTTGTCCCGGGATTTTAAACAAGCTGTTGCCGGTGCACCCCACACAGCACTTGAGGAGGGGGAGGAACAGCAGAGAGAGTGGGGTGGGGGTGGAGGAGGGAGGGGAGGGAAAGAGAAGACACGTGTGACGGCCTGGAAAGCAGATGCCTTGGTGAACTCTGCCTGATCCTTAGTTTAGCACGCCTCCTCAGATAACAGAACAACCATAAAACTGAAAGACGCCGTAGACTCGGTGTCCCAAGGGCGTGTACAAAAAAGCCACGGGGCGGTAACCAAAAACCCTGCAGAGCAATGAGAACACAGGGTTTTAAATAAATATTGACATTGCCCAATAGAAAGTATGGGCGGGATTACAAGTCCCTCTCCTAAAATACTTTTAACCCAATATGTCTCGCTACGCGTGCAGCGCATGCACGCTGCAACGCTAGGCAACACCTAAAAAGGTCAAACAAAAGTAGCCTTTGAATATCTCCCCAAAAGAGATTAAGCCCACCTGAAGTCTAATAACATCAAATGTGATCAAGTTACGAAGACCTAAATGCTTTCGCCAAGATACTTCTTCTGTTTGATCAATTTTAGGATTAGAAACAAAAATCCAGGTACAATAGTCATAAATTACTTTAATGCACACGTTTTTTCATATTAACCCTTCTTTAAGGGCAGCAGGGAACAGCAACCAAAACACATTCTGCATGTCAATTATTAGTGGGTAGTTCCCTCTATACTCCCTTATGTGGGTGTTGGGGGAGAAGGAAAATGTGTTGTGAGGTGCATTCTACAACTAGCAGATACACAGGTGATTCCTAGATTAACAGGCGGATAGCTGATATAAGGAAAGAAAATGTGATAGCCACCCACTTGCACATTTTAACTGACCCGTAAGTCCCTAGTATGCAGGGCCTGTAAGTTAAATGTCATTAGTGGACTGCAGCACCTACAGTGCCTTTCACTATAGTGACAGTGTAAAACTTGGTTTCTGTTCTACCATAGAAGCCTGACTGTGGCAGTTTACACACTGCAATTCGACCAGTCAAAATAAACCATTTTGACAGGTCAAAACCTGCCTTGTAATAATATTAAGTTACCCCTAAGTATGTCTTATAGCCCACAAGGCAGGGTGCATGGTATTAAAAGTATGACATGTCGAAATTTAATTTTAACATGTCCTTACATTGACTAGCACCCAAAAGCAAATTTTCACTGCAGCAGACCTAGCTGTCCTATTTACAAAAACAGTTACATCAGTGAAGAAGCGATAAACCTCAGAATCATCATCTAAGACAAATTCAACCTTCTGCAGGGATGGGGAATTCTATAGCCAGACGCCCAGGACATATTGTTTGGGGTCAAGGGCAACAAGTTTTAATGTGTATTTTGTCCTTGGGACAAGTAGGCCCAACCCCCTACAACACAAACCCTTTGGCTGCCAGATTGCAGTAACACGTTATGGATCAGAACAGGGCACTGTCTGCAGTTAAGGTAATATTTATGTCCATGTGTTAATGCTGTTCAAACCGGTATATATGGTTCATTAATGCAAAGCCTTTATTATTAGGGTAAGTGCTCTAAGTAAATGTTGTAAGCGCGGACTGCACTACTGACAATGGTTCCAGTATCCAGTATAAAAATGTGCACACACGTTTTCAAAGTTTAGCAATATGATGCTGTGTATAATGCTCCCAGACTTCTCTCTGATTGGATGCAAATATTTACAGAAGCTTGAAAGCAAGATTGAGGAGTATTTGCTTTCAAACAAATTGTTCACAAAAAAATGCAAGTAGGAATAAAACATTTAGCTAAACTACTGTAAACCTTTAGGTACCATTTCTTTACAGCATCATTTAGTAAAATGTGTTGATGCATGCTAGTATTACCCTAAGAAGATTCATAATGGAAAATCATTGTAACCAGTTTCAATAAGATTACTGGAAACATAAAAATAAACAAATATTGGCAAAGCCAGCAAGTCTTAAATTGGTGGTCAGCCTTTTGGTTTTGTTAATGTGTGACTTGTTTTGGCATGGTTTTTGTAAAACCTTATTGGTGAGGGAGCTGCTGGGTCCTTACCATTATAACAAACATTGGCAAAAGCAATAACTGTTTTTGGGTCTCAAAAAGCACACATTTCCACAGTAGTTCGTGGCACTGAACAAAAAACTATGTTGTGTGCCGATATGCTCCTTGTGAAAGAGCAGAATGATGTCACTCACAGTGAAGCCAGTGATAGAGAGAGACATAATTTACACAACAGGTCATGGTTAATGCCAGACCTAATTAGGGGCCCAATTATAAAGAAAGTCTCAAAAGTGCACCCATGGTATATGTCCTTGCATTAAGTGCAGATATCCAACTTTTGTGAATTCACAAGAGTTTACAGAAGTGGGCTAAGAAATAGTACTCCTGGAAAATATTTGTCAACTGCATTTTAGCATGAGCAAATATGCATGTCTAGATTTGCTCACGTGAAAATCTGAGTGTTTACAAGTGATTTTTCCCTCCAAGAAATTTTTTCCCAACCCTGGAAGAAGTTTCACATCTGCCATTGTCAGGAGTAAAGTTTCAACCTTTCTTGGTATGGGAAAAGATTAGATAAGAGTGAAAACCTTTAAAACATGCAAGTTAGTAGGTTTGCACAGACCCTGGAGCTACTGCATACCTCTACCTTCAGCCCCAGTATGCAGATCTGTGGAAACGTGGCAATGTAAAGGAATGGATCGTATTCAAACCCTACTATGGTATGAGCCCTGGCATAATCAGAGCTCTTATATAATGAGATTGCTGCCATAATTTGCCACCGCATTACATATAACAAAAGGGACAAGTGGATTTTGTAACAGGACAAGTAGGTTTATGAAGCAATCTGCACCATGGACAAGTAGATATTTTATTAAATTCCACATCCCCGCTTCTGAAATTTCTGAAAAAGATTTTCAAGTGGCTCCCAAAGAACACCAAGCAGATGGTCATCCAAGCCTTCATCAGCAGTAGACTGTACTACAAGAATATGCCAGAATCCTAAAACATCTCACAAGCAGCCTACAGACAACACACAATACTGCTGCTCTACTCATCCTCAATGTCCCTCGAAGGGAACACATTATACTGCACCTCAGGAAGCTCCATTGGCTACCAATACACAACAGAGTAATGTTCAAGCTTCTCACCCACACATACAAGGCTCTCCACATTAAAGGGCCAGGAAACTTCAACAATCAAATCCAGCTATATTTGAATTAAAGACTGTAGGGCTTCAAATATATGGTTAGAATGTTAAATGAAGAAGTTAGGATTCAAACAAGTGATGTGCAGATTACACACAGATCTTTTCAGTTGGTATGTTAAGCACCTGATCTAGCCTACCAGTATACTATAGAGACTTTCTAGATGGAGCGTGGCTTAAACAGGAGGACGTGCTCTAGACAAGCTCTGCTCTTCACCACGATGATCTGGCATTTATCCTAATGGGAGCTCACCATCCACAGACACAAGCTTCCCGCTCCATGTTTCCTGCCCACTATGCTGCAGTAAAAAGAGAAACCGCCGCTGTGAGAGGTGCGGAAAAGGCACTATGGTCTTCAATCGTAGAGGCCTGGAGATGGGCCTGGGACCCATTTGGCACAACTACTGGTCTGGACCCTCTGTCTGATGGTGCAGTGCAGCAAAAAATGTGATGGTGAGCCGCTACTCTGGTCTGTCAAGTGAGGGTTCAAGGGGCTACAGACTTCAGTGCTCTGGGGTGCAGCATGCCTGCCAATCCCAGCGTGTCTGAATGAGTGTGACACAGCCCAGTGACTGAAACGGACAATGGTGCTTGCCGGCATGTGGTGAATGTGAGCTCCCATGGGCGCTACTTTAACGGAGCTGGGGCTGCCTGGAAGGTGCCACACGAGTGGGACCTACTGTACTTAAGCCCCGGCCTTAAAGAGGCTGTGCTGCCCCCTGCGGTACTCCCCTGTTGCTGGTGCCCATTGGAGTTAGGGCTGCTGCAATAAGGGCTATTTTGAGCGCTGCTGCTGGCTGCTCCCGGCTCCACCTGCAGTGAGATGAAGCAGCGTTCTACAGCACCTGTGGTCAGCCGGAATCTACACGTGGGCATACTGAAGTTGTGAAGTGTTATACAGGTGGAGTGGGTGAGGCATCCCTGGGGAGACTACTTGCCCCCGTTCAGCTGATGATCTTGTTGCAGTGCAACTATGGATCCCCCTTGAGCCCCTGACTGGACAATGTGTGCGGTCGCCCGGAGGCCCTGAGCCTCCTTTGCCAATACATGTACACCTTTGAGCAACTCAAGACGGAAGCTGGAATCTCCCCTGAACTGGCATAGACCTGGGCCCAATGGGTGACTACTCCTACTCCTGTGCATCCTTGTTCAATCCGCTGTGATTGTCCATGTGGCTTACCGTGTTATGTACTAATGGGGCTGCATGTGCTACCGCGCTCAAGGACCCTGAATGGCGCAAGTTAGTGGGCCCTCTCTGCAGTGAGTGTGCCGTCAACTGCTACATTGGCAGCACAGAACTACGGCAGCACAGAACTTCCCCAGAGCTGACCACCACACAACTTGCACCACCTGTGACAGCATAGAACGGGCTGGTTTCTGTATACAACTGCTACCGGGTACCTGAAGACTTGGGGCTGCACGTGCTGCTGTGTCCCTCCCCTTGCTTGGGACTGGCAGGCAGACCCTAGCCGGTGGCGTGGAGTTGCATCAACTGGAGCAGTTGGGTCTCAGTGCAATTGGACGCCCACAAACGAGTACACATGGCGCGTCTTCAAAGCACTCTGCTGAGCCGGACAGGCTACTGCGTAGCACTGGCCCCACCGATGGTTCCGCTCCCCCACTGTCATAAGCGACAAACTGGATGCTGTTCCTGACACAGTGGCCAAAATTGGTACTACTCTGAAGGCCACACGGGCGTCCTTGGAAAGTAAGAGACACGGTAATGACATATCTGATGCTGCTACATGCGGATCACTGCAAACTGGCAGATAAGATGCATACTGCTGAGCTGACCATTGCGGAGCTTCAGCCAAAGGCTCACGAACTTAACTCTTCGATGCGCCTGATGGCGGAGCATGTGGCAGTCCTAAAATGCCACATGGAGGATGAAGAGGGCCGCTCATGCAGCAACAATGTACGCATCATTTTATTTTACCGTACTGGCTCAGTTGGTTGGGGAAATACGGGGCTGGGCTGTTCACAGTTGTGGTAGGCACTTTCTAGGTGCGCATTACAGTTTGGCTGCCCGTCTTAGCATGTTCTCCAGCATGCCGTATTGCACAGATTGGGTGAAGAACATGCACAGCCTTTCTGCTCCTGTTGGAGCTCCGAACCAAGGCGCTCGGACTAATCACAATTCGGCTGTCATGCAGCATCGTGATTGACTAGGGGATTCTGGGAGCCTGTGTGCCTCCTGTTGCCGGAGAAGAGGACGGACGAGAGGAGTCGGCGGACCGTACCAAGTTATTTGTTTTGTATTGTTTTTATTCTCCCATCTTCCTCTCCCCCCACCTGCCCCACCCCGTGGGGTAGCAGCCACTACTGCCGCCTAGACAGCCGCTCCATTCTCTTGCGCTCTATATATGCACCAAACTCGGAACATACCATCTTCTTCTACATGCTCTCGAACACTTTATTGAGATGGAGTGATACACTGTGGTTCATCAGGGTCATTTTAGCAGTGTTGTAGACTCAACCCTTGATCACTCCTCTCCCCACCAACCCGCTCAACTGCGTCCTCCAATGCACAAATGCTCACAGATTGGCTCCAACAATGGCAGCTGGTCGATATGTGGCATTCCCGAAATCTGGATACGAGGGTGTATTCCTTCTATTCCGTATTTCACAGCGTGCATGTCAGCAATAACAGACTGGTTGGGGATCCATCGCTACTTTCCTTTATCACGCAGGTGGAATACATGGGCCCTACCCATTCCAATCACAACTGCCACATCCTTCAACTGTAATGGGAAGTCGACCCACCTCCCATCCCTACCTTGCGCTTCCAGCCTATTCCGAGCTTCTCTGGGATCCGCGATTGAGGACAACTTTGATCACAATTCTGGCAATGCCTACACTAAATTGATCAAATGGACGCCTTCAAGGTGACACTGCCGGGACACTGTCTAGGCATGCAAGGGAATATGAGGCAACTACTTAACACAGACATTACTAAGTTAGAAAATACCCTCCTAGAACTGGATACTCGAATGGCTAACGATCCCAAAACTGCCGAGGAGTTGGCATAAGCGTGGAGTGAACACGTCAAGCTGTTAGAAAGACTGAGCTGCCTTAACTATGCTGTGCATTCGGCTTGCATGCATGCCACAGCTGACAGAGTTGGATGGCTCTTGGCCTGGTTTACCAGGCAGGCTCAGCCTCAACGCCCCATAATGGCCCTACGTTCCAAAACAGGTTCTATCCTCTAAACATAACACGCTATCCACAAAGAGCTTACACAACACTATACACAGATATATCAGTTAATTACAGGCACAAGACTGGATGACTGCGACCCCTTCTTTGCCAATCTGACACTGCCCCGCATTACCGCGGACCAGAGAACAGAACTGGTTGACCCGATTACACTGGTGGAAATTAAAGATACAATTGCAGCTTTGGCCACTGGCAAGTTCTCCGGACCAGACAGTATACTGGTGGAACTGTACGAGGCATATGCGTCCCAACTAGCTTCACACTTATTGACAATGTACAAAGAAGCCCTCTCCATTGGCAGTCTCTCTGACTCTCAGAGAGGCAACAGTCATTGCCTTGCCTAAACCCAACAAAGATCCCCTACTAGTCGGCTCCTACAGGCCACTAGCTCTGCTCAATACTGATTATAAGGTGCAGATGAAAATACTGGCGGACTGCCTGGCACCCCTGGTCCCGACTTTGGTTCACCCGGGTCAGAACAGGTTCGTTCCTGCTCGCAACACCTCCCGGAATTTGCATTTCTTCTTTAGAGTCATGACTTATGCCCGACATGAGTTGCCTGATGCTGAATGCCTGCTCTTTGATCTTAAAAAGGCCTTTGACTCCTTGAAGTGTTAGTATCTCTTTGCTGTGCTATCCCGCTATGGTATTGGCCACTGCTTTCTGCAATTACTAAAACTGTTACGTGTCAACCCCCTAATTAGGGTCAAGATGGGGCCCCATCTTTTGGATGTCATTACCATACACAGGGGGATGAGACAGGGCGGCCCGCTTTTGCCACTATTGTTTTAGCTGGCAATTTAACTCCTGGCACTGGCAATGCGCTACTGGGGGATACAGTGGGATATCCCTCTGGGCGATGGGATACATACGATGCTGTTATATGCAGACGATATGCTGCTGTACATACACGGCACGCACAACATTCATGACACGATTGCTTCAACTCTGGCCCATTTTGCAACCATCTCCAGACTGCAAATTAATTGGATGAAATCTTGCCTCTTCCCCTTTCTCCCTGATGTCCTAAATTCATACTTTGTTCTCGGTGGGACACAGACTGGCAGCAACACACATTCAGATATCTAGGGGTGTGGGTTTATCGCTCCCTGACTAATCTTTTTAATGCCGCTCGGTCAGTAACATCATTGCGCGACCAGAGAGCCTTCTGGCACATGTTGCATCTGGCAGTTGAAGGGAGTGTGGCGTTGCTAAAAATGGTGGTCTTGCCCCGTCTTCTGTATTTCTTTACTGATCTTCCTATACACATCCCTGGTGCATTCTTCTGCACGTTTGATCAACAAGTCTGAGAATTCATCTTGAAAAAGTCGAGGGGTAGGGTGGCGTTGGCATAACTCTGCTCACCCACTGTCAGGGGGGTTAGCCACTCTGCATTTCAAGCAGTACTACCTTGCTGCCCAAGTTCAATGGGCAACCCAGTGGCTGGCAGGTTTACACCTGTTGTACACAGCCACGCCCTCCCCTAGCTTGAGCCTGTCTGCTATTTTGCATCTATTTCACCCTTGCACACTAACACGGGTGCCTGAATCACTATTGCTGGGGATTGCGTATCATTGTTTTCATAGATGCCTATGTATCACTAACCATGGGTTCCCCTATGCCCCAGGATTGGCACTGCTGGGTACAAGGCCTGTGGGGCCCACATCAACAGCTGAGCTGGCATCATGGTATGCAGCGGGCTTACACACGCTGGGGGACCTCTATGGGAATTGGGAATTGGCAATGTATGAGAGGCTAATGGAGGAGGATGGCTTACCTCCTGGTTAATTTTTGCTTCACAATTCAGTACTTGCTACGCTGGGGCACCACTGGGGCGAAGCGACTACCGAACTGCCCATACATCTTACGTTGGTTTGCTGATTCACCCCTCTCCCACACTACTCCACAGCTCCCCCCTTTGCGTCACCGCTGGAAGCGGATTTGCCACGTCCTTGCACTGAGAAGGAATGGGATGTCTTACAGGAAGGTCCACGACACGTGCCACACACGGCCTGATTCAAGCTTATCTACATTGTACATAGGGCTTATCTCACACCTGCCAACATCAATTGATGTTATCATAGGGAGGATGCAGCTTGCCCACGCTGTTCCGATGAAGATGCTGACTTACACATGCTTTGGCCCTGCCCCCACTTACACACATATTGGACCAGCATCACCTCAAGCATATCTGCCTACACTGAAAGCATGGAGCTGCATAAGTGGGTAACAGACCTGCATAATTGAGAAATATGTCTCCTGGGATTGTTTAGAAGGAGGAAGAAACACAGGGTTACCTCCTGCCTCCTAGACTTGCCTTTTATAGTGGCTAAGCATCTTATTTCTCGTAGATGGAAATACCCAAAGCCCCCACCAGTCACAGCTTGGGAGCATCCAATGCTAACCTGGGAGCAAACAAAAAGTGTAGCCCTGCATAGAGTAAACACACTTGGGCTGAGAAAGTACCCCATTGCTACTTACTGGGACCCATTTTAGCTGATTTGCAGTCTAATCACTCACCTGCGACAGGGGCAGTAGCCCTGGCACATACTGTATATACAACACCCCTCACGCACAATCTCACTGGGGTCGTTGGTGGTGGATATTCCACACACTAACTGTCTGAGATGACAGACAGGGGGAATGGGGGCAGGCGGCTGAGTTGTGGAAATCGTTATGATGTTTCAATTGGGTTTTATAGCTTCACATTTATCTAAATCTATTTCCTATAACAGATATGTTTCGACTGACGCGCCGCCTTTCTTATGCTTTATAGCAGGGGTTGCCATATAGAAGTTCTATTACTTGCGCAAGTATATACATTTAGATTGTATGTCCTATTCTGGAGCTCAGCTCAAGTGTTTCTCATATTTTTCAACACTAATCCTTTATGGGCTCTGAAATAGCATGCCTCTCGCCAGAAAAGCGCTTCAACACCCATCCGGGATAACAGGTGCTATATGAATGCAAACCTTCCTTCCCCTTCTATCCCTCCGCTATACTTCTCACTACAAATAACTGACTAATATCCACCACTCAAATTACTTTCATATTTCACCATACTAATTCACCACTAATCCTTTAATTCACCACTAATCGTTTATGGGTTTCCGGAGTAGCGTGCTTCAACACCCCATCAGGGGTAACAAGCGCTATATAAATATCAACGTTTTTCCTCTTCTATCCTTCTACTATCCTTCTGAATCCAAATAACTGACTAACCTATCCACCACTTAAAATTTACTTGCATGTTTCACTATACTAATTCAACACTAATCCTCTATGGGTGCCAGTGTAGCGTGCTACTTGCCGAAAAAGCGCTTCGACGCCTCGTCAGGGGTAGTAAGCGCTATACAAACGCAATTGCAATACAATAACAATATTGCACGAGCTTACTGGGGCACACTCATCTCTATGATTCAACCGTTGTTGGAATTTCAGGAATTGCACTATGTTAAAATTATATGCCAGCATGTTTTCAACTGTGTATCGTCTCTTGCTATGTCACTGTATTGTGCGGAAAATAAAAAACTTCAATAAACAGATTTTTTTTAAAAGGAGAGAGACTTGATAAACACAGCTCTCCCTCAGGTGCCATTACCACTGAGGCTGTCTCAAACCCCCTTCAGTGACTTATAAAGTCAGCCAGAACAGTCATTTAGACACACAGCAGCCACACTCCATATCCTCACTTAGTGGAGTTTGAATGAGAACACTAGATGGCGCCAGACACTGCGTAGATTCTGGGTCTATGCCCAGCTATATAACAAAACACTAAACTACTTCGCCCACCAAGATGATAAAACAGAGTTGGGCGCACATTGGAAAAATTTGAATTAATTATACACTATGGATATTTAACAAAATCAAGGGAAAATAAACACCAACATGTCACTCCTGAAGAACGCCTAACATGCGTGCCTGGCAATAGAGCCCCCTAGCGAAGAACTTAAGATGCATGTAAAAAGCACGCTGCGCGTTAATCAAACAAAAAACATTCCCCCGGTATGGAATTTCGTCCACAGTGTACCCTGTTGTGAAGCTCTCCCGTATTATTTCCAGGGCTCGCAGCGTGTAAACGCCTCTGCCTCACACCGCACGCGCCACCCAACCTCTTATTCCCTCACCTGCTTCGCCTGCCCCGGCTCCTCCGCAGTTTAACGCTGCCGAGTCAGCCTACCTTGCTCACTCAATGTCAGTACCGTCTTTTCCTGCTTAACCTTCGACCGAGGCTGAGACCAGGGCAAGCACCGCCCCCTTTGCATAACTCTACCAACCTCTGCTGGCTGCCCTGGGACCCAGTCTGGCACACAGCCGCCGCAAACAAAGCATCGAGATGCTTCCAAGTCACCTACACTGCTTTTAACTACTACTGAAATTCCGCATATGGGGGATTTGCTTTTTAGAACTCCAGTTTAAGTCCTGCCCTGTGAGCGTAGCACGCCCCTCTGCCGCATTCTTTTTTATTAGGTCTGGCTAGAGCCAGCTTTGTGGCTATTTTACGCTTTCTAGAATATTCATAATATAAACATGCATACATGCATACATGCAGACATACAGCTTTCTCCATCCACTGGTCTGCTGAAGTGTCATTCACATTTTGCTTTCGTTCATCAGGGCTTACAGCATCTTACAGGTGGGGCAACGGGCCAGCCATGTTCACCCATGGGCTGTGTGGTAGTGAGTGGCTGCATTGTGCCTAATCACATGCGTACAGATCCTGAAAATGAATGCCCTTCAGTGCCAGGGCTGCAGGATCACTCATATGTTTTTTAGGTGATAGCCAAGATTTTTTTTTTAACTTATTTCAAATGTTTGTAAAAAAACAAAGATTGGATCAATGTTTGTTTGCTGTGTTTATTCAGAGCATTTATGCATGCATGAGTTGCTGGGACACTCACGTTTCACGTTATCGTTTTTTTTAAACATATTTTAAGTGTTTGCACAAAAAATTCAAGCTTTCAGCAGCTGCACCAGTCCCCAGTGTCTTTCAGCAGAGAGAACTCTCCTTGGTCATCTTCTTATATTTTCCTTTTTCCTGCACGCATCAGGTGTTAGACTAACATATTTTAGTGTGGCGGTCCGCATCACTGCACGAAAATGCAAAGTCACACATTTATAGCGCCTCAGCCAAGCCGCAGCGCTACTAATTAGCACTGACTGAGTAAACAAGCATTGAAAATGCAATAGGTCTCGCCTTTGATTAAGTTAAAGCCATTTGCTTTGCTAATGGTATTGTATAGCAAAGCAAATGGCTTTAACTTAATGAAAGGCGAGACCTATTGCATTTGTAATGCTTGTTTTTGAAGGCGGCCGCACTGCTGCTGTGCGCCTGCAACACATGTGGCAGACAATTTGTAACTGACAGCTGTCCTGCAAGGCTTCCGGTGCGGCCTTACTGGCGACAGTGTCAGCGCCACGCAAAAATGTACGCACTGCCAGCAACACACAACTTGAGCACTCCTGCAATCTGAGGCAGTCAACCCACTCCACAATGTGTGCCTGCAGCACCATGCGACCAGAGCACTGGCAGCACCATTCACAAAGTGTGCACAGCCCAAGGCCACACAATGTATGTCGCAGACAGCATCACCCAAAATTAATGTGTGCGACTAAACAATCAAACAGACGCACCCTTCACAATCTAGGGGGGTGGTGAGAGGTGAACTAATGCAGTGTAAGGAGGTAAAGGAAGATAGTATGTATGAGTAGGAGGTATAGAGAGGAGAGAGGTGGTGAGGGACGGGTGAGAGAGGACGGTGATATTGGGAGTTGAGTGTGTATAGTGGGAGTGTGGGAGAGATGAGAGGGGAAGTGGGTGGAGCAACAATCAGCCAGCCTGGAGTGTAGCTCACGCAGATTTGTAAAATTATTTAAAGCACTTTAGAGTGCAATTGCTGCAGCATGGTGTAAGAGAAAGAGAAGGGTGCGCTAGAAATACCTGGTAGTCTAGCAGTGGTTAATGTCTGTAGACAGCACTGGGAGAAGCCATTCCCATGCCTCCTTACTCTTCCCAAGCTGGGTTCTCAGGCAGCTGCAATGTAAGGCTGGGAGCGAGACAGCAGCATGTTATGCTGAATGCTATCACCACCTATGGCAGTTTCCATACAGACAGGCTGAGGGAGAGGCGATACGAAAGCTGAAGAATTCTAAAGATGGATAATGTTAATGTCTGTTTATCGCAGCACTCCCGGGTCTTCCCCCACCCTCTCGTGCTCCAGGGTGAGGTTAGAGCCCAGCCTAAAGTTCCAGAACAAGGTATTACATTGCTTAACTACAAACCGAAGGTGACATGGGGAGCGCCTGCAGAACGGGTTGCATGGATAAGGAGGAACACTTAAAATGAGCGAGAGTACGGAAGTGGTGTCTGGGTAAAGGGGAAGCCGTGATCTGAGTAGTTAGTGGGAGAGATGGGGACCGCAGCAAAGCATTCTCGGAGGGTAACAGCAGAGGTTGCCCAGCACTGGGAGCTAACAGGAGCGATCAGGGGGCAGCACAGACCGGGACGGTAGAGTACCTGTGCACGGGCAGAGCGACTGAGGTAGGGAGCAGAGAGGAGCAGTGTCAGGATGCTCCACAAGACTTACCTCTGCTTGTGCAGCGATTCCGCAGAGATGACAGGAGCGCCCGTCCCTGCACCCACCTGACCCTCGTGGACCGTAGAACCCAGCAGGGATGAGATGGACGCAGGGAAAGGAGCCTGAATGAAAGCGGTAGGTAGGGGTGCAGGGTATCTCGGAATGACCTACAAAGAGGAAGACTATGGTCAGTGAAGAACCCCCAACCACCGTGGAAAAACACACAGAGCTAGGTCCTGTCCTAGACTCAGGGAACTCACCCTTACTGCGGGGACGCCGGTCGCTACACGGCAGTAGCGCAGGTGAAGTGCTGAGGACAGGCTATGCAGTAAAGCAAATGTCGGTGCTCCCACACCGTGGTCAGTGGAAAGCAATCTAGCTTCCCAATAACAACCCTGGAAGCGGCACTCAGAGTTTAAACCCTGCTCCCGAGTAGAGAAAACAAAACAGCAAGGCGCTTCTGCGAAAGATCAACGGAAACTCCTCAATGGCAATTCAGCACATACACATTGGCAAAATCATCAAATGGAAAATTCAGCAATGGAAATTCAGAAATGGCGCTCTGCGCGATAAGGCAAAACCAACGGTGGCAAAATCATCAAAGGCAAAATCAGCAATGGAAATCAGAAATGGCGCTCTGCGCGTTTAGGCAAAACAAACTGTGGCAAATCATCAATAGGCAAAATCAGCAATGGAAATCAGAAATGGCGCTCTGCGCGATAAGGCAAAACAAACTGGCAAAACTGGCAAAATCATCAATAGGCAAAATCAGCAATGGCAGGCTCACTTCCCACACAGACACAAAAACAGGGGAACCCTTCAACAGCCCGGGAAGTCTAGGGGGCAAGGGTTTGGAAAACCTGAGAAGCCTGGACTGGTTCCGAAGTGTGGACGAAGGTAGAAGCAGGGTTCCAGTGGAGAGGGACGGCGTTCACTTCCGCTTGGCTTCAGGACGGTTAATCTCGCTCCTCGCGGCTCGGGTACTTCAAGAGAATCCGAAGCGCCGAGCCGGCGGGAAACGCGGCGTATAAGCGTTTCCCCCGGAAGCGCTTCCTTGACCCTAGTGCCCAGTGAACGACTAGACCGGTACTCGACTTCCGCCCGGAAGTGAGTATTCCGGGTCGTCTCTGTGTGTGCGTCTTCGTGGAGGGGGACGGCAAGCGCCGTAACGTGACAAGCAGGTGATGCTGGTACAGGCCGGGTGTCGGCTGGGCTGCACTACGGAGGCTGTTGTGCGACAGGTTCTAGCCGACTAAGCCTGTGGTGTTAACGAATCTACTCACCTACACGGATCCCATTCCAATCAATGAGGGCTAAGCTCCCGCCGTTGTGTCAGGCCCTATTATTAACTGACTGCACTTGTGAGGACGCCATGACACCAGCACTCCTCGCCGCTCAAGCTCCAGTACAAAGTAAAGGTAGATGCGCAGCTGCCATAATTAAATGTAAAAAAAAAAAGCCATTGTGCAAAGGCAGCCGCTTGTTTATATAAGCGCGATGCAAAAATAAACACACGGCCAAAGGCTACTGAAAAAAAAAAATTGTGCCGACATGACTAATCAAGCAGAGAATGTACCGCCGCAAGTAAAGTATCTAGTCCCAGGGGCGGGGCCAAAATCAGGACAGGGTGGCAACAAGGAGGGACTAGGAAGCCTCCTTTTCAATCGTGAGCCAGCGTTTTGCATGTAGGATTACGCTAGCGAATGAAAAAGATTGGAGGGGCTTCAAGTCCGCCTCTGAAAGCTTTGGAATCCGTATTGATTCCAAGAAGCCCTCGCATGGCGAGATGACAAGTGCAGCACATGCGCACTGCTAACACAAGGCGAGACCTAAAAATGGCAGCACGCGTATGTGCTGCTGTGGCAGGCTTGGACTCAGCTTGCTCTGGCTACAATGTGCAACAATCACCAACACCATGGCATTCAGATTCACGTTAACGGATGAGAGTCTGCAATGATTTGCCCAGTGAGTATGAGTCATGCTCTCAGACTGCAGTTACTCACTTAGGTATCTCCTAATCTATATGTAACTTACTTTTAGATCATTCTGAGCTTGTAAGTGTACAGCTCAGTCACAGTCTGCTCACAGTTCAGCATCAGTCTCCGGCTGTGTTGCGAAACCTCAGTCGGTGCTGTAGTGACCACCTGGTCACTGTTCTAGTTGTTGCCAGTACCAGCCACACACCGAGGGCTGGATTACACCCCACCCCACACCCATCCAGCACAGGCGTCACTGGACATGTGACCCTGACAATAAAAGGGGCCAGGCGCACGTTCCCTGGGCCAGTTCTACTATCTAAGTACCATGTGTGTCTGTGTCATTACTATGCATGTATGAGGGCCTAGGGCCCTACAGCATTACATTGGCTACTAGCTGGACCTGTCTGCGTGTGCAGCCTTCTTGTTTGGTGGTTGAAGGAGGAGAGTGCTGCCTGCATCGAGGGCACCCCCTGCCAGCAGCCTGATCACCCACGGGGCATGAACGGTGATCGGGAGTCCACCTCGCACCTGGTGTGCCCACAAGTGCTGCGTGGCGGCACATGAAAAAGAGTGACTACGGGGTTGGAAGTGGCACGTCTGGTCAGGAACGCAAAGTGAGGACAAAGTGCAACAGAGGCGCCGTAAGCATACCGATGCTATGTACCCACACAGGACGTTGTAAGCTGCCCCCCCCCCCTTCAGCTGCTGTGAGTGGGTGCAAGACGAAGGCCATCAGCTGCTCTGCGAGAGGGCCGTGCAGCAAAGCACAGGAGTGGCAAGAGGCCCACCGATAATAGGTGTGCCCCAAACCCAGTAGAGCCAGTGTGGGCAAGAAGAACCTTGAATCCACCGGGAAGGGGTGGACGGTGCCCCCATCGGATCAATTTCTGCTCAGCGAGGATGTCCCGTGAAGAGAACCTACTACAGCTCCTGGTAGGAGAGATGTGCCAGGGTGAAAGCGGGGCTGCGCCTGCATGGTGCGAGATCGCCACGGCCCTTGTGAGTGACTCCAAGGATGGCTCTGCTTGGCAGAGGCCGTAGACTTCCGGCAAGAGTGAGGAGCGGTAGAAATGGCACACCGAAGTTGCGGGTTTCAACGCAGCCAAATAAAAAAAAAAAAACAAAGAAGAGAGAACACCTACCTTGGTGCGAGGTTGTAACATTGCGCCGTGATGCTGGGCGCTAGGACCTCCTCGGCTGAGGAGGCGTGTTGTGAGGGCGGGATAAGGGAGGAGGCAGAGGCATGCCCGGGTAATGGGCAGTAGAAAGTAGGCATGAGATAGGAAAGGTCGCAAATAAAGAAGCTTGTGAAATCCTGATCCAGTGTCCGTGTCCTGTGTACGAAGGACACTACATCTGGCGACGAGGGTGGCCACGGCCCATGCGGTGTGGGTGTGTGTAGCCCTGTGACTGCGGCAGCCGGGAGGAGCTGCGCGAGCGTGTGGAGCGCTCCTCAGGATTCACGTGGCGCAGTTCGGGAGCCTACCCCGAATGCGTTCATTACGGCGGGTTGCGACGCGGGTGCCCACCCCGGTTGCGTCTGGAGTGCCGTCAGACGGAGGGGTAGCTGAGAGCGCCGACGCTAGAGTGGCGGAAAGAGTGCAGGACACCTGCGGCCCCCCCCGACAGTGGAGTGGCGTGATGGTCTCACGTTCCTTGCACGCAAAGACGATCTGGGTGCCCACCCCAGTCAAGTGTCTCCTGTGCCCTGATTACCTGTGGGTGAGTGCCTTCCTTCGTACCCGAGTGCTGGATGAGGCCCGGTTGCCTGAGACGCTGCTGCCGGTGTGTGCGAGGCTGCATCACGAGGGGCGCGTGAGTTGGCAGCGGCCATCTTTAAGTCAGGCGCCTGCACCAATCCCCTGCGAGGAATCCCTGGCGGCCATTTTGAAGTCAGGCGAGGTTCAGAAACCAACACCAAGCAGTGGTAAATGCAACTGAAAAGCCTAAAAGTCATCAAGCACTGGTAAATGCAACGGAATGATCTGAAATTCATCAAGCACTGGCAAATTCGACGGAAAAGCTTAAAAGTCATCAAGCATTTGGTAAATGCAACTGAATAGTCGGAAATTCATCAAGCACTGGCGAATTCAAATGAAAAAGCCTAAATGTCATCAAGCATTGGTAAATGCAACTGAATGGTCAGAAATTCATCAAGCACTGACAAATTCAAATGTAAGAGCCTAAAAAGTCATCAAGCACTGATACATGCAACTTAATGATCTGGAAGTCATCAAGCACTGGCAAATTCGAATGAACGAGTTTCAGAGTCATCAATCATTAGTAAATGTGACTGACTAACCTGAACGTCAATCCCGCATTGATACACTCACCTGAGAAACTGTGAAACCTTGGCGAGCACTGATAAGTTCAACTGAAAGGCTGTTTTCCTCACCATGTCTACCCCACCATCTCCTCGAGCAGGCTCGGCGCAAGCCAATACTGGACACATGGGGATGCTCGGAGTGTCGTTTCTGCGCCCACCCGAACCGCTGGTCCTTGAAACAGGAGAAGGTATGGGTCTTCGGTGGAAGGCGTGGCTTGAGGACTTTGAAGATTTTATGAAAGGGTCGCACATGACGGACACCGGTCAACAGCTAATAGCACTACGCAATCTCATAGGAAAAGATGTCGGCCAAATCATAAAAGAACTCCCTGAAGCCGATGTGGTATCTTACACGGATGTGTGTGTAGCCCTAAACCGGAAATTTTTGCATAAAAAGAACATTGATTATGAGAGATACACGTTTAACCTGGGGGCTCAAGAAAAAGAAGAGCCCATGTGTGCCTTCATCCCTCGCCTTAGACGTCTGGCATGCTATTGCGAGATTGACTCTTTTTCGACCGAAGATGCCCTTCGTCTGAGGGTCATTGAAGGATGTCAGTCCGAATCATTAAGACGGAAACTGTTAAAGAAAAGCTATTCGCTGGACGAAATTGAAGAGATGACACGGGTGCATGATCAGGCTGAGGAGCATGCCAAAAAGATGGAAGCAGGGAGAAGTGAGAAACGCGAACAAGCTTTCAGACTTCAATCCCGCAACACACGCAGATATTCTCCAGTGAAGCAGAGGTCTTCGCGGTCCAAGATGCAACAGCAGCCTGTACACCAACGACGTCGTAGCTCCAGTCGAAATAACAGTCGGCAGGAGAGGCATCTTAAATGTTATCGGTGTGGCTATGACTTTCCCAACACGGACTGGTGCCCCGCTATGGGTCAGAAATGCCGGAAGTGTGGAGGGGAGAACCACTTCAAGAACATGTGCGGAAGTTACAGAAAAAACAAACAGAAAGATCAGGAAAGGTCATCTCGATCTGTGAGCACGCGTCATCAGGCCAAAGCAGTACGTGATCACAGAGACTCGTCAACAGGATCCTCCCGTTCCAGCTGCCAATCTCGCTGAAGCTATAGATCTCGACACACACCGTCTCAAGAATCAAGATCACTGTCTCCGATCTCGCAGGACAGTGATGAATATGTGTGTATGGTCACTGACCCTGACAGATTGAAGAAATACCCTTGGCTCAGCATCCAAGTCGGCAAACACCGGACTAAATTTGTGATGGACAGCGGAGCCTCTTTAAACTATATGCCAGTAGTGGAATATCAGCAAATTAAACCACCCCCGCGACTAAGCCCGGCTCATGTGAGGGTGTACACGTGGATGTCAAAAAACCACTCCCATGTTTGGGGAAGTTTTCAATGCATCTTACATATAAAGATCGTACCATTCCTGCGTACATCCACGTCATTGAAGGACCAGAGGCTGACTGCCTTCTGAGTCTTCCGACTGCCGAGTGTCTCAGACTAGTGGACATTTTGTACAGGGTTGATGACGAACTTGATGTGGCTCGGAAATTTCCAAAACTATTTGTTGGCCTGGGAAAGATGGCTCATTGCCAAGTTTGATTACATATCAACGAACAAATAGCTCCAGTAGCCCAACACCATCGACGGGTACCTTTTCATCTCCAGCAAGCAGTTGAACAAGAGCTACAAGATCTCCTCGCAGCCGACATCATTGAAAGGACAGATGGACCTACACCCTGGGTCTCTCCGGTAGTTGTAGTGCCGAAAAGAGGGGAACCTGACAAAGTCCGGCTGTGTGTCGACATGAGGGCGCCTAACACCGCCATTGAAAGAGAAAGACACGCAGGGCCACATATCAGTGACATGATTAAGTCACTCAATGGAGCAAGAATATTCTCCAAACTGGATCTCAATAAAGGTTATCATCAACTGGAATTTCATGAGCAGTCGCGTTAAATCAGGACTTTTTCAACCAACCTTGGCCTCTTCCGATATAAAAGACTCAGTTTCGGAGTATCGTCCGCTGCTGAAATTTTTCAAGAAGCCATTAGGAAAACGATTCATCACATCCCCAATGCCCTCAACTATAGCGATGATATCCTGGTGTATGGGTCCAAAACACAAGAACATGACACTGCCTTAGAACGAGTCTGTCATGCACTAATGGAAGCTAATCTCACATTAAATAAAGCCAAGTGTGAGTTCCACAAGTCCACATTGAAGTTCTTTGGCCATATCTTTTCCCAGGCGGGAATGAGACCAGATCCAGACAAAGTGGCGGCGCTGAATGACACCCCCAGCCCCCGGGACGCAGGAGACGTTCGCTCCTTCTTAAGGATGGCCAGCTACTGTGCTCGGTATATCCAAAACTATGCAACCATCAGCCATCCCCTGAGACAGCTCACAAAACAAGGTCACCGATTCCAGTGGTCAGCGGGATGTGAACAAGCATTCAATGAAATTAAAGCGGCTGTGGAGTCAGCCGACAACATGGCCTACTTTGATCCGAAAAAAAAGACAGAAATTACTGTAGATGCCAGTCCTGTGGGGTTGGGAGCAATTTTAGCTCAATATGACTCAGAAGGTGATCAAAGATACATAATCGCATACGCAAGCAGAAGTCTGTCTGAGACAGAGAAAGCATATTCACAGCCCGAAAAAGAAAGCTTGGCTGTTGTCTGGGCCTGTGAGCATTTCCACATTTTCATATACGGAAAACACTTTACGCTAATCACCAATCATCAGGCCCTCATTACCATTTTTGGAAATCCTCGAGCCAAGATGCCACCGAGAATAGAACGCTGCGGCCTTCGCCTCCAAGAATACACGTACACCATTGTGCACAAGCCCGGAAAAGCAGAGAACTCTGCTGATTATATGTCAAGACACCCTAAAGAAACAACAAAGTGCAGATCATCTGTAGCCGAGGAATATATCTGCTTCGTGGTGGATCAGGCCCGACCACCAGCAGTCCCGCTGGTGGCCATCTTAGGTGCCACTCTCGAAGCTGTCACTCTGCGAGAGGTCAAGCGCCGTATACAGAGCAATGACTGGAGACACTTAGATGTTGACACTCCAAACAGTGCTGTTGACAGACATGAACTTGCAGCCTTCAAGCACATGAAGGAGGAACTGTCAGTAGCCACAAATGGTCTGATACTAAGAGACAATCGAATAGTCATCCCGAAACACTTAAGGCAAGGCATCATCAACCTGGCACATGAAGGTCACAGAGGCATTGTGGCCACCAAGAGAGCCCTGAGGGAGCGAGTATGGTTTCCAGTCCTAGATCAAATGGTAGAGATCACACTGAAGGACTGTCCCCAATGCCAACTGGTCGGTTGACCTGATCCTCCAGCACCGCTGCAAATGTCCCGATTGCCTGAGGGTGTGTGGCAGCAAATTGCTGTAGACCTTTTTGGGCCATTTAAGTCGGGACAATATATCCTGGCCATCATGGATGAGTATTCACGGTTCCCGATTGCACAACTCATTACATCAACCAGAGCGTCCAGCACAATACCTGTGTTGGATGAAGTGTTTGCCGCTTGGGGCATTCCCAAAATAGTGAAAACAGATAATGGGCCCCCATTCAACAGTCAAGATTTCGCAGACTTTGCCAAACATCTCAACTTCAAGCATCGCAAGATTACCCCTCTGTGGCCACAGGCTAACAGAATGATCGAGAGATTTATGTCCACTTTAAAGAAAGCCATCCAACAGGCTGAAGCGTCGCGACAAGACATTCAAAAGGTCTTAAATGAAGTCCTGCGGGCGTATAGAAACACGCCTCACTCTACCACTGGTAAGTGTCCCGCGACCCTGATGCTGGGCCGGCCAGTGCGCACCAGGATACCCATGGTTGACTGGACTGATGAGGCAGTAATCCATGGGTCTGACCCAGATGACATAGCTAGCATTGATCGACTCAGGAAAGAGAGGATGAAGACTTATGCAGATCGTCGCAGAAGAGCTGCCCCACCCGTGATCCACGAAGGTGACTGGGTACTAGTGAAACAAGAGCAGCAAAAGAAGACTGACTGTCGTTTTCATGAAACTCCTCTAGTGGTCACCAAACAAAAAGGAACTATGATCACTGTGGAATCGGATGATAAGAGAATCACCAGGAATGTGGCGCACTTTCAGAAGTGCAGACCTAAAGTCAAAGAACTACTAGATGGTCCTACCACCGGAGAACTGAGATGAAGTGCAACCGAAATCGGTGATCATTCACCGAGAGCGATTCCTGGTGGAGGAGAACCAGACTGTCCAGACGTCACTGGTCGTCCCTGCCGAACTATCAAGAAGCCGAGTCGTCTGATCGAAGAACTGTAACTAGGTGATATTACGTTTGGTTATTTAAAAAAAATAAAAAAAGAGAGTGATTTAATGTTGGAAGGTGGATATCTGACTATGGTTACCCCCAACTTTTTGCCTAGTGTCTAGCTGGTTTTTCGACTTTGTTGGCCTGAGATCCTGCCATTCAGGGTCTCAGGCTGTCTGCTCTCTCTTTAAAATGGACTCCATGTACCCTAGGTACATTCCCAATTGGTAAGGATCACCTTATTGGACCCTGTACAGTGTACCCTAGGTACCCAGGGCATAGGTGTACCCTAGGCCTCCCAGGGGCTGCAGCATGTATTATGCCACCCCTGGTCTGGCCTTCCAATCAGACACAACTGGCTGATCACTCAGCTGGGGCAAGGTCGTGTAATCACCCCTTGCTTAGATATAGTATGCCTATATCTACCCTTATATATAGACACATGTGTACCTATCAGTCACTCCTATGGCAGGCCTTAACAATCCTGGAGGCAGAGTGCTTGGTAACATGTGAGATGGTGCTCTAGCATGAGCTGAGCCTGTCTGCAGCTTTCGGAACCATGTCCTTATAGCTGTTCTATGATATAGCCTACCATATACTCTTAAAGTGCCTTATAATCTTAAACGGTTATGGTAACTATGGTTTGGCTTTATCAAAACATGTCGTGTAAGGTGTCTAACACTTTGGAATAATACCCCCATACCATTTCTGGTGATGAGGATATTATTCCCCCCTTCTAGAGGGAGAGACATGTTAAAATCCTACTTTGCTGTTTAACTCTAACCAAAGCGTCAGCATCACAAAATGGATGCTGCTGCCACGACACAAGTCTGACCACCTGCAGCTGGGAGTGATCCCAGCCAGGGAGGCCTGGACAATAGGTTTCCTGCTTGGGGAGGTGCTAGCACCTCCCCAGACAGCCTTTAGTGTATTGGGGCAGGGTGGGCTGAAAGGAATGAGACATGCCTGGGGCACACAAGGTGTTCCTTGCATAGTCCAATTCAAACCGGCGCTGGGGCACTCCAGCCCCAGCTCTGGCGCGAAACTGGACAAAGGGAAGTGGGTGTAACCACCCCCTCCCAGGTCCCACCCATAAGGCGTGACCTAGCAGGTATCCCAGTCCCCCAGATTAGTATAAGAGTGGGAGTTGGGCCTCAAGACTTTGGATTATCCTGAACCTGCAAACTTGAACAGAAACTCTGGACCTTCGACATTCGACGAAAGAAGAAGACTGAAGAATCTCCCTTGTGGCCAAGGAGTGGCTACCCTGTGCAAACAGGCACCATCAAGAGACTACCCTTTGCTTTGCCCACGTTCTACGAGGAACCGACTGCAGAGCCCGACCAGAGCCTTGACTTCCAGACTTCTCCGACCCTGATCCACAGCAGAGCTGAGATCCGTGGAGGCGACGAGCGACGTGGGACCGGCTACCTGGGAAAAGTGGCTAGTAACTTCAAGCGCAGCTTCTGAGGCACCCTCGAAGTTGTGCACCGGGGATTGAGAAGCCCCAACCCCAAGCATCATCTGCACCGAAGATCAGCCCCCCACACTTCACGAGTTCTGCGTGGGGCCCTTCTGCATTTTCCTGCTTGCCGCGTCTGTCCGGTTGCTTGCCCGCTGGCTAGTGGCCTTTGTGACGACGCACCCTGAAATCTTCTGCGCTGGTTTGGCTCCTCCAGACTGGCTCCCGCTTCTCTGCAAAGAAGAAGCACCCCAGACCTTCCTGGTCTGCACCAGAAGCAAGTCCTCCGTTCTCCGTGGGTTCCGCTTGCCAAGGCTTGGGGAGTCCTAGTCCAACTTCGACGCCGCCGACAGCAAGAGCCTTCGTGGGACAGCTCGCCTCCTGGTCCTGGTCATCCTCGACGCTTCCTGGTCCTCCTGGCTGCAGCGACAAGCTTCACCTTCACCTGCAATCTTCACGACATCGCCTGGTTCCTTCCTGGTTCCACGTGGTCACTGGCTAGTGACCTTGACTCTGTCCCTTCTGCTTGCAGGTCTCCTCTCTTCTTGATCCCAGCCTTGGGATCCACCGGACACTCTTCACTGACTGCCTGTCAGCATCTTTCTTCAGGCATCCATAGGAGTCGACGACGAAAACCGACGCAACTTCACCCCTATGCACCCGCAGCCTGTGGGCTAGGTAACTTGGGTACTCCGGTGCTCATCAGGATAGTGACTATCCTAGTGTCTAGTTTTCCAGTCTCGACTTCCTAGCTACTCCGGAAGTGTCCTAAATCTATCGTTTTCTAAACTGTACTATTGCTAGTGACTTTTACGCATTACGCGGGAGTGTTTCCACTCTGCACACGAATCCCGTGGGCCTCCCACTTCCTAACTAACGCTAGTGTAGTGTAGCCCCAGCGATTCCCTAGGCCTAGGCCTATTCTATTTCCGTGACAGTGGTCCTTATACCACTTACTTAGTATATGGTTTGCGTGGCCCCTAGGGCCTAACTGTATTACTTACCTGTGTGACTTAATGTATGCTTAAATAAGACTGTGTTGTACTTACCTCTAATCTCATAAAGAGTGCTGAGGGTTTGACTAGAATAAATACACTTTATTTTATATATATATCTGTTGTGGTGTCCTTTCATTTGGTATTCAAGGGATTATATATGGTATCACAGCTGGCTTCACATGCCATTCAGAGTTTAGCCTAAGACTGCTCTTGTCCATGCTACCACTAGGATAGCTGGTCTATAAGGTTGACTTTACAACCAATCACCATAAGGGTATTTGGACTGATATAAGGTGTACACTAGAACTAGTGACCTCATACATCAGGCCAACTTCTCACATTGGTGGCAGCGGTGGGATCTGAGCTTGCTGTTGTAATACCATTGTAATCTTGAGATACTAAATTGAAAGATCACACAGATATTGTCTAGGTACATATAACATAGATTATAATACTTAAGTCCTACTGGACTTAGTAGTTGTAGGTTGAAGGGAGTAACACACCCTGACTACAACTACTAGAGAGGTTTAGTAGATACAACTAGTGTAGGTAGGTGCACACACCACACCCTCACTAGAATCATGTCCCTGAATGGAGATCACACTGATGCTCCCTCAGGAGAGGAGAATCCTAGACAGGTTCCCTCTAGATATGATGCATTCACTTTCCAGGAGATGAGACAACTGTGTACCTCCAGGAGATTAAAACAGGGTTCCAACCCTACCCTTAGACAGCTAGTGGAGCTTCTGGAGGCCTATGATGCTGAAAGAGCTGCCAAGTATGGTGCCATAGCTGTAGATAAGGGTCTACCCACCACAGAGGAGTCAGATGGGACTTCAGATGAAGAGGTAGACAGCCAGGGCCAAGTAGGAAGACTTAGCCAGGCTAACCTAAGCTTACATGGGAGTTTGCATGGGGTCCCCCCATACAGACCCCCAAGTGGGCTTAACCAGAGAAGCAGGAGGGACAGATCCCCTTCAAGGGAATCCATCCACTCCCATGTCTCTAGCATCTCTAGTGCTTCCTCTCACAGGGGATTGACTTCCCCTGAGAGAAAGGAGCATGAAGCCAGAATGAGGGAAGCTAATCTGAGGATTCAGAGGGAAGAACTTGCCCTTGCCAAGGAGAAGCTTGCTCTGGCTAGAGAGCAAAAATTGTGTGGGTCAGAACCCACTGGTGGCAGCAACATTCCTAGAGATAGGGATAGGTCTTATGACCATAGAAACCTAAGCAAGATAGTCCCCCCCATATCAGAATGGGGATGACATCCACAAGTGGATGACTGCTTTGGAGAGGGCCTGCAAAGTACAGCAGGTACCCCAGAGTCAGTGGGCAGCTATCTTGTGGCTCTCCTTTTCTGACAAAGGTAGAGACAAGCTCCTCACAGTCAGTGATGAGGATGCTAACAATTACAAAGTCCTGAAGAGTGCTCTGATAGATGGGTTTGGCTTAACCACTGAGCAATATAGGTTGTTGTTCAGAGACACCCAGAAGACACAGACACAGGACTGGTCTGATTTTGTGGATTGTGCCACTAAGGCTTTGGAAGGTTGGTTAACTGGCAGCAAGGTGCAGGACTATACAGGATTGTACAACTTGATTATGAGGGAGCAGATCCTTAGTAATTGTCAGAACCAGCTTCTCCATCAACACCTGGTAGACTCAGATTTGACCTCTCCCCAAGAATTGGGAAAGAGGGCAGATAAATGGGTCAGGGCCAGGATTAGGCCTAAAAATCAGGGTGGTGACCAAAAGAAAGATACCACCAAGCCTAAAGAGAAGGGTGGGGATAAAGCCAAAGAGAAATCTTCCTCAGGGCCCCAAAACTCCACACAGGGTGGTGGGTCCCAAGCTCCCTCCTCTACCACAGTTAAAAAGCCTTACTGCCATGAGTGTAAAACTCCTGGGCATTGGAAAACTGACAGCAGTTGCCCAAGGGCTAAAAACAAAACTGTTCCTCCAACTACTCCTGTCACACCACCTATTACGGTCAGCAGTAATCCCCCAGGTGGTGGGAGTGCCCCCCAAAATTTGGTTGGGTTTTCTTGGGGAACACAGGGGGATCCTGGCTTAGCCAATTCCCCTACAGCAGCTACTCTTGTCTGTGATGGTGGCATGGGGTTTGCCAACTTCACTGCCTGTCCCAACACATTGGGTAGGTACAGACAGGAGCCCTACATCAATGGTAGAAAAGCTGAGGCCTACAGAGACACTGGAGCTAGCATCACTATGGTGGCCCATAGGCTAGTTCCCTCTGAGCAGCTTTTGCCTGGTTTCTCATACCAGGTCACTAACATTGATGGCAAACAGAACAGTCATCCCATGGCAGAGGTATGTCTCAGCTGGGGAGGGGTCACTGGCCCTAAAAGGGTGGCAGTGTCTCCAACCTTGCCTGTGGACTGCTTACTGGGGAATGACTTAGAACTCTCAGCTTGGGCTGAAGTTGAACAAGACACCCATTCTAAAATGGTAGGCCTTTCACAAAAGGGTAGTGGGGTTGTGCCAGCCACAACCCCTGTCCAAGTAGATTTCCTCCCTGAAAAGGTTGGAAGGGCAGTGGTAGCCACAGCCCAGGCAAAGACAGACTTCCCTGTAGAGACTGGCAGAGCTGTGACAGTCACAGCTCAAACCCAAACTGAGTGCCTCCCTGAAAAGGTTGGCAAGGCTGTAATGGTCTCAGCCCATACTCAGACTGACATAGGTGTAGTGAAGCCTGAAACTATGGATCACTCCACACAAACAGAGAGTAGTGGGGAGGAAGAAAAGTCTCCCTCTCCCCAGACATTAGGAAAAGGTCAGCCTCCTCAGGGATCTGACCTCACCCCTTGTGAAGGAACTGCCCCAGAGGTAGCCAGGCCTGGCCTGGCAGAGCCTCTGATGTCAGTGGCCCCTTCCAAGGTGGGACCCAGTCTGGTGCAGGTAGCCTGCCTCTCTCTACCCTGCCTCAGTCAGCCCAGGGCTGCAGAGGTCAGGGAGGCCAGTGGACCCCAAGAGGGCCCCTGTCCACAAGAACCCCCCCATCAAAAGAATGAGGATTGCCTGGCTAGTAGCCCTAGCCAGGTGATGGGTAAACACATTCCTGAGGGATCCCCTTTACAGGTAGTTAGGGACCTCCCCCAGAGGGATTCTGTTGGGCACAGGCAAACCTGGGACCTTAGGGCCCCAAATCTGACCTGTCTCTCCAGTAAGCCCACAAAAGGGACCCAGCCTCCAGCTTTAGGTAGCCAGAGGCTGACCCTGAGAGCACAGTGCAACTCAGTGAAAGAAAGAAAGGCATCCATGGTGGAGGATGATTGGAGGAAGCCGAGGCCTCACTTTGAGGACACTCACTTCAGTACTCCATCTCAACACCAGCCTTTTACTTTGCAAAGACACCCCAAAGGTAGAGATTCCCTATGGTGGAGACCCTATGATGCCTTTAGGATGAGGGATTGCTTAGTGGACCATGAGACAGGGGGTAACCATGCCAGTGCTGGTTCTTCCTTATATGGCCACTTAGGCAATAGAGGCTTACATTGTCAAGGCCAGCCTTATCTCCTTTCATTTGGGGGGGCGTTGTGTAGGAAGGTGGATATCTGACTATGGTTACCCCCAACTTTTTGCCTAGTGTCTAGCTGGTTTTTCGACTTAGTTGGCCTGAGATCCTGCCATTCAGGGTCTCAGGCTGTCTGCTCTCTCTTTAAAATGGACTCCATGTACCCTAGGTACATTCCCAATTGGTAAGGATCACCTTATTGGACCCTGTACAGTGTACCCTAGGTACCCAGGGCATAGGTGTACCCTAGGCCTCCCAGGGGCTGCAGCATGTATTATGCCACCCCTGGTCTGGCCTTCCAATCAGACACAACTGGCTGATCACTCAGCTGGGGCAAGGTCGTGTAATCACCCCTTGCTTAGATATAGTATGCCTATATCTACCCTTATATATAGACACATGTGTACCTATCAGTCACTCCTATGGCAGGCCTTAACAATCCTGGAGGCAGAGTGCTTGGTAACATGTGAGATGGTGCTCTAGCATGAGCTGAGCCTGTCTGCAGCTTTTGGAACCATGTCCTTATAGCTGTTCTATGATATAGCCTACCATATACTCTTAAAGTGCCTTATAATCTTAAACGGTTATGGTAACTATGGTTTGGCTTTATCAAAACATGTCGTGTAAGGTGTCTAACACTTTGGAATAATACCCCCATACCATTTCTGGTGATGAGGATATTATTCCCCCCTTCTAGAGGGAGAGACATGTTAAAATCCTACTTTGCTGTTTAACTCTAACCAAAGCCTCAGCATCACAAAATGGATGCTGCTGCCACGACACAAGTCTGACCTCCTGCAGCTGGGAGTGATCCCAGCCAGGGAGGCCTGGACAATAGGTTTCCTGCTTGGGGAGGTGCTAGCACCTCCCCAGACAGCCTTTAGTGTATTGGGGCAGGGTGGGCTGAAAGGAATGAGACATGCCTGGGGCACACAAGGTGTTCCTTGCATAGTCCAGTTCAAACCGGCGCTGGGGCACTCCAGTCCCAGCTCTGGCGCGAAACTGGACAAAGGGAAGTGGGTGTAACCACCCCCTCCCAGGTCCCACCCATAAGGCGTGACCTAGCAGGTATCCCAGCCCCCCAGATTAGTATAAGAGTGGGAGTTGGGCCTCAAGACTTTGGATTATCCTGAACCTGCAAACTTGAACAGAAACTCTGGACCTTCGACATTCGACGAAAGAAGAAGACTGAAGAATCTCCCTTGTGGCCAAGGAGTGGCTACCCTGTGCAAACAGGCACCATCAAGAGACTACCCTTTGCTTTGCCCACGTTCTACGAGGAACCGACTGCAGAGCCCGACCAGAGCCTTGACTTCCAGACTTCTCCGACCCTGATCCACATCCACAGCAGAGCTGAGATCCGTGGAGGCGACGAGCGACGTGGGACCGGCTACCTGGGAAAAGTGGCTAGTAACTTCAAGCGCAGCTTCTGAGGCACCCTCGAAGTTGTGCACCGGGGATTGAGAAGCCCCAACCCCAAGCATCATCTGCACCGAAGATCAGCCCCCCACACTCCACGAGTCCTGCGTGGGGCCCTTCTGCATTTTCCTGCTTGCCGCGTCTGTCCGGTTGCTTGCCCGCTGGCTAGTGGCCTTTGTGACGACGCACCCTGAAATCTTCTGCGCTGGTTTGGCTCCTCCAGACTGGCTCCCGCTTCTCTGCAAAGAAGAAGCACCCCAGACCTTCCTGGTCTGCACCAGAAGCAAGTCCTCCGTTCTCCGTGGGTTCCGCTTGCCAAGGCTTGGTGAGTCCTAGTCCAACTTCGACGCCGCCGACAGCAAGAGCCTTCGTGGGACAGCTCGCCTCCTGGTCCTGGTCATCCTCGACGCTTCCTGGTCCTCCTGGCTGCAGCGACAAGCTTCACCTTCACCTGCAATCTTCACGACATCGCCTGGTTCCTTCCTGGTTCCACGTGGTCACTGGCTAGTGACCTTGACTCTGTCCCTTCTGCTTGCAGGTCTCCTCTCTTCTTGATCCCAGCCTTGGGATCCACCGGACACTCTTCACTGACTGCCTGTCAGCATCTTTCTTCAGGCATCCATAGGAGTCGACGACGAAAACCGACGCAACTTCACCCCTATGCACCCGCAGCCTGTGGGCTAGGTAACTTGGGTACTCCGGTGCTCATCAGGATAGTGACTATCCTAGTGTCTAGTTTTCCAGTCTCGACTTCCTAGCTACTCCGGAAGTGTCCTAAATCTATCGTTTTCTAAACTGTACTATTGCTAGTGACTTTTACGCATTACGCGTGAGTGTTTCCACTCTGCACACGAATCCCGTGGGCCTCCCACTTCCTAACTAACGCTAGTGTAGTGTAGCCCCAGCGATTCCCTAGGCCTAGGCCTATTCTATTTCCGTGACAGTGGTCCTTATACCACTTACTTAGTATATGGTTTGCGTGGCCCCTAGGGCCTAACTGTATTACTTACTTGTGTGACTTAATGTATGCTTAAATAAGACTGTGTTGTACTTACCTCTAATCTCATAAAGAGTGCTGAGGGTTTGACTAGAATAAATACACTTTATTTTATATATACATCTGTTGTGGTGTCCTTTCATTTGGTATTCAAGGGATTATATATGGTATCACAGCTGGCTTCACATGCCATTCAGAGTTTAGCCTAAGACTGCTCTTGTCCATGCTACCACTAGGATAGCTGGTCTATAAGGTTGACTTTACAACCAATCACCATAAGGGTATTTGGACTGATATAAGGTGTACACTAGAACTAGTGACATCATACATCAGGCCAACTTCTCATATTTAACACATTTTGTCAAGAAAGGGGGAGATGTAACATTGCGCCGTGATGCTGGGCGCTAGGACCTCCTCGGCTGAGGAGGCGTGTTGTGAGGGCAGGATAAGGGAGGAGGCAGAGGCATGCCCAGGTAATGGGCAGTAGAGAGTAGGCATGAGATAGGGAAGGTCGCAAATAAAGAAGCTTGTGAAATCCTGATCCAGTGTCCGTGTCCTGTGTACGAAGGACACTACAGAGGTGACCCGAGCAGATCGGGTCGAAGTGGAGCCCTAGCACCGGCATCCCCACAGTAGAAGAGTGGAGACAGACAGCACGATTCCTCGGTGTCACAAACACAACCTGGGCCAATGCTGGAAATAATGCAATAGTGCCATCTTGTTGCCATTTTGCAGTACCGCACTGTCAGAATAAAGACTAGTTATCATAACAGGCCTGCAGCATAGGGAGGAAGAATGACTGCTGTAGCCTATGACCAGTGCTAGGGGTGAGGCACCGAATTCCCCTCCAGAAGGAAAAAATGAAATGAAGGTAAATACTAGTGCCATCAGTAGGAAACCGCAGTGAGGGAGCTCTGAGCCTGAATCTAAATGAACAACAGCGAAGATCCACAGGTGGAGTGGAAGGGTGTTTTTTCAATGAAGTGAAGGGCCAGCCCAGTTGAGGCCGTGTCAACAGACCACGTGTGTAGGGAGGGCGACCCTTATTCCTGAATGTTCAAAGGAGGAGGGCAACAAAAAGAATATGGTGCCTGAGAAGAATGCAGTTTGCAGTGTCCACGACAAATGTGGCTAGGACGTGGAGCACCCAGAGCTAGGTAGTGGTGTAAAGCGAGTGCTGAAAGGAACAGGGAGGACAAAGGCATCCAGGGCAGGTGAGGACAATGCGGTGATGCCTAGTGGCCATAGGTGATCACTGAAGCAGCAGCAAGGATAGCCCTGGGACAGCGTGAACAGGAACATGGTGGCCCTAAACTGCTGGGTGCCGAGGAGAAGCTGAGAACACACTATGTTCCCTGGACGGAGAAGCTCAAAAGTAGCCACTGCAGATGTAAGTGCGCAACAAGCAAGGACACTGGATGTTTTGCCACCAGGAGAGAAAGGCAGCAAGTCCCTGGAGAACAGAGGAAGTGTGCAGCATTCACGCCCAGTGCTGAAAGGACACCACCGCAAGTGGAAGATGAGGAAAGAGCGCAAGGAGAGAAGTTGCACTGAAGATGTACCCCAGACACGGATGGTACAGGCTAGAGCTCGAGAGCGAGCACCCTGCAAGGAAGTCAGGTGGTCACATGGCGTGATTCATCTTGTGAAGCCAGCCCGAGAGGAGGCTGCAAAGAGAGCCACGTTAGTGTGGCATTGAGGCGCCTGAAGCGAGTCCTCACGAGCAGAGAAGACGAACTGCCAGAGGGTCTCAGAGAAGACGACCTGCCAAAAGGTCGCGGTGAAGATGATCTGCCAGAAGGTCACGGCAAAGATGATCTGCCAGAAGGTCACGGCGAAGATGACCTGCCAGAAGGTCACGGAGAAGATGACCTGCCAGAAGGTTGCAGTGAAGATGACCGAGAAGTCTAACAAGATTGACCAGAAGTGAAGATAGAAAAGTACGAGAAGTAATGAACCGAAGAAGGTTGCGACAACAGGTCTGGTCACCGAAAGAAGAGAATGCATTGTCCTAGGAGTAGGACAGGACCAGGGAAACCTGTGTGAAGTGCACATCACATGGGGTGGCCTGGTCAGTGAAGACTAGCAAGAAGGTTGGACTAGACCGCATCGCGAAGCGAAAGAACAAAGAGGAAAATGTGTGGCATGACACCACCGCGAAGAAGTCTCAAGAAGAAGACAGAAGAAGAGAGGAGTGTGTGATCTGCCAACTCTCACACCGGACGGCAAAGGTGACAAGTGCAAGAACATCTGACATGGAGCACAGTACCTGGAGAACATCGGTGGCACTTGGAGAAACTACCTATCCACAAGTCCTTGAAAAACCTGGTGATTGCAGAGGCGAGTAGGCAGGACCATTTGTGACATCCACCTTTGGGGTCGCACTGGAGATTGGGCAGTGAGACTGCTCTGACGGCCTGAAGAAGAGGATCCGACCACTCCACACCAGGCCGTGGCGACCCAGGGACAAAGGCCTCAGGGATGACAGTGAGAGCGGGTCCCACCACAAGAGATGAGTCTACAGCCGCCTTTCCGCAAGTCCCAGGAAGATGAAGATCTCATGCTAAGTGGCAGGATTAAACAACTACCCGTCAGGTGGAGCTAAGGACTTGAAGGTGGGACTTGCAGCACTTCGTACACACACCGAGAGAGTGGCGTTGGAGCTACATGGCGAAGTACACCCAGTCCAGTAGAAGCCTGGTAAAGAGGGCCTCCAGGACAGCCTATGAGAGGGGAACACCTGTGAGAGGGGCATCCTAGTGAGAGGGATGTTTGCAACTACTCCACCATTTTGTAGAGAAAAGCATTGCAGCATTTTGTGTGGATGCCACAACAACCAGGACTGATAAGTGATTCACCATCACTCTACCTGCACCGTCACAAAGAGCAGTACAGAAAGAGAGACTTTAGTGTCTACTTCCACATCGTGAGTCCAAGAAGGACTAGATCTGCAGGGCAACACTGAACTGTGCCAAGCAGAACTAGTGAGCCTAGCTACAGTCGTACCATCGTTTTACTTCTGCAAGCAGCTGAACAGACTCAGTGGAAGTTCTTATTTACTATTTTATTCTCTCCCACAGGTTGGACTCTGTTGCTCCATTTTGAATAAAGTTTTGGAGGGATGTAGTGACCTGCTGGTGACTGTTCTAGTTGCACCAGCTACTCTCTGAGGGCTGGCTTACACCCCACCCCACACCCATCCAGCACAGGCATCACTGGACGTGACCCCGACCATAAAAGGGGCCAGGCGCACGTGCCCTGGGCCAGTTCTACTATCTAAATACCATGTGTGTCTGTGTCATTACTATGCATGTGTGAGGGCCTAGGCCCTACAGCATTACAGGTGCCGCGGGTCCCAGGCTGGAGGCTGCGCTCAGCTCACACAGCTGCTCTGCAACTGAGACCAGCTATTGGTGCCAGTTATTTGCATTATTGATTCTTGGAATTTACTATATTATATTATTACGGAGTCGTACTAACTCGTTGGGATGAGGTCCAGCAACATTTACTTTTCGTTTAACAGTGTCACTGTCTCAGCAGCGCCTGTAGCTCTGTGACGGGCTGCTCTCAGACTGCTGCTAGTGGCTCGCCAGAGTGGACCATTCAGCTGACAGACTGCGAGTCAGTGGAGTCGGTAAATGAATGGATATTAATTATTTAGAGCTAGCTAAAGTCTATTGAAATTATTATTACAGCCTGTGTGTCAGCCTCACTCTCCTGAGCTTGCTAGAGCTGCGCTCGGAGTCTGCGAATCAGCTGACTGCGACTCCACGCGGTTTGATCTGTGGCATCCAGTCCATATTATCTTTTTTTATTCAACTGTGCGTGTGTCTGCATATGTGCACAAAACTTTAATAAAGTACTGCCTCTGAAAAACTTTAATTTAATGGTTACACATTTACTTAACAATATGATCAGGTTGCAAGGGCACTAGGGTAGTATCCTTCCCCTTCCGCTACTTTGCAGCTGTTTTAAAATCTTATTCGAGTTTCGCATTGATCAAATGGGTGTAATTTTTTATATTTATACGTTTCCCTCGCCTTCGTTGCTTCTCAGGTGAAGAAACCAGACAGCATAAAGCCAGCATAAATGAAATGTACTGGTATCATGACCTGGATATCTCTACACTGACCAACAGAAATCCAGTCAAGGCCAAAATCTCTGAGTAGCTACCATTACCCGTGCTCCAGAATCTCTCTCTCAACAAACTTCCTGGCGCTGTCGAGCTACATCAAAACAACAGTGTGCAACTTCCCAGAAGGACTTGCAAGTAATAGGCATGCATGAATATATGTATGCAGCGGTATTTGTGTGGTGCAACAACTGGAAAGCAACAGAGAGCAGAATAATGGGCGGGAGCCTAGGAGTACCATTCAGCTCATTTGCAAAGAGAGAAGTACCAGGAGGGGCAACTGTTTTGGGGTGGGAATGCTCCTTATGTAGATGTGTCCTCCACATCTTCCTGAATTGCAGAAGTGGTACTTATTCACGGGGGACGTTATCTGATGACCACAGGCTGCCACGTGTTGCTTTCCTTCTTACACCTCTGTAGTCTTCAGTGTGGCACTGTCATGACTCCTAGAGTGTGTCTTGCCAGATATGTTGGGATATCATGTCTGATTGTCGTGTAGGGGATGCAACTGATCTTAAAGAAGATACGGACCTGGAGAGGAAGCCAGGCCCATATCATCGGAGTAAAGTGATGTCATCAAACTAGCTCAAGCCTTGGATTAGATATGCCGAAGAGTGTAGGACACTTTTCTGGTGTGTCTAGATTATGTCTGGGAGGTCGTTGACCATAGCATCGCCTCCATCCAGGTAGAAGAGTTACAGTGATATCCTCAAAGTGGCTTCTGGAAGAAATGGTTTACACTTTCTTCCAGAGTGAGCACGGGTGTTTCGTGGTGCTGTGTTCTTGTATGCGTGAATGCACGCGATTGTGCACTCTCTGTCTGCTGGGGTGTGAAGCCATGCCTGTTTGTGTCCAAGAGCCTGGCTTCAATGTGTGGCTGTCTGGAGCTCTTGGCAAACAGGATGACGCTTTACATTAGAAGTGTGATTACTCAACTCATACTTCATCACAGTCCCTTACTACTGACCGGTGCACAACTCTCTTATCCACTCCCCAAAATGAACTGACATCAAATTGTAAATGTATCACCTGCATAAGATGATGTTACAGTCTGAAAACTGCCATCTATGTCGCCTACAAGCACTCCCCTTCCAGAGACGCCTCTAATGAGCCCATTTGATTGACCCATTTCCTCGAAATCACATCATGTCTACATTGTAGATTTGTAGTCTCTGCTGCAATGTCCATATCTGCAATAAAAATCCTCCCGCTAACTGCCTAACGTGAGATTACCGCTGGAAACCCAGCGATAATCTCACGCAATGTGTGATAGGGACTCACAAACTTAGCCATGATATCCACCCACCATAGGATATCATGGCTAAGTCAGTCCTGAAGCAGGCGTAAGGAAAGTAGCGATAACAGGGGTTATCGCTACTTTTCCTGACTCTATGCTTCATAGCGTGGGGCTTGATGATAGGAGAAATGTCGCTTAGCGACATTTCTCCTGTCATGTTAGGTCAGGAACGCCCACTTTGCATCTCATTAGAGATGCAAAGCTGGGCGTTAGGAATCCCCACGTTAAAGTAAGATTTCACGCGTTAGCGTGGCCTTGCTAATTAGGCAATAAAATTATCGCCGCTTTTTGGCCGAAAACAGCGGTAAACGCGGCGATAATTTTTTATCGCCCGCTTGTAAATATGCCCCAGAGTAACTAGACCACAGAAACAGAGCATTGTATGTCATCACAATTGCAGCATATAGAGTTTTATTGATCAGACTGTTACTATTGAAAAATCCTACACATACACCTGCACCTCTCTTGCACATATTAAGGACTCTACGCCAGAGCTGCTTTTCATAGGGAAACGTCCCACATAATCCTCACAGATTCAGACCACGCCTCCATTCCTTTAAAAATCCATATCTTAATGCGCCCTGCCCATATTAAACCGGAGGCAGAAATGGTAAAACCTAAAGATGTGACGCACATTGGCAACAAACATTGGAAAATCGACTAGGTCTGGGTTTAATGTACGAACACATGGAAAAGCAGCCACGGTCAAATGGGCTCAGACTGCGCCATGTCTCTGAGCAACCTGCCTCTTTCCGTGTCTCACACGCTTGTGACACGTTTAAAAAAAAAAAATCAAAGTCTGGATGGTTGGCCGGCATATCAGCAGGACTGACAAAATCCAGGAATGCACTCGGGTACCATCAATCCTATGTGAGAAATATAATGCTGACTTTTCATGGATTAGCAAAGAACACCAGGAGTACTCCTGAACATCTCAGACAGAATTACAACAGTACCCCTATCGGGCTACATTTTCTCATTCCCCATGAGAACCTCCTTACAGAAGGTTAGAAGTGCTACAAATCATTTTACATTTGTAGTAAGCATATTTCCCCATATAAAGCCGGATTTTTGTAAGTAAAGGCTGGCAGCATTGTCGCATTATAAATAAAATTATACCACTTTAGTGCAAAGCAACATACTGCCAATGAGCACCAGCAACTATCTGGTGCTACCATCACAGATTTAAATGCAGAAAAACACACAGAAACATTTAAAGCTACGTTTGCAGGGATATCACAATTATCGGGAGCGATAACGCAATTAGCAATATTTGGCTTCTCCAACCAGTAGTTCGTGAGCTACTGGTAGCTCTCCAGCTTGCTGTAAGTAGCTCTCCTGTGTGCAACCTAACCTACTAAATTAGAAGCTTGTTAGGTTGAATTAACATTTGCATAATAAATTGGAGTGTGTATTCTAAAAGAAAATCTGAGTAGGTTCGGAACTCGTAAATTGATGTTTAAAGACAAATGGATCAATTTCCAATATATACCTCAGAGCTCTTGATTGATAAATCATGCGGTATGTGGCATACTCATTATTAATAACATAACCTTGCTGCCAGTGCAATTGGGATATGTATTACTCTTGAAGAGGCATTTGAAACCTTTTTTCACTATACTGCTGAAAGCCTGCCTGATGCCCTGAGGTGATCAATGCTAGTAATCTTGCATATGGTGGCAATTGATGTAATTTTCTCTGGCGTGGTCGCCATTGCATTAATATTAGAAACTCGGGATGATGTTCATTGAACATAACTAGCTCTCGTTACAGACAAGGTATGGAGACCCCTACTTTAGCATGTGCTCCCTCCTCCCACAGTGATGTCATGGAGGATAAGGAAGATCATTTGATGGCAGCGGGGAATGCGTATGGTTCGCCATGTCATTGCTAGATAGTACTTCAGTTGAGTAGTCATAGTACTGTACTTGTTTTTATTGCAGGTGCAGTCCAACATCAGATGGAGCCAGTATCAGATAATAAGCCTCATCATGTAATAGGAGATTAAAATCTCTTATGAATTAAAGTGTGATTTAGACTATGGTTTACTAATACTGATTTCTATCAATTGCCGCACCTGCCAACTTCTGTTCCCAGATACAGTGCTGATGGAAGTTGTCAATCAGACAATTTGGTACTCTTTGGGGAGAGGGTTTAAAAGACCCAATGACCAATCATACTCTAGAATACAGAGATAAGTCACATCTCATTTGGTAAGCTTCTGTGCAGTGAGGATCAGCTGACAGCTGTTTTCTGCTGATGAAGCAACCACCAAGCATATGTTCGTGGCTGGGATGAGACCAAAAGTGGCAGTCAGCAAGGACTTCTAGAGCCAGGCCTCTGAGCGGAAGACGATATCTACTAGTATGTGAACATGATCACTCGCCAAAGTTCATCAATCAGTAGATATGAAGGTCGCTACTTGTCACCCATGAGGGTATCCAGGCGCTGGAATGGTGAACAAGGGGGTGTGGTCTATGTAACATGAATGGACTCCTAGGTTCTGTCAGTTCCGCTACAACCCAGTGTTCACATCGGATAGAGTTGTATTCACAGGTGTGTTAAGGATAATTAAGAGGACCACAGAATTTGTGTTGTAAATTCCTCTCTAGTGAAATTGTCAAACTGTATTCAAGCCGATATCCAACTCTAAATCCCTTGCTTTATAAAATAGATAACAGGCACTTAAGGGAGATGTATGTGACTGTCGAGGCTCCATATGCTCGTATTACACACAGTAAAACTCTCAATCACACTATCGAATTTAAAAACCCTAGCTTTACCTTCTTTCAACAAAGCAATGACACTAGATGTAGCCTTTAATTGATGTAAAAGATGTTATAAATTAAAGGATGACAATCTAGTACAATGCATTAAGCCAAGGAATGTATATGTGCTCGACCCGGGGTGGTGGGTTATTTAAGGCCTGTGGTCCGGGGGACCCTGGGGTTGGCAACGCCTACTGACCGGGTCCGCAACTGCTTAGAAAATTAAATGAGATTTAAAGATTGTATATTATATTGTATATTAATAAGTAAGCAAACTGTAAAACTGAACATGTTGAAACATTTGATAAACATGAAGGAATTTGAAGTTGGAGGCTGAAAACTAAGTTGGTATCCTCAGACTGCTTCGTGAGAGCCCCGCCAGTGTATCAAACAGAGTATAGCATGGGCAAAGGGCGGCCTCCATTGCATTTAGAAAACCTCAAACCTACAATATTTACTGATCTGTGTATTTGTTTGATGAATGCTTGGTTAAGCATTTTTGCGTATTGTTTTGCTTTGCTATTAAAATCATCAAAAATACTTAGGTCGGGTTCTCCAGATCCCAATAATAACTCAGTGAGGGTCCCCAGATCCCAACAGTGATACAGTGAAGGTCCCTGGATTCAATGATAATTAAGTGGCGGATACACAGAAGTCAAAAGGTTAAGAACCATTGATTTAAGATGTCACCCACTACATGTAAGTCAACACCCCATCACTGGAACAACGAGGTCATACCCGCCCTCTAGTGAGGAGGCCCCTTCCATTTGGTATACTGCCAATCTCTAGCCCTCAACAATTTCACACCAAATAGCTAGCAGTAAAATTGTCACTATATTTTGAGATGCAAAAATACATATCGCATTGCTCGCACCATTCAGAGTTAACCTGGGTCAGTCCAGGTTGGAAGAAGCCATGAGGAATCATGGACTACCAGATTGCTCTGAGTCAGATGCAGTGTGCCAGGAAACTCAGGAGGGTGTGGAAGGACCAACTCTATTGTAAGCACCACTGCAGTGAACGAGGAAGCACATAAGTGACAGGCCAATCAGTATCTCCTGGCTAGAGGGGAGATCCTGGGGGGGAAAAGGGGTTGTGAATTAATTCATTATGGTAGATTGAATCTCACATTATTTCTGTGGTTCAAAGTAAATGAAATACTTTTAGGACTCCTTTTGGCCTGTTCTGTCTTGGAAGAATGCCTCCCAGCCTTGCTCCTGCTGGGCCAGTTTTCTAGAGCGCTCTACTTCATATTTATTAACCAGTTATTCCAGGATGATACTCTGTGCTCATCCTATTTGATATACTTTATTTGCATTCCAAGAAGCAGAGCAGAAATAACACATGGCACGAACAGTGCATCCAAAGGAGAGTGGAGCATCCACCTCATGCCACATTAACCATCTTGCATCCCACTCCTACTCCAGCATTCAAGGTGGAACATAATGCAGACTGTTACAAGAGTAAGAGCAAGAAACAATCAAATAACGTCACATCACGTCTTCCTCCTCCCGTTACCCCTTCCGAGGACCCCCTGGCAAACAAAGTTCAGATATCAACTAAAGGGGACCTCACACTCTCCCCTCCAGCTTCCGGTAATCCTATGAAGAAAGGCAAGCCGCCGTGGTACAGGGGCATCTCCAGTCTGCAGCACCTGATGAGCCAACTGGGGTAGGTAGACTATCATGTGGTGGATCCCCGCAAGAGTCCGGAATCTACGTATTCTGGGGCAGCAGGGCGAGTAAATGCATTGAATTCGCCCACATCATCGTCAGGCCACCACTCCGTTGTATCATCACGACACAGGTCCACTTGTCTAGTGCTCATTCATTATCACTCTAAATGGCCAGGAGGGAAGTTTGTAGAGAATGCAATAACTAAGTGTGCAGTGGAGTTTTCAACAGATGTCTTCAGCAAAGAAGGATTCCCAGAAATATTAATATCACATTCAGCATGTCAAGTTGACCTTAAATCAACCGCATGGTAATGTAGAGGTAGATTGGTTTACAAGTGGGCCAACTCAATGTTTTGAAAGAACGGTACCACATCAAAACAGAGAAACAGCAGTGGTGCTCTTGTGTAAAACAACCTAGAGAGCTACCCATTTTAGGGGCGTAGCTACCACTCGTGCAGGAGGTGCAGTGGCACTAGGGCCTAGAGCTCTAAGGGGCCCATTGAGCTCCGACAATGTATTTAACTACACCAAAATCACTCAGGGACCCTTTGTCTTGCTTTCACCAGGACGCATGGCATCCTTGCTACGCTGTTGACCCTTGGTGGACGGTCTTTGTGGCTCCCTCACCCCCCCCTCCTCCTCCCGCCTTGACCAAAAGGGGCTTGTATGTCACAGGAATGACCAAACCAGACTACGCGTACTCGTACAGCAGAGAGATATGGAGTTCTGTCGAGATTAGGGGCACTTCTCTACAGGGATTAATGCAGTCACATACTTTTACGGGGATTCGGTTGCGAAGATTTGGCCATCCGGTATATAAAACCGGACCAACGTACACAACCTGTTTTTTAGGTCACATAGACTGACTGTTGACGAGGAAGCCAACAGATACTTTAGGATATATATATACATAGAATTTAATGAAACACGACTATAGAAGACATTTGTGACCTCATATCAGCGATAATACTGTTTGACCAGTCTTGTGATTCTGCACCTACATTTGGATTTGCATTTAAAGACAGGACAACAGCTCTGAAGAAATCTTGGGGTACTCCCTCTAAGACGAAACACGTGTTGGCTGCAACAACAAGAAAATAATTTACAAGTGATGATTAAGAATAAAGAAAAGAAAGAATTCCCGAACATTGGCAAATGACGTGTTCCAAAGTGCATTACTTGGCTGTTAATTTGATTTGTACACTCTAAATAGCATGTGCTAGAGATTGGTTGATTCAGGACTATATCAGATAAGGTGTGTGAGCGTAGGTCTCACCTCTTCCCATCTCCTATGATTCCAACATGGAGCACAGATTATACACCAAGATTAGTTCTTTTGACAAATGGAAGAGCAAAGGCTGCCTGATAAAGGTCCCATATACGGACGGCAACATTTAGGTTTTTAAGCAAATGAACTTGGAATTGATCTAAAAGAAGCGGAGAGAATTAATTGCAGCCAAGTGGTGCAGTAGGTCTCTCACCCTTCGGGCAAAAAGGGTCAAATACCACTCACCCAGTTTGAAAAGGGATATAGGGAAGGCTACAGGGCACTAGACTGCTTTCAGGCACATGCAAGTAGCAGCACCTGGTGGGAGTGCTGTGGGGCAGGGTGGGGGGTAGTAAACCACGGAATACGGCCGAAAGGAGGTAAGTACATAAATAAATAAGCAAAACTAATTACATTGCGCACGCTGCATAGCCATTTGGCATTGCAGCGTGCACAATGTAATTTGTTTTATTTATTTATATACCTACCTCCGTTCGGCTGTATTCTGTGGTTTACTAGCCCCAACACTGCCCCTCACCGCCCCGCAGCACTCCCACCAGGAGCCGCTACTAGCAAGAAGCCACATAGAGAGAGTAGGAAAGGGAGCTGCAGGAATGATCAGTCAGAGGAGGCCTGGGTGGACATATAGACTACACACACCATGACACCAAGTGTAACTGGGAGTAAATAAGAGCTCGCTTAATGATACTATATTGTGCACTGGCTTCGTAAATGGGATATAGTAAGTTCAGACATGCTTGAGAGTGTGTGGGATAAAGAGTGTCTGCTGAACATTTTCCTGGAATTGATTTTAACCTATGAAATATTGAGATAATGTAATTGTGAAAGTGAATTAAAACTACAGCATTTCTTTGCCTAGATCCACAGATGTAATACGTGCTGTGTGGCCAAGGCTTGCTTACGAAATGAGAACATAAGAGGGTGCTGATCTGACAAAGCATGTTTCAAAAAAGAGCAATCTATCATTGGTGGAATCTCAGAATGTAAGATGAAGCATGTGGGACTAGCATGCACCAATATGTAAAAATAATAATATGCTACTCTAGCAGAGACCACAATCTTTACAGATTTGTAGTACCTTACATAGTCAATCACTTGCACTATGGCAGCACGGCAAAACAGCCTGAACATAGAGGGTCTGCCTAACTTTGGATCTTCTGTTATGCAGAAGTCTGTATAATGTTGATTGAGAACCCAAAGCCGCCATGGGAATTATAGATCCACCTTCACTCTATTCAGAATGCATTCCAAATAGTGTATTTTACTCTGGTTGAAAAAGATGTACAAGTAACTTACCTTCAGTAACACTGTTTGTGGTAGATACTCTATCGAACCACAAATGCCTCACCTTTAGAATATCCCCCAGGCGCGGGACTGGATGCAGACAGTTTCATAGCAGCAATGCCAAGCTCCACCAGGAGGCGCAGTGTGGCTCTACGTGGACTTCATTCTTCCCCAGAATTGATGAGCAGAGCTCCAGATAAGCCCCACCCCAGCACGCTGATGTCAGTTTCTTCCTTGACTATTTCCACAACATCAGAGGCAGAGCACAAAACAATCAAGGGTACCAAGGTGGAGATTTCTCATTTGGGATCTTTTTAGGTGGAAATAAAGAGACCACTCCATAGATAGACTATTCACACGATAAAGCATTACAAATGGTAAATACCTTGTTCATCAGATGGATACTTCTAACCGCAGATTCCTGACCTTAAGAACAGATGCTAGAGCACAACCCCAACCCCTGTCCTAAGGTGGAGGGTATGTGTAGAAGGCTATGACCAGAAAATTGTGCAGGACAGAACAGGTACGATGCCTTTCCCATTAGACCTGTACTTCAAAGCAGGAGTACTTCATGAACATATGCGCTGATGTCCACATCACGAAAGAGGTCAACAACAGCCACTCCAGACAGTGTTAACAGGTTTGGGCCTGGTGGAATGAGCCCTTAGCCCTTCCACAAGACAGCTGCACGGCTGCCATTAGAGAGACGTTTATGATGGAATTGCAAGATAGGTTGCTGAAGCTGCTGCGTTCAACTGTTGCCAATTTGCTCAAATCTGGATTACATTTTTTTTGCACAAACCCTGAGCTGCTATTCTTGTTTTTATGCTGTAGATGTTGTTGATTATTTAAAACTTTTAATTTACCAAGCTTTTAATCTGTGGAACTTTTAGGATCGAGCCTCACTTGCGAGATACTCGTGTATCCAAAGAGGACTTGGAGCCTGCCTCTTGCTTACCATTTGTTGGCTTGCATGCCAGTCTTCTTTACAGCCTCGTAATTCGTCAAGACATTCCTAACATAACTTCCATTCCCCATTGTGAAGCAGGGACCAAGCACTTATTGATTCAACTTGATCAGTGCTCGTCCGCTGCACCCAATGGGATTGAGGTACTATTTTGATCTGTTTAACTTGTAGTGCCCTGCAAACGGAAAGTGTGTGACTGACAAAAACGTGCTCAGCAGGGCAAACAAAATTGCAAATATTTATTTTCTATAATTAACTTTCTTTTATTTTGCCAAGACTTATTTTCTCACTTCACACTCATGTTTTCTTTTGTTTTTGCTCCTCCGCGCGGTTTTAAAAGGAAGATTATTTTATTACAAAGCGACATTGTTTCTTTCTCATGTGTAATTTCAAAAATGATGCTTTAATACATAATCTTGTAGTATACCTCAAGCCACCCTACTCCAATCTGCTACTCTCCCATCCATGCCAATCCACCCCACTTCACCCCACACCAATCCGCCCCACTCAATCCAATCTACCCCAGACCAAACCAATCTACCCCACTCCAATCCAAACCCCTCACTCCAATCCAAACCCCTCACCCCAATCCAACTCACTCCAATCCACCACACTCCCATCCTCCCAACCCACTCCACTCCAATCTGCCACCCTCTAATTCACCCAACTCTAACGCAATAACAACCTGCCCTGCATCAAAACAATCTGCCCCACTCCAGTCCAAAAAAATCTGCCCCACTCCAATCTGCCTCACTCCAATCCAAAACAATCAGCCCCTCTCCAATTAGCCCCACTCAATCCAAATCAATCTGCCCCACTCCAATCCAATCTGCCCCACTCCAATCAAATCAAAAACAATTGCCCCACTCCATTCCAAATCAATCTGCCCACTCCAATCTACCCCACTCGAATTCAAAACAATCTTCAGCACTCCAATACATCACACTCACAATCTGCCCCTGTCCAATCCAAAATGATCTGCCCACTCCAAATCTGCCCACTCCAATCTGCCCCTGTCCAATCCAAAATAATCTGCCCATTCCAATCTGCCCACTCCAATCTTCCCCTGTCCAATCCAAAACAATCAGTCCCACTCCGATTAGCCCCACTCCGATTAGCCCCACTCCATCCAATTCACCCCGCTCCAATCCACCATAATCCATCCCACTTCAATCCACAATTCACCACAATTTAATCCAATCCACCCCCTCCAAAATAATCTGCCCCACTCCAATTTGGCCGAATCCCATCCAAAACAATCTACCCCACTCCAATACAAAACAATCCCTCCCATTCCATTATGCCCTACTCCATTCCAAAACAATCTGCCCCACTCCAATCTAAAACAATCTGCCCCACTCCACCCCAATCTGCCCCTCTCCAATACGAAACAATCTGCCTCACTCCAATTCTGTTCAACTCCAATCCAAAACAATCCACACACTCCAATCTGGCCAATACTAATCCACCCCTCTCCAGTAAATCTCACCGCAATGCAATCCACCTCACCTCAATCCAATCCAATCCACCTCACCTCACCCCAATCCAATCCACTCCAATCCAATCCAATCCACTCCACCCCACTCCAATCCAGTCCACCCCACTCCAATCCAGTCCACCCCACTCCAATCCAGTCCACCCCACTCCAATCCAGTCCAGTCCAGTCCAGTCCAGTCCACCCCACTCCAGTCCAGTCCAGTCCAGTCCACCCCACTCCAGTCCACCCCACCCCACCTCAGACCAATCAACCCCAATAAAACTAAATTCAATCCACCCACTCCAATCTACCCCACCCCAATCCATTCCACCCCAGTCCAGTTCACCCCCACCCCACTTCACAAGAGTCCAGTCCAGCCCATCCACCTCAGTTTAACCATCTTCAATCAGTCCAATCCACCTCACTCAAAGTCAATCGACCCCACCCCAATCCAATCCACCCCAAACTCGTCCAGCCCGCCACAATTTAATTCACCCCATTTTAATCAACCCCAATCCACCTCACTCCAATACAATCTACCCCATTGCAATCCAATCTACTCCACTCCAATCCACCTGCTCCCACACCAATCCAATTCACCCCGCTCCAATCCATCCCGCTCCGCTCCAATCCACCTGCTCCCACACCAATCCAATTCACCACGCTCCGATCCACCACGCTCCGATCCACCACGCTCCGATCCACCACGCTCCGATCCACCACGCTCCGATCCACCACGCTCCGATCCACCACGCTCCGATCCACCACGCTCCGATCCACCACGCTCCGATCCACCACGCTCCGATCCACCACGCTCCGATCCACCACGCTCCAATGCACCACGCTCCAATGCACCACGCTCCAATGCACCACGCTCCAATGCACCACGCTCCAATGCACCACGCTCCAATGCACCACGCTCCAATGCACCACGCTCCAATTCAATTCACCCCATCCCATTTTAATCCACCCCACTTCAATCTAATCCACCATCCAGTCCGACCCCACTCCTATCTACCCACTCCACTGCCACCAATCCCTCCCACTTTACTCTAATCCCCCCTACCCCACTCTACTCCATTCCACGCCACCCCAGTTTAGTCCATCTAACTTTATCCAATCCGTCCAGCCCACCACACTCCAATCCATCCTACACCAATCCAATACACCCAAACCAATCTAATTCACCACACTCCATTCCACCCCAATCCACTTCACCTCATTTCAATCCACCTCACCTGACTCCAATCTAATCCACCCTATCCAGTCCACCCACTCCAATCCACCCCACTGCACTCAATCCAACCCTCTCTACAGCAATCCAATCCAATTTATTCCAATCCAATCCACTCCACTACCTCAATCTAATCCAACCCACTCCACCATATTCCACCCAACCCCTCCACTATGCCACAGCACTCTTCTCCCCTCACTCAACTCTACAACACTCTACTCCAGGGTTCACCAAGGTTGGTCCAGGAGGGTCTGATCCATACCAAATTTTTAGCATATCCCCATTTTGATAAATGTAGTTATCTTAAAAAAATCTGGCATGGATCCAGACACCAGGACCGACTTTGGAAAACCCTGCTCTACTCCAAAAAATCCAGTCTTCAACACTCTACTCTCCCCACCTCACTCTAGGACACTCCACTTCTCTGATGTTTAGCCATGCTGACCAGCAGCCACACTGGTGTACGACATTAACAAAGCCAAATACCGCTTGCATAGGTGAGACCTATCGGCTTTGCAAATGCAAGATTATAAAACTTGTTACTTGGGCAAAACTGTTTAAATAGCTTACTGCACTGTGTATAACTGGAAGGCTGTGTAACCCCTCTGAGGGGCAGTTGCTGCTGTGGATAGGTGTGTGATCCCATTTTCCTAATTTAGGTGTCATTTTGGGGGAGGTTATGGGTAGGCGCACTAGTTGTTGCACTGAGCAAGGAGCTATATAAACAAGACAGCTGCGCAGCTGAGCAGCAGGCCCACTGAAGTGGCGCCAAAGGTAAGCTGATCTGTACCTGTTCAAACACGAACGGTAGATAGCACCAGGCATGCTGTCCATTTTATTTTAGGAGTGGGGCACAAAATCCAAGTGAACTACACTTATTAGATATCTCAGTCGTGTTGGTTGCTGCCTGAGTATTTTGATGCCATGAAAAAGGTACCCTGTGGAAGCAACCTGGTAAGCAAAAACAGTCACATGTGAGAGTTGGCAGTCTAGGGTGTAAAAAGGAGACAACACACAAGACCAAAACAGCTAAGGTGAAGGGGTCAGCATGGGAAGAGGAAGTAATGGCTATCACACAGGAGACTGATAGCACTGGTGTAAGAAGGGAAGGGGCAAGACCCACTAATAAACAAGCGCTCCCCCCGCAACTAGAGGAGGGGCGCCCTTAGTTGCACCGCGTGGCTGAGATTCCTCCGGGGGGCAGGGAAAGTAGACAGATACAGGCGGGGCCGAGGGGGCATCATCAGGCTGCGTAGGGAATCCTGGCAGAGTAGGGTACTTCAGGATGCGTCCCAGTGGTTCGGCTTCTTTGACCTTTTTCGTGGCTGCAGGAGCATCATCGACCACCCACCCACCCACCCGGCAGAGTAGCAAGGCCTCGTGGAGTAGGAGCGGCGGAGCGCTGACAGTTAACAATAAAGAAGGGTGTTACAGCTACTGGACGGACCCCATGAGGGGGTAGTTTCCACAAGTAAAGAGGGTAGGCAGGGAGGGGACTGGGCTGTTGGTGGTCCTGGACTCAACTGCCCTAACCCAACATGGATGGACTGGAGTACACTATTGGGGAGGGGGGCTGCCTGTGTTCAGGTACCCCGGTGGGTAGGTGCGCTAAGCAGTGCCTTGGATTTCAAGTTGTGCCACTGCTGGCTGTAGTCCATTGTGGCCTGCTGGTGCAATGGACGCAGCAGAATGGGTGCTGGATGGGCCGAGTAGGCTAAGTTCAAGTGTACGGCCAAGTTCAAGTGTATGGCCATGTAAAGTGTACTGCCAAGTTGACGATCAAGTGGAATGTCATGATTAAAAGTCCTTACGGCCTGACACATGTTGATAAACTGTGAAGCTGCAAATACTTGGATATATGCCAGGAAGATAAGTTTACTACCGTAATGGACTGTGGTGAAGTACCCTGATTAATGTGAAAAAAGAAAAAGCTACGCCCTTGAACAACATATCCTGAGTCTGAGAGTTTCTTGGGCACAGCTGGATGGAAGGGTGAAAAGAATGTGGGGAGGAATGAATGTCACGTTGTGCGCACACTATGGGGCAGTACGATGTGGTTTGATTAGTGCCTAGTCGGTGGTGAAGCACACCCTAGAAATGCCTGACCTTTTAGTGGAAGGGCCATTTGATATGATGTGTATCATAGAAACCTGGGTCACAAAGCAAGATGTTCAGAGCTAAACTATACGTGTCCTGTTCGGTTTAATATTTTGCAGCGTATGCAACCAAGTCCCCGCGTGGAGAGGGAGGGCAGTATTGGATTGGAAAGGTGGGCAGTCGGACATTGGGTGATGGGCCAGTGCCTAAGGGTCACCTGTGAACCCTTTCTTGCTAGGAGCATTGTCTACCAGGCCACAGAGCCTTACTGTCGCTTCCCTGCCAGGCCACTCTAATGTGGGGCCAGCATCATGGGCAGGCAAGCTCGGGGGCGGGGGGGGGGGGGTAGTAACTTGCAGCAACATCGCTAGGCCAGTATTGTGCTGGCTGCTTCAACCTTTAGCTCGGACCCCTAGGGGCCGGCGCAGATGTCCAGAAGCAGAGTTCAACTCATTCCCCTGCATGCATCAAACTGAGACGCATCGCAGGGGGCAGGTTACGTGACGGTTGGGCCATCATCACCTCAGCTCCACTGAAGCAGCAGCAGCTCTGTGCTTTTCTTCACCCCTCCCCTTCCAGGCAATCGTCCTGAAGCTATAGTTGGCTGGGGAGGGGGGGGGGGGGGGGGGGGAAAGAGTAAGTGAAGCGGCTTCGGCTAAGGGGTCGTTTTGGCACCTCCGCCCCAGAGTCTTTCAGGCCTTAGTAGAGGGGGGTTTCCCAGGAGAGGAGAATTGAGAGGATCTAAGGTTAGGTTCAGAGCTGCCGAATTTGGAACTATGGAAATAGGATAAAGTCCTATCCTCAGCTCAACATCCCATGATTCTGTGCACATGAGTTTATTGCCCAGCCAGGGTTATCTAAAGCAACAATGCCACAGGCTCCGCCCCCTCTGTGTGCTAGAGAGAATATCTCTGGTGGTTGCAAATGAAGTTTCAGGTTGATATGCTGGGGAGACAGACACTTCAGGCATTGGGGAGGCAGGTAGTTTTAGATCCGTGGCACAAGAGGGTTGGGAGAGGCAGTTCGGGGAGGGGCTCTAGAGGCATTCTGAGTCACAACCTATTTGTAGAACCACAGTACATAGGTCATCTCATGTGGCGATGCATCGACTACATTCTGCCCATTAAAAGGTGTTATCCTGGAATGCGAACGGCCTGGGCAGTAACCTTAAACGTGGCACCATGTGGTAATACTTGGTGCAACAAAATCCGAATGTAATCCTACTAGAGGAAACCCAGCTGGCAGGCAGCACATGCAGGGTATTGAACTACTGCAGATATACCCTGCTGGCTCATGAGGGGTTCTCAACGGGCTCCTGGGCAGTGGGCCTTCTAGTGCGCAAGTCCCTCCCATTCCTAGTGACCCAAACAGGAGTGGACACGCTTGGGTGCCAGACAGCAGTGAATGAACGTTGAAATGGGGAAAAACCTGTTCGTGTCACGGTACATACCGCCGGGCTGCAGACTGAGGGGATAGACTAAATGGGAAGCTGGATAGTGGGGACTCCTGAGGTACTGCTCCTGATTGGTGGGGATCTTAATCTGACCGTGCACGTGGACCTGGAAAGGGCAAAACTGTCAGGGCTTTAGACACCGGCAAGATTCCGGTTTCGCCTCCCACCCCTTGGCAAGAGGGACCCAGGGACTAGACAATACACTTATGCTTCTAACCAAATTCGGTCAATGTTCAGACTGGACTACTTCCTCACATCATGCAAACACCTGCACAGATTTAGCCAAACAGTAATCGTGCCCGAAGCATCTAGGACCACTTGATAGGGGTTGAAGGGGGGGGGGGGGAGGGAGGCTGGATCCCTGGGACCTATCTGAGTAGGACTAAAGGAAACAGATCCAGGAATCCACAGACCTACACTTTATGGAAAACAGGGGCTCAGTGTCATCGGAGATCGATTTCTGGGAGGCATATAAGGCTGTAATACCACTGCAACTTATAATACACTTGGCAAGAAAAAGAAGGGCAAGGGACAGGCAAGCCAGGGAATTAGAATCTCAGTTGTTACAAAGAGAGGCAGAATACGTCAACGCTCTCACCCAGAGGTTGGCAACCGAGATAGGGGGGGATAAAGGAGGGCCTGTGTAAACTGGTTTACCAGAAGGCAACAAGAAGTTCCAGGTGAAACAAGACAGTCTATGAGGCGGAGTACAAGGCAGGTAAATTATTAGTGTGGATAGTCAAGTGAGAGGAAGGACAAAGGTGGATATCTGCCTTAACACTGGATTAGAGGGAGAGGGCAAAAACCCTGATTGTGGTTGTCCAGGCCTTGGCCACACAGCTGGCCGGCTAGTACCAGATGCAGGAGGTATAAAGCAGACCGACTTCGAGAATATAATCAAGAATGTTTCACTCCCTGAAAGTGGACCTAACAGACAGAAAAAATTCTGATGCTGTAAGATAGATCAAAAAGCAACAAATACCAGGGCCCCAATGGCCGGACACCTACATTTTTCAAATGTGTCTAGTCCCATATTGTGGGCCGGCTCGAGGCAATGTTATGTACAGCCAAATGGGATGGTGTTCTGCCTAGAGTCCTGCGACGGGCGAGCATAGGCATGATCTATAAGAAGGGGAAGCCGCCAGAAGTCTTTGCCTCATGTTGGCCAATCTCCCTCCCAAACATTGAAACCAAAGTATTTGCTAAGGTGTTGGTCAACTGGTTAATGCAGGTGCTAGACACACTGGTGGACCCTGACCAATCAGGCTTCATGTCCTACACAGCATAGACTGGCTAGCAGTCTGGCATGGTGAAACCTGATAGGGAAGCCAGCTATTCTGCTAGCGATGGATGCTGAAAAGGTGTTTGACAACAGCCCTATCTAATGGCACTACTTTAAAAGAGGAGGATAGGCCATTCTTTTTTAGCCTTGGTGAAGTTGTTATACACATACCCCATTGCAAGATTTAAGGAAAATGGGGCTTTCTCCAAAGAATTGTGTGTGACCTGGCATCATTGGCGCAAGTCTCCCTTCCATTTTGTCAGATTGCCTCCTCTGTTTTTGCTGGTAATATGCTTGGGGAACTGTGCCACTGCTATTCAGTGCCACGGTGCAAGTGCTCCCTATGTTAAATTGATGTATTGATTAGTGACTCCATGATTGGGTGATCTGATTTACTTGTCAGACCCTAGTACAGTGCACCATGTGTGCCCAGGCCTTGTAAATCAAACACTGCTGGTGGGCTTGCAGCACTGGTTGTGCCACCCACAGAAGCAGCTTGTAAAGTATGTCTCAGGTCTGCCATTGCAGAACCTATGTGCAGTCTAGTACTGCCATGCTGACTGACCAAGTGCATCCACTTGCCAGTCCCTAAACCTTCCATTTTCTTCACATCAGACACCCATATGGTAGGCCCAAGGGCAGGGTGCATTGTAAGTACAAGGTAGGACATGCCCTGGTGTGTAGCATGTCCTAATAGTGAATTACAGCCATTTTCGTTTTTCACTATTGCAAGGCTACCTGTTCTCCATAGGCCAGAATGGGCAGTTCGATTATTCCATTTTATAATCCTAACAGACTCCGGGAACATGGTAGAATTTCGAATTTAGTATGCCTGAACTCAGAATGATAAAATACATATTTCAGTAAAGTTGGTTTTAACATTCTGTGTTTGAAAACACCACTTTTAGAAAGTAGGTATTTTCTTGTCTAACTATCCAAAGCCTTGCTCTGCTAGGTTGTGTATTCCTTGTCTGGAGTTTGAGTGACAGGGCTGGGGAATTCCAGGAGACAGAAGGAGTCAGCCCAGTGGCGAATAGGGAGATCTGCATCTAGATGGGAGGGAGTAGTTGAACCTGGGACCTGAATAGGGCTGGGCTTTCCCTCCACAATGTTAGCTCCACCTCCTGGGGTGCGGCTGATGTCTCTGCCCTGCAAAAGAAGAGAAGGAATCATGTCAGCAAAGTGCTCCGGGGCTGTGCTTTCCCTCCACAATGCTGGCTCCACCTCCTGTGGGGCGTCTGATGTTTCTACACCGCACTGTGAAAGTAAAGAAGGAGTCCTGTAAACAAAGTGCTCAATAACTGGTTTGGACTAGGCAGAGGCCTCTCTGCCTTCAGAGAACAAAGGATTTTGGGGTATAAATATTGGGACCCAGACCCAAGAACTTTAGATCACTTCTGGGAACAAGACGAACCTTTTGCCAAGGAGAAGAACCAAGGAAGCTGCAGGAGTTTGGACTGCCCCTCTGCCAGTGTGCTGTTTGCTGGGTTGGCCTGCAGTGGTGTCTTCATTGCCAAGGAAAGGAGAAGGAACTTTTCAAAGGGCTTTCACCATCTTACAGAATATTTGTGCTTGCCTCCTGCTGAAGTCTCAGGGACAAAAGACTTCACCACCAGCTCCCCTCTGAATTTCCTTGCTGGGAATTCTATCTACAGAGCCTGCGTGTCGCTGGCAGCTGGAAGCGCAACACAACTAGAAGCGTGTCACCGCCGCAGCTGTAGTCGTTGCATTGCCAGAGAAGCGTGCCGCCGCCACATCTCCCAGGAAGCGTGTCTTTGTTGAAGCTGTCTGCTGTCGCATCACCGAAGAAGCGCGACACCATCGAGAGGGTCGCCATCACATCACCGGAGAAGCGTGTCGCAGGGCCTGTCCCAGCTCCAAAGTACAGAGTCTTCGCAAGGCTGCCAGGGCGTGAACGCATTGCCGTCGTATCAAGGGCACCATCTTCTCGCATCGCACCAGGATTGTTGCATCGCATCGAGGCGCCATCTTGCGCATCACAACCGGGCCACAGGCCGAGAACCTACACATCACCCCCGCACCAGGGTAAGGATCACAACGCATCCCCTACTCTGCGCAAGCATTGAGGTGCGACGCATCACCTCCCCCGGAACCGACGCATCTCCCTCTGCGAGCCTTTTGTTTATTTTGCGTTACGCATCCAGGTACATTTGTGATAACTGTGTCACACTTATCAACTTGAACTAAGTAACTTTTACCATCTTTAAGTCAATCTTAAGTACAGTATTGAGGATTTTTGTCGTTTGTGGTCTTGTGTTAAGTCTATATAAAGAATACTTATTTTTATAAAACCTGTGTGGTGTCCATCTGTAGTGGTTTCACTGTATTACTGTATGTGTTCATAAATGCTTAACACACTGCCTCTGAGATAAGCCTGTCTGCTCGTGCCAAGCTACCAAGGGCGTGAGCAGGGTTTATCTAGGAGTGTAATCCCCTTTTCCTGACTTAGAAGCAAGGGTCCCTATTTGGACAAAGGTGTATACCATTGCCAACTAGAGACCCCCAGTTCTAACAAATTGCAACTCAGCAGAAGCACCCAGAAGGATGCCCGTTGTCCCCACTCCTCTTTATACTTGCAATCAAACCCTGGACTTGCTGGCTAATGAAGGATGCACTGATGAGGGGAATAAGTTGGGATGGTGAGTGGGAGGATGGCGTTTCCCTCTATGCAGACATCCTATTATACCTGGCTGACCCAGAGCGCTCCACTCCCAGGGTGTTGGAGGTGTTTTGGCTCCTATTCGGGCATCTGCATTATCTGGCACAAATCAATTGCATTCCCTTTGACAGAGTGCTTTGGAGGATAGCCGGAGTCACCCCCTGGAGGGTGACACAGAGGTTTTTATTGCCTGGGAATCTTCATAACTTGGGACCCAGAATTGTTCCTCAGAGAACATCTGGATAAAATCCTGAACTCGTATAGAGTACAAGAGGGTCACTGGAGCAGATTCTTAATGTCTCTGATAAAATGATTTACTTGCCTAAGTTCCTTTATGTGCTGCAAAATATCCCATTTGAGGTCCCGGATGGCTTCTTTCGGGCAGTGGCAGATGTGACATGAGGACTACTGTGGGACGGGTGACCACCAAGGGTAACCTGGACTTCTCTTACTAGAAAGCCCCTGTAGGGCAACATTTCACTTCCAGACTTGCAGCTGTATTTCTGGGCGTCACAACTACAGGTTATCAATGACTGGGCATTTGCCTCCCAGCAGGAACCATCACAGTTAGCAGACAGAACGGGCATGGACCCCGAGAGGTATGTGTGTCACCTCTATAGCAATCAGGGGATGGCAGACTAGCCGACCCCTACAGCTGCGGTGGTCAGGATATGGCACAGATGACCTGGGCCATGGGCTGGAAAGGGAAATGGACACCCCGCTGTGGGATTCCGAGAGGGCCATTATAAAGGGGACGTCTAGCAAGGTACGGACATTAAATCCTTCTCCAACCTGAAGGAGCAATACGAGATGACAGTGAGCCAGTATCTCAGATACCAGCAATTACATTTTCTCCTGAAAGATCATAGGGCGATGGTACAGGAGGAAATGAAGGAGATCCAGTTGGAATCAAGGGTCCTGAGGGCCCCCTTAACAAGCCATGGGGTGCCCTGTCTCTACTCCTCCCTTTCGCACAAAAGACGTCCTCCCTTGGAGGGTCTCAGGGACAAACAGGAGCACAAGCTGTGCAGGAGGGAGGACGACAACTGGGGTGTGGCATGCCATTAGACCCGTGAGGTTGCCATAAGAGCAGGCTTCCGCCTAAGCCAACTAAAAATTCTTCATAGAACTGTATTATGCAAGGGCCAGAATGTTCTGCATGGGACGAATCAAACTCTGCTTAAGGGAATGTAGGCAAAGGGACAATCTGGTGCCCCAAAAATACATGCGTTCTGTGGTAAAATAGGGCACAGGATATTGGCAGTCTTGGAGGTCACACTAGAACTCCCCTCGCTGTTTAACACCTTGGGCATACGGGGGAGGGACAGACATTGGACAGCTATGCACTTCTGTTCTTCAACACCCCCCTTATGGTAGCAACACAAGACGTGGTCAGAAATGGGGGGCATTGACAGAATCTTTGTTACACGCATGGGAAACAGACTTAGACTGGTGCATGAGAGATTGAGAAAGTAGTATACTAGGTGAGGGGATGCCCATGAAAATTTGAAATGATTTGGGGACCCTGGAGAGTTACCAAAGATACCAGGCTATCAGTGTAGAGTCAAAAGGAGGGGTTGGGGGGGGGGGGGGGGGGAGGGGGGTGAGGTGACTAGGAGGAAGGGAGGGAGGGACACAAAGCTTACTGTAGGAAGAGGGAGTACCGGAAATACTCGCTAGACGGGGGGGGGGGGGGCTTTTATTCTCCACTGTAGCTATGCAAAAATGTGGTTGAATCGGGTGACACTATGGGGCCGATTCCGATCTCACTCGCAAGGGCTCCGAATGCGATCCGGCTGGAAAAAATACGAGACGTACGTGTGTTTTCCGACTGACTCGACCAGCTGTACAAGCGAGCAAGGACGATGCGAAAAAACATGAAATTGCCGACCGAATAGTTTCCGGGTCCAAACCGCTCCTAATGTTTCATCTGTAAGCAAACCGTGCCGTGCAATGGAGACGATTTCCGACCGAGCCAGTGCAATGCACGATTCGGACAGCCGGATCGAGTCAGAGCCTCTGACGCGGAAACGCTCCGGGAAGCAGACGTATGGGGTCTGTGCAGGACCCCACTTCACCCGTAGCCTTCCAAGTCGATCACAGGTCCCCCCCCCTACACAAGCGTATATAGTGCGGGTGGCATAAACGCGTCCCCACTACAGGGGGCACCCTTGTGCGCAATGTACCTTTTTCATCAATGGGAGCATATGTACGCGTTGTAGAACAGGCTCCCATTGACTTCAATGGGGCTCCGAGCGACTCATGCCAGTCAGCGCTTGTTCGCATCGCACTCGGGCGCTCGTAGCCAGAGTCGGTCAGAAAACCCTACGGATCCGAATTGGACAGACCCTTCTCCCAGGGAGATCGGAATCTGCTCCTATATGATAACAGCTATTGCCCACAAGTTTACTTGTTGTATATCTCACATGTGAAACTTAATAAAAAGAACTAAAAAAAAAAAAGAATTATGGAGGCTGATAATTTTTCTAGGGAAATGTTTAAAATCGTTCAGCATTTCTAATCTCGAACTTTTTTAAAAATCAGTTCTTACTTATGGACTATATTGAAATAATGATTTTAGTTCTCTAGGGACACTACCTTGTAGACTCGGATGTGAACACTATCCACCCAATGTTTGGGTGTGCCACTGTAATGTGTCAAATTTCCTAGGGCCCCACATGCCCATAGTCCTAATTCACTTTATTAGGCACAACACAGCCACCCGGCTTTTAGAATCATAAAAGTGCTACAGCAGAGGTGCACAAAAAAACAAAACAAAAAAAATCATTAAGGAAAATAAATTAAGTATTTGCACTGCAATCAGTCTCACAATGGTGAAAGTTAGAGCTATTGGAGTTACAATGACAAGGTTTGTTAGTTATTTTTTTGGTGAAAAATATCCCAGCAGTAGCATAAGCAAGAATACAAAATCCTCGAAACGAAAGGGTGCAGTACCAAAGGTTACTAGGTGACCCTCTGGAGTCCTAAAGGAACATCTATTAGCCACATAAGGTACTGCACCCTTAATGTGCTGTGCAGATTATTGGAGCAGGCTCACATTGCCATCCAACTGCAGCACAATGACAAGAGGGGGTACGAGAAAAAGAAAAAAAAAAAAACCATTTCCCTGGGATAAGCAATTGACTGCCTTTTAAGGGACAATGATGACATATGCCACTATAACAACTGGAACGAGGCACTAACGCAAGCATGATGCAAGCCGTCACTTCAGCAATGTTCCAGCCCTGCCTGTACTTCGTAACAGTTGACCTTTCCTCATGACAAGAGATGGTTACTTCCCAGCAAATATGAGTGGCAAACACGTAACAGATGTTACAGAACCTGACACCAGGGGTCAGTGTCAACAAGAGTACTCTGCATGGATCATGTGGTAAATTGGACAGAGGCGAAGGCATGCTAATTGGCAGTACAGACACAAACACACCCACACATCTGTTTGCCTGCTTACTACTGTGGCCATATGAAAATGCTGGAGCTCTGTGTCCCCACCAGTCGGCCATGGCTGTATATTGAATGTGTCCATCTGTAATGCAACTGGTGGTCATGTAAAGCATTCTGAACCTTCAGGTCCAGCTCACGCCATATATAGTGCTGCAAAATAATACAACCCAAAAAAACTTTAAAAAAAAAATAATAAAAAAAATTAATAAATCGGTGCTGGGTGAGGAGGGAGTGGCGGGGGGGGAGGGAGGGAGGGGAGTGGTGGAAGGGGGAGTTGCAGGGAGTGTGTGGCAGGTAGAGGGTGGCATAGCAGCAAACACCAAAGATCTTTTTTTTTTTTTTTTTTTAAAGCAGTATTGTGAGCGCTCAACACAGGGAGATTAAGCGGCTGTGAAGAGTAATAAACACAGAAGACTGGCAAACACAAATGAAGTAGAATTTCATGAAGCCCATGCACAAACTCAACAGAACACTTAACAGCAGAGGCAGGTCAACAAGAAAATAGGGCTCTCGAAGTTTCCCCATCTAACCGGACGAGGAAGAGCACATGTAACAGGGAAGTCCTCATAGGAGGATCCAAAAGAAGGGACTACTAAGCCTATGCACCAATAAAAAAAAAGCCTGTATTTTTATAGGACAGTAAGAGGAGCCTTTTAAAAAAGATGACCGGTGCTTAAAGCCCATATTCTAGGAACAGCAGATCTCAAACAGACAGTCCCCACGCAGCCTAGGCGAGGCCTAAAAACCACAAGTACAAATAAAAGGCAGTAGTCTGTAACCTATAAAAGCAGGGTTTTCCCTTGGAGGGTAAGATGTAGGAGGAACATTACAATTTCAAGAAAACAAACGGACCCCCAAAAAGTCCTATCCCTACAACGGGGAAAGAATTCTATGGCAAAATTCAGAACTAGTGAATGCAAAATAAAGATAAAGGTTGTGTGTCCGGCCCATCTTGGTGCTCCAGAGAAAAACTGCAAGACATTGCTCTGACCTAATCCTTAAGAATACAGGAATGTGAAGAGGCACCTTCTCTGAAACAAGCCATTTGCATAATTATCATGCTACTTGGTTGATTGGTCTTTGACTAAGCCTAGGTATTTTAGCCAAAATTCCCACAGTTCCCACTTCACCATTCAGTGGATATTGGTTGTTAGGTTACACTGGCCCTTCATTTATTCAGAACCTTCTTGTCCATCACTAGCAGCATCACCCGTTTGGGTTATAGCAATGAGCAAGTCTGAATTTGGCATAAAGTGTTATTGGGGGAACTACCACTAGTTGCAGGTGGGCTTGCTATAAATCATACAGGTCTACAAAGCAGGACAATTGGAGCAGTGTGAAGAGGGTAGGCGGAATCCGCTCACGAGTACAATGAGCAAAATTCAGCTGTCGTATGTCAGTGTAAAGGTTCTCTCAAAAGATTGACAATGCATGTATCTATTCATTCTTGCTCTCTCATTCACCCTCTCTCGCGCATTCCCTCCCCCAACTCCCTCCGACCATCTCCCCCAGAGTGTTTTCAAGCGTCAAGGATCGGCAAAGAGGAATTCCAGGACAGAGTATGATGACAATCCATCTCATCCTGACCAGCCAGGTACAATTTAGACTTTGAGGCACTCAGTAGTTGCCTCTTCACCCTGGGTCTTGAGGTTGAATACCAGTAGCTGCACTTGAGCACCTCAATTTTAGACATGTCTCTCACCTTTACCTTGCCTGGGATTCTCATTTGAAGGTGTGACTGGACAGTGGGCTCAGAAGCTTAAAACAATCTGGCCATCAATACAGAAATGCTGCTACTCTGGGATAGAAGCAATACCCAAACCTCTCAACAAAACTGAACTTTCTGGAACTCTTTCATCCCCAGTTATCCACTGTGTACAAACAAAAAAATGTCCCAAGTGCTAACTCCACTCAAGTGTAGAAGACCTACATACCTGCATATCCCTCATCCCTGGAGGGGGAAACAAGTCTGCAAACTTCAGTGCTCAAGATAGCAGTTCCAGACAGGTTTCAGTGACCTATATTCAAGTGTTAGACAATAAAGCAGCGCCTTGTTTGGGGTTAGAGGCACTAAATTGTGGACAATGCAGAGTTAACATGGCAAAGCCATCTGCATTTCAGACTAGGAGAGTACTCTACACTCCATAAAACGGTCAAGCATGATGCTGTACCCACTACAAACACAGGCCTGCTTGGAATGGTCCACAGAACAGTGTTTGAATGATTTGGCCTTAAGCACATCAAGTTTCCAAAAACTGAACAAACATACCCTCCTACTTTGACAATTGAAAGGAACAATATTCTATTCCAACCAAATACGAGACACTGCATTTATCTTTAAGTACCAATGCTGAGGGCCCCCCTCATGCCCCCTCCCCCATGACCCAACTTGGTCATCTCCAATTGAAATAGGAAATACTTCAAACACTAGTAAAACAAGCATTGGCATAGCCAATAGGTCTCACCTATGGGACCTTACAAGTGTTTAGCCATGCAACAGTTGCATAACTAAATACTTCTAAGGTCCCAAAAGCGAGACGTATTGGCTATGCCAAGACGTGGGATCGCGATCAAACATCAAAGCGGCCGTGCTTTCGTGAAAGTAATCGCAGTAAAGTGCACACGCCCGCGCACTGTAGCTCTAGGCTGGCCTGGTAGCACTTTTTGGAGCCCTCTCAATAAGTCTCGCCAGACCAGCGCATGCGCTGGGTCAGGCGAGACCTAAAAAATTGCCCATACTGGCTGATCAACCTGAAACCCTGTCCATTCTATGCCACTGTTCCTGCCGACGTTTCTTCAGAGTAAGTTTTTTAAATATATAAAACACAGTTCTTCACCCTGAAGATGGTTCCGGAGAATTGGTCATTAATTTTTCAGTCTGTTTCTACTACGGTGCTTAAAAGCGAAGCAGGTGTTATCCGATGTGTGCGATTGGACTAGAACACGAGCAACAATTAGCAGGTAAGGTTTACATCTTTAGAAGTTTAGAAATCCAGGATACGGCCACAAATGTCAGTTCTAGAGCAGATAGACTGAGATCGTTAAACACCAAAAGTTATCATTTTTACTCTGACAAAATATATATATTTTTTTTATTGATGGTCAGACTCAGATCACCTACACTACTCAGCAGGTGGAATACATTAGTAATGCAGCACTCTTTACAGCATGTGGTTTGTCCGAACGTCTTTAAAGTGACATGATGTTTCAATAAATTAAGGAGGGTTAACTCCTACAACTGCACATTTCACTTCCGGCTTTTTACAAAATCCTCCCCTTTCTTAATGGAGCCCTTGAGCTCGTCCATGGCCCCAGCCACCAATTTTTCTTCATAGGGAGACAACTTGCCCAGGCCCAGGTTCTTCTCAATTCCATTTTTCTGAAAAGAAAAGCACATACAGGTTTCATTCTTTTGGGTATAGCCAGTAGTACTTTACAACATACCAATATTGCCACACACATTATCTTAATGTAGGATTGATAAAAATAAAACTACTAATAAGTCTAAGTAACTTGCATTCCGTCAAATGGTTATGGGCCATATAAAGGGTATTGCCATTATTCATTCCATAACGAGCTGAATACTCTATATGTATAGTTGCTAATGCAATACTGAAGTCTGACCAGAATGTGCAGGCCTGGTCTTGAAATCATACCCATTAGGCTTGAAAAGCGAAGTATTATATGTTCAAGGCATTTGCAAACATCACATGAAATATCACTTATTTTGAAAATACATCAGAATGATATGTAACCTAGCAGCAAGAATTCTGCATTTAAAGAGTTTTATTAGCAGTACGAAATCAAAGCAGTCTTAAACCGAAGCGTACATTATATTAGAATTTGTCCGGAAATGCACTCCGACAGTCTGCAAGAGTGGTCTGAAATACTCGTTTAATTTATGGAAAATACTCATTAATCCATTTTGCATTATCTTTTTTGCTCAAAGCAAGCAACAAGCGTTACAACAAGACACAGTGAAAAGATACCAGGCACTCGTGCATTTGAGAATAACCAAAATGTGCATAATCGGAGAGATACAATTGCACCTGGGAGAGAAACAATGGGGTGTGTTGAGCTATAGAAGTCCAGAAGATAAGCCTTTAAGTACAATCTTAGTCACATGATAAAGCTTTCCTAAGACTATTGGTTAAACAACACCACTAAGACATTCTAGGTGAAGTGTAATGTTAATGGATCCCTAGTGGGACATAAAACCACTATTTGTTGGGGTGAGAAATATGAAGGGGTAAGCCAGTCAAATTTCGAAGAGTGTTAGGAGGCTGGAGAAAGAAGAGCAGGAAGGAGTCAGTTTGCCATTCATTTAGAAGTTGGAAAGCATTAGAGCGAGAGTGGGCTAGAAAAGAGTGAAGCCACTAAGACATTTTCTTCTTTCATACAACTTTATTTGAACATGGCAGTGGCTTTCTCCGGATTTAAAAGATAATACTGGAGTAAGCTTTCCTTTACAGGAGCACATTCAGTCCCGGACTAGTGCTTTGCTACTACAAGGAGTGTGATGCTCATTACAACTGAAAGGGGCATTTTTAGTAGCATTTGTAACTGGTTTAATAACGTAGTTGCATTTCATAATTCAGATTTGTATCTTATAGACCAGACTGCTAGCACACGTTTGTGGACTAACTGCAGAGAAAAAAGTTGAATACGAACAACACAAAGAATCATTTGCGGCACAGTGGCCACTGCAGGTCCACAGGCTGGACAATTAGAATCCCTCAAGACTTTGAAAGGTAACCAAAAGTTTATAACATTTTCTTTAGGTTTAAAGGTCCTGTGACATACATGTATAACTTAAAGTATAGCAAAGTGGGAAGTTATGGGAATATGAATTAGTTAATTTCTAACTAGACATTCATGCACACATTAGAATAAAAGACAAATACCATGATAAATTTATATTTTAGAACAATGTTAGCATCTATTTCAGCTAAAAATAAGCATCCCGCAGTACCAATTTCATTTTGGCAACTTACATGTAGAAATGGCTGTAATGTACCTGCAATTCTCGTCAAGTTCCAACGGATTATATTCTTTATTCAAATCAAGGCGAGAGAAGACAGTCGCACCATTGAACTGCATTATCGGCAATGTGCTGACCTGTATGTGGTTCTCAATTGCCTTGTTCGCTTAACGCATATTGACACAGTCGCGTACAGCTCCTTCACCATCCTTTAGGTACTAACATTATGGCAGAAACCCAAGGCGACGCACCAGTGGAACACTCAATATCATGTTTGATTCAAGTTCTTTCCCCACAGCTTGCTGTAAATTAAACGCAATTAGTCTGTCTGAGCAACAGACGTCCTCAATCTGTAATTATACTTTCATAGTCTTGAGTTTTCCTAACCCCTGGAACGACGAAGGGAACTGACGTATATTTAGTGATGAGCATTCATGTTATAGTTCACCGATATCAGTCCCATATCAGCAGCTGTGCTGGAACTGATCAGACAGTCACTTGACGCCACACCTTGAAGTACATGAATGGGTGCCGGTACTTTTGTTTTCTTGCGTTTCGTTGTTGCTACAACTGGACCTTGACTGTTTAGTGGCGTTGACACTGCCCATGTATACACTTTGGTTTTCGATGGAGTAAGTTGTGGCAATGGAGATAGTTCCTCACATTTCTCCTCAGGCATAATGTTAATACACGCACCACTGTCTATAATTAAAAAGGTATTGAGCAACCATTTCCCTTTAGTGTAATCTTTGGACAATGTTTGAATGACTTTGGGGCTCTCATGTCGACTTTTGTTTGCCCTGCATTTTTATTCACATGCAGCCAGTCCAACATGAGCACGTTTTTCTGAGGTAAACATTGACATTGATCAACCTTCTTCAATTTCACTCTATATTGATACTGATGAACTTTGACAATCTACCTAGCTTGGTGTTGATTTGCCTCAACAGGTGTGGTTACTTGACCTTATGGGCATGTATTCTACCACTTCTGGAAGTGAGCACCCTACTTCCACTCTTTTCTATCAGCTAAGGAGCCACCAACTCAAGCTGGACAGTTGACTGAATAGGTCTTTGTAGGTCAGGCAGGACTCCATCAGTGCCAACTTTGAAGTTGTCCTCAACTGGTGTGGAACCTCCACGGCTCACTGGAACTGTGGCTAACCGTTGTCCACCACCTTTCCTGCACCACTTCTTTGCTTGTTCTTTTGGGACTTACCTGCACTTACTGTTAGGTACTACACCTACAGGCCTAACAGTGACTCCCCCCTGGGATGGCCTTTACTCGTCTCTCCTGTGATGTACTGGTTTGAGAGAACAAGCCTGTTGTGCATACCTGTGTGACTGGCACAGGTATCGCTCAGGGCAGTGGTTGGGATTCAATTCATCAGTAGGTGGTAGAAGTGTCTACTCCCTGTGGAATCTCCAACTCACCTTTTGGGCTCACTTTCCAATTGAAGGCTAGGAGGACCTCCTCATCTGAGGACCCACCCTCAAAGCTTACACTGACCACCCCTGGAGTTACACTAGAGGTTTGGTTTTTAGGACAGCTAGGGTCCTTGGCGTGTCACAACTGTCTTGACAGTTGTGACACCATGCCCTACTGGGATCCCAATAAGGTAAGACCTTGGTACCCAGTTTGTCTGTGATGCATCTTTGGGCCCATCCACGCCCTCCTCGACCAAGGCCACACCGTGGCCCTGATTCTACTCGACCCATCAGCAGCCTTCGACACAGTCATCCCATCAGACACTCACAGATAGATCGTTCCTCACCGGCAGAAGCCAAAGGATCAGACTGACACCCTTCCTCTCCCAACCCACAGAAATAATCTGCGGAGTCCCACAGGGATAATCACTCAGCCCAACCCTCTTCAACATCTACATGGCCGCCTTCATCCGACGACACGGCCTCAGCATAGTCTCCTACACCGACGATACCCAGCTCATACTCTCCCTCACCAAGGACCCCACCACCAGACTCAACTTCCAGGAAGGAATGCAGGACGTCGCAGCCTGGATGAACAACAGCTGCTTAAAACTCAACTCAGAGAAGACAGAAGTCCTCGGAACCACCCGTTCGGCGTGGAACACCACCTGGGGGCCCTCCGCACGCAAAGAACCTCAGCATCGTACTCTACTCCTCCATGGGGGGTAAGATGTTTCTCCTACGTTGTGGTCAAGACCTGGAACGAACTCTCCGCCAACATCAGACGTGCCCCCTCCTTGAACACCCTCAGGAAGGCGCTGAAGACCTGGCTCCCCCCACCTCCCTCCAGCACCTAGAGACCCTGTTGGTCATCACCCCCAGGTCTAGCTTTGGATACTCTGGTTCTTAACCAATGTTCAGTTTTCCTCACCAACGTTTGGGAAGAGACTTGTCCCAGTTCTACTATGTATTGCCACAACGTTTCCTGCACACAATTACTGGACAGATGTGCTTTCATTATCAAATTATAAAGCCCATCATAATAAAGTACATGGTTACCACTTACCCAACCCCCTAGAGTTTTCACGGAGTAATCTACAAAAACTACTCACGATCAGGGTACCCTTCATAGAAAGTACTTGGGCTGGGAACTTCACAACTAGATTTCCACAGCACCAGAGTGGTTTCACTGAAACCAGAAGTCTTTGTTCCCAAACATCTCCTTCTTTTAATAAATCTAACACTGGCATCAGTGTGGATTTATTACAAGTCCTCAGAGGGAACCTCAGAAGTGCCCCCTGAAAACCTACTGACCGTGGTGTGGGCGCGTCCTGCCACATACAGGCATGTTTGTGGACCACTGGTTGGAGAGTGGTTACTCCAAGGACTCTGGATCCAGGTGGATCTGTGTCTCCTGTCCACTCTGCACCCAATGCCCTCGGCCTGAGTGAGTGGCTCACCTGTACAGTGATCTCTGGCGATCCTGCCCCTAGCATGCCTAGGGGCATGCTAGGGGCAGTGGCATGGTCCCATGGGACACTCCACAGCTTCCAGGACCTGGGTACCACTAACTAGGGGCATTCAGAGGGGCAGAAGTACCAATTGTGGACATTTTTAGGAGGGGGGGGATGGGGGGGGGGGGGGGGGGGGGAAGAGAAACACTGGTACTGGGAACCTGGGCAGCAGGCACCCAGTACTCTACAGTCAAAGTTGCATCAAAAGCCAGGCACAAATTAGGGGTGTATTGAAAAAGATCCCCATTTTCATAGTCATGATGCACTTTCCATCACCCTGCAAACCGTTGCACAAATGTTCTCCTTCCCACAGCCTTTGCAAATCTGTCCAATGGCAGGATATTTATCTTTGTGTGGAAACAAAAATACACACCTGAAGAACAAATTATTTTTCTGTAGAGTCTTCATTGTGTCCTTCGGTCTTGTGCTTTTGCATACTTTTCATGTTCGTGACTAACTCACCCCTGGCCTCTATGCCAGCAGCTTGTCGATCGGCACACTCTTCAGCTCTGAGCACATGCTCCACATTAAGAGCTTTTTCTCTGCATTTGTTGTCTGAATTTAACAGGCATCCTTCAATTACTAGGATGTAGAAACTGAATATTAAATTCAGTGTTTGATAAGCATATCGAGTATCTCAACAAGTTCATCGATGTTTACCAACTTTATCGTTCTTGACTGAAAATCTACCTTTGGTAATCTACATTTGGCACTGAATTGAACTTAAGATTCAAGGCTTCTTTGATTTGACAGTATATAATTTCAACAACTCGCAGCATTTTCTTTTACATCTTCACCAGCAAGATTCTTAAGATATTTGACAATCTTGTTATCTGTTTCTTCTAGACGATCAAAAAAATCATCAAATGTCTATCCAAGCAGTCCATCTGTCGCCGATGTTCTATTTTTTGACGGTTTCCAATGGCGGTGGTGGTTTTCAAGAAGGCGATGGCACTGCAACCATTTATGGGATTGGCTGACACAGAGTAGATTCCTCTCTGACATGGTCTGCTGTCCGCTAGGAACTGCTTCATTCATGCCTTCTCTAAGGTCCAGTGATGGCCCCATGGTCATCCTGGACAGTCTGTGGAACCTTGACCTCCCTCTTGGTCTCCATTGGAGCCCTTCACCTTTCGGGTAAGCCGATGACTTTCTTGTATCTGAATTGCTTTGCTTTTAAGGGTATCTTTATACACCATCTGACACCTGGCTGATCTCTGCCTTGCAGCGCTTCGGATCACACGAGTTATCTTGCAATTTGCTGTCACTATGTGCTACTCTTTCAAAACCTGTTTTTTTTTTTTTAAACATCTGACTGAAAAGTGACAATTTTGTCCAATAGCATGTAGCATTTTAGAAAACCCCACATATACATAAAAATACTAACTCCAAACATAATTATTTTATTTTTTACTGTATGAGATTTACATATTTTTCCCACCTCAAACCAAATTTCATATCCCAGTGAAGCATGCAGAGGTTCCCTTTAGGCAGATTTAGCAATTTTTCACTCTTTCAAGAATCAGTCCTGTTAGCGGAGGAACAGTGCTTGGGGACCTTTACTCATCTTAAGCAATTTAAGTAATCTTAGATAGTTTCATTAGATTCACAACCTTTGAATGTGTCCAGAGAGTCTACAAGAATACTTAAACAGTCTTTAAAAACATACATCCCCAATATAAATATATGGGGGCAAACTACTGAACATTTTGAGGTATGCTCACAACGAGAATTGGAATTTAGACATCAAATGCATTTAATAGGCAAACTGTACCTTGTATAGAGCAGCACCAGCACCATTTCCAAAGATATCTCAAATCTTGACTACTAGTTGGGATGATTGTAAACTGGATGGAAATGGCGCTCACTAAGTGAAGTATTTCGTAGCTAAATTATTTATGCTATAGGTGCCCAGGGAGGAGGTAATCATCTAACACCTCACCATTCAGATCAACAGATCCATGCAAATTTGGAAACAAGCCCTGGCACACATTTGTAATCATTGCATCATGTCAATAACATCAGTTTCAAAAGAATATATAAGGAATAATAAACCGTTTAAAAATCGAAACGAGAAGACTTTGAAAAAGATTTTTGCAATGCATAGAATCAGTGATTAGTATCCAACATATTAAATCAATATTTGCCAAAATAATTTGACAAATTGGTTTATGCACTACCCGATTTAAGGTCGGATAAGTAATCAGGGTTTATCAACCCGTAGCATTCTGAATCTCATAAAGTGTAAAGTACCCATATCCAAAGTATGGGTGAGGGAAAAGAGAAAAGTAAATCCGTATAACTGGGGGATATATATTGGAAGTCCCCTGTAATGATGGTGGATCTGTCCCTAGGGTGTACATCAATATTGTTTGGTACGTCTGACACCATTGAATAAACATAAGAACATGATGTTTGAAATATTCTTGACATAGATATCGATTACATTGTCCTAGATTGGATGCAGTTGCACTTGCTCTAGGGATATATGAGGGGATTTGACAAGCACAATTGGGTTTACTTACAACTCATAACTATGAATGTATTATTGATGCCAGAATGTTTGGGCTTATATTCGGTTTATGCACGTTTTCCAGCCCTGAGGAAGTCGCGGGTGGCTTGTCCCGAACGACGAAACACGTGTTGGCTGGAGTCTCAACAAGAAATATTATTAAACTGTTTATTCTTCCTTATATATTCTTTTGAAACTGATGTTATTGACATGATGCAATGATTACAAATGTGTGCCAGGGCTGGTTTCCAAATATCTCAAATCTTACTCGTTTAAGTAATACCACAAATACTGAGTGACGTCCAAGGAATGTAAAGATACATTCACCAGCAAAAAATAGTCAGATTATGGTAACTGGCAAAAGTGTAAAGCAAAGTCCTGTTTTATTAACAAGCACAGACAAAACTAGAGGGCCTGGCTTGCATATTTAGTCCTGTCAAAGAGCCTACAGCAACGAAAGCAAAAAAAAAAATTATTGCTTGCAGCACACAATGTATCATCGAGAGGCAACCGAAGGTGAATTTAACACCTTTGGGTGGAGCCAAAGCCCAAACATATACATTTTAAAGAAATGAACAGCAGCAATTGCAGACAGCTTTGCTGCCATGCCAGACTTAATAAGGGACCATGCATTTATGTGCCATACCAGACTCCATATAACGCTCTCTCTTTAACCAAGGTCCAGTACTGTTTATGTCATGCAAAAAGACGCTTTACAGCAGGTGATGTGGAGGTAGCGAGCGCAAGGAGTGCCAGTACTTCAATCACACATGCAGGTATTATTAACTTTGACTTGTCTCCCTACTCTATGTAGTTACTAGGAAAGATTATGCTTAGTAGTGGAAACAAACATAACAAATTAGGAGTCTTAATTCAATCATACTATTTAACGGAGAGGAGAAGCTTCAAGCTCAGAAAGGGTATTCTGGAAGATATGAGTACATGCCACAGCTAATTCCATGGCCATTTTATAGATAATAAGCACATGCTGCACCTGTAATTCTGAAGCAGGTCGAAGCTATGACCACAATCAATCTAGCAAAAACACCCTAGGGGCACTAAAGTAAGACTGCCATGGCCAACAAGAAGATTAGGGATCCTAAAGGCCACTTTTTAAAGGTGCAAAGCTGCAGGGTTCACGATCCTGATCTTATGCTGTACCTAGTTTGTATTTTTATTGGTAAGCATAAATGTATTTATAATTAAAAAAAAAAACTGTTTGAAAGTCCTTGGGTGAGGATGTCTTTGAATTGTACCTTTGATTATCTCAAGCTCAATATCCATTGTAAAATGATAATCTACCTAACTCTGTGGTTTACTACTTGGGACACCATTTTTAATGCCGGACACTTGTTTTTATGTATATTGGATCTATTTTGCCACAACAGTCCTGGTAACTGACATCCTCATGGATGCATCAATCATTTTTACCATGCAAGCATAATGTCTCTCGATATTTTCCAGGCGTCAAAATGAAAGCTGAAGAGTTATGCTAATAAATAAAATCGGTCTGTCTCTCTCAATAATGATAACTCATTTAGACCAGCATTGCGATAAATAAAATGCATTATGCCATCAATGCCAGCAGGGGTGATCTCTTGACAGTGTAGAAAATCTTTATATGCACAAGATACAATTTGTTTTTAGGCGGAGCCTCTCCTGTAAAACTTATTCCATAAAGCTTGCAGACAGTATACTAGTACATGAATTGATTAGGTATTAACAATCATACCAGAATATATCTGGGAAGGAATTCTGCAAAACCCTTGAAAGACTACCATATTTGACATTCATAGTGATAGAACAAAATGAATAGGCTGGCTGTCATTAATACATATGAGGTACCACAAATCCCATTTCATTTTGCAGTAGTACAGAAAAGAAATGAAAGGATGCTAGAACAAGGGGGTTTGTCCTAAAGGTGGAAGGGAGATGAGAAGGTACAGCTTGTTTTTGAGCCATTCTGTTTCCAAACAAGCTGGACTAACAGCACGGTTGATGCTGCAGTAAGAAAACTGCCTATCACTGGCTCAAAAAACAGCGTTCGCAGTATCAGTTTTGATGTCAAGCAATAGTGTGGTGAAACAAACTTAACCACAATAGGGTTCCTTTGGCCGCCATCTTCTAAAAGTTGATATGGTCAATAGCTAAACCCTTAAGGGAATCATTGCTGGAGAGGTTGTTGAGTAAGGTGTCCCACTGATCCTTTGGAGACGTCATTCAGGATTTACCTATTCTCAGTTTGTAATTACCTTAGTGTACAAGATTATCTAATGTGCAAGATCCTCAAAATCGGGTCTGCAAGGAAATGGACACGTAGTCATCTTTTTTCCTGTGATCAAAAAAAAAAATGGGGGTCTCTCCAATTAAGGAATGGGAGTTTCCCTTTAAATTACCATTGCTATGACCAGGGATGAGAGGGCATCTCAGTGATGGTTGCAGTGTCTAGGAGGAGGCTTCTTAAGGGGTCATAGTAACTCAATCCTCATATCTTTGTAGAAAATACAGTTTTACAAGATAACTGACAATAAAGGGTACATGATCCTTTTCATCTTTCAACAGAAGAGACAATGCATAAACAGTGTCAGGATGTACATGCTTATGGCTTATACAAAAAGAAGAACCAAAAAGATTTCCAGAAAGGGGGGCATGAAGGGGAGATCAATTGTTATTTATACAGCCATCCTAAGGCATGGATTGAATTGAAAAATGCTTTGAAAACGTTTGATACTGCAGTTAAGGAATGGCAGAGTTCAAGACTTGGAGACTATACAACGTTTAAAAACTAAAAATAAATTACCACAAGTGAGTGGAGCTGCTCCTTTTCAATTTCTGAAGCAGATGCCTACCTTGCTTCAGTTTTTTTTTAAAATAACTTTATTTTACGTTTTGTAATGCTTGTTTTTACATTATCAGATTCCACATTTATAGATTTGACAAAAAGGGAAAGAAAGGGAGAAAGCAATGAAGCAGAACGAGAAAGTAATGGGAGTCAACACTGTCGCGTCGACAGCCAACCACAAGCAAGAACCAGTTTGCATCTGCAAGCAATCCTTCAGCATAACATTCCCTAGGGGTTTGAAGCACTATTATCGTCTTCAGGTAGGGAATCACATATTCCAGGGCAACAAAGTCACAGAGAGGATTGGAATATTGCCTCCCAGCGTATGACCTCTTTTCATATGAGTAACAGATCAGATTCAAATCATTTCAAATTTATGAACCCTTTGGACCATACATCTCCAACACATGTGATCTGGTGTGTTGTTGGCAATTTCCAGATAAGGGCTATACTTAGCCTATCTGAGCAGTAGATGGGAGATAAGTTTCCCCACTAGAGTGGTCAGAGGTAATATACTTGTTAGACCCGGCCTTGTGGCATGGCCATCCCTGACCCCTAGCCACACACCCTGACCCGTGCACCTCATTCAGCCCCGAGTACACGGCCTAGCCGGTCCTTCCCGCCAGAACCCACACACACCCGACCCGGACTTCCCCGTCCGTGCCCTCCATCTTCCCAGCACCACAGAGCCCACGTGCCCACTTCATGCACCTACAATGGCCGCCCGGCTCCAGCGCAACCCAGGCCTAGAGGCACCGCCCCGGCTGGAGGACATCGTGCTCCCACGGAGTGCGAGAGGGAGGAGCAGTTTCCATCGCACCTCTGACCTCCCCTTGGGAGATGGGTTTCGATCGGCCTTCCGGCCTCCCTGAGGGCTGGCTCCACGCCTGCTGTGTGTCTGGGACTCCTCCCGACCCGGCCCTGAAAGGATCAAAGGACGACATGGCAGGAAGCTCCAACAAGCGACCCCCAGGTGCTAAGACCCCTGCCTACACAGACTCCGGACATCAAAGAGGAGTTTACCTATAACAAGGGGTGCTCTGGGACTATCCGGCAGATTCGACTCTGGAACGACGAGAGCCCTGCTGACGTGGTCGCGGCTCCCTTGCAACCTTGGAACACTTGAGCCCTGCTGAGTGACTCGCGGCTCCCCTGAAGATCGTAAGACCTCCGACCCTGTGCTTGAGCCCTGCTGAGTGACTCGCGGCTCCCCTGAAGATCGTAAGACCTCCGACCTTGTGCTTGAGCCCTGCTGAGTGACTCCCGGCTCCTAAAGACTCCCTCGGTCCGGCTGGACCCCAATGACCACAGCGTATCCCCCCTGCTCGAGGATTGTGAGCTGTGCGACGGGTACGTCCCTGCATTGATCCGGATCCCCAAAGACTGTCCCGCTACCCCCTATCCCTACCGAGACTCTAAGCCCGTGCTCTATTTGTAAATATCCACCTTGTTGATCATAAAGATCCTACAAAGCTGATTAGATAAAGATCTGTTCCCAAGAACATACGGTGAGGTGTCTCTTTGTCGTGTGGTGCAGTGTGTACGATCCTAGACACGAGACTCTTCCCCTGAGGAGTCTCCCGCCAGTGCCCGGCTACGATACCCCGAGGGTAGGTCTCAGGGTGCTCAGGTAACCTCCCTGTCTCCTCTGAGGTCGCCTTCTAACAATACTATTCTCTCCTAGGTCTACCATTAGAAACCGAAAGGGTTGGGTTGGTAGTGAAATGAACATTGCTTTCGTACGTGATAAGGTTTCTCTCCAATGCGCTTGGATATGTATGCAGGATTGCCAAGAATGTAGCAGCGTGTCTCCTTACCCCACAACCCTTCCAAAAGTCATTGGGACCCTAGAATATTGCCAACTAGTCGTGGACAAGGATGAGGTTTCTGGGGGAGGGGCATGTGGTCAGACACCTTGAATAAGAGGGAACAGTCTAGTTTATTGGATTGCAAACTTCTAGAAATCAAGAAAGTCGATCCTGGAGCAGGATTTATGGATACTGGGAAACCTGTTGTCCCTGTCATTGTGATGCAGGTGCTAGATGTCAACTAGGTTTACAACAATGAAGACTGACTGGACGAGTGATGAGGGAGAATTATGCTTGGTCTCACAAGGGATCATCAACTGGGTATAACATCTTGTTGAAGTCATCCCCCTACAATCAAATCTCCTGTTGGGAAATTGACCAGACAAGGGAAAAAAAAAAAAAAATCAACAAAGAAAACTCTGCATTTCTGCTGGGGACGTAAACAGAGGTCAAAGCCAATGTTACCTGGCCCAATTTCTCTCCAATGCCCACATAGTAACCCTCTTTGTCCTAATATTTGGCTTCTATTTTGCGGTCCAAGACCCTACGAAGTAGGATGGCCATACCTAGTTTTACTTGTGTGGGAAGGGTGAACCTGAGTGGGGAACCAGTATGAGCAGAAACACGCCACATCCTTGGAAAGCAAGTAGCTCTCTTGCAGCAAGGCTAAGTCGACCTGCTTAAGTTTAAGCTATTAGAGTATTGCCTGCATTTGATCAGGGAGTTAAGGCCCCGATAATTCAGACATACCTTCACTAATGGGACCATTGGCTAATTCTGAGAGTTTTGCTGCATAACTCGTGTTGTAGCTTAATTACAGAATGTGAGTAAGTTTAGAAGCAAGGACCTGGAACTGGCAAAAAATCCACCTCCCAACATATGCTCCAGTCAGTTCTGTGGGCCTGTAGTAGGTCCTTGATGGAGGATGCTTAAACGGTTTCATTCCAATCTGCTGCCACGGAGGGAGGGCACCCACCCCCAGTGGGGTGTGAAGCAGGGGGGGCACCAGAATCACCTCCGCAGCTCCTCCATCGACCACAGATGTCAGCCATCTTGGATGCCACCGCACATCACCCACTATTCTCGTCTCTCAAGAGCCCAGATCACCATTTGTCCTGCTGAGTCAGTGTCGCTGCATGCTACCAGCCTTCAGCTGTAAATCATTACTATTTCATATGAACAAGTTACTTACCTTCGGTAACGCTTTTTCTGGTGGATACAGTTTCTGCCTGTGGATTCCTCACCTTGTGAATATCCCCTGCGCCAGCAACATTCGGAAACTTTTGTAGCAGTCCACGCCGATGGGGTCGAAGATGACGTCACAGAGGCACGGCTCCGCTCGCGACTCCGCTGACGTCACCGGCTCCATAAGAAGACCTCCTCGGCGTGATGACGTCAGTTCCGCCCCTTTTTTCCGTGCCTTCGAGGCACACGGACGGACTGACAGCAATATGTACATAAACAGCATACACAGTACACAATATGCATATCAACACACACAGTGCGGAGAAGAAACATCAAAGCACTAGAAATAACCCAATGTCCTTGACAGTCATAAATACATTTGAAATCATCAATAGAATTACCGTCATAGAGTCACTGGTATAGAAGGATGGACAACGGGGAGGCGGGTGGGTCAGTGAGGAATCCACAGGCAGATACCGTATCCACCAGAAAAAGCGTTACCGAAGGTAAGTAACTTGTTCTTCTGATGGATACATCTGCCAGTGGATTCCTCACCTTGTGAATAGATTCCACAGCAGTCCCCACTCCCGGAGGAGGGTGTCCATCCCCCTATACCAGAAAATCCTGAAGGACGGAACGGGCAAAATGTCCGTCCCTCCTCACCTCAGAGTCTAAACAATAATGTTTTGCAAAGGTGTGAAGGGAGGCCCAAGTTGCCGCCCTACAAATGTCCTCCACAGGAACACCCCTAGACAAAGCAGAGGTAGAAGACTTTGCTCTAGTGGAATGAGCTCTCAAACCCTCCGGAGGCTCCTTACCAGCTAGGGAGTAGCAGATCTTGATGCATAGCACAATCCATCTTGAAAGGGTGCGCTTGTGCACCGCACGACCCTTTCTGCAGCCAGCAAAGCCCACAAAGAGCTGGTCATCAATCATGTAGTCCTTAGTCCTGTCCAGGTAAAAGCTCACCGCCCTCTTAGGGTCCAAGCGGTGAAGTCTCTCCTCCTCCTTGGAAGGGTGAGGGGGAGGATAAAAGGTAGGAAGGGTAATGGACTGCCCCAGATGGAAGGGAGTTACCACCTTAGGCAAAAACGCAGCCCTGGTCCGGAGAACCCTTCGTTCAGCATGCACAGTCAAGAATGGGGGTTTTGAACTAAGAGCTTGAAGCTCACTTACCCTCCTTGCCGAGGTGATAGCAACGAGGAAAACCGTCTTAAAAGACAACAGTCTCAAGGGACACTTATGCAAGGGCTCGAAAGGAGAACCCATAAGATAAGTCAGTACAAGGTTTAAGTCCCATTGAGGCACAATAAAGGGAGTAGGAGGAAATTTATTCGTGAGGCCCTTAAGAAACCTAAGTACAATAGGTGATTTAAACAACGACGGCTGATCCGGCAGGCATAGAAAAGCCGACAGAGCAGATAAATATCCTTTAACTGTGGCCACAGCAAAGCCTTGCTGAGCAAGAGAAAGGGCAAACTGCAGAATATTAGACAAACGAGCCTTCAAGGGATCAATTGACCTCTCTCCACACCAGAAAACGAATTTAGACCATCTATAGGAGTATATGGATTTGGTGGAGTGTCGCCTGGCCGATAAAATAACGTCCACCACATCCGGCGGGAGAGAAAAAGAATTCAGGTTGCCCCGTTCAATCTCCAGGCATGAAGGTGTAAGCTCTGGAGGTGGGGGTGTAGAACCTGCCCCTCCGACTGCGAGAGGAGGTCTGCCCTCAGAGGGAGACGGAGCGGAGGGCACGAGGAGAGGTGGAGAAGATCTGTGTACCACACCCTTCTTGGCCAATCCGGGGCGATCAATATGACTTGGGCCCGGTCTTTGCGAAGCTTCCTCAGAACCCGAGGAATCAAGGGTATGGGAGGAAACGCATAAAGGAGCTGCGAACTCCAATCCATCTGAAACGCGTCCCCCAACGCCCCCTGCATCGGATACTGGAGACTGCAGAATGACAGGCAGTGCGCGTTCTCGTGAGTGGCGAATAGGTCCACCCGAGGAATCCCCCACGTCCGGAAGACATGACGAACTACCTCTGGATGAAGCCTCCACTCGTGGTCGGCGGAGAACTGCCGACTGAGACTGTTCGCACGCACGTTCAGAACCCCGGCCAGATGATTTGCCATCAGACAAATCTGATGGTCCTGAGCCCAGGACCATAGACGCAGGGCCTCTCTGCATAGACAAAGAGACCCCACTCCTCCCTGTTTGTTTATATACCACATCGCAGTCGTGTTGTCCGTCAGGACTTGAACAGACCGACCGCGAAGGGAAGGGAGGAAGGCCTTGAGCGCCAAGCGTATCGCCCGCAATTCCAGAAGGTTGATGTGAAGCAACCTTTCCTCTGGAGACCAAAGACCCTTGATCTCCAGATCCCCCAGATGCGCACCCCACCCTAAGGTGGATGCATCCGTTATCACTGTGGCCACCGATGGAGGAAGATGAAAGGGCTTTCCTTGAGACAGATTGCCCTCCACGCTCCACCAAGATAGATCCGCTGCAGCTTCTCTGGAGATCCTCACAGACTCCCTGAGATCCCCTTTGTGCTGATACCACTGCTTGCGGAGGCACCACTGGAGCGCCCTCATGTGCCAGCGTGCATGGTTGACCAACAGTATGCAGGAAGCAAACAGACCGAGCAGGCGAAGGACCTTCAGAACTGGAACAACCGCTCCGTTGTAAAACAAAGGAATCATTTCCTGTATGTCGAGAATCCTTTGAGGAGGAGGGAATGCCCGACACACAGTAGTGTCCAGTACCGCACCTATGAACAGGTTGCGCTGAGAAGGCACCAGGTGAGATTTGGGCACATTGATCGAAAAACCCAATTTGTACAACAGTTAAGTTGTAACCTGCAGATGACGCAGCACCTTCTCCGACGACTCCGCCTTGATCAGCCAGTCGTCCAAATAAGGGAAAACCGAAATTCCCGACCTTCTGAGATGGGCTGCCACCACTGCCATCACCTTTGTGAAGACTCGAGGTGCCGAAGTAAGACCAAACGGGAGGACCGCAAACTGATAATGCTGCGACCCTACCGTAAACCGGAGATACTTCCTGTGCGACTTCAGAATGGGGATGTGAAAATACGCATCCTGCAAGTCGAGCGACACCATCCAGTCCTCCTGATTCAGCGCCTGAAGAACCTGCGCAAGGGTGAGCATCTTGAACTTTTCCTGTTTCAGGTAAAAGTTCAGGATTCTGAGGTCTAATATCGGACGCAATCTGCCGTCCTTCTTCGGGATCAGAAAATACCGGGAGTAGCATCCCTGACCCCTCTCCTGCTCCGGAACCACCTCTATCGCACCTTTCTGAAACAACTTCAGGACTTCTTCCTGCAGGAGAAGACGGTGGTCCTCCGAGCAAGCACCCTGGCAAGGAGGGTAAATTGGAGGAAATTCCCGAAAGGGAAGGGCGTACCCATTTTCTACAAGATCCAGAACCCAGAGATCTGTAGTTACAGATTCCCAATCTTGCAGAAAATGGGTAAGCCGGCCCCCCACAGGACCAACATGATCCGGAATGTCGAATCTAGGGCTGTTTTGCGGTGGTGGGAGGGGCTGAGGAAGAGGAAGAGGAGGAGGAGAGTTGACGGCCACGTGAGCGACCTCTAAGTCTTCCTCTATATCCCTTGGAGCTTTGCTGCTGCTGCTGCTGCTGCTGGGCTGGTCTATAAGAACGAAAACTCGCCCTTCCAAAACCCCTGTACCTCTTGAAAGTACCTCTCGGCTGGGATTGAAGGCCCAACGACCTAGCCGTAGCCTTACTCTCTTTGAAGCGCTCGAGAGCAGCATCAGCCTTCTTCCCGAACAGACCAGACCCATCAAAAGGTAAGTCCAATAAGGTCGACTGGACATCCGAAGAGAATTCGGCGGACTTAAGCCATGCACCCCTCCTGGTGGCAACTGAAGACCCCATGACCCTGGCAACTGAGTCTGCTGTATCCAGGCCACTCTGTATAACCTGGCGAGCAGCCGCCTGGGCATCCGACAGTACTTCATTGAAGCCTGCTCTATCCACCTCCGACAGCTTCGGTGCCAACTTTTTAGCTGAATCCATAAGCGCATGGATATAGCGCCCCAATAAACAAGTCGCATTAGAAGATTTTAATGCCATACTGGCTGATGAAAAGACCTTCTTGGCCGATTGGTCTACCGTCTTGGCCTCTCTGTCCCCTGGGACTTGAGGAAACGCACCTTTTGAACGTCCAGAACAAGCAGCCTGAACGACCAGGCTTTCAGGTGAAGGGTGTGATGACAAAAACTCAGGATCCCCTGGAGCCACCCTATATCTCCTTGCAACCACCTTGGACACCGCAGGAGCCGAAAAAGGCTTGCGCCACACATCCAACACAGGCTCCAATATTGCTTCATTAAAAGGCAACAGCGGCTCTGACACCGCAGTTGGAGAGTGCAACACCTCAGTCAAGATATTGGACTTGAACTCAACAGATGGCAATTGAAGGTCCAACAACTCTGCAGCCTTTCTGATTACAGCATGATAAGGTGCCGCGTCTTTAGAAGGTTCATCCGATGGAGGAGTGATCTCCCACTCCGGAGACAAATCCAACCCACTTGCCTCCTTCAACTCGTCAAACACCTCATCGGATTCGACCAATTCCCCCTCTTCAGCCTCATCCATAAGATAGCGCCTCTCCTCCAGCACTCTCTGCGCCTCCCTTCTGGAACGGATCCGCACCTGTGGCGTCGGCGGCGCCATGATCGAATCCGACGGCGCCGGCAGAGGCGTCGAACGCGGATCAGCTGGAGCAGCCGGCGAACGAGGTCGAGTCGGCGCCGGTGAAGAGGGAAGCGGCGTCGATGTTGTCGGCGCCGGCATCTGCCAAGACGGCGTCGCTGGGAAGAAAGGCATAAACGGTGCTTGAGGATAAACCTGCGGCACTCCCAGATTAAAAGCCATCGGACCCATAGGTGCACCAGAGGAATACATGGCCCGTGAGAACACCCCATACATCGCATTGAGATAATGCGAGGGGTCCTGACCTGGATTAGGGAAAGCCGGATACTGGTCAGGTAACACCGGACTCGGGCCTGCCGGCGCCGACGGTGGAACTTGCGGCGTCACAGACTCACCCGGAGCCTGATCATCCTCATCCTGGGCCGGAGTCGGAGACGGAGCCGAAGGACCTGCAGGATCTGGAGAAGCCATCGGCGCCGGAGAGGACGCCGGCACCTGCGAATCAGCCGGAGAAGACACAGGAGAAGGAGCAAGAGGTGAAGCCGGGACAGGAGAAGGAGACACTGACTCCCTTCGACGCCGAACAGGTGATTTAGACTTCGACGTCGAGGCCTTATGATGAGACGAATGCCTCCTCTTCTTCTTATGCTTCTTGCTCTTTGAAGCATGTCCCGAAGTCGACTTGGAAGCAGACCTCGACCTCGACCTGGATCTTCTTCTACCTCTTTTCTCCTTCTTCATCCGGGCGATAAAGAGCTTTGCCTCTCTTTCCTTAAGAGCCTTCGAGCTCATCTTCCTGCAATACGAACATCCTTCAACATCGTGGTCCGATGACAAACACCAAACGCAGTCGTCATGCGGGTCAGTGATGGACATGTGTTTGCCACATTCACGGCAAGGCTTGAAACCAGACTTCCTTGCCGACATTCTCGAAGAAAGACAGAGAAACTTCGGAATAAACACAAAGTAACAGGTAAAGCTACCAGTAACGATTCCCGAAATCCGTTGGCGTCGTCGGCGCGGAAAAAAGGGAACTGACGTCATCACGCCGAGGAGGTCTTATGGAGCCGGTGACGTCAGCGGAGTCGCGAGCGGAGCCGTGCCTCTGTGACGTCATCTTCGACCCCATCGGCGTGGACTGCTACAAAAGTTTCCGAATGTTGCTGGCGCAGGGGATATTCACAAGGTGAGGAATCCACTGGCAGATGTATCCATCAGAAGTCGATGGCAGGTAAACAGTATCTTTACAGGTAAGCCAATCGCTCGAGGCGCAAAGGAAACAAACTTGAGGGTCTACGTCCTGGCCACACCCCCACACAGTTTCTTCCTTCTAATAGATAAAAGGGAAAGTAAAAAATTGATTCAGCTGCTTTATTACAGTTTTCTTTTTGTTAAGAAAAAACAAATTAAATGGCTTAATGTTTCCTGGTGATAGGAAGAAAATGCAAAAACAGTTGATGGACAGAATGCAGAACAATGTCATACATTAACCCCAGTACAGAGATCTGGGCCTAAATCCATCTTTTTTTGCTCACCATGCCATTCCAGTTTGAACACAGCAATATGCAAATCAGTCTTTACCCTGTGCCTCATGGGAACAGTCCAGCCCGAACTGCCAAGTCAGGTCCTCCCTGAACTGGAAACAAGCATCCTAGGACCGGTTTCGGGGTTTCACCCCTCTTCAGCCAGGATAGCTTGATTCCAGTGGCATGGAGAGCACGGGACTCGCGTCTGAGCATACCCGTCCCACTCGGGGTAACAAATGCAAAAACATTTGGACAGAATGCAGAACAATGTCATACATTCAACCAGTACAGAGATCTGGGCCCAAGTCCATCGTTTTTTTGCTCACCATGCCATTCCAGTTTGAACCCAGCCATATGCAAATAGGAAGAAAATAAAAAGATTCAGACATGGTTTAAAAATAAAAATCCAAGACCCCACGTCGGACCAGTGATATTTAGTGCTTAGGACTATCAGTGATGAGCCCACGATTGAGTGCTTTGAATAAAAGCACACGCCAGAGACCAAACATTTGGTGCCTACACTGTACTTACCCCAAGCAAGAGAGGTGTTGAGAAGTATGGACATGCGGTTTCTTCAGACCTCACAAAGGAACATTCAATTACTCCCTCTTTTCCATTCATGGCATCCAAGAGAGAGAAGACAAACCTGGCACCAGCATATGCCATTGAAAGGGTGGCAGATCCTGTCAAAACAAGAAATAATGGGTTTTAAAGCAGGCAGGTACGTTTGCAATTTGAACACAGAACACGCATACACTTCGAAACTGACAATACTCTGGTGTCTCCTGTGAAAGAGGTGTTATGACAAAGCGTAAACAACTGATGCAGTAACTAGAAGTATAATTCATACACAGAAACATCTGGAACCAGTTGGAAACAAAACAAAAACAGTCCTTTAAAGGTATGTCACTCAAAGGAAGATCCAACCCTGCAGAAATGGCAATAGCAGTGTAATGGTAACTCCAATTGCTATTTGACAACAGGAAGTTGAACAATAAGTTGACTTTCATGGCTTTGCAAAATTTTGCAGCATCTGATGGGACTGAGGAAGTAAGGCACTGGCTTCAAAATATGCAATAAACAGGTCTCTGAACTTCATGTACAGTAAATTGAGAAAGAAGCACTGTCACATGGTTAACACAAATAGGAACTTAGAGTTCATGCTCCGCATATCCGGTGTGTTTTAAACAAAACACCTCTCCCAATAAAGATCTGCCTGCGACCCCTTCCTAGCATGAATACAGTCTCTCCAATTACTGACGAGTTGCAGCATTTGCTTCCTTAGCACCACTGACCACAAATATTTGGAAAAAGAAAAAGGACGGAAAGGACGGACCTCAAAAGTTATATCGGATTGCACAAGTCCTCAAAGCCACAGCTACCCCCAAAGAGCCCACCATTCTGCACTGCTCTTTAACAGCCGAGGTTCTCAGATGCGACACTATAAATGCCCAAGTTCATTTATACATTAAGCTGATGACGGATACAGATCATAACGGTCTCCGAGACACCAACGTGTTGATTAAAGCACAAACCAATGTTCCAGTTGAAAAAAACCATACAATTAATGACTGACAAAATTAAAGCTGATCAGGCAAATGGGGGGGGGGGGGGGGGGGGGGGAAACACTAGTCAGGCACTGCACTTCACCTAGTTGTTAAACATACATCACAGAGGGTAAGAGAATGGAGTAGTAGTAAAGAATAGAGATGTCCATGCGTAAGTATGTGTAGTAAAACAGAACTATTGCAGTGAGCGCATGAGATTCTACAGCTCTACATGCCAAGAACAGATGCATACTGGGTAAGTAGCATTTTCTGTTAAAGGCATGCGAGCTGTAGATCACATGCTTTGCATAGACTATACAGCAGTCTCCCTGAAGCAGTGGCTATACTGTAACTGTTGGAGTTGTCTGAAATAACGTTTTAAGTACTGCTTGACCCGTATTAGCTTGCTGTCTTGCTAACACATTTACACAATAGTGTTTGGTAAATGTGTGGTGTAGACCATGCTGCAGCTTTGCAGATATCAGTAATGAGGATATTCCCTAAGAAAGCCATAGTAGCCCCTAACTTGCGAGTGGAATGCGCTCTAGGGGGTACTGTGAGAGTCCTTTTGGCTTTTTGATAACAAATCTGAATGCACTTGACAATCCACCTAGCAATTCCTGATTTGGAGATAGGATTGCCTTTGTGAGGTGGTGCAAAAAGCTACAAAGAGTTGTTTGGATTTACAAGCTGATTTTGTTCCTTCAGTGTAATACAAAACAGCTCTTCTGACATCTAAGGTATGTAAAGCTCGTTCTGCAACAGTCAGGTTGAGGGCAGAATAGAGGTAATGCAAACGACTGATGTGAATTGCAGATACAACCTCAGGTAGGAAATTAGAGTTTGTACGAAGAACCACTATCTTTATGTAACAGGAAAAAGGGTTCTTCTATGGTTAGTGCCTGTAGTTCACCCACTCTGCTTAATAAAGTGATTGCAATGAGGAAAGCTGTTTTCCAAGTAAGGAACTGTAGTTCACATTTGTGCATGGGTTCAAATGGCAGGCCCTTTAGCCTTGAGGACTATGTTAAGACTCCATACTGGGGCAGGTGGAAGTCTTGGTGGTATTACCCTTTTTTGCCCTTCCATGAATGCTTTGATGACATGCACTCGAGGTAGCAATAAAGGTTGCCCATTTTGAAGGTAAGCTGCTATGGCAGCAAGATGCAGTCTGATGGATGTGTAGGCCAATGCGGACTGCTGCAAATGCAATAGGTAGCACATAATGTTCTGTATGGAAGCATCAAGGGGTTGATGTGATGGTTATTGCAATAGATAACAATTGCTTCCATTTAGGTGCGTAGCAGGCCCTTGTGGTAGACTTTCTTGCCTCCAATAATGTTCATACAGTCTGGTGGAAGGTTGAGATAACTAAACTAGGACTTCAGGAGCCAGATCGCAAGGTTTAGCTGTTTGGGATCTGGGTGTTTGAGAAGACTGGGAGTGAAGTGTAATTTTTGGTGTGGTACCAGAGAGTTCCAACAGGGTTGTGAACCAGGGTTGACGTGCCCATGTTGGAACTACTTGTATTAGCGTGAGTGATGTGTGCCTGAGTTTCTGAACCACTGATTGAATGAGTGGGTGAGGGGGTGAAAGCAAAGGCAAAAAAAAAAAAAAAAATCCCTGAACAGTTCATCCATAGAGCATTGCCTTTGGAGAAAGGGTGTGGATACCTGGAGGCGAAGCTTTGGCATGTTGCGTTTTCGGGTATTGCGAACAGATCTGTGTGAGGGACTCCTCAAGCTTGGAAGTATAGGTGGAGAACTTGAGCGTGTATTTGATGCCTCTGCCTGCTGAGGAGGTCCACAATCTGATTGTTGACTCCTGGGAGGTGTTCCGAGGAGATAAATGGTGTGGTGAATAGCCCACTTCCAGATGTCCTGGGTTAAGTGTGACAGTTGGACAGAGTGTGCGCCCCCAGTTTTTGTATGCAATCCATAGCCGTCATTTTGTCGGTTCGGACTAACACAGCTTTGCCAGATAGGTGATCTGGCAAGGCTTTGAGAGCTAGAAAGATTGCCATGAGCTCTAAATGATTGACGTGGAGCAACTTTTGTTGGTGCCTCCACAGCCCTTGCACTGTGTGTTGTTGAAGAGGAGCTCCCCAGCCAGTAAGGAATGCGTCCGCTGTTAACACAGTCTGTGGAATCGAGTTTATGAACAGCCACCCTTTTGATAGGTTTTGTGTTCGACCACTGCAGAGAGCAATGAGTACAGCAGCTTACCAACACTAGATCGGTTAATAGACTTCAAGACTGGTTCCACTGACTGGTTAAACACTCAAGTGGACGCATGTGTAACCTGGCGTGGGAAACTATGATCATTCCCAGCAGTTGCATAAACACGCGAGCCGGAAGAGACTAAGTGGGTTGAAATTTGAGAAGAAGCGCCTCAATGTTTCGTATTCTGGCTGCATTGGGATACGCTAGAGCCTTCTGGGTATCTAGAGTGGCTCCTAGGTAATCCTGAACTTTGTTTGGCTGAAGATGTGATTTTAACACATTGTCTGAGAACCCTAGCTGTTGAAGCAGCTGAATGGTTACTGAAGTGTGCTTGTGACATTGCTGATATGTGCTGGCTTTGATGATCCAGTCGTCCAGATAGGGAAAGAAATGCATGCTTTGTCTTCCGAGATGCTCAGCTACGACGGCCAGACATTTTGGGGAGACCCATTGGGGCAGTGGTGACTCCAAATGGGAGCACTTTAACTTGGTAGTGTTGACCTACCACAAACCTGAGAAAATTGCGGTAAGCCGGATGGATTGGAATATGAAAGTAAGGGTTCTTTAAATATAGAGTAGAAAGAAAATCGCCTTTTAGCATAAGAGGCAGTATCTGTTGCAATGTTACCATGTGGAAGTGGTCTGACTGTATGTAAAGATTGGGTTCTCGGAGATCCAATATGGGTCCGAGAGAGCAATCCTTTTTTGGAATTATAAAGTAACGAGTACACGCTCGACCCTTGGTGTTGTGGTGGTACGGGCTCTATGGCTCGTTTTAGTAGCAGGGATTGCACTTCGTTTGAGAAGGTCTAGGTGATCCATTGAAAGTCTGTGCGGCTCTGGGGGAATGTTTGGAGGAGTGTTGATGAACTCCAGGCAGTAACCAGAACGGATAATTTGGGGGAACCCATGTCTGTTATGGACTGCCACTTTGGTAGAAATTGTGACAGTCGTCCCCCCCACAGGTGTTAAGTGGCCAGGGGAACTATGGGCAAGTCTGTTTTGTATTGGATGGAGAGGTACATGTATTGGAACCTCTACCTCTGCCCTTCGCGTTGCTTCCTCGAATTGCCTTGGAAGAAACCCTTGGAACCGGAGGGCTGGTTATTGCCCTTATAGGTGGACGCAGTGTCTGATGAATTAGTTTTGGATCCTGCTCGATAAAGGAGTGATGAAAGGAACCACGCCCTTTCGGAGACTGAAGTGTTCCCATGGATTTAGCCACTTCAGTATCTTTCTTCATTTTATCCAATGAAGTGACTATCAACGGCCCAAAAAGGGGTTCCTTGTCAAAGGGTGTGTTTAGTATGGAAGTTTGAACTTAAAAGAACGCTAGTGTTCACCGCTCTGGCAGATGTATCAGCATCTAGGGAGCATCCAATTTCGTTATTAGAAATAAACTGCCCCTCACAAACAAGGTCTTGCGCTTTTGATTTGTGTTCTTGCGGGAGAAACTGGAGGAGTTGTTCCATTTCATCCCAGTGTGCGCCTGTGTATTCGAAATACGCCAGAAGTTAGCAGCCTGGGAGGCGATCCTTTTCCCTGAAGCACCAAGGAGTTTAGACTATCTGTTGGTGGTGCATCTCCAGTAGTCTGGGAGTTTGCCCTTTTACGTGCATTAGAAAATGCTAGTGAATCTAATGGTAGTTGACCTTTTATGTAGTCTGGCTCTGATGGGGCAGGCTTGTATTTTGTTTTTTTACCTACCCTCGGGGTAAGAATACGTATTCAAACAGGATCCTTAAAAATGTGATCTACATGTCAGGTCATGCCTTTCAATATGGGCAACATGTGTAGACTTGTGTGTTGTGTAGAGTCTCAAAAAGGAAGTCCTCTTCAAGGAATTCACTGTATAGTGGGACTCCATGGTAAGTAGCAACCCTACTTAACAAATCCTACACGGTCATCTGGTGGGGAGGCTCTGGAAGGATATATATGTCGGGGTCGTTGTCAGTGGGAGAATCAGTATTACAGCCATCCCACAAGTCTCCAGGATGATCGTCATTATTGTCCCAGTCACCCGGATTGGGGTGTGTGTGTGTGTGTGTGTGTGTGCTCAGGTGGAGGAAGGAGAATTTGTCCTGACCGTTCTCTTCAATGGTATGTGGTATTCTTCTTCTTCTGTAGTAGCCCCTCTTTTTAAAGTCACTTTAGAGGTGATCTGTCCAGTCTTTGGGTGTACAACTAGGATTTTTTGCTTCGGATCCGGTTTGTCAAGCGATGTTTTTGGGTGACTTTGGCGTCTGTTTCGGCTCCCAATGTTTCGGCACCGATGATTTCTTGGCCGGAGTTTATGGATCCGAAGTTTGTTTCGGTACCGACGGAGGATGTTCGGTGCCAGACTTTTTGCTTTAGCTACGAAGCCTTTGGCTCGGTGCCCAATTTGACATGGGGCTTTTTTCGGAGCCGGAAGGCTTTTTACTATGCTTCGGTGCGGAGCCCAAAGGCCGGCTTTTGAAGCTTGTTCTCAGCGGCCACTGGGGCTAGAGGGCACAGGTTGGTCCGGAGCCTTTTTCTTAGATGGAAGTGGAAGGTGGGGCGAGGTAGGGACTGATCACACGGTACGTTGTGTCTGCGGGATGTCTTCATCCTCATCAGAGCTGTCTTCGGAAACGAAGAGGTCTTCTTGTTCGTCAATAGCTCCGATGGGCCTGTCGCCTTCCTCCTCGTCTGATTGAGGTCTGAAGAAGTTGGGAATGGAACTGGTTTGTTGTCTCTGCATGTCGCATCGTCAGGCCCTACAATCGCGAAGAGTCTTTTTGGAGTGGAAAGCTCGGCACACTTCGCAGTGGTCTTCTCTGTGGTCGAGTGACACACAAATTGCACACCTCAAGGGAGTCGGTGCGCGGGTATTTCGCGTGGCACAGAGGACAGAACTTGAAAGGAGTTCGTTACATCGACTACGAGTCGAAACAGGGGCTAGGCCGGCCAGCATAACACAAGCTCTCTCATCGAAATTTGTTAGGAATCATGATCTGCGAAGAAAGGGGAACGCGAACAAAACCAATACCGGCGAGTGTGAATGTAATACGCGCCAAGAAGAACCAAAGGATCGACGTCGAACCGGAGCGCAGAGAGTTACATCTGAACCTGCTGGTGGAAAAAAAGCAAAATCTATCTGAAGAGGGAGTCGATGACCATGCGCATTATCACCTAAGGGGGGGGGGGGGGGGGGGGAAGAGAATCCCCTACCTTTGGCAAGGGAAAGCTTCTTCCAGTAAAACAAAGTGCAAACATTCGGACCCAACACTAGATTGCGATCTTACGCAAAGCATGTGATCTACAGCTCACATGCCTCGAACATAGAATTGCACAATTTTTGAATTTGGTGAAATTAGATGCACAGGGTCAAGGTTAGGCCAACTCCCCACAGGGAGTGGTCATATAGGGGGTACAGGCACCCCAAAAGGTAAGTAGCCCATTGGCTACTACCTTTCACTTTCCTTAACACCCCTAAATTGAGTATTTAGGTGACAAGTCTGACTGGAACTCAGATCTGACATACAAGAGGACAAAGAGCAGCAAAAAAGCGAGACTGGGACCAGCTGCAGACCTTTTGGCACCAAACCATGCCTACCTGCACCTGTCCCAACAATCGCGACAAACTAACTTGTCCTGTAGCTCTGCATCTCCCAAGAACTCCTGTGTACTGCCAGCACTTTGCAAATTGCCAGCAATCTCACTAGGAGTAGAGGAGCTACTCCCTTGCAGCCTGCAGGTACCAATCAGCAAAGCTCAGTCCACCGTTCTGCCACCCCCTCTGTTTCACAGACGCAGAAGCCATCCGGCTCCAGAAGGTCAAATCAGTCTCCCATCGAATGTAAAGACACCAGGACCAACTGAAGCTACACAGCATCAATACCAAGGGTACTGGACCCCTTGCACCAACCAAAGGCTGTTTGAGTCCAATCTGGACACAAAGACCTAGCAGCAGCAGCAGCCGCCGAGGGACGTCGGCACCATAGAGACCCACTGTGATGTATGAGCCCAGCTCATATAACCACTCTGCAATAGGGCTCCCCAGCCAGGTTTTCCGAGAACAGACCGAGTCCTTGCTCTCAGGATCCTCACGAACCTCCTCTGATCCTCGTTGGGATTTCCCGGACTTGTCCCCCACAACAGCATGCATCTGGGTAACCTTCCACAGTCCCCTCCTCCCCCTTTGATGTAGCGCGCAAAGGTAACCAATGAGACCAGTACATCTGCACCTGGATGCTCCAGGGCAGGTTAAGACTAACAGCTGGTGCTTCTTTGGACCATGGCCCCCTACCACCTTAAGTCCTGAAGGGGACCACCCACTGGAAACCTATTGCAAGTAGCGATGCAGTATGGGTTTTTACCCTTCCATAAAAAGAACATTACCACATAAAGACTCATTTTAGTAAAAATTTTAACTTACCTATAAAAATAGATACGTCGAAAAGTACTTACTTGATTTTGAAGTACTTGGTGTTGAACTTTATATGAAAATGTTATTTTTCTAAATTGGTGTGGATTGAGTGTCTCTCACTTATAGCCTCTCAGAGTACAACAAATGCTTAGCACTATCCCTTGATAAGCCTACACTGCTCACCCACACTACCATAAGAGACATTTTGGATTATTACTTGTGCCTCTGTAAATCAATCAGGGTCACCTGGACTCTCTAGAGTGTAGTGTGCCTCGTTTTGGTGCACTATGTAAAGAGCCAGCTCCTACAGGCATCCGAAGAAAGTATCCGTTAAGACACATCAAAAGTATACTTAATTTAAATGCTGTATTCTTTCGAACTAAATATCTCGCCAACTCCAGTAGAAGAGTGATCAATAAAAACGTGAATGTAAAAAATATTCCAGCGTATACATTGTATTACAGTTCGGTGCAACAGTGCAGATTAACATATGGGAAGAAAAGAAAATATATCGGACCTGCATGAAAAATACAATACGAGACCTAGGCCTTTATTGGTCCTCTTCCGTACATGCAACGCTTCAGGTTTTCTGGGATACTCAAGTGTTCCATCTGGAAATTTGTACCCTAGTTCACACAAACTGCCCAGGTGACATACCTGCTCCATCTTTAGCTTTTACAACCTCAGTGCCAGCCTCTTGAATCCGACCAGTAAGAGCTTCCAGCTGATCCTGGGGGAAGTCAACCTTCGGTGTGCACTGCAAGCCAACAACCATTATTAATACTTAGATTAACCATCTTCAAAATGGGAAGTTTCAAAACTTTGAAAAGGACAACACTTCATACCAAGCATGCACCATATCTCTGGACAAAAACAAACACACCAATGAGTACAGCAGAGAGGCCAAAAGATATTATACCCTGGAGAAACAAAGGAGTGAGTTAAGCAAGCTGCACACCAGAACATCCCAATAAATAGGTCCATTTGGCATACAACCTCTAAATCCCCAGAGTGAAGAGGTCTTCTGATGCACTAGAAAGTGTCATCTTCCCCCCTCAGCTAGGCAGTTCTGCTCTAGTTTGGCTTAATCATTCCAGCATCGTGTGGGAGGCAAACCAAAACATGGTCCACCTGTCATGATCTGTACAACGACTGGCACATAGGTTCTGTGGTTTATTTGAGGAGCAAAGCTCCAAATTACACCAAAGCCAGGGGTGTGTTGCCAGGGAGCTGGAGTAGTTAAGGTCAACAAGAAAGATGAAATGGAAAGAAAATATGCAATTTAACAGGTGCAAGGGAATTGGAAACTATATTAAAAGATTTGTCTTAATCAGCATTTAGATCTAGGTGTGCCAGGATAGAGCTTTGCTGAAACAATAACAGTGGGTAACAAAAATGAATCAGTACACACCTGAGAGATGAGAGGAATGATGGTCTTTCCGGCATGTCCACCAATGACTGGGACATTGACACGGGCTGGATCCAAACCCTACAGCCCAAAAAAAAAAAAAAAAAAAAAAAAAAAAAAAACAGCATTTAAGGAGCCTTCAGCAATTTGAAAGATGCAACATATTGAACACAATCATGACCCTTAACCAAAATGGCCTAAGGAATGCCACAGAGGATACCAATTAATTTAACATGGGCTAGAAGTTATCGGACTCTCCAGATTTATTAACATTAAAACATTTACATAGTTTGTTCCCCTTAAAACAATACAACTTGCATGTACAGGATGAGTTAAATACCACATTACAGTGTTTCAAGTAGTAGATTTGTTCTCTCATTGTCTCACACTCTACAATCAAAGTCTGAGGCACACAATTTCAATTATTTAAGCTCATGGGCCTCAATCTTACTCATTGAGGCCATGTGTTTTTTGGCAAAGGCACCAAATTCTTGGTTGTATAACAGCTTTTTTCGACTGATGCACAAATATCCATGCCTAGATTGAACGGGAGTGTCAAGGGGGGCATTTTCTACTTCAATACTGTGTACTTTCGAATTTAGCTACAAGTAGCCCAATACCCACTAGGATCTTAGAATTAGTTGTGCCCATCCATCCCAAGAGTATTACTTTGGGCACTGCGACTTAGTTTACAAAATAGCTGGTCGTTCAAATGTGCCTTTCTTACCACAAACAGAATTAGTCATATTCACCATGGTTGGGCTGTATTTCCTGTAGTTATTATTTCCATGTTTTCGGTCTCCCTTCAGCTATCTCCAGTAAAGCCTTCTTGGCTCTGCCTTGATGTACTGTACCTTTGCCCCTTTTACCTCCCTGTGTGAACTCAGTTAAGGTTTTTCCTCCCTAGCTCAGAGTACCACCCGTCACTTACATTCTCATTCAGAGTTTGCCCAAATTTACAGTGAAGATATGCTAAAAATGTAATTAAGGAGTCTAACTATCTCCCGCATAAATGTGACCATTATTAGAACAACTCCAGAAGAGAGAATAACCTGTTGGACCCAGAATTACCATGTCTTTATTCAGGGTCCAACCCCCACCGCTAATGGTAGCAGTTTTTCCACTTCGATTTCCTACAGCAATCAGTTTGATGGGTCTAAAAGGTTGGAAGGGTGTTGGGTAGGGAGAACTTAGCCTCTGGCCCAAAGCCCTGAAGGCCACCCTAAATTGTTTGGATTTGTAAATGCCACACCAACCAACACCGGACGCTCCCTTCCAACCTCCCCTCTTTTTTTTTGTTAAACACGACCTACCCCTGCCTTGCCAAAATACAGTTCCAACCAACATACTGCACCCTTAGTGGGTTAAACTGCAATAACTTTAAAAAAAATGTTTTAAAAATTATAACGTCACAAAACAACCTGCCACCCATCCCCATACTTGGAGAAAACTGTGCAACTGTTGACACAAAGATTAGTGTCAAAGTTTGAAACCGAGTAGGATTGAGCAACCTCTTCAGATGGTGTAAGCAGGAGGCAACTAAAAAAAATAAAAATAAAAAAAAAGACTAACCATAAACATTCAAACATAAGGTTATGTTGAAATGGGGTAACAAGTTTACCACTGATGGAAGAATTAGTATATGCTCACAAGAAAGGCTAGTGAGTGTGGCTTTTGTTTTCCTATTTGGTCAGCAAGATCCTAGTTCTGAAAGTTGCTAAAAATCCTTCGATCAGATGGAAAGTTTGTTGTTTTTAAAATAAAACCTTTTTGAAAGAGGCAGCAAAAACAAATATAACCAGACCACTTTAGCTTTTTAAGCCTTAAATGCTCAGTCTGAACGAAACTCGAAGTGTAGGGAATAGCAGAAAATATATTTCTAAAGTATCAATACATTTTCTGGCAGTTTGTTGCCTGCCAAGAAAACATGCAGAATTAGTTTACAATTCATTGGCAATGAAGATTTCCTGATTGGCCATTGCACAGCTTAATAGCAGTTTAAGAGCATGTGATTTTATGTTCTGGTGCCTCGGTCCACAAAGGTTAAATATGGGAAGGGTGACACTGGAAGCACTTCCGAGTGATCTACCCAAGCGTTTTAAGTTCTACTAAAAAAGTGACCTGTACATGTCAAATTAGTAAAATGAAGCAGCATTGGACATCTCATACCCAAGTCCTGTCCCATTTAACTTCCGTGTGAAAATGGGTATACGGACAGTTCAAATAGAACAATTTAACTTCCCTTCCCATCCCAGGAATATCCTGGTTAAAACGGAACACTCTTGGGGGACAGTGCGCGAGGCACATACAGTAAACTTTACCAGTTGCATCCTGGCACACACACTACACCAATAATAGTGTCAACAGGTGGAACTTATACGAACTTCAGCGTGCCCAGTCTTAAATCTAATAATATTTTCAGTGCAAAACTAAACACATTGTACTCAGTAGGTACTATGCCTAATTGAGGACCTCATTAGAAATGGCAAATCCATGGCTTGATTCAGGAGATCTGTATGCTAATAACTAACAGAGCTAAGCACAGTGTAATATCTATTAAGCTGCTGGTCACTATTCATCCACCTTCTACCCCATCTACTAGAGAAGAGCTTTTTTGTGTGAAGGAAATCTTTCAACCGACCAATCACACATCATTGTAAGGCTTTTTCTCGGACTTCTGGAGACTCAGGCTTATTCCAGTTTGTCAATGGTGTCCCAGTGGCTCCCACCATTACTAATGTATTCCAGTTAGATATTAAAGTTACTCCCTTTGGGTACTTGCCTCACCAGGAGAAGTTAAGTCAATGCTTAAACTGCAATGTGGTAAGGGCTACAAACAGAGGTAAAGATGGACAACGAAGTTTACAAACTCCATGTGTAGTCACTGATATATCGTCTATGAGCAACTGAAGTTAATCCACAGCTGTATAAAGTGGGCAGTTAAATCTGTGATGCACACACAACACACTAGGTTTTGGAACTGTTTGGGGTTCAGAAAAGCCCCCAACATTTACAATGTTTGTTCTGAACTGAGAATTATCAACCTTATCCGAAGGTAAAGCATTTTTAGGTTCCCATAAATCGGTGTGAATCGCCTAGTCTAAAAAAAACTTGGTTCAATTAACTAACCTGTAGTGAACACGAGTCTGATGGACAAGTAACTTTAGCTTCAGTAATGCCTTTTCTTGTAGAGGTTCCATCTAACTGCAGATTCCTCACCTTTTGAATATTTCCCCAGGCATCAGACAGGATCCAGAAAAGTCTCAAGCAGTAAACCCTGCATGTCGACAGGTGGTGCAAGTGGCACTGAGCCAACGTCACTCCTATCCTGAAGTGATGAGCTGGGCCCTTTATAGTAGCCACCCAGAACACCGATATCAGCTGCTTTTTCCAATAGTCTCTGCTCTTAGTGCTTAGTCTGGCTTAGTTCACAGAACATGGACAAATGGGAGGGGCAGGGAGTAATCTGGGAGCGAGACAGTCTCTACCAGAAAAGGCATCACCGAATGTAAGTAACTTGTTCCGAGACCAACTGCAGATTCTCACCTTTTGAATAGATTCCAAAGCAGTACCTCCCAGGTGGGGAGTCTGAATTGGATCAGACAAAAAGGCCTTTAGGGCCGACTCGGCAAAGTGCCCCTCTCAACAGATCAGATTGCCCAGACAGAAGTGCTTCAGGAATGTATGAAGTGGCACCCATGTAGCAGTCTGGCAAATGTCCTGGACTAACAGGAGGGTGGTGGGATGCACACCATGCTTAATTCGTTAAATCCTTATTCAGGTGCTCAAGGAATGCGTGCTGACTGAGTATGTGCCTTGCCCTCTTGGCACTTGTATCAACACAGATAGTGTGGTGCGACGCTGTCACACCAACCCAGTCGCACAGCTGAATAGTGTAATTACACCAATATTTAAATTCAACCGATTAGACTTCATGTTCAAACAATATTTCTCCAAATTTCTCGTTTCTTCATTTTAAATCCACATGAAAGGTACCACGCTGTTTCACAAGTTTCAAATGTTCAAGGTGTGCCCATTCAAGGCCTCATGCAAGAACACGATGGAAACTTATGCTGACTTCAAAGCAGTGTTTTAATTAAAACCCAATGCATTTCGGACATCTCTAGCCCTTCTTCAGGGGTAAGTGTAAATGAACACATAATCACTCATTACATATACATTTTGCACAATTTATACTAATTGCTGACTTTTAAATTAACTATGACCTTGGCCTTGAATGGGAACACCTTGTTTTTAATGTAAAGAATTAACAGAATCCCTCGTAATGTTGCGTTAATCTTCTCAAAAAATCAAAGCGCATTTAAGGAACATTGAGTGCTCTAGTGATGCGAGTCCAATGTATTGTGGGAAATGTAGGTTTTACACAGGAGGTTGTCTCCGGGTAATCTTGGTTTCATTAGGTGGTTCTATTTGCAGCATAATTTGAGGGAGGAACTTGGGTGGGAGAGCGCGAAGGTACCGCTTTTTTGAAAATCGAAGTCGGAAGTGATGGTTGGCAGGTATGTGTCTCATGGCGCTAGCAGCAGTATACAACGGAGTGTTTGGAGTGAGAGGAAGGGATATCGGTGAGACATGAGGAATAGGGACGAATGGATGTTGGGTGTAGGAGGTAGAGTGAGATGTGAAATAATGGTTGTAGCGCGAATGAAAGGATGCGTGTGTGTGATATAGAAAGTAGTTTAGAACATGATATGTGGATGTACTGTGTGCGTAGGGGGCTAGTGTGAGGGAGAAGGCATGGGGAGTCGGTAATGGAACAGGTTTTAGAGAGGAGGGTGTGATAATAATTTGCTCAATCTCGTAGATTCCTGTGGTTATATTTAAATGTTATGGACATGGCATTTTGTGATATTCTTTGTGGGATTGAACACATGGAATTTGAGAGAAAAGATTTATGATAAAAAGAATGCATTATATTTAGTGGTCATAGTTATATTTAGTGGTCATAGTTAATTTAAAAGTCAGCAATGAGTATAAATTGTGCAAAATGTATATGTATATGTAATGAGTGATTATGTGTTCATTTGCAGTTAGCCCTGCTTTGAAGTCAGCATACGTTTCCATCGTGTTCTTGCACGAGGCCTTGAATGGGCACACCTTGAACATTTGAAACTTGCGAAACAGCGTGGTACCTTTCATGTGGATTTAAAATGAAGAAGAATTTGGAGAAATATTGTTTGAACATGAAGTCTAAATCGGTTGAATTTAAATATTGGTGTAATTACACTATTCAGCTGTGCGACTGGGTTGGTGTGACCGCGTCGCACCACACTATCTGAAATGTCCTGGACTGGCACATCACATGCATTCAGGCGGCTGCCTTCTCTTCAATGCGTAGCAGATCATAATGCAGAGCAAGATCCAGTGACATGCACTCCTTTTCTGCACTGCCTTGCCTTTCTTTGCTCTAGTGAATCCAATAAAGTGTTCATTGTCCACCCAGTTGTATCTAGTACGTACGATCAATATAGAAAGTAAATGCCAGTTCTGGATCTACCAATGGAGCCTCACACCGGAAGAGTGATGTATCATCATGAAATGGGTTTACCTTTGGAAGAAAGAAGGGTAAAGTTCATAGAACCAGCTTATTTGGGTAAAAATTTAATAGATGGATTGACAGAGCATCCAACAAAGCAAAGGGGTAACCCAGTAGCCCTCAGAATGTACAATATAAACAGTAAAACACACAAGATGGACGGAATGTTGCACATTGGCAAAACATTCACCCCCCAGTCACAGATCTGGGTTTAATCCATTGTTGTTTTGCTCACCACGCCACCCCAGTTCAGACATGGCCATATGCAAATCAGTCTTGACCCTGTACCTCATGGGAACAGTCCAGCCCGAACTGCCAAGCCGTGTCTTCCCTGGACCGGAATCAAGCATCCTAGGACCGGTTTCAGGGTTTCACCCCTCTTCAGCCAGGATAGCTTGACTCCAGTGGCGTAGTGAGCACGGGACCCACGTCTGGGCATATCCTTCCCACATAGGGCGAACAGCAAAACCCACAAGATGGACGGAATGTTGCCCATTGGCAAAACATTCACCCCCAGTCCAGATGTGGGTTTAATCCATCGTTATTTTGCTCACCATGCCACCCCAGTTCAATATAAACAATCTGTTCTGTCGGGTCAAAACAATTTCGTATTAATTTCATAAATGAAAGAACAAGACAGTACGTTGAAACACACAAAAGCAATTGAAGTTTGAAAGGGAAATGATTTTACTATATATTCAAGATTAAACACAGTCATGCAAGACCAGAAAAATTAATATAAAATGGGCTGTCTAATTCAATAGAAAAAGCGGCGCATGTGGACATGATTCAAAGTGACAACATGAATAAAGTGACGAAGTGACAATGTGTATTATACAAAGAAGTGTTATAGTACTGTACATATATTTACAGATGAGGTTCCTTTGCATAAAGTCCAAAATCAGTCGTAAAAGTGACTTTAGCCCCGTAGTTTAATTACATTGATTTCCAAGCCTAAAGACCTATTGGAATATGGACAAATAACAGTCGATGTTTCGACCCTGACAAGCAAGATTGAGGATGTCTACGCGGGTCTTCAGGACAGAGAATTGGGCAGCCACTGTTTTGACTTAATTGCAGGTGAGATGTAACTTTTGAAAACTAAAGGAAACGGATTACGGGAATTGGTCCGACTGGTCGTCCAAGGAATCAGGTTCCTGTGGAGTAAGGTTGTGAAGGCGCAGTCCTAGCAGGGAGGAGTGCGAAAGATGGGGCCTCTGTTGTGGTGGGAAGTCTTCACAGCATCAGAGTGACTCAGAGGTAGTCGTCCAGCGGCGGGGTAATAGATTCTGTAAAGGCCGTCGGGGGAGCGCTATTGATTAAGCAGCGCTCTGCGTTGTTGGGAAAGCGTTTGAGATGGCTTGAATAGTGGCTGTGGAATGCATAAGTTGTACCCAACACGGATGCCAGAATTCATCACGGCGTCAAAATAACTGAGCAATGAACCGGCGGCAAAAGTCAGCGTTCAAAGACTACTATTGAAGCCATTTCAAACGCTTTCCCAACAACGCGGAGCGCTGCTTAATCAATAGCGCTCCCCCCCCCACCCACCGACAGCCTGTACAGAATGTATTACCCCGCCGCCGGACCACTACCTACCTCTGAGTCAGTCTGATGCTGTGAAGACTTCCCACCACAACAGAGGCCCCATCTGTCGCACTCCTCCCTGCTAGGACTGCGCCTTCACAACCTTGGCCCACAGGAACCGGATTCCTTGGACGACCATTCGGACCAATTCCCGTAATCCGTTTCCTTTAGTTTCCAAAGTTACATCTCACCTGCAATTAAGTCGAAACAGTGGCTGCCCAATTATCTGTCCTGAAGACCCGCGTAGACATCCTCAATCTTGCTAGTGTCAGGGTCGAAACGTCGACTGTTATTTGTCCATATTGCAATAGGTCTTTTGGCTTAGAAATCAATGTAATTGAACTACGGGGCAAAAGTCACGGTTACTTCCGATTTGGGACCTTATGCCAAGAAACCTCACCTGTAAATATATGTACAGTACTATAACACTCCTTTGTATGATACACAGATATGTCACTTCACGTTATTCACGTTGTCACTTTGAATCACGTCCACATGCAGCGCTTTTTCTATTGAATTATTAGACAGCCCATTTATATTAATTTTTCTGGTCTTGCTTGACCGGGTTTAATCTTGAAAATATATAGTAAAATAATATTCCTTTCAAACTTCAATTGCATTTTGTGAGTGTTTTAACGTTCTGTTTGGATTGACAGAGCAAGCTTGTAGCTCACTCACCCATAGTGTCAAAGTTATAGTGGCAAAAAAAAGACTGCCGTGGGGTCAAATAGCCAGAGGAAAGCTATGCAAAAGTTATAAAGGCGCACACAAGAAATGTTTGAACCATATTTAACTCACATTGTGGCATAATAAGCGGAGAATGGAGAAAAATATAGGGTAAAACCTTGAGAAAAACATCACAACAGGTAATTTAAAAAATAGGGTCTTTTACGGTAACCATGAAAAGCCCGAAAGACGACAGATCCCATTTAACATTGCCCAAAATACTTTGCTGGGCCAGGGACAACACAAACACCAACACCTTGGACAGGTTAGCACGGAGTGGGTCACTCTGCTTGGTAGCACTCCAAGCCACAACCTTGTCCCAACTGAAGCATTAACAGACTTGGTTGAGGGACACCTAGCTGCCATTATGACATCAATAACCACAGGAGGAAACATACCCCTGGTGCTGTGCTCACTCGGACTTCAGATCCTAATGCAGAGCCCACATGCCATCTGGCGTGCTTGACCAGCAGGATACAGCAGCCTCAGTCATCCTCACAAATCCAGGACAGATGCTGAAACATCAGGATTGTAACCCAAATGTCCTGGACTCTCTTCCAGGGCACAGGTGCAAAACTGTAGTGTCTGATGAAAGAGCATCTGCAAATGAGTCAGGTGTGACTTCGACAAGTTTATAATGACTCACAATGCTATTAGAAGGTTCCCCAATAGTTTGAAGCTGGATGAAGACTGCCTGGCAAAAGCCAGCAACCTGTCAAAGTAGGGAAGACTGGGTCCCCCTAGACATTTGAAAATGTGCGCCAACTATTTCCATCTCTTTCGTGAACACAGGAGCTACTTGTGAGGACAAAGGGGAGCATAGTGAACTACAAATGGAACCTGCGGGCCAGCAGGATGTGGATGTGAAAATCATCATGCAAACCCAACTCTAGCACTCACTCTCCAAGGTCTAGAGAAGATAAGACCTGGGCCAGAGTGAGCATCTTGAACTTGTCCTTCTGCCAGAAGGCACTGAAAGGGCAAGGGTCTAAGATGGGATGAAGTGTCAGTCTTTTCAGAACCAAGAAGTAGCAGGAACAACAACTATAGGCAGCTTCTGGAGTCTGCAACCTCCAATGGCTGCTTTTGCCAAAAATCCCTACACATCCTGCTGCAAAAGGGATAGATGCGCATCAGTTATCTGTTCGGAGGCTGGTGGAAGATACAGCAATTAATGGTAGAGCATAACTCCATTGAACATCTTGCAGGACCCACTTGTCCAAAGTTGTTGCCTGCCAGCCTAGCAGAAAGTGCCAAATCATGCCTCAGAAAGGGTGCTGTGGGCCACGAAGGACACACTAAAGAGGTTTGAAAACTGCAGCAGCCAGAAGGCTTGAGTACTGGGGTGCAAGCTGTCCCTGTGGCCATCATGGCCATGGATGGAGTGAGAAGATTACTACACTATTTTCTCAGGGTATTAAAAGCCCCTACCAAAACCACAGAGGGGGCAAAAGTGTGAGTTGAAGTGAATCTTTGAGATCGTTAGACAAGGAGTAGTTGATAGCACATTGGTAGCTGGAATCTACTGTGCTGCTACCTGGTGATCAGCTTACAAATGTTCAGGATCTACTGCCTAGACTTATGCTCTAGAACTAGTGCCCCTATTGAGACGCCACATCTAGTGCCCCAAGTAGGCCATGCTCCTCTGTGAAACCGGTCTGCTTAACTGCACTTAACCTTTGGTTGGCCGCTTCCTATTTATCCTCATACTTTGACACTTCCCTCTATTCTATTCAGTTTTCGTAAACAGAAAAAGGACCCCATGATGGAGAAAAATGCTACTTACTTGTAATCCTAATTCTCGAACATGAAAATAATTACATAGAGTTCATTTTATCAACTCAGTCACACTGGGGAAAACGGTAAAAGCATATGCAGATAGTCCCATCAAGAACAGGACTTATTTGGACTTGAAAATTAAAGGCCAAAGCAGTACTCTGAGGCTGCATGGTTATCCTTCTGGGTTACGAGTGCAGTGCATCTCTTCAAGACCATTCTTTTGTATTTTTTCAGCTTATTAAAAAAAATGTTTTGGATGCTGCTGCATTGTCAGTTAGATATTTAGGGTCCAATGAACTATGAAGTTAATTTAAAAAAAGATTTAAAAAACACGACTCTTGAAATGTGTTTAGAGATGCTGCACATAAGTAAAGCTAGTCCGTGTTCATAGATACGTCAACTAAGAGGCCAGGAGTCAAAGGATCAGTTAAATGCAACTTTATCAACAGGTGGTGGCAGAAAAGAAAATGCTCCACGCACTAGTTTTTGATTAAACTAGTGCAGAGCTATACCATCTTAAAAATCTGATCAACAGAGCTCCAATGTGGGTTCTTTTGGCATGTGAAACACTAATCAGCCAACCACTTGCAGCTACGCTCCAGCTTTTTCCAAGCATGCTGCCATGTTGGCAAACACCAAGAGTTTCATTAATCCCACCCCCCAAAATGGTCAACATTATGCATCCACTTAAAGGACAATAAAACAAAGTTAAATATATATTTTTTTAAACTTTATGCCCCCACTTAAATTGCTTAAAAAGTAATTGAATTAAATGAACTGCCATTGACATAAAGTGTTTTACTGCTGCTACCAGACTATCAATACTGACACTCCTATACAATACTTCCAAACCTCTTTAGTACCACCCCCAAAAAGAATTTTAAAAAACCTCCAAGCTCATCCCTATGTAATCCTCATCCCTCCAGTCTTCTACACAGAAACAGACTTAAAATAGTACTGAAAGTGTCCGAATAAGTGTTTCTCTCAGTGCTCAAACCCATCGTATCTAACAATCTCCGTAAACAGCAGAACGCAACAATAAGAACATTTATCATCTAGTCCATGTTCAAATATCTCCCTTCATTTTGTAGTATTGGATTGCTTACCTTGAGCTGTGCAACAAATGTGTTTGCCCTCACAATGTCGAGCGTGGTAACACCAAAAATGTGGTTGGGATTATAGACACCATGCTTCTTAAACACTTCTGAGGTGATGGGGATGGTTGAATTCACCTAGAGAAAAAGTGGGAATAAGGTGTATATTAGTGAAAGTAGATGGCACAGAACAAAGTAATTCTATCCATGAATATTCCTCCATCAGAAAATTCTGTGCACAGTGACACCACAGTTGGCCAATACATGCTTCACCTTCATATACGATTAAATATCATGTTAATCCAGATCAGACAAATTGAGAATACAAGAAAACAGTGTTAGAGGAACAGACAACCACACTTGTTGCACCATCTCCAGGGAATGAAAGTCAAAACAAATGTTTATCAATTTCTAAAGAATTCCATGAAAGTTCAATAAGTAACATCAGAAAATGTGCAATGTTACACACGCGCCAATTGGATTTAGATCAATCCATCAAGTCATAGTGTCGGCTGCCGTTAGATTCATACACCTACCTGTAAGCAGCCAAGTTTATCGCTTTTTTTAATTCACACTAATTTTAAGTATATGTTGTTTTAAAACAAATGTTGTGGGTCGAGTTGCACTGACATAATCTTACTACCTTGTGCTACCTCAATTACATTTTATTTGGTTTGATCACTTAGTGCAAAGATGTAGCAATAACCAAAGTCTGATGTTCCAAATCAGAGATGAAAGGCCTATTCATGGTGTGCATGACCTTGTTAAACAAAGCCCAAGAACAATTTTTCCCCTTGTAGATTGATCAAAAAAGGCCATAGATTTATTTATTTATTTTTTAAAAAAAGATTTACAAATTAAAGGGATACAAGTCAGAAGTAGGAATAAGGCTGGAGCGATTTTCGAAAGCCACTTTCTTACCGGGTTGGAAATTATGCAGATCATTGCCTCAGGGCAGTGCTTCGCACAAGCTTCTGTTAAAGTTGCCACAATGGAAGCATTGGTATTGAACAAGTCATCACGAGTCATGCCTAAGTGAAAAAATTAGTTTAAGAGTAAAATAAAGCGGTTTGAACAGATGGGATATTGAAAACAGTACAGGCTACAAATATTGAAACCAATGAAAGTCAAATTAACTCCGAAATGACGTACATTTGTAAGTATATTCAGTCCGAGATTACCATTTATTGAAAATGCAAAAAATACTTAAATGTAATTCGTTTTTCAGTATAGCAATGTTCATACATGTAAAGTGCTGAGATGGCCTCAGTGACAATCCCAGTCAGTTGTGAGACCACCACGATGTACATTATATTCTGTCTCAAAATAGGATGCATTTACACAACTTGGACATTTTTAAACCAATATTTTTGTGGATCCCTGTAGCACGACGTGGAAGATGGGACTGCCAAACAACATTTTGCTCTTGGCCTTTAAGTGAATTCTCGCCCTGATCAAAGAAACAAAAGTTCTTATGGCCATCAACCACTAAGTTCACACCGTTGGGAACACAAACTAGGAAGTTAACCTTCTAGTGCAGAGCTTTCCAAAGTATGTGTCGCGACACGTTACTGTGTCGCCTGACCTTCGTGGGTGTGTCGCGCAACAGGAGCCTTGGCCCTCGCAGTGAGGGCTTGAAGGCAGGGGCGCAACGGAATTGAGCTCAAAGAGCTGTCTGTGTGTGCGCGCGCCCAGGCTGAGACAGCTTCCCACACACACAGACAGCTTTGAGATTATCGCAGCCGCACCCGGGTACTTCACAGGTCTTTACAAGACCATTAACGAGGCTTTGTTTTTTTTTTTCACCCCTCCATCTCCACATGGCGAAAGGGACAAATCCTTTGTTTGTCACCGGTAACCTTTGCTGACTGTCCTGCTGCGTGGATATTTCCTTTTCTATGCAGTACAGGAGAAAAGAAGTTTGTTTATTCCTGTCACCTTTCCCGACCCCTGCAGCAGTTTATCACACCAGGCTGTGACACAGTTTGACTAATAAAGTAGGTAGGAGAATTTGTCACTATTTGTTTTTCGATTTAAAATGTGCACAGGACCAGCAGGACACATACTTTGTGCGTGCTTCATTTAAACAATTTTTTTATCATTATCATGACCGATGCAGGATAAAATAAGACAACACAACATGCCCAGATAACGCTGGTGATTAATGATCCTGCTGGAGGGCAATCGTTTGTCTGTCCGTAGTTTTTAAATGCAGATCAACTGTATTTTATGTGGAAGCTCAGTGGGTTACTGCCTTTGTCACAGAGATCCTTGTGCTACTTGCAGTTCAGAAGTTACAATCCTAACATAGGACAGTGACCAATGAACTGTCACCAAAGAGCTGCATACAAACATGAATGGTGTAGTTAGAACTTCGCTTATTTTTGTTTTGTGATATAGTTAGAACTTCCTCAGTCTTTCATTATTCTAATGTTGCTGAAATGAGTATGTTTGGGCAGATATACATTTTTATCAGTAAAGCTGACCCCCATGTAATACTCTTTAAATCCTAAAGTTGTTTCCCCACACCAAACCCTCTTAAAATATATTGCCCACCAGCATGTATGACGTGATTCATACACCTTGTCATCCTCATTGGCTTATTTGACATTCCCTGTAGACTGATTTACATACTTGTATGACTCATTGTCTCTGTATAATGTGTGCGTGGTGTAAAGTACTGACACACTACACTGACATGAGTAGCGCTATACAACAAATGAAATGCATATGAGAGAGGGTCTACGTAAAGATGAGGGGCACTGTTGGAGGGTGGCAGCGAGGGAATCTGAGGAGGAGGTGGTGGTGGGAGGGGCTATGGAGCAATGAGGGGCACTGTTGGAGGGCGGCAGTGAGGGAATCCGAGGAAGAGGTCATGGGGTGGAGGGGGGGAGCTAGGGAGAGATGAGGAGCACTGGTGGAGGGTGGTAGAGAGGGAGTCTGAGGAGCAGGTCATGAGGGGGAGGGGCTACAGAGAGATGAGGGGCACTGGTGGAGGGTGACAGTGAGGGAATCCGAGGAGGAGGTCACGAGGGGGAGGGGCTATGGGGAGATCAGGGGCACTTGTGGAGTGTGGCAGTGAGGGAATCCGAGGAAGAGGTCAATGGGGGGGGGGCCATGGAGGGATGAGGGGCACTGTTGGAAGGTGGTAGTAAAGGTATTTACGGAGAAAGAGGTTATTAGTGTGGCGCCAAAAAAGACTTTCGCATCAGCGCTAAACCCGGCCCTGTCATGGCCTTTCTGTTTTTGTTTAATTAGCAGTCTGGTCATACAGGCTACTGTGGAACATACTTTAAAGTGCGTGCTAATTATATTTACTGCTTTATTCAATGTTTTAAGTTTGAAGGTGATTTTACTATTGTTTTTACCGGGAAAAATGAAAGTGGAGCCCGATGGTGCCTGATATGGGGCTAGGGCCCAAGGTCAGCTGTGAGATAAGGTGCACTGGAGAGGAGTAGTGGATAATCAAGCCTGTAAGGGAGTGCGTTGCAGAGTCCGGGGTCAGGTGGAGGTAGTAATGAAGAGGGATTCTCCCTGAGGGCTCGCTCAGAGGGAGCCCGAGTAGTGTCAGTTGCCTGATACTACCACCTCAGAAACCTCCTTTTCCCATCAAAGGAACATTTCATAGAAAAAACACTTTTTGAGAGTGATAATATTTAGAAAGAGATTTGGAAAAGAGTGCGTTTTACTGGGCCTTGTAAGACTAAGAAGAGATAAAGGAGGGCACTGAAGCAGGCCTGCCTAGACATATATGCGACAAATCGATCCCGCAGTGGCCCCCCCAAATGCACCCTTGGCCCACCCAAATAAAAATTCCTGGAGCCGGGCCTGATCAGGATAATTAAATAAGAGGTCGCAGGCCATGGGGCCATTTTTACCAGCCCTTTTCTACCTTATTCCATGTCCCTCTCTCACTTACACACACCCAACACCCCAACCCTTTTGGTTAAGACATGTCATTAAACAATCCCTAACGCACGGCTAATGCAACATGTTCACTGCTCTTTAGCAGTTACTGCTTCAAGCTGTTTCAGGCAATACTCTCACCCCTGCACACTGCTGTTTACAAAAAGCTGAACTAAACAACAGGCTTTTCCCACTGAACGATGAGTTGAACAACTGTATTACTTTTACCAGGTAATAACCCGACAAAGCAAAATGACAACTATCAATTATTTAACAAATCCTCTCAATTATCTCACAGCTTTAATGACTGCCGCTGAAAACAAAAACTAAAAAATCAATATTAGTCACTGCCAGTAGCACAAGAAACCAAACATGAAAGTTATATGTTTGTTTAGCAGGTCTATCGTAAGTACATTTGAGCTCATTACAATATTTAACAAATTAGATTTTGCTTCGGGGTTGTGCAAAAAAATTATGCAACCCGATGCAAAAATCAGGGCCTTAACATGTATTTATTTTTTTAAATCCTGCCACAAAGAAACTGGCAACAAGGAGAAATGCGGCAGTAAATCTGTTCTACTCAACTGGTTGCAAAGTCTGTATTTTAAAATATCATGGGGTTAAGGCACCTGTGGCAGAGATCTTTGTGTGCTCAGTAAAGCTCGGGGAATAATAATAATGGTAAAATAACTATTTGCTGGAGAGGTTTGTGTTTTGTCTAGTCCCAGTTTTGGATCAAAGTAGCATTGAGGGTTAATAGGTCTCCTGGAAAGCACATTATGTAACGCGCAGATGACAGATTTTTATTGTATGTAAATGGGCAAGTGAGTTAGCGCTTTGAACACAGAGATCCTTTTGTTACTTGCAGTTCATACATTGTAATTCTTCTAATATAGCACAGTGAGCCAAGAAGGACATGTGGCTCCTACACCTTGTAACTCTCCCCATCTTATGTAACACTCCCTTGATTTACACACATCATTTATTGTCAATGTATAATGTGTATGTATAAAGCACTCTGACACTACAATGGGATTAGTAGCACTATAGCGCTGTAAAAGAAACAAAACAAAATAGTGGCATTTAAATTGTTTGTGTAAATACTGGGACAGACTAACAAATCTGACATTCCTACACACATGCATATCTCTTATATAAAAGGACTGAACAAAGTCAAAAGCATGCCTGCCTCTTGTGTGATGTGATGTGATAAGCTATGTGCCTTTGTTTCTCCTCCATTTCATTTAGATGTGAGGCTCCTGATAGCTCCCAGCCTGGATACTCCAAGAAAAGGAGACCTGATGGCCCCTTAACTTCGACCTTTGTTATAGGCCCAGCTGGAATCTGATAAGCCCCTTCCCCGTCTGTACATTGCTGCTTGGAACAAAAGCAAACAATGTGCAGGCACTGTTGAATGTGTCCCGGTGTCTAAAAATTGCACCAAGACAAGTTTACCATATTTCTGTGGGGCCCAATCTCATAGCAGGGTAGACTGCGATCACCCTGTGAAAAGAGTGGATAGACTCAGTCTACCCTCAACTTGTGCCCGGTCTACTACATAGTGCCAAGAGATGCATGTGCATCTCTTGACGCTATGTAGCAGCTATTGCTCATTTTAGTAATGATGAAGTTCACCTGTGTGCCCTAATACTGAAAAGCGAGGGCAAGAGATCTTTGCAGTGTAAGTTAGTAGATAGGTACATAGTACATTTCCTTTACAACGAACCATGAAGCGGTGTTTAGGAAATTATTAATATGCTAGTTAAAACAGGTGCATTTAGAAAACTGAGGCCCAAGCTCCTAACTAGCAGGAAGGCCATTTATTTTCTTGATCTGTGCGTAAGTGGATGAGCTCAAAGGGGTAAGTACACATCACTTATCATTTTGCTGGCTCGGTGAGTGAGGTGAATAATAAAGCCGATCTACAAAGAAAACGAATCAACAGGGTTGGGGCGGGCGGGAGGAGATGGAGTGAGTGAAAACACCAGCACTCGTGTGGAGTGCTCAAAGACAAAGAAAATAGTAGCTCCTATAACGGGAGTAGTGGAAGGACGCAAGCACTTGGTCCATGTTCAGGGGGAGGGTCAAACACAGGAAGAAGCATGACGCTTTTATGCTATGGACTAACGGGAACGACGGATATGAGAGCACGATGGAGCAAACAAGTGGTAAGGCAATGGGCGGGCTGAAGCCCACAGATTGAAAACATGCTGTTCGAGACAGCACATGCGCAGCCTAGACGGGACCTAAAAAAAAAAAGACAGAATATGACAAACAAGGCCAACATGCTTAAAGTTGATTATTATATAATAGCTCACCAGCAACTTAATATTTGGCCCAATACAGGAAATAGGTTTTCTTTTGATAACGTGGCGAAACAAAACTCCACAACCCAACCGACAGTTGATCTAATGTACTGCCTTGTTTTTTTTAACTGGGAATTATTCCAATTTGATTCACATGTTTCTTTTTAGTATTTAAGAAGGGAGAAACGTTTGCCAAAACCAACACTCCATATGCTGTGGAGGTGCCCTTTTTGTGCTGTAAATCACTGGGGCATGTGTCGATGTGTGCATGATTATATTCTTGTTTCAGGCACAAACCTAACCTTACTCCCTGTTTTGCCAGTCACTGTCTTTGTTAAAAACAGATTCACAATTGCTTTATTAAACCTTCTTGCTTTCTCCAATTTGATTGAAAATGCACCATTTGCCCACTATTTTTTAAACCCCCCCGAACACCTCTGTGGTGATTCCGGCTCACTCGCTACGCTCGCTCGCATTACCGTGTCACTAAAGCAGGAATGTCAAAAAAGTGTGTCACCAGCATGAAAAGTTTGGAAACCTGTGTTCTAGTGAGTCTATTTTTATTTGTTCATATAGCATGTCACCCATACAATATCAAAATGTTTGTTTTTTAATACTTCAGCTAGGTTACTTAAGTTAATGACATGTGCATTGGCTGTTCACAGATACTTTGACACCCATTACAACAGTATCTGAAAAGTGTCTGGTTTTAGACCTGCTTGCTTTCAATTAGATAGTGTTTTCAAACTTGCTTATCATCCAGCTAAAACAAATATATATTTAATTGAAGTCAACTCAGAACATGCACAAGATATTGTCCACTACTGATGAAGATTCAAGTCAATGGGTCTATTGTTTGGCAGGGGGTTAGGTGATGTGGAATGGGTCAGGGAACGCAAGGTGGAATGGTGTATGCCAGGAGGTGTAAAGAGGGTACAACTCCAGAAACTCAAACCAGATGAAGAGAAATTGTCATCGCCATAGGTGTAACTTCAGAGCAAGGGTAGAACTGTTGAAACAACTCAGGGCATTTTTTTCCTATCTTGTCAAAGTGCATGGGCTGAAAAAGGAGAGGGAAAAAAAAAAAAGGGAAAAAAAAAAAAGAATTTACAGCCATATCGAACTCTTCCAATCTATAAGAAATGATTCAAGAAAGATAGTTCTTGGAAGCATTTAAATGAATTTTCTAGGCCTATAGTGGCAAGGAAAGAATGTATTTATTAATGAGATAATCAAACATAGTTTGAGTCAAAAAACGAAACAATTTCAAATATTCTTACCCAATTGTATTGACTGGCTGAAGTTCGCTCTGGATGAAGGCCACACTAATTCAACCTTTGCGAGATTGATAAGTGACAAACAATGCTCAAACTGGTATGCCTTATTAACAGCACAAAGCCATTTGTATTGCAAATGTGAATTTATATGCTTTTCATCTAAAGTCAAGCAATAGCCATAGAACTGTAGACTACTCTAGCCAATTTGAGATTATACTGGATTCGAATATAGTTTAGCAGCACTTTACACCTAATCAAATACATGCTGCAAAAGTATAGAAAAGGCATTTAGTCACGACTTGCGGAATTCACCCTTAGGAGCTCAAATTTCTCAAACATGGTACCTTTCAGAGCTCAAATTTCTCAAACATGGCACCTTTCAGAGCTCAAATTTCTCAAACATGGCACCAGCTGGACATTAACCTCCTGAGATGGTCCCCTTCCTTAACACTGAATGGAAGTGCTTAACTAAGACAGAAGCTCCAGAAAATTAAAGAGCAATTGCATTGCTGCAACAGTACTAACAGAGCACTTAAAACAGTGTGAACTCCGACATCAAAATGCTTTCTTACTTTACTGTACACCCAGCTGTTGCCATGGTGGACATATTCGAAGACCTGAATAAATGCCATGCATGCAGAATCTTTATTATTATTTTTTTTTTAAGAATTCAGGCAGCCAGAGGCCAGTGCCATTAACTGCAGCTTCACCTGAAATAAGTGAGACCTTATCTTTATTTTATGACAAAATGCTTAAGATTTAAAACAATTCTGTGAGTCAAGCGTAATCACACCGACTCTCACATGTGTACACAGCCTGGGAAGTTTTGCTGAAAGTATACAGTCCTATCACTTCAGCGTCTCCAAATGATCCTTGTTGGCACACACGATTTCTTAATCTTCACTGTTTTCATCTGTTCTGAAAGAAGTAGGATCAGGAGGGATGCAAAGTATTACAAGATAGAAGGGTGTTCAGTTTATCTTTTTTTTTTTTTTTAAATTGATGATCCTGTACCCCTTAATGGTAATCTTGCCAATATGGATACTGGAGGGGTGGGGGGTGGTGGGGGGGGGGGGGAGCTACATCCTATATTATTAGCACAATTATCCTCTCCAGAAGCAGGATCCAGCAATGAACAAATCAACACCAATCCCACATACCTGGTCTTTATCAGAGGAGACACACCAAATCCGAATAGGCAGTCGGAAGGAGTTATAAAACCAGAAGGGTGTGCAAACTCGAAACCAAATTGGAGAATCAATAAATAATGCTGAACATGTTTTGTTGCAAATTATCAACCTTTCAGACAGAACACCAACGGATGTTGAGAAAATTGTGTCACGCAAACGTTTAGTATTCTGTCACACCAAGCCATGTGAATTCACATAGGTTCAAATAGAGGTATGTTTGAGAAAATTGAAACGTATGTTATTTCTACACCAACAAAGTGCTAAGGATGAATCAATCCATACTATCACAAAATCCGAAATTACACTGATGTCACGGATATATATATTTTGTCAATAAATGATGAACAAATTTGAAGGTAGGAGGTTTGTGTGATCTTCTTAACATGGATTACAATGTGAGAGTTATGGGTCACACTAAAGTTACTCCTAAAGAAGTCAATTTTCGTGGTATAGACTTGTGTGCTAAGAAAGACGTGCAAGATATCTCCAAACTGGAAGATAACTATTTAGCAATGTCAGTTAGAAATAAGGTATAAAGATGAAAGAATAGTAATCCATGAGGCGGACAAAGGAGAAAACATGGTTGTTGTGAACAAGATGGACTATGAAAATGAAATAATCAGACAACTGAGCGATGGAAACCGCCATGTTAAGGTGAAGGGTAACCCTATGAACAGGACTATAGTTGGCTCTTTGATTAACTTAACATCTGGAAAGAGGAGCTTAATCAGTTTTTCTGATTACAGGTTTTTGGAAAAATATATAACCTGTGTTTCAAATTGATTTATACATACCAAAAATACACAGACCTGGGAGGCTGCCTCTAGGGAAATACATTACATCAGGAATTGTTTCCATCACAGATCAGGTCTGAATTTGTTGATCACTACCTGAAAGCATGTATTCCGAGTTTACCTTCCTTTATTCAAGATACTATGGATATTTTGAATAAATTTGGAGGATGCTGAATGTGAAGGAGAATGTTACTTGTATCTATAGATTTAGTTGAAATATACACTTAGAAATATTTTCTCTTATAGGGAACGGTAACATTGGTGAAAGGAAAGGCTAGGTGTTCTAGGCTTGGCACTTTTGCCAACCTCTTTATAGAGTGGTTTGAGATGGAGTATGGTGTTAAAGATTGGCTACAACACATTTCTGGGGCCGATACATTGGTGTGATGATTATCTGTACAGAATTAACAGCCAAATTCAGGAATACCTTTAATATCTTAATCAGAATCCATCCAATGTCTACCTAGGATGACTTGGGACAAACGTTAAAATACAATTTTAGATATGGAATTTTATATGGAGGAGAAAAAAAAATTGATAGCAAGTTGTTTAGAAAGAAGACTTCTACGAATAATATTTTTAGGGCTGACAGCTCACATACTAGATCTGTAATAAGGGATTTTCTGTTTGGAGAAATGACTAGAATTTGCCACAATTGTAGTGAGGAGGAGATGTTTAGGACAGGTGTCAGGGACCTGAAGGTCAGAATGAGGCCAATAGGATATAGTAATTTTCTATTGAATGATGCAGAACGTAGAATTCTAAGGAGTACTTCTCTGCAGAAACTAACTCCTATTAAAGATCAAAAAAGGCTACTTTATCACAACAATTAATGCACAACATGAAGCCGTTTATAAGACTTTATAGAGACATTGGCCTTTGCTAGTTGGAGTGCCAGGTCTTGCAAAACATACTACAACCCTCTGATTACATATCAAAAAAAGGGAAGATTAAACAAATAGTGACTAAGAATTATCTTGAACCTAGATTACAGAATAAAAATTGGCTCCCTGATCCACCTAAAGGGTTTTTCATATCTGCGGATGTAAAATGTGTAAATATGGTATGAATAAATCGGTTAAACTTGGTTATAATTTTGTAAGAAGGTTCAATGTGTGCCAACTTATTATAATAGTGCTTTTGTTGCCTATGTAATTATCAGGAGCTGCTCTCAAATATGTGGGTAGCAATACATGAGCTCTTAATTTGCATTTAGGAACATTGTAGAGCGATAGGAAAATTGTATTGCAACTCGTCATGAGTGAAATCAAGGAATGCCACTCGAATAATTGTGATTTTAGGTTTCACAGTATACAAAGATTGGCACAAAGTTCTAGAGGTGGTAACCAGCAATTATCTTACATAAATAAGTTGAAGCAAGATGTATATGCAGGTTACAAGCTGTGTAGAGAGGACTCGATACAGAGAACAAAATACAATACTTTAGGATTTGTGGAGTGGAAGTAACAGTTTCATTTATGGACCTGGTTCATTATACGATAAATACAATATGTTCATTTTTGTTTACCATGATAGGATGGGGAACATTTATTCAGACAAGTTGTGAGGATTATTTGAGATAAAGGGCTATATTATATATTATCTTGATCATAAAAAGAAAAGAAAAAACAGGGACATTTCAAGTGGTTTACCATGATAAAATGGCAACCACTTGCTCAGACATGATCGCGAGGTGGTATTTGCTTTGAAGCCATCTATTGATGGACTTTGTTCATTATTCAGCTAAGCGTAATATTTTTTTTTTGTTTGTCCATGATTTGGTTAACACTTGAATGTGTAATGAACCACAGGACTTAATTGGAGGATTAAGGAACCAATCACCATAACATGTATGTTATTTATTCACATACATTTCTTAGGTGGGGTGCCTTGGAACTTATGGATTCAGGTTCGAATTGGTTGTGTAACTGAAGTCTTACAATTTTCTAAAATAATGTGTTAATTGGTGGCTTACCACCGGAGCGAAGGTGGTACACAAATTTCAAGTTATGAGGATTATTTGAGGTAAGGAGCAACATATATGGTTTATGTAATAAACAAGCATTGGCAAAGTCAATAGGTTTAGCCTATGCAAGAGCTATTGGCTTTACCAATATGTTTTAGCAAGGTTGTACACCAGAGGGGCTGCTGTTCAGCATGGCTAAATGTTAGAGGGGTAAAATGTGTCACAACCCCCTCCTGTTCCCTCTGCGTAGTAGTCTACCACACAGGGTTCATGTTGTTCTAGAGTGGTCTAGTGTGCAGGGCTCATGTTGCTTTACCCCTCTGGCTCCCTATGCACACGCTACGATATTCCTGACTGATGCTTTCCCAGAGTCCTCATGAGCCATTTCCTCCCCTCCCCCCCCCCCAATGACTAGATGCTTCCCCCCGGCATCCCTCATGACTGGACGCTACTCCTCCCTGGCATTCCCTCATAACGGGATGCTCCTCCTTCTCCGGCATCCCACTGAACGGGATGCTTAACCTCCCCGCCCCCTGGTATGCATCCCTCGTGACTGAATGCTTACCCCTCCCACCCCCCGGCATGCATCCCTCGTGACTGAATGCTTACCCCTCCCACCCCCTGGCATGCATCCCTCGTGACTAGTTCTCCCCCCCCCCCCCCCCAAATCCTTCCCTCAAGACTAGAAGGTGCCCCCTCCTGGCATGACTGGATGCACTGGCATCGCTCATGACAGGTGGCCGCCATTCCCCGCCATGCCTCATGACTAGATGCTCGCCCCTCGGCAGCCCCCTAGGACGGGATGCTACCCACCCCCCCTGCAGCATCCCTCGTGACTGAATGCTTACCTACTCAGCTCCTCCCCCCACCCCGACATCCTTCCCTCATGACTGGATGCACTGGCATCACTCATGACGGGATGCTGAGCACCCAGCACCCCTCGTGACGGGATGATGAGCACCCAGCACCCCTTGTGACAGGATGAGCACCCAGCACCCCTTGTGACAGGATGATGAGCACCCAGCACCCCTCGTGACAGGATGATGAGCACCCAGCACCCCTCGTGACAGGATGATGAGCACCCAGCACCCCTCGTGACAGGATGATGAGCACCCAGCACCCCTCGTGACAGGATGATGAGCACCCAGCACCCCTCGTGACCGATGCGTTCTGAGCCCCTGCAATTTCCATTACGCTTAATCCCCTGCAAATGTTCCCCACATCCAGTTAACCAATGGATTAACTACTCTTGCTAATCCTAGGGCTTTGATGTAGTTTTCCATTAAGTCCCTGAAAGCTTCCTCCAGTTTCCCATGAGTCAATGGCATGCCTTACCCTTTCTATTACTGGGGCCTTGGTGGTGTTGTCCACTATGCACGTAGGAGCGAAAACGATACATTAGTTTCCGTATACTTGGTCTTGATCAACAAAATGCACCTGCCTGTTCTGTATGGTCATAGAAAGTGTACTAACATGTGTTTTACCCAAGGTTCGAGAACCTTAGAAAGCCTTTTGCCCCAAGTGATCAAGCTACATCCATCGAGCCTTTGAGAGGGTATATAAAACCCACCCAAAACCAGAATCATGGCTTGGCCTTGCTCATGACTGGATGCCCACCACCCCGCAGAACAAGCTTCTCCCTTCTCACTCACCAGAAGACTCCTACCAGAAGTGATAGTCTCCTTAAAGTCCATTTGAACCGGTGGTTCCCGTGGCATCTGCTCCCTCAACTTCTTCCTCCTCGCTCCTACCTGCACAGCTACTCTGGACCCCCATGCCCCTCCTCGCTCCTACCTGCACAGCTACTCTGGACCCCCATGCCCCACTGAGTCATGGCTTAGAGATCTCCAGACAAGTTGAAGAACTAGGAAGTACTGGATATCAAGTTAGTGCGCACTAAACCTCCTACAGTAGTAAACAGGACAGAGTATACCCATCTTCAAAGACAATAGACTTTACCCCCATACCCTCTGTGATTTACTCCAGTGCTTCATTTAATGTTTATACCCCAGACCCTCCCCATAAGCGGGGGGGGGTGGGCTCGGAGCGCAGCAGGGGGGGGCTCGGAGGGCAGCAGGGGGGGCTCGGAGGGCAGCAGGGGGGGCTCGGAGCGCATGTTGGTCTTAACTGAAATTCCATTATTGTATCCTTTGTGTTCCCCACACCTCTTGTCAAATTATGTACGACTCCTTTTAATGTGCAACTTTAATTGTTTACTATAACTTTCTGAACTCAACCTACTTCAGTCATATGTATGCCTCATGTAACTTTGTTGACTGTAAGCCCACGATACGAAGCTCAGACGAGACCGGTCCCCTTAACTTTAGTTTGACAGTATAAGAATACTGCGAGGCTATCTAAAGATTAGTTTCAAGCACAACAAATCGTGTTTATCTATTGAACATTGAGCAAAGAACAAATTCAATAAATACCTGGTTTTCTGGGGACTCCTGCAGGAATAACCACAACTTCAGCATCCTTCAAACACTGCGACAGCTGATCTGGCCCAATGAAGCCTAAAAACAATTTGTTAAAGTAGTAAATAAAGCACGCTGTCCATTAAAAATTAAAGAAGGTTCATGCAGTAAAGGAGCAGCAAACAGTATTTGGAGAGGACTCCCTGTGACTTGGTCATCTTTAAAATTACTGTCATAAGAGAAGCTGAAAGAAACAGCCAACAGTCAGACTAACTCTTGGCCAAGGAGACAACAGGAGGGAGCTTCTTGCGGGATTCCAGCTGGCACTTCAAAAGGCCTGGTGCAGGTCAGGGACAATTCAATATTTAAAAAGACGCTCCTCAGCACCTACGGATCACAAAAGCATTACAAACAGAAAGTCTTCTCATCAAAGGGAAGTGTTCTTTAGCAGCTCATTTACACTTAAATGTGCTAGCTGTCATGAGGCTGGTGCGGCATAAGCACCATCTATGCTGGCACACCCTAACATGGTAGTTCTAGGTCATGAAAACAGAACATAAGAATGAGGTTGGACGGGTAACAGCCTATGCAGTGTGGTCCCTCCTATGAGATTATTGGCAGCAGTGGTGGTGGAGGGGGTGTGTGGGGGGTGAGGGTGGGGGGTTTTCTGGCTAAAATTCCACTATTGCCAATATAATAGCTTCTTAACCTCTAAATCAAGGAGTCATGACAAGTGTGGACAAAGTGAGCACTTTAAGCTTTAAATGAGGCTCCAATACTACCAGTTGAGAACATGGATCATAGTGTCAATTAGACAGTAGTAATCCAAAATATCTTAGTGGCCAAGCAAAGAAGTCTGTCCACTGGAGAAATTCCTGCCCAATTCAAGTTGGGTGGACACATATGCTTAACCACACAAACGTAAAGTAAAACTTGATGGGCTATGTAGGGCAAACATGGATAGAAAAAAATCTGACTTCAGCTCAGAATGGTGCAGCAGAGCCCAAGACATCACTCACCTGTGACTTCGGCTCTGGTCTCGACGTGGCTAAGGTCGGCAGCAACACCAGGGGTGTGGGCAATATCATACAGAGAAAGTTTGCTCACCAGGGGACTGTTCTTTAGCAGAAGTGATAGAGGCTGCCCGATTCCCCCAGCAGCACCCAGCACAGCCACGTTAGCATTGTTCTACAAAGAGAAAACGGCAGGTTTATAGTGGAAAATAGAAACTACCCACTTCTCCACACCATACGCAATATCAGAAAACTGAAAGAATACAAATGTTTGTGAAGGGAGGTTGAAAATGCAAAAGATTAAATGGAGGAAGATAAAATTATCAGGTTTGATAGAAGTGCCCATACTTGGATTTTAGCCAGGTGAGTAATGACTTGCAAAACCGAGTATAGCTTTGCAGTTAACTGGAAGCAGGAAACAGTTTTCCAAAAAATGTGGCATTGCAATTCATAAAGCCCCACAGCAGCTACTCATGCAACGGCTTTGGGGGCATTTGATAAGAATAGTAAATGTATACATGTCAGGTAGCCTATAATCTGGTGACAGACAAGTGGATGACAATTGTGATGTTTCATATCAGAGCAGCACGAGAAAGCAATGTGGTATCTCTGCAAAGTTGTGAGCAGAACAAAAGGAAACCTTTTTTAGGGTGGAGCCACACGTCAGAGTTAAGATAATGGAGGGAGGGTTGGTAGGAAGAAAGGCAAATGGAGACAGGTGAGCAGGCATTCTGGTCCACAATAACCGATTGATTTAGTCCAATGCCTGTTTTACTCTTCAAACTGGGCAGTATACTTCTACGCACTGCAAGGTACACTTCCACCGCTGTAACTTTGTAACTGGAGTTGGCCTGAGGGCAACATCTTGTGTGGGTGAAACATGCATGATAATCAATTTGGACGATCTGCAGGGAGTTCGCTATGTCACTCTGGGAATGTAGTGATGTGCCCACTAAGAAGCGGCCATGCTGCATCACCTGTGAGGATATCTCGTGGTTGCGCATCGGTGTACATATAATGAATTGTTGACAGATGAGTACCTTTCCTGCATGTGAGCTCTTTACATTAATTAATAAATCTTAGTAATGTCTGATTCATCAACAGGCTATCGCTTTGATTGAATCCATGGTCTTGTAAGTGTGGCTAATTGATAGATGCTTTGCTTTAAGGTAAGCAGTAATGCCGTTTTGATTGCTTTTTGTTGGAAGCACATTGTACCACCAAGGCCCCAATTTTCATTTGCAAGTTATCAGACAGCTGGCGCGGTCTTGAAGAGACCAATGGATTAGTTCCTTCTTGGGTTGAAACGTCAACATTCCCATGGGGCCATCCTATCTACAATACTGATGCAGTCATGTTGACTTTGGGACTCACTGTGGATACCATGGCCTATTCAGATGTATATATGTAAATAGTTTTTGTACTGAGCACCTTCTGAACCTTGGGTGCCTGCATAGATTGTTTAACTTTGATGTCATGATGATGTGGAAATAATATAATCATGTTGACACTGTACTCTAGGCCTATTGTTACGTTTGTTGACACTACCACGCCGGATCAAGTATCAGTGGGGTGGTAGATCTTTGAAAGAAGTTTGATTCACAAGACTCATGTGTATTAGTTCTACAAGATGACCCAAGTTCGGTCGTCGTGTTGTACAGTTTTAGCACTTTGAGCGTCGCATTAACTAAAACAAAAAGTACTGAGTTACAAAAAGATGAAAAAACTGCAATGAGACTACCAAAGGTTCAAACCACAAGTCCCCGACTCAACCAAACGCATTCCAGATAAGTCATTTTTGTGGTCTTACTACAGACAGCTCCAGTTGTATACCACACTGCACAGAGACAATCCTTGCTCAAGATTGGATGGCTTCCGTGTCCATCTCAGTTGACTTACTCCTATTTATAGTATTCCTCCCTCTGTGTCTGACCCGCCCACAGGAGCTTTTTGGTTATGCTGCCCGTGGATACTTCATTCTTCTTACTCTGGACACAGCAATGACAACAGAGCCAGGTTTAAACCCTAGTTTGTTGTATTTCAGTACCACCTTAGTGTTTACTAAAAACATTGTGGCAGAAATATAGAAGATACAACTTTGATCTTGAGATACTACTATAAACAAGCATTGGCAAAGCACGTCTTGTTTGCATGTAATGGAGAGACTGGTTGGCATTGCCAATGCTGGTGATAATCAAAGGTGGCAGCAAAGTGCATGAAACTCATTTAACGATCCTGGCCATGACTCAACCAATCTTTGTAGGACAAGACTTCGTCTGTGCACCTCAAGAACAATTAAAAAAAAAAAAAAAGTGACTGGGATCAGAGTCCTCGGCAGCCTTTGGGACCCCCACCCAAATCAGATGACCTCAGGGTAATGTTTGCCTTTTAATCCTCTGGGCTCATTTCAAAATATTCTGTGCAGCATGGTCAACTATATTTAAAGTAGGGATTAAAATAATCAAAGAGAATATCAATAACTTTGCATCAGATACTATCCCCTATGTAGGTGGAGTGAGTCAGAGGACTATGCTAGACGGGTGGTTGAACTACCCGAGCTACCAATAAAGAGTTGGCTAAATTAACTTTACTTGGCCATAGACAAATTACAATATTAATGTTCAAATCCATAAACATACTTTTTCAACAACTCCTAGACACAATTAAACATTTAAGGTTAGGATCCCTCCCACCCTCCCCTCCCCCGGGTAAGCAATTACTTTGGAACATTTCTTTCAGTGTCATCTGGCACCCTGAAGGCACACATCTCTACAGTCCTGTGTTAATGCCCGCAGAGTGCATCTTGGGCGAGGTGGTGTGAAATGGAACCAGTAAAGTAGGATTGCCACAGCAAAAAACTTGCACTAGGCCTATACTTGGCTTTTGATAGGATAGGTACTTCAAGCTCACTGCAGATTGAACAAACTGGCAATCTGCCACTCAAAGGCTTGCTCTCACTCAATCCAGCATAGTTAATCGAGGAGCACTGACAAGGTGGGAGATGCCCGGCATCTTAAAAACATTAGCATAAGAGCAGGTTTCCTAAAATTAAAGACGGGTCAAGGAGTAGAGAAATTCAAAGAAAATTCCTTATTAAAGTGCCATCACTTAGCATGATAAATAAACGGAAAGATAAGTTTCAGTTCTGTAAATCATACTAGAATACGGTCTGATCAGTTCCGGTGTACGCGATTCCCTTGCAGATCCGGCCTAACTCGCAGGCAAACCAAGTGAGTCACTGTGACCCTCTGCTAAAAGGTTAGGCCTAAAAATAAACTCGCATCTATAACACTCATTTGTCCAAACTGCAGATGGAGGCACGAACACTGTTGCAATTTGTTTCATCAACATACGGCTCCAGAACAAACTATACGTTTTGGCTGCGTGCAGTGAAATACTGGTTAATTTACAAGCAGTGGGTTTATGGACAAGTGAAGAAAAAGGATCTGAAAGTTAATACAACCCAAATAAACAAAATGCAAAAATAAGGTTCCTTTGTTTACAAGAAAACTACTTGCTACACTAAGGCGGACATCCAAAGAAAAACTACAAACAAAATTAACGTTTTTTTTTTTTAAACAAAAACTACATTAAAACACATCATCTCGCTATTGTCGCACTCCGCAGAATGTGTTCCTGGGACACTGGGCATCTCAAGGGTGCCAGAAATAGACGTGCGTAGATGCAGTAAGAATTAAAAAAATAAAAATTAGATTAAGAGATTGCTGATTTTCCGGTATTTATAAACTAAACGTGCTGAATTGGTTCAAAAGGGAAGGCGTATTGGCAGTAAAAGAACTGCTGATTGAAAGGGGGATTCGTGTATATGCAAGTATCAGAAAAGGCAACATGTAAAATACATAACAATGTTCAAAAGTGATCTGTGTACCATCCGCTTATGAGAAGAAAAAAAAAAAATCTAAGACCGAAGGACTAACCTAGAACCGGAGGACTCCATAAGGTTAGCCAGCGGGAAGATGTACAAATTAAAGAGAGTAGGGTAGAGCACTGCAGAAGACCAGAGTTAAGGATTTGACAGAACAGAGAATTAAACAAGCATTTGCAATGCAATAGGTCTCGCATTAACATGAGTTTAAGCTATTGTCAATGACACTGCCTTTTATTTATGTTTTAAAAAATAAAATGCATTGTTATTTGCAATACCAATAGCTCAAACTTGCATAAATGTGTGACCTATTGCAGGGTAAGCTAGTTAAGACTCTTTTTGGAGCCCTTAATCCATTGTGTACCTATTCAGAGCAGGCTATTTGGTGGCTATTCAGTCATTCTGCATAGTATCAACCCAATAAGGCAGGGGTTGCTAATGTAGTACCAGGAAGACTTCCCTGTAACAGGTTTTCTAGATTTAGACACGACAAAAGGTATATACATTTAATCTAAATAAAACTAGTTTAAATATTCAGTGGGTAACCAGAAAGTTTTACAGGTGAGGCTTTGTCGTACACAAAACACCCCTGAGATAAGGTATCCACGTACATTTTCCCTAACTACTAAACAGATAGTTCTTCATTGCTAAGTAGCTTACACTGTACAGCACTATCCCTCGCCTCCCTCACTGCTGTAGTGGAGATGAATGCATGCCACATGGTGTCCCTCACTAAACTGCACCTTGCCTCCCTTTCTGCTGCAGTGAGGCTACTGCACTGCGCACTGGCACCCGCACTGTACTGCACCCATCCCTTGCCTCCCTAACTGCTGCAGTGAATGCTCATCACTGTACAGGGGGATTCCTCATGGCAGCAGAGGGGGTGTCACTGCACTCGCGGACTACAAAACCGACAGAGCAGTGGGGCGCCGATGTGCGTTTTATTTGAAACTGCCTAGGCCCTCACAGTGCAGCAGTGAAAAGCGGTGACTGAACCATACCTTGCCCCCACAACACTACACCAGAGACAAGGTGCCAACTGAACATGTACCTGCATTGCTCACACAACAGCAGCAATCAAAGTGAAGGGAGGGGTGGAAGAGTCACTGCTCACCTAAACGAGCAGCGCTCACCAACAAGCCGTGATGTTGTGTCTATATTCCTATCGAGCCTCCCTCAAACTGCAGCAGGGGCCAGAAGTTACTGCATTCATACCTTGACTGATACTAGCAGTGGCAGGATGCCCTTGTACGTAGAGCTCTCGCACTGCAGCAGTGATCAGTTGTTACTGCATTCACTGCTCGGCTCTGACTCTGCAGCACTGATTAGCTGCCCTCGCACACGCGCATACCTTGATCCATAGGGCAGCAGTGGGTAGTTACTGCATTCATATTTCGGCTCTGTAGCATAGATTGACCTGACCCACCCGGTACGTACTTCAGGCTCTTGGGCTGTACCAGTGACCGGTGGTACTGCACTCACTGCATCAGCTCACCGTTACTGTAGCACCGCACCGAGGCTTTCCCCGTACGCTTGAAGTGATTTGCCCAGAATCACAGGATGTTGTGCTGACGCTTCGGTAGCTCTGGTTGTTACGTCACATCTCCACTTTTTTTTTTTACCTCTAATCAACATTTGCGTTAAGTAAACCTCAATATAATGCTTAATTAAAATAAATACAGCAGAGAAAACACATCAACAACTTGGCAGTTGAGATAAACTTTTGCGCTGCATGGAAAAGTGTTGAACAGAGGAGACTACTGGATCAATCCATTCACTCCCTTCTCAACAATGCAGGCGTGTGGGTTAATAAAAATCGTTCTAAGCTCCATTTATGTCGGACTGAAGCAAGCACAAGGCACTACAAAACTAAAGTGATAAATGTTTTGGAGAGCGCACTGCAGAAGCGGAGGGGCTCTGGGCCAGGGCCGGTTCTAGAACGGTTCAGTGGCCCAGCACAGATATTACCCGATGAATGTGCTGTATAGAAAATATACCTGCAGGTGGTGAGAAGTAGGGGGGGGCAGCGCACTGAGTACGGGGTCACCAGTAGCACCTGGCCTGTGACAGGGGGAAGATATCATCGCAGCACACCCTGACTCCCGTTCAGCGCAGGCTTTCTTCTCAGGGCTTTATAGTTTAATTTGGCATCAGTATAGCGCTGTCTGCGGCCCACGAACCCCAAAGCGCTTGTAAACGCCGCAATCCTGAGAGAGGGCCCTTGTGCTGCAGAGCCAAGCGACCTCGGCCGCACTCACTGAAGCCCGCAATGCTGTCCGCGCTCATTTCTTAGAGGGGAGAGAGTCTTTCCTCCTCAGCCCGAGTCCCGCACCAGGACTCTGACAACACGTTTAGCAAGGGTCTTCCTGAAACGGCTCAGAAGTGCGCTTTTAAGGGACGCTGGCACCTATGTGCCCGTCCTCGCCATTTATGATTAAGTGAACGGTTCAGCGGCCCAGCGCCGATATTACCCGATGAGCGAATGCGCCAAAAATGTTTTTTATTCATTAAGCATTTTAATTGCCAAGAAAGGGCTCTTCTTAAATTATTATATGTAAATGCTTCCACCGTCCTCTAAAATCATCTTGTTAAGCATTCTTCTGTCGGAGCAGCTGCGACTTGCGGGAGTGGTGGGGTTGCCCCGGGGAAATGAGGTGATTTATGGCAAACAAAGCGCGGCCGCCCGGCACAAATCTATCATCCAATGCTGCCGCTGTAGTTACAGAGGCTGATCCCACAAAGGAGCGTCTCCAATTACAGACACAGGGGGGGGTGGGTGATCTCCAAAACAAACGCGGCACACTGCACGCAGTTAAAACAAGTGCGAGCAGAGCGGATGAGAACTGTAGTTAGGCTCCGCTGCTTCGGGACTACACAGAAGTCAGCATAGGATCAAGAGCAAACCGAAATCTAGATAACAGCAATAATACAGGCAAACCAATTGCAAGAGGAAAAACAAATTAGATGGAGTTTGAGCCAACATACAGACCACTTTAGGTCTCGCTGAGACAGCGCATGCGCTGCCAAGGCGAGGCCTAAAAACTCACTCTCCAATCAAAGAAATACTGTTCAAACATTCAAAGGATAAATAGGGAGGGCGCCGGGAACACAATCAAATCTAGAGATAGACTATTTGGTATGGAGGGTTCAGGAGCTAACCAGATACAATGTTAGTCAACCAGAGTTTGGTGATGTCAAGGACGGCATAGCACAGCCTTCAACAATCCTAGAATGGAGAAGTAATAGGCACTGTTGCCTAGTAGCAGATTGATGTTGTCCAAAAACATTTTTAAAAACTGACAATATTTTGGGGTGGTTGGGGAGAGTGAAGGGAGACAAGGATGCGCACCATGGGGGACAGTGCAGAAATAAATACACATCACATGGTGCAACACGCGTGGCCCACATTGTAATACAAGCCTAAAACATGAACACGTTGCATAAGAAAGTCAAATAAAGTGATAAAACCTATTAACTTTAACAAACATGTTATGCAGAACCAAGAGTCCATATTGAGATCCCTAGGAAAACCCAAACAAAATGTCAGCTCGTGTCCATGGAGGCAAGTAGTATAATTCACAAATGGACTGCTTTAATCCCTGTATTGTTAATGACGAGATTATGCCTATACAGTCAATAAAACTTGGTTAAAAAAAAAACCACTAGGGATATTGAGCAACATTTTTGACAAACGTCAAGTAAACTAAAGGGTGTCCGCACAATAAGGCAATGCCCAGTGTAACTGCTACCCTGAAAAAGAGACGATTACTGGCAGTCACTAGAGACATGCTAACGCCCAATAAATTCTTGAAAATGTCCTTGTTGAGATCTTACCAAAGATCATTGAACGAAGGTCAACACTACAAAAAATAAAAAGAAGCAACCTGGGTAAACAAGCACACATTTTATGAAGGCTTTTCGACGCCCTGACTGATATATATTACTCGGATTCGGTTTCTGTATTTATGCATTAATCTGTATTTTGGTTTTATGTGATTTTTTTAACTATTGCTGATACATATATAACTTTTGTGGTTTTTATATCTGAGAACCGAATAAAGTTTCTTTGAACTTGAACTGACTAATATCTTATAAAGAGCACTATTGCCGAGGGGTCTTAGCACCGAGGGGAGTAGAAGCCGAACTAGCGCTAAGAGATCTAGAGCTTAAGAAGACGCTCTCATCTCCTTCCTAGAGCTGTGCAGTTCCCCCCACCCTCCTAGTAATGCTCACCAGTCCCATTAAGTGGTGAGACAAGATACCTAACCAGCTAAAACAGGATATGAAGTCACTCACTGCTGAAGAATCTTATTTTTTTTTTTAGCAAAACACTTCTATTCAGATCCGGTGATGGTGCAAGATTCAACTAGAGTAATCCAAACAGTACAAATAAAAATGTCAAGGTCAAGAACCTTGAGAATGTAGTAGGTGGACTGCAGCTAGTCACAGCATCGTCCATGGGAGTTTTACAGTGTACTTTTGTAGTCTGGCAACCGTATGGAGATTGAAAGGGGGTCACTCCTCACAGTAGGGCTCCACACAGCTAAAGCACCTATTTCGGGTATATTCTGAAAAAAGCCGGATGTTCTAAATGTAAACCTATCGCGCAACGTCATCCACAATTCACTGATAGGTACACCGATGATCCCAAACATCAACCTAACCTCACATTTAAAAAAAAACACCTACCGGTTCCCTTCATCCATGGCTCGGCCCTCAACTTTCTTAAGCTTCCCTCAAAGACTCTCTCTGCCATCTGTCCTCAACCACTCACGGATCTGTCAGGTTTACTCAACAGGTCTCCCTCAGTGCTAAAACCTTGTAGTTCCCCGTCACGTTTGGGACTTCCTCCAGTTTACACCTCTCCGAGGTTACAAACCTCACTCTTCCATCGTGCTCTCTGTGCCTTTCCAAAATCGGTCAATGAATGCACTTGAACTGCATGATAGGTCCAAGGCTCATAACTGCCAATCAGTTCCATGTTAGGAGAAAACCTAAGGCCACCCACACATCTTTCAGCAACAGCACCTTACAGGACATTTATATTAACAACTTCAAAGGACAACAGCAAGTCGCAGAATGTAACGCGGTGTTGGCTAAAATAAGCCGGCGCCGACTGCAGATGGCATGCAGCCAATTGGCAATATATGTGGCCATAGAACATTAAGGCACCGGCTCAAACATTCCCCTCCACAACAACTGCCCTACAACAATATAGAATTACGACTCTAGTCTTCTTTTAAACCGGTACCTGAGCGGTGGTGCTGAGGCTTCTGCACAGGGCAGCGGTGGTAAGGCTGAGACGGGACAGCATGACGGAAGAGGAGGCTGCGGGGAGAGCTCTGAAGTCAGAAGGAGGTGCAAGGGAATGAATCTGATCTAAGTGACTTGAACGACCTCCACCTGACAAGAGACCGGAAGGAGACACCGAGCTCTCGCGAGACTCCAGCGACTCCGCCCACCACAGATTAGAGCTTTTGGCATAGCGTTATAAAAACAAAAGAAAGACAACGTCTTCTGGAGCGTTAGCAAAATCTATCGAACTGATAGAACAAAATCGGACGCCACGCTGCTAGAATGTGAACAGCAATGCTCCCAGCATCACTTCGGGGCTCGCTGCAATAAACCAGCATGTCATTTCAGTGCCGTGGTTTGAAATATTAGAGGATTAAAAATTTGCAAACATTCGTGACAAGAATTTTCAATTCTATCAAGGACACAGAGGCGAGGATTATGCTTCTCATTTTCTTTACTAAAAACTCAGCAGCCAATCAGAAAGTAGAAAAAACACAATATGTACTACAATACCCATAAACCTAGTGAGTATCAGGTAACAACCATAGAGTAGTCCCCTATAAATGGAGCACAAGAGAATACTACATCCTCTTTCTTTGTGTGAAAAAAGTTACGTCAAAATATAGTCACAGTCCGGAATCCGAGAAACAACTGGAAAGAGTCCATTCAACCGAAGGAATCCAAAGGCCAACGGCAGCAACCAGAAATACTTGAAGGCAGCTTCAACGTAACAGCATGTCCTGGAAGACGATGAAAGAACCTTCTTTAAAGGTGAAAAGGCAGCAAATTTCACTTGAGATCAGAACCTGAAATAGAAATATAAAGCCGTAATACCACACTCCCAGGAAGAGATATAGCAAACAGAGGGAGGGAAAAAAACATCATTATAAATATACATTGTATTATAAAGCATTTCAAATCAGACAATACAGTCCTGAATATGGGTGGGATAATCCTCGCCTCCGTGTCTTTAATAGAATTGAAAATTCTTGTCACGAATGTTTGCAAATTTTTAATTCTATGTCAGGACCGGAGGCTCCGATTATGCTTGTTCAAAGCTGCGCCACCACAACAGATGCAACATTTACAATAGGTTTATAATAAAAGGTTTTAAATGTAGAGTCTGAGGACCAATCCGCTGCATTCATAATGTCCAATAAACTGACCCCATAGAAAAGGCCTTGGATGCCATAGCACCACGAGCAGAATGAGCACCAAATTTGGAAACATCAATACCAGCTTCGCTCATGAGCCAACGTACCCATCGTGCCAGTGTAGCTGGGGTCACTGGACGAAAAGGTTTCTGTAGAGCAATCAATAATTGACCTGCCATATCTTGACGAAAACCATTAGTACTTACCTCATAATCCCGGATACATTGTACCACACACAGCTTGGGATTGTCAGGAAACGCAGGATAAGTGACAGACGTGGTGTTACTTTTAGTGCGTCTAGGGACCAAAAAAGTAACACCCTCAGGAGAGAATCTACGACCCGCCAGATCGAGGGCGCGGATATCAGAAACGCGCTTACATGATGCCAAACAAAGTAACATAGCTAGCTTGGCAGAAAGTTGTTTGCAAGACAAACCTGGATTTAAAGGCCATGAATCCAAGAAGCGTAAGATAATGGAGACATCCCAGAGCTCAGAATATTTAGGACACAGAGGTTTTACCAACCGGATACCCCTAAGTAATTTGCACACTAAAGGATGATCACCAAGTGGTTTGCCATCAATGGCCACATGACCTGCCGAGATGGCTGATTGAAAATTATTGACCGTGCGATGAACTAGACCTGAAGCGGCTAAGGATGCTAGAAAGATCACTGCCAAGGAGATATCTGCTGCAGCGGGATCCACATTCCGTGAAGAGCATCAATCACACCATCGTTTCCATGCTGTAGCATAACGTTTGTGTGTGTTGGGCAACCAAGCCTCATTGATAAATCTGGTAGCGTCTGATGAAAGGCCTGGGACTTTCCAACGATCCCCGAAATTCGCCAAGCAACCAGCCGTAGTTGACCTGAGGTTATCAACGGATGTGGGGATTGGAGAGGGTCTAACAACAGATTCCACCGAAGGGGAAGAAGAACCGGAACCGCACATAACATTTCTAGAAGTACTGGGAACCACGCTTGAGCCCTCCAAAGAGGAGTGATCAGAATCAATTCCGAGCGATAACATTTGGTTCGGGCTAGGACTCTTGGAATCATTACAAATGGAGGGAACGCATAACAAAGCACTGGAGGCCATACTTGCAGAAAAGCATCCGTGGCCAGAGCCTCCGGATCCGGACGCCAGCTGAAGAACTCCGGAATTTGTTTGTTGAGACGGGAAGCAAACAGATCGATCCGACAAGGGCCCCACATCTTGTTCAACAATCGGAACATTCGAGGATGAAGCCGCCAATTGCTGAAATCTCGGAGATGTCTGGAATTCCAATCCGCAACTTGGTTGCTGCACCCTGGAAAATACTCCGCTACTACAAAGAGACTGTTCTGAAGGCAAAAGTGCCAGAAGTCTTTGGCAATCTCTGCCAGAAGACGGGACCGAGTCCCACCCAACTTGTTGACATACCGAACCGCCGACACGTTGTCCATGCGGAGAAGGATGCAACAATTTGTCTGGCGGGGTGAGAGGCAATGAATCGCAAAGGAGCCCGCCAGAAGCTCCAGGCAATTGATGTGAAGATTCAACTCCTCTGGAGACCAACGGCCGCCAGTGGAAACTTGACCGCATCGGGCTCCCCAACCCCACCGACTGGCATCGGATTCGATCACTACCTCCGGAGTGGTGCCGAATAGGGCTCGACCGTTCCACGACTCCATATGTTCCAGCCACCACAACATCTCCCACCTCGCCTCCTCTGAAAGAGGGATCTGATCGGAATACCTGAGGCCTTTCTGGAGATGGCGGATTTTGAGGCGTTGAAGCGCTCGGTAATGAAGGGGACCCGGAAAGATCGCTTGTATAGACGAAGCTAACAACCCTACGACCCGGGCTACAGACCTCAAGGACACAGTCTGCTTGTTCAAAATCAACCTCAACTCTCTCTTGATCGATCTGATCTTCTGCTGGGGTAAGAGGAGTTGACAAGTGAGGGAGTCGACTAGAAAGCCCAGAAACTCCACCAACTGAGCTGGAATCAACATTGATTTTTGAGCATTGATAAAGAAACCCAGATTCTGGAAGAGATCCGTGGTCCAGGCAAGATGTTGCAAAACAAGACGAGGACACTGACCCATGATGAGAATGTCGTCCAGATAAATGATGAGGCGAACGCCCCTGGCACGAAGAAACTCGACTACAGGCCTCAGAAGCTTCGTGAAGCACCAAGGTGCTGACAAGAGGCCGAAAGGAAGGACTTTGTACTGTACCACATTCCCTGCCATTGGAATTGAAGAAAACGACGATGAGGACGGTAAATGGGTACTGACAGATAAGCATCTTTCAGATCTAGGCGGACCATCCAGTCCCCTTCCTGAAGAAGATCCCGAAGAAGATGAATCCCCTCCATCTTGAAGTGAAGCGTCCTTGCTCCCCGTCTCCCACTCCACTAATGAGGTTATGCGGGCAGAAAACGCCCGTAACCGGGAGGCGATAGCGCTCCCACACAAGCGGTGCCCTGAAAAACGGAGCGGCACCTGTAAGCAACGAAGGAAACACAATGCGATAAAACACGGGCCGATGCAGGCGGCAGCGCCGAAAATGCGCAGAGGGTAAGACGGCAGTGCGAGCAGCGCGCACAACAGCCCTACAACCAAGCCAAGTGTAAGGAAATAACGTTAAGCAAGCTAAGCAAACGAAGCATGCATACATTAAGAAAAGGTGAAAAAACACTTAACTGGCTGCGGAGCAGCAAAGAAAGAGGATGTAGTTTTCTCTTGTGCTCCATTGATAGGGGACTACTCTATGGTTGTTACGTGATACCCACTAGGTTTATGGGTATTGTAGTACATATTGTGTTTTTTCTACTTTCTGATTGGCTGCTGAGTTTTTAGTAAAGAAAATGAGAAGCATAATCGGAGCCTCCGGTCCTGACATAGAATCCCAGATTCAAAGAAATACTCGCACTTGAGGGAAACTTGGGTAGGCTAAAGTTAGGCTAAATGAGAAGTGGGCGAGGCTAACCTCACTTCATGTCATTACGCATATTGTTCCCAGCGCTGTGCGTTCATTGCCCTAGTTACACCAACATGCTTGATAATTATTTTCAGGAGAAAAGCCCAAACAGTGGCGTAGCTAAGGTCCGGGCGGCACGAGTTTTGGGGGCGGCAACAGTTCCTGCCCACCCCTCTGCTTCTCAATGCGTTTGCTGCGAGGGGGCGGCAATAGCGTTCGTAGTAATATATACTCACCCTAATGAGAAGTTCCCCTCATATGTCAAACACCAAATAACTGTATCATTTTTATTAATTTTTAATTTTAGTTAATGCATTTTTATATAGCACGGACTTTACCCAAAGGTGTCAGAGCGCTTTACAATAGAACCAAGTAGGTTACATGCGGAGAATATTACATATTTACACGTTACAGAAACAAACGAGAAACAAGAAAAGGTAGAATAAAACAATAGATGGCAGTCACACAAAAAACACAATAAGATGAAGATTGTACAGGCATAAATTAAAAATTTACAATAATGAAAAAACTTCCTTTAGGGACATGAAAAGTGGTGTATTAGTTCTGGAAGTGTCTTTGGAAGAGATCAGAGGTCGGTTTTAAAGGTCTGGGTAGAGGTGGTGGTACGTAGTAGTGGATTTAGCGAGTTCCAGATTCCCACCGCATTGCCTGAGAAGGATTGAGCCATCGATCTTTCCCTTTTGAAGGTGGGGGGCTCAAGCAGTAAATTTTCCGCATTATAAGACGGTCTAGAGCCTTCAGAAATGTTCAGTTTATTCGCCAGGTATCGAGGGGAGGAAGTGTGCAAGGCTTTGTGGGTGATACAGGCAGTCTTGTAGATTGATCTTGCCTCAATGGAAAGCCATCGAAGAGAAGACAAAATGGGAGTGATGTGGCCACTTCTTTTGGCCCCAAATATAAAACGAGCTGCTGAATGGAGAACGGATTTAAGAGGGGAAAGGTGGGATTTGGGGAGGCCAGCAAGAAGTGAATTGCTGTAGTGTAGTTCCTATTTCCCTAATAGGCTCTGCGCATTGGAATAATATACACTATAGTTTTGGCATAGGACTGAGGTCAGTATGCCACTATCAAGTATATTAAACTTAATTACTTTGTGTGCCAGCTAACTCAGAGACCACTAGAAACTCCTTGTGAAACAAGAAGGGAGTAGTTTCTGGCAACCGCATAAACATGACAACTTTGTTTCCCTTTAGAATCTGAACACTCTCAGAATCGTGGAAACAATAGATAACAGTTTCACTCAGCTAATCGTGCATGCTTAGTTTCTGCAGAGCTTACACAGAAAGAGTAGACAGGTGTTTCAGTAAAAGGATTTATTGAACAGTCTTATTTCTCGTGCAAGAGATATGTGCTGTTACAATCACAAGACAGTATGCAAGATATATTATGTACAGCGCAAACAGTCACAAGAAATAATACTGCGCTAGCATTATCTTTTAGCTATGACACATATTCATATACACAAATAACATAGGCTAAAAATGCGAGTACTCATACGATGCGTTCTCTAACTAATTCTACCCCAGTGTACTTAAGTGTAGGACAAGGTAAGAAATAGGTTCTGTATGCTATAATCTGGTATACTGAGTTTGTATGCCAAGTTTGTATGCCAAGAGTCCCTCTAGGTTCTAGTCAGCTCATACCTTAAGAACGAGAGAGGTTGGAATCTCTATCCGGTTCTCGAACTCTAACACCTCGCGAAGGGAGTCAGAACACTGGAATCTGGATTCTCTGCGAGCAGGGATGACAGTGATGCAGCGCGGAATACAAAATCCCTCCCAGCTGCCACGGACTAAATGATCTCACACACACTCACTATCCATACTTTCGCTGGTGGGGCCCATAACACCAACACACACTTACCATCAATCCGTGCAAGAGGCGATTATCCTTCCAAGCGCTGAAAAATGAGGGAGGAAGATACCACTTTACTCTAATGAGCAATAAACCTACAAACCCTTCTCATACTCATTAGGCCCTAGATTCCACATTTGGTATTAGCCTCCCAACCGGGACGGATCTGTTAGTTGTAGTTTTAGTGAAATCCTAATTCTCTAATTAACCTTTACATTAACACATTTCAATGAATAAACAACCCGACTCATTTCTGTAGATGTTCAAATCCAAATTTATATTAATATTGCAGATTAAATCATTCATTTGATCAAGTTGCCATTCATAGTTACCTATTCTGGCTAAAGTCGTCCTCTATGTCAAATCTGGTAGTCTCGCAATTCTATGCCCATCAGCTTAGCAGGTTAAGTTCATCAGGAATTCGGGCATTAATTCAGTCCGTGAGAGATTTAGGCTAACAGCTGTCCTGCAGTGTCACCGTCCTCTCCGTCAGCATATCATCAGGAAATCGAAAAGCGCGCTCAACACCTCTCTATTCTATCATAATTTATAGTAAAATCACATTCCAAAAGTATCGAATATTATTTTTAAATGTCTCTGATTGGTCAGTTAAATTTGTTCAACAGGGTTCCCATGCGCTAAATGTCTCTTTAGATGTAGTTCATAATTTTCCCGGTCCAAAGTATGTTTTTATTGTTTCTTTCAGGGCATCTGGCTTGCAGCCCAGAGCGTCCTTGAGGGGCACAGTCGAGTTAGGGTCGCGTAGAGGCCACTGTTGCTAGCGGTGACGCATGCGCACTTCACCCAGAGACTTTCGTAATGGAGTCAATTCATCAGATGGGGATGTCAGCCATTTTGTGGCCACTCCAAAAGGTCAACTTAAGCAAAGAAACACAAAAACGTAATTAATACATAGAAATGACTATTAAAATGTTATTCCCTCGCTAATACCCATATGTGTATGTATTTATCTAGCAAAAGCAACACTCATTGCGGGTTATACTTACAAAATAAAGCACAAATCACAATTACATCACTAAAGCAACATATATCATGCAACATTCTATTTATCTATCATTAGTATGCGTACGGAATTTAATTCACATGATTAATTAGGCCATGCAGATGCAAATCCCACGTGTATTTCGGTCATTAATAAGGTTGGCTAGTTATTTTCATATCACTCCAAACCATTAGTACGATTATAATTAATTAATTAATCTAATTAATAAAATGACATGCAAAATGGGGTGGGTATACAACATTTTGCATAACCCGCTCCAGCAATCCCCCCTTTGGTGATTTTATCACCACACCACCCAAAATTTTGTTCTGTCTTTACGGAATCTTTAAAATGTTTTCTTGCTCATAATCATAATTCAGTTTCACCCATTTCTTCTCTTTTTGCAGTTTTATAAATACTCTCCTTCCATTCTTCTAATGTTATCTCTATCTTGTTTCTTATCTTTTCTTTTTGAATTTTCTCTTTTTATTCTTTTCTTATTTTTCTTGTTTCTACAGCACATACAACATAATCTTATCATTAAAACTATGCAGATTACACATGTTAATGGAAATAATATTTTACCTATAAGTGTACTTATAGGTACTATTATTACTAAGAAATTCTTAATAGCAGCTATTTTCTTTCCAATTCTATCCCAAACACGTTCAACCTCCAGTGGTGCAAGTTCATCATGCAATTCAGTAATATTCTTAATATAAGTTTTCAGATCTTTGCTTTCGTCAGGAATGTAAGTACAACGATGTTGAACTTTCAGCATTCCACAGACTCCACCCTCTTTTGCCAATAAAATATCAAGGGCAAGTCGATTTTGCATTTCCATAGCACGCATGGCAACCATTTCAGTATTAACCAATAAAAATCCTCCAGCGGTGCTTGTTGACAAGCGATCCACTACAGTTGACAATTTTCTAATTTTGTTTGCATTCAGAGTTATTCCCACTGCTGGTATCAATGCCTGAAAAATATCACCTACAATTTCTGCCCAAGATTCTCTCTTGGTCCTAGCTAAATGATTACTTAAGCTATGTACACCATCTTCTCCTCTATCCATATGAAAGATTTTTAGAAAGACCAGGCCTACGTAACATGTGCCATACCAATGGTCTGGCAAACGATAATATGCCCTGTTCCCACAAATAAAATATAATCCAGGAAAGACTGGACCTCTTCCACCTTTGAATCCCCATCCACCCATTATTCGATATGTATCATGGCACTCACTATTACCTAAAAAATAATTATCATACGCAGTTTGATTCCTTCGAATGCAAAATTTCCCTTTCTGAGGCCAATCTAAAGCTATAGTTGGACTAGCTTCTCCTTTCAAATGTTTTTCTTTCTCTATATCCCAGATTGTTTTCTCCACTTTCCCTTCTGCTGCTTTCTTTTGCATTTTCAATCTCCTTTCCTCAACCATGTCTAGGAATGTCTTTTCCTCCTTTTTCAAACTACATGTTAAATTGTTTCTAAAAATATACTCTAATGTTAGTTCATTAGTTTCTAAGAAAAATTCACCTAATACCTTAGCAGGCTTCACTTTGTTCAATTTGTTATAAAATAGGCACTTGCGCAAAAATGTTATCTACATCTGAAAAATAATATTCTAATTTCCCTGTCTCATAAGATAAACTAGCTATTACACTACATGTTATACCATACGTTGCTGGAAGGTGATGATATGTCACTCCCTCAGAAACAGATGCAGGTAACTGCATACATATGTAGCAGTCCCGTACGTCCATTGTCTTTACATATTCATACAATAATTTTGAAAACACATTATTAGAAAAATCTGTTATTGACCTGTCTTTATGCAAATAATTTTGATCTATTCTAGTTGAAACTACTTTTGGAATCTTCCCTATATTAGTTTTATTCTCACTATGTCCTTCTAATGTGTCTATAGTAGCCTTAAAAGAAATGACAAGAGCAAGGATGCTCCATAAAAGCATTAATAATCCTGTACAACAACAACACATTTTACACCATCTTTTCATGAATGTACATCTGCCTTTACTACTTTCTATGTTAGCCATCTTGTTAAAATGGACCGTGTCTTTTGACTTAGCCTCTTTCACTTCACAACTAGTTTTCTAACCAAAGGTTCTAACACCTTTTTGGTTCTACCAGTCACTATTTTGAATTCAATATTTTGTTTTCTTCATCAATAGTTTTCTTAACTTATTCAGTTTGGCATCTCATCGTTCTTCACTCTCCTCTCGTCTTCCAAATATGGATTTTCCTGAACTTCCGCTTCTTCTTCTCCAATTTCGGACAAGAGAACTCTCAGGATTTCTGATTCTATTTCATCCTCAACCACTTTCAGTACAGCCTCCTCTGGATTTCCTTGACTATCTGCCTCTTCTCCCTGTTCAGGCAGAGCCACGTACGTCCATTCTGGTGACTTATACTTCTGGTTAGGTTTCCTTGTTCTTCTACTCTCTTTGTCTTCAGTTAATTCGTCTTCTTTTGATTTTTCTTGACTGGTCACTTCATTCACCTGTTCTGCTCTTGGTGAATTTACTTGTGTCAGTCTGTATCGCAGTTTCCTTATTTTATTGGGCCAAACATCATCTCTTGCAACTCTTTTTACTTTACTTCCTTTGTCATTCTTTTCATTCCTCCAAGCTCTCTTTCTTAGAACTCGACCTTCAAGTATTTCATTTTCACTCTCTTCAGACTCTGTCTCAACTTGCTTTGTCTTTTCAACAACTTCTTCTTCCACCACTTGTTTTGTTTTCCCTACTTCTGTCCCTCCTCAGGTCTCCGGCACGCAATCTTCCTGCTGGCTACTTGTCCCTTCACCTAACTCGATGTTGCAGTTCCCTATACCTCCTCGGGGGTCTTCCGCAGAAATCTGTCACTCTCTCTCTGTACCTGTCCCTTGTTCACTTAGATGTGTTACTTCAGGTGGAATTTCTCTCAGTCTCTCATCTGGTACTTCCTTTCCACGAATTTCTTTTGTTGCGTCTCCAGTACTCTTTCCTCTTTTCTTCCTGTGTTCTTTCTTGGAACCCTGTGCTTCTTGCTCGTTTCCGGAATCACTAGATTCGGAAATCTGCAATCTTCTTCTCAGAGCGACACTTCTGGGGACTAAAGCTGATCTTTGTTCTGTTTCCCCCTTTCAGAGTTTCCTTGTGTCTTTGACCCTTCGTCATCTTTTTCAGTGCTTGATTCTGATTCATCAAAGTACTCTTTTCCTGTGCTGTCCACTGGATTTGGAATTCTCAATGTATGACTGGCATGGATCCAGTTTTTCAGTCCAGCACACTTCACAGCTGTGGTCGTGGTCAAAATGACTTGTCTTGGTTTTCCCCACCTTGGAACCAGACAATTTCTTCTTCTGTGGACTTTTATCCTTACCCAATCACCTGGGCTCAGATCATGGGCTTGCTTCTTTTCAAGTGTGGTGGCATCTGGTCCAACCTGATGAAACACAGAATGAACTGCGTCAGCCAGGCCTTTACAGTATTCCAACACCATGTCATCAGAAATTGTCATCAGCTTGTTGACTGGTATAAACACATGTCTCATTGCACGTCCCATGATTATTTCATGAGGACTCAATCCCGTAGTTCTGTCTGGAATGGCCCTGATTGTCATGAGTACAAGAGGCAAGACATCAGGCCATTTCATACCTGTGGCCAAACACATTTTCCCTATTCTATTTTTGATAGTACCATTCATCTGTTCAACCACACCAGAAGCCTCTGGTCGGTAAGCGCAATGTAGTTTTTGTCGTACATTCAATGCTTCACAAATTAATCCTACAATCTCATTATGGAAATGTCCTCCTAGGTCTGACTCAATTGTCACTGGGAACCCGAACCTGGGGATGAATTCTCTCAACAGTAGCTTGGCTACTGTCAACCCATCATTTCTTCTTGTTGGGAATGCTTCCACCCACCAGGAGAATAGGCAGACCACTACCAAAACATACCTCAGTCTGTTACAGGGAGGCATCTCAATGAAATCTACTTGTATTCTGGTGAAAGGCCCTCCTTCTCGACCTATTGTTCACAGACTCACTACTATCTTTCTGCCAGGATTGTACTGCTGACATATTAAGCATCTCTGACAAAGACTCTCTGCCACAAGTCTGAATTTTGCATTGTACCAGGTCTGTTTAAATGACCTGATCATAGCATCCCGTCCAATATGTCCCTGGCCATGATACATCCGTGCCATGGTAGACATCATGCTATCAGGCATAACTGGTCTTCCATCTCGATAGACCCACACATGATCCTTTTCCCTTGGGGCACATCCTGTCTCATTTCCTCATCACCTGCCTCATCCTGCAATTGTTTTACCTCTTCCCAAGTTCCCACAATGTTAGTGAACATCAATGAGCAAGAAGACATTTCTCTTTCCTTAGCCCGATTGACCGAATTCTGATTTCGTGCACAATACTGCGCCATGTCATTTGCATACCTGTTCCCAGTGGCAATATAATCACCACCTTGACTATGTGCAGCACATTTTACAACAGCCAATTGTTTAGGCAGCTGTATCACCTCAAGCACTTCTGCATTCTTAATGGGAGTTCCACTCGAGGTCAGGAAACCTCTCTGTAGCCATAGTTGGCCAAAGTCATGGACGACTTCAAAGCCATACTGGCTGTCAGTTATCACAGTCACTCTCACACTTTTCCCAATCTTGCATGCTCTAGTCAAAGCCACAAGTTCAGCTACCTGGGCTGAGTTCACTCCTTTCAAATATGAGGCTTCAATTACTTCTGCAACTGTGCATACTGCATACGCTGCACTCAGCACTCCTTCATCTGTTCTTAAACATGACCCATCAACGAACATCACAAAATCACTTTCTGGCAAAGGAACATCTTTTATGTCTGGTCGTGGATTGGTACAGAAATCAAGTACATCCAGACAATCATGATCAACTTAATCTCTTACCTCCACAATCTCATTATCAGGCAACAATGTTGCTGGATTTACATTCACGCATCTTGCAAGACTCACATTAGTTGCACCCAATATGACCTTTTCATACTTAGTCAGCCGACTGTGTGTCATATACTGAGTACGACTTCTTGTCAACAGAATTGCTACATCATGGGGTACAAACACTTTCAATGGATATCCTATCACAATTCCTCTACTCTGCTCCAAACTCCGACATGTTGCAGCCACTGCTTTCAGACATCCAGGTAAACCTACAGCCACTGGATCTAGCATTGATGAAAAATATGCAATTGGTCTTCTCAATTTTCCATGTTTCTGGGTCAACACAGAAAGTGCACATCCATTTCTCTCACTGCAATACAACTCAAATTCTTTCTCATAGTCAGGCATGCCTAATGCAAGTGCTTCACACAAACCATCTCTCAATTGTCTAAATGCTGCCAATTCTTCTCTGCTTAATTCAAGCGGATCTTTTACATCACTTCTCGTCAATCGCACCAAAGGCTTTGTAATCAAGGAGAAGTTCCCTATCCACTGACGGCAGTACCCTACCATTCCCAAAAACATTCTTTCTTCTCTTTGAGTCATGGGAGCTCTCATTCCTTTTATTATTCTGATTCTGTCTATGGTTATTTTCCTTAGTCCTTTCTCAATGTTGTGTCCCAGATACTGCACTTCCTTTTTACAAAACTGTAGTTTTGCAGGTGACACTTTAAGTCTTCCATCTGCCAAATGATTCAGCAAGGCTATTGTATCTGCCTCACAGGCTTCACGTGTTTTTGACGCCACCAAAAGGTCGTCAATATATTGTACCAGTACAGAATTTTCTGGCATTTCTAGACTCTCCAAAGATCTCTTTAACAACTGATTGAATATTGAGGGGCTCTCTGTATACCACTGTGGGATTCGGCACCATGCCAAAATACGCTCACCAAACCGAAATGCAAAAATTTGCTGACTGTCATGGTGCAATGGGATGGAAAAGAAAGCATGACACAGATCAATTACTGTGTACCATTCTGCATTATGGGGAATCTGATACAAAATCACTGATGGATTTGGTACAATGGGACAACATGATACCACAATTTTGTTCACCTTTCTCAAATCTTGCACTATCCTAAATTTCCATTAGGCTTTTTTCAGTCCCATTATCGGTGAATTACATGGACTACTCATTATTTCTCTCAAGATTCCTTGTCTAATCATTTTCTCTATTATAGGAGTTGCACCTTCAATTATTTCAGGTGTCAATCTGTATTGTGGAACATTTGGATACGTTACTCCTTCTTTTACAGTTATTTTAACTGGATCTACATTTCTCATCAATCCTACATCTTCTCCAGTGAAATCCCAAACCTCTGCTTTTACAGAGTTTCTCAGTTCTTTTGGTAATTCGTCAGGGTTGAATACAGCATATGTTTCAGTAACTTCACTTTCTCTGTTAGCTAGGGTCATCTTATACAATACATCATCATCTGGTGTTTCAAAAGCTATTCCATCCGGAGTACAAAATATAGTGCAATTCATTTTGCACAACACGTCCCTACCTAATAAATTCACAGGACTGGTGTCACACTGGTTCTGTAAGATAGGTCTTAATTTGCCTGTTGGACACACCAACTACTTGAATCGTTTCATCCGAGAGAGGAAGATTCTTAACATCAGCTGATCTAACAGTTTATCGAGTAGCACCAGTATCCACTAGGAAAGTAATATTTTCATCATTAACTCTCCCATCTACAAAAGGTCCTGTCTGGTCTACTTCTAGAGTTGCGCCAAGTACGCACTCTTCTTCCTCCCTTCGGCACCGTCAATAGCTCTCTTCTGCGTCACTCTCATCACGTTGCAGCCAATACTGCGAGACAGCGCTAGCGCGCAGCAGTTTATTTACCTGTTCTTCATTGTAGAATCCCGATTCACTACTATACTTCTGTGTGTTTCTGCTCTGTTTCTGCTCTGTGGGAAAGGCGGCTTTGGCACCTGATTCTGTGGGGAAACAACTTGCTGCTGTTGCTGCAGTTGACCACTTACCTCATGCTGCACCTGTGGGTTCAATGATGGATTTTCATTGTTAGTACTCGGGGGAAATTTACACTCGGATTTCCAATGCCCTATCCTGCCGCAATTATGACACAGAAATTTCTTTTTAGCTTCTTCAATGTTCCCTTTGTACTTCCCATTATTTAAATTTTGGCTTGGTCCCTGCTTGTTCCACCAATTGTGCTTCCTGTCTCTCGGCTACCTTTACCTGTGCCCACATTGCCTTCTCCTTTAACTTTCGCTGTTTTGCTTCAATTTCATCACTGAAGTATTTAGCATGTCTCAATACTTCATCTATTTTCTTGTTTTGCCAATCTACCGTATGCTGTTTAATCATATCACCAATTTTTGGTCGTAGACCATATACAAATCTGTATACAAAATGGCTCAAATCCTTTTCACTCAGATTCTCGTCTCCACTAAACTGCTTAAAAGCTTGTATTAGCCTCTCATAGTACGCATGTACTGACTCTTTACTTTCCTGGTGTGTTCGATCAATTTTCATCCAGTCTGTTCATTACCTCGGGGTCTGGTGCTCCTGTTTTAGGATCCCTTGGATATTCCTTGGTTGGCCAGTTTATCATTAATTTACACTCTGACCATAAACCTGCTGGTACTATTATGTCAAACAGACTATTCAAATCAATCCATAATACCTTTGACAATTTTACAAATCTGTCTACCTGTCTGTACCACTCGACTGGCTTTTTGCGTAGTCGAGGGAAGTCATTCGTAAATGACAAAATGTCCTGTCTTGTCCATGGAACATGCACATATCCTCCTCCTGGAATCTCTCTCATAGTGCACTCAGTCACTACCTTCTCCTTTTCTCTTACAGGAAAGGCTGAAAATGTCTTATCTAAGACATCATCGCGTTTTCTATACCACCTGCTTCTCCATTTATCCACGTCTCCCCATTTTCTCTGCAAAATGATTATGTCCTTAATTTGACCTATTCATCCTGTGGTGTTCATGTTCTCAATGTCCTTTTCAGTGAATTCTACTCGATATGGTTTCTGCAAGGCTTTTACCTTTTCAATATCAATGCCCATTTCATTTGCTACCTCTTCTAACCTTTCATGCAAGTGTTTCGCTCTCCAGGTCACACTTTTGCACAAGAATAATAATTCTTCATCCTGATAGGTTTTCAATTTTTCTGTCGGGATAGTCCCTACGATTAATTCTTCCAGTACCATTCGCAACTTAGCTACGTCAATTGATTGGAATTCTTTGTCTTTCTTCTGCAAGCTTCTCAACCATTCACTTAGCTCGTCTGTTGATGGTCCTACTGGTTTTTCTACACTTCCGGGTCCAAAATCATTTTGTGTTTCTGACACTGTCTCTATCATTGTCATGCGTCTCTCTGCACAATTCTGATCTACAAATGGATTATTTGTAAAATTTGGTTCCATTACACTCATAGTCTGTCTCCATGGATTCTCATTCTGTCTCATTCTTGGTTGTTCTACAGGGTTACTATTTCTGTAAGGGACTGTCAAACAATGCTCACTGTCCTTTTGTTTTTCAAAAATAGGCATTACTGGACCTATCGTTACTGGAACAGTTACTGCTTCTAAATTCTTGGTCAATTCTCTTATTTTCTCAGTTAATTCCAGGGTTGTTTTTGCTAATTCTGCAGAATTTTATCCATCTGTTCTTCCTTCTGATCTCTTTTCTACTTCCCCGGTACCACTGTTTTTACTCAAGCTTAGGTATTCTGTTTCTGATTTTATAATTTGCACTGTTTCTCTCATAGGGGCACTTGGAGTTAACATTTCTGGTTCTGATCTATACGGTGGTGGATTTTTATAAAACATATCATCAAGAACATCATCCTCAGACTCATTCGCTCCATACCCTCTCGACTCCAAATTATGTCTTTTTTCCGCACACTTTCGACCTTCATTCTCTCCTACAGTTCTTACAGGGAACACACCCTCAGTCATGCTCGCATCTCGCCATCTTTTCATTCGATCACTATGCGTTTCATGTCCGTGTGGTCTTCCAAACCAGTACCTATATCTTCTACCACTTCTGTTTCTTTCTCGTTCATGCATCTCGTCTTACCATTCGGTCAAAGCCTCAAACTGTGTCGGTCTAGGTCTTGGCTCTAAATTCGTCATTCTTTCCCTTAAGTTTCTTAAAACAGCCAAATTAAATGAACCATGCTCTGGAAAAGCTAGTACTCCGTCATCCTTGGTGCATCTCACCCAGTTATCCAACCAAATACAAATATGATACCCATATTTCGCAATCATAAAGGATGCAGGGGTTTTCGGTGGAGGAAGTAACTGTCCTTACCTAGTCTTAACTGGTTTGTCTTTCTTAGACCACTTCTTAATTCTCCCTAACCAGGTCTTCTTCTCCTTCTCTGGTGGGTCGTAATACATTTTCTTGTCTTTCGCGCAACGCTAGTCCCTCTTTACAACTGTACCGCTAATCTATCCAATCACAGCGCGACTTCACACTAACGCACCTATTCAGAGCGTCCACGTCACTGTCACAGTCCTCGAATCCTAGCGTGACTCACACTAACGCACCAATAAGGAGCGTCTACGTCACCCTGTTTCCTCTCCAATCCTAGCGCGGTGTACACTAGCGCACCAATCCAGGGCGTTTCACAATTCTGACGGACTGTCCAATCCCAGCGCGGTCGTTCTGACGTCAGCAGCCGCTGCGGCAGCTCCTGCTCCTGCTTCTGTCTACCTCTCCTTTACAAATCCGCTCAGTAAGTTTTTGTTTCAATTTCTACACTTCTGTTAGTAACAACATAGAAACATCTCTATTGTCCGCTTTGCTAACCAAAGAACAGCAAAAAGACCTTTCTCACGAGAATTCCGTCTTTCCCGAGAGCAGCGCTTACCTCTGCCCTACTACAGAATCATTACTTCCGTTGATAAAGTAGCACATCCCTCTACTTCACCCTTCTAACAAGCATTAGCTAATTGTTTCTCTAGTATTTAAGACACATAGTTGGAGACCCAATGCTCCTGAGAAATAAACCTAGAGTTTCGCAATCAACCCAAGTGCCTTTGCATTCGCACTCGTTCATACCAGAAAATGTAGTACATTCACACAGAATCCTGTCTTTCCCGAGAACAGCGAACAGTCTGTCCTACTACAGAATTATGACATACGTTAACAAAGCAGCGCTTACCTCTCCTTTGTCCTTCTAACAAGCTCAGAGAGTACCTATTACCTTTCCAGTGATAAGCGTTATCGGAATGCCAGTTGGATCCCTGGTACCTAAGACCAGAACTTCACAGGTAACCTTCGCTATCATACACACTTCTCCCACACAGAAAACATCTCTAATGGCAACACACGACGATGTCACCGAATCGAACCCAGACAATGCGCCGTGCAACTTCAATTGTCACACGTTTCCCCTGTGTACCTACAGGGCAACCACAATTCCGTCTTTCCCGAGAGCAGCGCTTACCTCTGCTCTACTACGGAACCGTTACAAACTTCCGACTTCCTACTTCCCAGAAGCCGTGCCAACAACATTAAACCCAACGTAACTCAACATAGAGTGTTAGTACATAGATCAATACCAATCAATAACCAAATCAATAAGCAATGTACAAGCAATAATCACTTAGACCAAACAATAACAAACCATCATACTGCTACCAGAAAAACTGATCCAGCGCGGAATACAAAATCCCTCCCAGCTGCCACGGACTAAATGATGGCAACAAAAGGAGATGACTGGGCTGTTCCTTGAGGAAGGAAGGAGGAAAAGATCACTAGGGAAACAGGGTTAGTGCTCAATGGAGGACAACCCCTGAGTATCCAATTTCTTGGATATAATGGCCTCACACACCCTTGCGAGTGTCATGCTTCATCATCGGCAATGCTCCTCGTTGGGCAGGCGGTGCAATGCCCAACGGGCTCACCTCAAAGAGGGGCTCTTTATCGGAGATCTTTTGTCCAACTGCCTATGGGTGAAGTGGGGGTGAGGGGCCAGGACAGAGTAGATAGTGTGGGTGAGGATAAAATGTGGCCTAAGTTACCGGAAAGCAATTTTTATTCTGGTGGTCCTCTGCCACAAGTAAAATCAAGAATAGCCGGTGCTCATGGGGACTATGGTTTCCTGGAGTGAACCAGGGCTAGAGTGCAAATGGTGTGGTCAACATGTTTCTCGCTTCTAGTACATTGATTGCGATTCTTCAGGACCTAGTAAAAAACTACAATCTACAAAACATGACCTAATGGTTAGTATCAGTTTAAGTACAGCACATAAGTTGTAACTAAATGATCTCACACACACTCACTATCCATACATTCGCTGGTGGGGCCCATAACACCAACACACACTTACCATCAATCCGTGCAAGAGGCGATTATCCTTCCAAGCGCTGAATAATGAGGGAGGAAGATACCACTTTACCCTAATGAGCAATAAACCTACAAACCCTTCTCATACTCATTAGGCCCTAGATTCTACATTTGGTATTATCCTCCCAACCGGGACGGATCTGTTAGTTGTAGTTTTAGTGAAGTCCTAATTCTCTAATTAACCTTTACATTAACACATTTCAATGAATAAACAACCCGACTCATTTCTGTAGATGTTGAACTCCAAATTTATATTAATATTGCAGATTAAATCATTCATTTGATCAAGTTGCCATGCATATTTACCTATTCTGGCTAAAGTCGTCCTCTATGTCAAATCTGGTAGTCTCGCAATTCTATGCCCATCAGCTTAGCAGGTTAAGTTCATCAGGAATTTGGGCATTAATTCAGTCCGTCAGAGATTTAGGCTAACAGCTGTCCTGCAGTGTCACCGTCCTCTCCGTCAGCATATCATCAGGAAATCGAAAAGCGCGCTCAACAGCTCTCTATTCTATCATAATTTATAGTAAAATCACATTCCAAAAGTATCGAATATTATTTTTAAATGTCTCTGATTGGTCAGTTAAATTTGTTCAACAGGGTTCCCATGCGCTAAATGTCTCTTTAGATGTAGTTCATAATTTTCCCGGTCCAAAGTATCTTTTTATTGTTTCTTTCAGGGCATCTGGCTTGCAGCCCAGAGCGTCCTTGAGGGGCACAGTCGAGTTAGGGTCGCGTAGAGGCCACTGTTGCTAGCGGCGACGCATGCTCACTTTACCCAGAGACTTTCGTAATGGAGTCAATTCATCAGATGGGGCTGTCAGCCATTTTGTGGCCACTCCAAAAGGTCAACTTAAGCAAAGAAACACAAAAACGTAATTAATACATAGAAATGACTATTAAAATGTTATTCCCTCGCTAATACCCATATGTGTATGTATTTACTAGCAAAAGCAACACTCATTGCGGGTTACACTTACAAAATAAAGCACAAATCACAATTACATCACTAAAGCAACATAAATCATGCAACATTCTATTTATCTATCATTAGTATGCGTAAGGAATTTAATTCACGTAATTAATTAGGCCATGCAGATGCAAATCCCACGTGTATTTCGGTCATTAATAAGGTTGGTTAGTTATTTTCATATCACTCCAAACCATTAGTACAATTATAATTAATTAATTAATCTAATTAATAAAATGACATGCAAAATGGGGTGGGTATACAAAATTTTGCATAACCCGCTCCAGCAACAGCGTCTTGTCAGTGCATCAGGCCGGGACACGGGCTCCTCCAAGTCGAGGTCTCCTGCTTGCTTGTCGCTGTGGCGAGCAGTATAAGTATTGAAGCCGAGCCGTGGCTAGCCATGGTAAGGGAAGGTATATTTATACCTGGAAGGTGTTTAGGAATGTTTGCATTGACGTAAAGTCAGGCAGAGGAAAACGTCATAAATGAACCCTTAGGGTATAGCGGTTCATGCATAATAAATGAGTTCTTGGAGAAATCAATAATCCTGGGCTAGGGAAACTCCCAACAGCTTAAGGGGCTGTTTTCTAAGAACTCGTTGTGACTTTGGGGTGGACGGATGTAGGTGACCATGCCTGTATTTGGATAGCATGGCTAATGTCTAAATAAGGACTGGGATCCTATGCCTATATATGGGTAATGCAATTTGTGCCTATATAAGGACATGTATCAGGAAAACCTATATACGGACAACTAAAGCGGACTACAACACCCACTCCATTTTCAAATGAACGATTGTACTAAATTCTACACAATAAAATGCTAAACCTTAAAATTGAGTACCACATGTTGCTAAAAACATTTGTAAAAGCATACTAAAATAAGTCTTTGTTATAAAAAAAACATTCGCTAGACATGAAATGCAAATGTGCTGGACATAAAAAAGCAATTGTTCATTTTAAGCATATGTTTACAAAAGATGCTAGATGAACGAACATGAATATATACATACGATGAAATGGTTCATATATAGGAAAATTTCAAACTCCATCTCATGTCATGGTACATAAATGAAATTGTGGTGAATAAAGGTGACAATGTATCCCTGGAAGTGTTCAAAGAAGTCTGTTCTCTATGAATAGTTCTACTGTAAGCAGACTGAATCGAATTGCCATGTATTTTCAAACTTAGAGAAAAAAAAGTCAATTCTGGGAAGCGTTCCAAGTTTTATGTTCTGTTTTGAAAATATTGAGGCCAAATTCATAGCATCCCTGGTACACTGTGAGTCGAATCAAAGTCAGTGGAAGGGTCTGGTGAAAACATGAAATCCTCTACTCCTGTAGACAAAAGATCGTCTACCGTTGTCGGTGACAGTTGGAATACCTCGTTTAGAAGATTAACTGCACATAGATGTTAAGCATCGTCAGTAGCAATGTTCGATTCCGATGTTACCTGTGTGCCTGTTGATCCATCACGTACCTCAGCAGTAGCATGTTGCGTCTGTGAGAACTCAACGAATGCCGTCATCAAGATTGGTAGCCTCTGGGGACAACGCAGAGCATGGGCCGTTATCGGGTCCAGCAGAGTATCGATATCCGTTGGCATGACTGATGGGAGTGTTAGACAGCTATCTAGCATGCATACTTCACCCCAAAGCAGGCAGCGTAAAACAGGTAAGATGCAATCTTGCCAGATTGGTCTGAATGACAGAAACCATGTTGTATTTAATTCTCGTAGACGAGGTAAGCCCAAAAGTTGTACTATGCTCTCACGACACTTCCATTCTAGGAGAGCTTTCTCCAAGTTGCTGGGAGTGACGCCGGTGGATTGGCTTGCCATAGCGTAGTAGTAGGAATAAAAATAGTATTCCTGCAACAAGTGCTAGAATTAGTGGCAGACCACCAAACACCGAGTGCATAAAGTTTGGAATGATTCCGAGGACTGCCTGAAAAGGTGTTAACAGTCCCTAACATATGCTCTTAAATACATGTACAATGCCACTCATATCAGACATGTTTAAGGTACGTCCCATCATTTCTACGAAATGTATAGGGCAGTTTGTACTTATTAAAGCCTGTATCTCAGCCGAAGTCCTTGCAATTTGTAGATCATAGGTTTCTTTGGCCGAGGTCAAAGGCACGGTTTGTTGTTAAAGCATGGCCTTCATTCTGCTTAAAGTATCAAATCGTATAGAAGAAACATTCAATGAAGGCAATAAAGGCGACTCCCTGACTGTGTCTATTTGGGGGAACAATACTTGCATACAGCAAGTGACTCTGGCACTAACCGTTACCAGATCTGGGATTCCTGGCAGCATGCCACAGCAACTCTGATCATTCAACACGGGGTAACTCCCATTCAAAAGTTGGCCAAACGTTGGATTATTCACAGCAGCTGGTGTACCCTGCAGGTGGCAGGACAGGTTTGCCACAGAACCGTTACAAGCCCTGTGTAAACTAATATCCCGACAAATGAGTGACCCGCTCAGTGCATTTTCACAGTGTGTACCGCTAATAAACACTTCACAACCCCCACTCCAACCTCTGTGTGTGTAAGGTAAATCCCAGGATGTCTTAATGTATTCTTTACCCAACCTTTCATATTTTCCTGCTTGCATTTGTTTGAGGCAATACTGAAAATGGAAAGTTGTAACAGGCAGAATTATTTGGCCATGAAGGATCCATTCTGTAGCTGTTTTTTCTGCTTCCGTAAATGGCAATTTTTCCAGTTTTTCAATTCTCAGCACTGTATACTTTGCTCCCCTTTGTGCCAGTTCGATCTGTTTATCAGTGAGATTGTATTCTGTAAACAGAGACGACGTGTTGATGAAACGCCAAGGCACAGAGCCTGCACGCAAGTTTTGTAGCGTCCAGCCTAATAACATAATAGAACATAATTGAGTTTGGCCTTGTTGCAACACGGCTAAATCTTGTTCCAGTATGCCAATAGCAGAGGATAAAATGTTGCCCAGTGAATATATCCTGGATGACAGAGTCGTTAACCCATTTTCGACCACAGCGAGAGATTTCTCTAAATTAATACGATCAATTTCTTGTATTCTTCCTGCGGCTTCTGCTTGTGTAACCTTCCATATTTCATTATAAGCAGCATCGATGCCGGCATATATGAAACGTTTTTGACACAGTCTTCTTGGTCCTAGCAAGAAATCCCTAAGGTCTGCGCCTTCTTTAAGTAAAGATAAGTGTTGTTTCACATCCTCGAGAGTAGATTTCTGTAACCAGTCAAGGCACAATTTTCCTACACTGTATGTTGTTACTACCCCTGGATGCAGTCTTTGAACACGTGGGTCTGGCCTATTGATAGTAAAACCCTGTATTCTATTCAGGAATCTTTCTTGACAGATGTTTGTGTCTGTGGGCCAGAGCAACCAATTTTCCCATTCAGGGTCTGATTTGTTGAGTTGTAGTATGGTGTCTACTGTGACCGCTTCCTGTGAAGTACTATTACTTGCAGGTGTTGGCACAGAAGGCGTGTTCATATCCTTGATCTTGGCTAATCCAAGGCAAGATGTTTGTTGCACAGTGTCATTCATAAACACACTTCTAGGTGTTACAGATCTATGCAAGAAATGATGACCCTAGTGGTTATAACAAAAAGCTGTTCATAGTCTGATGAACCCTCCAATTTTTCATTGTTAGAAAATGCAGCAGACCTTTCTAGATCAGACATCATGTTATTAAAAGTCTCTATGTCCCAATCATCAGAATAGGTACTAGAGGTAATAAGTCACTTAATGAAATTTTAAATAAGTGTGGAATCTTCAAAAGTTCTGATGGGCCGAATATATCATAATCGGTTTTGTCCCAAACTATACCATCTTTTATAGGAACGACTGTGATGTTCACTGCTGACAAGTCTCTTGCTTCACGATGGGATGATTTGTGTGGTTTTAAAAGTAAGTTCACATGTTTACTTTCAGTGTCCAAATGAATATATCTGCCATTCAAGAGCACGCTAATAGTCATTACTAAAGCTAGCCAAAGCAGAAAGAAAAATATTCCAGAAATAATCCATAGATCAATCCATGGTGAAACCAGATATGTCTCTTTCAGAAAATGAAAAAAAAATGTTGTATTTGTTCTTTGGAAGTTTTTTGGGCTGACATCGTTTCGGGCTCACTTGGATCCTCAGGAAACATATCAAAGTTAATGAAGTAGCCAGAAGCAGTTCGGTCAATTGTTGAAATTGCATCAGGATTCGTTGAAATCGCTGGAACCAGTTGATTACGTGTTACATTGGTGTAGACAGGTGTGTCTGGACGAACTGTTATTTGAGTTTCAAGAGGGATGAGTTCCATAGCATGGTTGCATAGTCCTTCATCTATTACTGCTGAATTCTCAATTGTGATGAGCCTTTCAGTCTGAACCTCTTGGATAGTATCAAGAGGAATGCGTTTGCTACTAGGTCGGCGTCCACGAGGCCTACTGTTTAGTATTGGCCACATAGCAGGGCCGGACTGGCAAAGAGCTCGGGGGCACCCCCAAGCCCCAGGTGTGCCGGCTGAGCACTTTGCCAGGGCCGGTTTTGGTTCCAAGTCTGGCCCTGCCACATAGTGTGGCTTGATGAGGTCGATTGACACTAATCTTTTCTCCTTTCTTCCAGCAAGGGTTGGCAGAAGTACTGTTCTTGTTCCGTGGTTAGCTAGGACAGGTACCGGTTGTCTGTAAGAAGGCCCAAATTCCTTCTTGTCCGCAATCTTCTCTCTGACTAGATCCCCAAGCTTTGGGATTCAGACAGGCCTTGCTGGGATGACTGGTTTTTCCCCAGTGGTGGTTGGCTTCAGGAACACGTTGCTTTGTTTCGTTCTTAATTTATTTAGATCCTGTAAAACAGCCAAATGATCTTTGATATCAAAGGGCTTATTTTCTACCACTGTGCCTTTACATTCAAGATCAGGAACCCACATTCTTGTCCCAAATAGAGAACTTCTTGGCAAATTGTTTAATGAGCGTTGGAACCCATAAAGATGTTTGACCCACCCATCACCCGAACCTAATACACTAGCTGTTATAGACTGACTGCTTAATGTCCCGGCTTTTCCTTTCCACAACAGAATTTCCCTCAGGATGAAACGGAGAGGAATACCGCAATGCTCGCCCAAACTGGCCATGGCTTCTTTGTAAGCCTGAGAGCTAAACGCAGGGCGCTGGTCAGAATGTAGTGTGCCAATTGCGTATGTGCCGATAAAGACTCGCAAATCTTTTATAACAGTTCGAGCGTCAGCCGAGCGCTGAGGCCACATCCATAGGAACCTTGAGGTAGTGTATATGGGATTGCATTGGTCCAAATGGACACCTGCACGTAAATAGTCTAATGCTGTCTAACAATGGTGTCTGTACTGGGCAGGCTACTTCGTAGTCTGGTGTCTAGTGGCATTCTGCACCACGCTGTCTATTGCAGCCTATGCAGTTATTGATGAAGATGTGAATAAGTGTATTCGTTCCAGGCCACCAGTACATCTCTTTTAAAGCTAATATTGGTTTTTTAGATCCCCTGGTGTGACAGACCCTCCCCAAGATGTGCTTCATAAATCAAAGCTGCTCTACGCTCCTTGTTTGGAATTACCCTATCCTCCACTCCAGGGATTCGAGCAAAGGGAACGTTCTTCACATCAATTACATAAGAGTACTTGAGTGGAAATGTTTTCGGTAACTCCGTACCACTGCCTTTGCTTGAAGCATTTACAGCCAACAATATCTCACTGTCTATTTTTGTTTTTGAACGAGTGATCACAGCTATGGAAGGCGTTTGCACAGCCCCCATCGCAGCTTCATCAGCCAATGAATTCCCTGCAACGTGAACGCCATCACGTTGATGACTCAGCGTGTGTCTCACGTGAGTATTTTGTAGCCCGTTTTGCAACTGAACTACTTGTTCCCAAAGCGTTTTATGCTTTATTGTGCCACCTTCTGCATCTTTGAGTCCGTTTTGAAGCCAATACGGTAAATATACATTACATGACTGAACACAGTAAAAGGAATCGCACACTATAAGTGTGGGGAATTCGTGATCCGTATTTTCGAGTGCCAGTTTGAATGCTTGTAATTCAACTCGCTGAGCTGTACAATCTCCTCAAGATTGAATTTTAGTGACCTTAGGTCTGAAGATACCATCTTGCATGCGACCTTTAACGATTACGCATGCTGCACTGTAAGCTTGCTTACTCCCTGTAGCGGGTTGTGTTGATCCGTCAGTATAAATTATACATTTGTACTGATCGAGAGGAAGAATCTCAGTTGGCATAGGACATTCATGTTCATATTGTAGGAATGCTTGTGTTTTTAAATCAGGATCAAAAACACATTCAACATCTGTTGCAGCAAGAGAATTAACCCATTGTGTCCATCTTGGATGTAAAGCTTTTGCATTTGGAATGCTCGTTTTTGTAACTGCCTCTAAGGCTGATACTGGAGTGAATGAAAATGAATGAAAATAATGAAAATACATTTGTACAGCGCGATTGCTGCCCTGAGGCGTCCAAGCGCTAGGGGAACCAGCAGGGTGTAATGAGACTATCAGAGACTAGGAAGAAGCTGGGGGGGCTGAGAAGATTACGGGGATTTGAATAGATGGGTTTTTAATTGCTTGCGGAAAGAGGCAAGGTTCGGATTCGATCTCAGGGTAGGGGGGAGGGTGTTCCAGATTTTTGAGGCGTTAAGGGTGAACATTCTTCCACCTGCTCTAGATCTCTTGATTCTGGGGATTGTTGCCATGAAGGCCTGGCTGGAACGTAGTTCACGGCCCGGATGGTATTGGCTGACTAGGCTACGCAAGAGTTTTGGACCCGAGTCCCAGAAGGCCTGGTGGGCAATGCACATTGCCTTAAAGGTCACTCTTTTTCGCACTGGTAGCCAATGAAGGCTAGTCAGTGCCTCTCTAACTGAGGCTCTTCGTGGGATTTGCAGTAAGGTGCGGGCCGCACAGTTCTGCACCAGTTGCAACCTGTTTAAAGAGTACTCCGGGGCTCCTAGGTAGAGGACGTTGTTTGAGTCCAGGCGTGATTGTATTAAGCCCTGAATAGCTGTTTGTTTGGCCTCCATTGGGAGCAGGGGTAGGACCTTCTTCAATGTTCGAAGAAGTCCAAAGCAGGTGGCGGAGAGCTTTGTGGCCTGGGTGTTGAGGGTAAGGTTCTTGTCTAGCCACACCCCTAGGCTTTTGATGTTATCTTTTGGGGCCGGGGGGGGGCCTAGACAGGTGGGCCATAGTGATTTGAAGAGGGTCGGGTCAGTCGGGCCTAGTAGCATGAGCTCAGTCTTGTCCCCATTCAACTTCAGTGAGGATAGCGTCATCCAGGACTTCACCTCCTCCAGACATTTGGTCAGACCCCCCGATGGAGAAGGTTGGGCTTCCTGCGCTAAGGAGACCACCAGCTGTGTGTCGTCCGCATAGGAAATGATCTTAACTCCATACGGACGAACTACGTCAGCCAGTGGCCTCATATAGATATTAAAAAGCGCAGGGCTTAAAGAGGATCCCTGGGGGACTCCACACTTCATCGGTATGCTGGAGGAGACGGTTTGTGCGTCAAACACCTGGAATGACCTGTCACCTAGGAAGGATTTTATCCAGAGCCATGCCTTATCCGCAATGCCGACGCTTGCCATACGGTTCAGTAAGGTGTTATGACTGACCGTATCAAACGCCGCACTGAGATCAAGAAGGACCACTGCCACTGATCCTCCTTGATCGATGATTTTTCTGGACTCCTCGACGACCATAAGGAGGGCAGACTCTGTTCCATGCTTTGGCCTGAATCCTGTCTGTGTAGGGTCTAATAGCAGATTGCTTTCCAGGTAGTTGACCAGTTGGAGATTGATGTGTTTCTCCGCGATTTTACTGACCCATGGGAGTAGTGAGATCGGGCGGTAGTTGGCAAAGTCCGAGGGGTCCA